>NC_090822.1:29323104-29958798 GCF_000390325.3 Nicotiana tomentosiformis
AGTACTCTATTTCGAAGGTTTCAGGCATTTTATCATATTTTGAGGTATAGAGCTCGGATTTGGGCGATTTTCACCATATGGGTTGTGGTAAGTATTTTCTATTCAGTTTTGGTTATATTTTATGAATCCATCTTCGTTTTTGGCATTTGATTGATTATTTCAAAGTGAAATTTGGAGATTTTATCTAAAATTTTATAAAGTAAATTTTTGAGTTTTGAACATCGATTCGATATCGGATTTGAGTGAAACTAATATGGTTGGACTTGTAATTGAAGAGGTTATCCAATTTTGTAAGATTCGTCAGGTTCAAAGGTGCGGGCCCCAGTTTGATTTTTTGGTTGAATTTGGGCTTTTGATTAAAGATTCCACCTTTATCGATTGAGTTTATTTCCTTTGTCATTATTTGATGTTCTTGAGTTGTTTTTAGCTAGTTTCGAGCTATTCGGAGGTCGGTACGCGCGAGACAAATGGAAATCAAGTCTGACGGCAACAATCACATTTGTTCCTGACGGGAATGTTGCTCATAAAGATAAAATAAATGCCTTCCACCCTGTAATATTTAATGGAGAATATGTTATAGCATTAAGTACGTAGCCCGTTACAGAGAATATGACATTCATAGCATGTCGTTACATATTCATCAAATGCCCCATAATTATCATTTAAGAGGGGCTTGATCCTAGCACATTGTTCCCTAGGAGCAACTATAAATAGTGAGTTCAACAACTATTGTTAGGGACACAAATTTTCTGATAAGCTTGTGTTATATACTGTTCAAAGCTCAATAATATTTTATCTTCTTGCTTATTAATATCGTTACTACTGTCTCCGGAAGCTCTACTCCTGGAACCAGGATTTATGTTGTCTTATCTCGATTTTAATGATAAGTCTTATATTCTTGTTTAATTTATTAATTATTTTGGGATCAAATCAATTTACTTGTCTATAAACCATCACCAAGGATTATATATATATATATATATATATATATATATATATATATATATATATATATATATATATATATATATATGACATTACCACTAAATTCACTTGTGCATATAATTACGAAATGTAAGGTTTTTAACGGCTCCAGAGTGAGTCCCAGTAACTTTGGCTTATGACATTGGTTGAGGGTGAGATTGTGGATTCAAATTCCAATATCATGATGATAAAATATTGAGTTCAAGTCCCCACAATATGCCTTTATATTGGGAAGATGTTAGCTTTGAGTTTCAATGCACCATTTTAACGATATTATGATGACCGAGTCAAATTAATGTATTTTTTGATGAAAAATTATGAAATCCGTCCATGAGTTTGCTTCAATCCTTGTAGTGAATGTAATACCATTACATGATACGTATGAAAGATGACAAAATAACTAAATGGTAGTGGCCATGGTCGTGGATGTGGTTGTGGAAAGAGACTCCAATAATAATCATCATATGCTATGATTTTCTTGATAGGCAATGTGTTTTCGGTTTCAATGGGCGTAGCCATTTAATATTTCATAAAGCGTCTTTCTTGCTCGATGTTCCATGAATAAAATCTTTCAATATCTTTGGCTCGTCTAACATTAGAAGCATTTACCTATTTTTAATTGATACATTTATTATTTATATACGTCTAATATGTTAACGTCGGTAAGCATCAACGATAGAACCAAAAGGGATAATGACAAAAGAATTATTAATTATTAATCCTCTTTTAGTTTCCGATGATAAAGAAAGCTTAATGTTATTTTATTAGTCCTATAGAGTCTACCAAATGTGTCAGTGAATTAATTTAATGAATTAGGAAAATGGCAACCGGCTCCTCATAAATTCGGACTGAGCTGAAATCCAACACATGAGACTCATCACCGTAATATATTCGGAGCATAGAAACATGGAATACTGGATGAACTGTAGCTAGACTAGGTGGTAGTGCAAGCCTGTAGGTCACCTCTCCAATCCTCTCAAGAATCTCAAAAGGTCCGATATATCTAGGGCTTAACTTGCTCTTCTTTCCGAACCTCATAACACCCTACATGGGCGAAACCCGGAGCAAGACCCACTTCCCAACCATGAAAGCAATGTCGCGAACCTTCCCATCCGCATAACTCTTCTGTCTAGATTGGGCTGTGCAGAGCCGATCTTGAACTAATTTAACCTTTTTCAAAGCATCCTGAACCAAGTATGTACCCAATAGCCCAACCTCACCCGGCTCAAACCAACCCACCGGATACCGACACTGTATCCCATACAAAGCCTCATACAAAGCCATCTGAATGCTCGACTAGTAGCTATGTTGTAGGCGAACTTCGCAAGCGGCAAGAACTGATCCCAAGAACCCCCAAACTTCATCACACATGCACAAAGCATATCCTCCAATATCTGAATAGTGCGCTCGGATTGTCCATCCGTCTGAGGGTGAAATGTTGAACTCAATTCAACCCGTGCACCTAACTCATGTTGTACGATCCTACAGAACCGCGATGTAAACTGTGTACCTTGGTCTGAGATGATAGATATCGGCACGCCATGAAGTCTGACAACCTCGCGAATATAGACCTTAGCCAGCTGCTCTAAGGAATAAGTAGTTATTTCTGCTATAAAATGAGTCGACTTGGTCAACCTATCCACAATCATCCATAATGCATCGGACTTCCTCTAAGTCCGTGACGAGCGCAAATTACAACACAAAAATAATGCTCGCTAGTCAAAGATAGTATGGTAAAATATCGTCTCCGCAGGTATTGGATTTAAACACTATTCGAGTAATTTCTGATTTAATTGCTATACAGGAGGATCAACACTTGAGTTAAATGATTATGAACTATATTTAACTACTAAAATAAATCAATTGATAATTGACTGTAAATAATTGGAGATTCGTAGAGATAGTTTCTTATTAATGTGAGGAAGAAAGGTTTTGACATGATAGGTGCAAGGTTGTTATTCTGGATATGATGCTCTTATATTTCACTCTTGAGGTTCTATCGATTCTCACGAATTCAATAGGTGATTAGCTTATGCTTTGATTCAGACTCCTCTCACTAAATCTAAATCTTTCAAATAAACTAATGTGAGGTGTGATGAAACTTGCAAGAATCTATTGGTAAGAATGGTCTAAGAGAAACTTCTCTCGAATATTTCTCAATCTTTAAGGGGTAGATCACAAAGCTCTTTCGAGTACTTTAAAGAAGTACCAAAATAAATTAAGGCATGTGTTGCAACAATATTCAATATTATGCTCCTCTTCCGATTAAACAAGATAATGAATAATATCACAACTAGAGTTAAAGCTCTTCCAATAGATTCAAGCAATTAAGCGGTAATCAAATTCATAAACAATAACCAAGTCACCAAATCATGTCAAACCTTAAGGTAAACTACTTCATAATTATAGAGGAAGTCATCACAAAAATAATTAAAGAATACAAAAGCATCAACTAACGTTATAATCTAAACTCCCGTATTGAATTAATGAAAAGCTGATGAAATTATGTGTCTTGTAGCCTCCAATACTCTCCAAAAGCTTCCAAGGTCAAAAGTCTCTTCAAAAACGTCTTTTTGGTGTATTTATACCATGTAGGAATGCGCCCGAATAATTCTACCCTTTCCAAGCCGAAATAGGACAAACACTTTGAGAAAATCACATAGACGCGCCGACCCATACGGGGCGCTAGTGAGGATTTACAGAGACCATGCAAATTGTCTGTCAGGCGTATTTTTACACTCTCGCGCCGCGGCGGGCGTCACACAGTGTGTCGCTTTAGTGGCATTTTCCAGAGAATTGGCCAATTTTATTTCTGCTACTATTTTGTCTTATCTAATGATGAATTGGGCAGCCAATTCATATGGACACGTCACTTGCATGTCTCAACTTTGGAGGCTTCAATTCCTTAACATCTTATGAGAATTTTGGCTAGCCACTTCATGGTGCACGTCTTCCAACAAGCCGTGATAGGCCAATTACATGGCCTTGATCATTTTTCTTTCACTTTTTATATACATACGCAGTCCTCAACCCCCGAACTCGATCCCGGTTTAATATTTTTAGATTTTTACTCACACTTTAAAGCTCCAACTTGTTTGATTTAGCTCTCGATTATCTTTTTAACTCGGAATCACTTCTTACAAGGCACAAAACACACAATAAGTAAAATTCACTATCATTTAAGCTCAAATACAAGTAAAATGCAGTAATTAGAGTGCAAACTAGGACTAAAATACGAGATTCTAACCTACCATCAACACCCCACACTTAAATCATTGTTCGTCCTCGAGTAATCAAACTGCACTTCATATAGAGACGACCTTCTTATCAGACAACTTCCCTAACTCATCATGCCAAGACTATTTAAAACAGATTAAGCATCATATCATAACATCTTAACCTCAAGACTCGACTCAAAAGCACCACACATTTTTCTCAACCTTCTCACTTACTCTAACACAAAGGTCAATGATTTCATCATACCTTCGCAAATCATGCTCCCTCACAAAAATAATAGAGAGTAGTTCCACACACAATAAATTTCAAGAATAATTAGGAACTCAAGATAGAAAGAATTCACTCAATCTCAGAAATAGAATTCATGTGCCACACAAGACGTACCATATGCTTGCCTGTAGTGTAATACTTACTAATTGAGCTCATTCAGTCAAAGATCAAGTATGACTTAATTTAGTTGTAATGTAAGCTACAGGACGAGTAGGATAGATTTGGATATAGTGACTACACCTTCCTAAGCACTTTAATACATATACATTAACAATTCAAAACCCACACTTACGTTGAACCAAACCCCAACCTTCATTCATAACAACATCAAGCTCCCCATATCTTTAAGCACAAACAAAATGAGAACTACCACTAGTATGGAATCCCTTTTTTCTTTTCCAAGCTCTAATTTTTTTTTGCATTCAAGCAATTCATTTTTTTTCAATTTCTTACACGTGGCTCTTATAATTTTTTCAAATAGCGCACCTTTCTCCTTTGTCTGTAGTTCCACTCAAAACCCCGACCATAGCTCACTTAGCTTTTACAAGCTCATAACAAAATCAAGTGCTCATGAGAGGTAAAATGTTCAAACAGATAGACACTTTAATTAAGGGGTCAATCTTGTAGTGTGATTGCCAAAGAAATAGGATTACAGGCTCAACGAGGCTAACTAAGATACACATTCATCAGGTGGGTAAAATCATATACGTGACTCAATAAAGAAATATCTATATCACTTCCTAGACTGAACAAGACTACTATTTCGCTTTGCAAACACACGGGGCAAGTTCTAGACATCAATCGATATGCACAGAATATCACAAAATCTCACACACACATTAGCACATAACTCACTTAGGATCTGATCTATCCCGACTCTCTAACCAACGCAATTAAGCAACGTTATAATCACACAATTTAAGGTACTTATTTAAGAGTCAAGAACTGTGCCTAGGCGTCACAAATCAGGAACTCACTGCTCTCAAGGCACAACAAAGTCAAGAAAAGTCATCTCCCTTTAACACCTAGAACAAGACTTCACTACTCCTACTAAAAGAAAAGCTAACTACATACGGTTCAAGGAAAACCCTTGAAAAATAACTGCGACACAAAGAAAAACCAAGGAGGAATTGTTACACTACCTAAGAAAACAAAACACAAATAAACGACTAAAGGTTTTTTTCCTTCGACTTTAATTCTCAAGAAGACAGCCTAGGAAATCCATCGTCGGGAAAAGTCAAAAGTCAATTTGTTTTAAAACAAAAATGATTACAAACACACATATACATATATACATTCCCCACCCCACACTTTAAATTATGCCATGTCCCCATGACACACAAATAAAAACCAAGAGGCGAGGAAAACTTCCCTGATTCATCTAGTCGGGGTATGAATCGAAGTCAGGATCTCCTTTGCACGCCCGACCTAATGCACACATCCATGTTGAGAGCTTATTTTTCACCTTCTTTGGGTACACCCTACACTTATCAGCTTCACTCTTTTCAATTTGCTTTTTCGTGGCCCCCCATTCTCCTTCCATTTTGAAGCTCAACCTTTCATCCCCTACTCTGAGCATGAGCTACCTTTCCTGAATATTTAGAATTTCTCTGCCCGTAGCCAAGAAGGGTCTTCCTAAAATCAGCAGAACCTCCCTATTCTATTCCATGTTCACCACAAATGAAGTCCACCGGGAACACAAATTTATCTACCCGAACTGACACATCTTCCACTATTCCTTCAGGTATGATTGTGGTCTCCCTCTAATTTTCTGAAAATAGACAAAGGCATAAGATTAATGGAAGCACCTGAATCACACAAAGATTTTTTTTAATTTAGTACTTCCTAAAGAACAAGGTATAGTAAAATTTCCTGGATCTCCACATTTTTGAGGAGCTTATTTTGCAAGATGACACTACAATGCTCTGTCTGCTCTACAACTGATGTCTCTTCCATTTTCCGCTTCTTGGACAATATCTCCTTCATGAATTTAGCATAAGCTGACATCTGTGAAAGCACCTCTCTGAAAGGTATATTCACTTACACCTTCCTGAATACTTCTAGGAAGCGCTCGAATTGTTTGTCTAACTTCTCTCTTCTTTGCTTCTGAGGGAAAGGTAGAGCATGCATGTATTTGCTCTCTTCAGTTTCATTATTTGTTGCATTATCATCCTTCTTCTTTTTCTAAGATCTACTCTTCCCTTTCTTTTTTAGACCATCATCTACCATCCTTGCACCTTTTTGAATGTTATCATTTTTCTACTCTTTCACAAGCTCCACCTGTCTTTCAATCGGATCATCCTTTTGCTTTGCTATGGGATCCTCCAACTCGTGCCCACTCCTTAAAGACACTGCATTTATTGTCTCTTTTGAATTTCTTTCAGTATCAGCAGGGAGCATTCCTAGAACTCTCTAAGACAATAGAGTAGCTAGTTGCCCAACTTGTCTTTCCAAATTTTGAAAAGTCGTGCCCAGTTCTTTGATAGCTACACCATATTCTTGTATAGCTGAGCTATGGGTTTCAAGCCTTTAATCTGTATTAATAATAAAGGCCTTCATCGGATATTCTATGCTAGACTGATTGGACTGTGGAGGCTGATATTGTTGCCTCTGCTGATTTAGAAAACCTTGAGGGGTTTGGAGTTATTTTGCTGCCATGCGTTCAGGCTACCACTTGGTGAACTCCAAGAAAAGTCTAGGTGCCTTTGTCCCATACAGTTAAAATTACTACCACTCTGGTAGTTGCCTCTGTCAAAGCTACCCACAACATTTACCACTTCATATGCAACTAAGGCTTGACACTTATGCGTTTGATGGCCCATTCCATATAAATCACAAATCGGTGATGGTTGGCTCTAGACCTTGGCTAAGGTCAACTTTCTTATCTCTTTGGCCATGGCGTCTAGTTGGGCTTACACTGCTGTGTTAGAATCTACTTGATGAACCCCAACTGATTTTCTTCTATCATTACTCTCAGCAGGCCACTGGTTATCATCTTCAGAGAGCTCATCAAGAATTGTCACAATCTCCTCAAGAGTCTTCTTCATTAAAGGACCTCCGACTGCAATGTTCAGAGTTTGTCGTAAGGGTGGTTTCAGTCCACCCCAAAAGCCCTGGAGTTGCATCCACAATTCAATCCAATTATGCTGACACTTCCTCACTATCTTCTTGAATATTTCCCAAGCCTCGAAAACTATTTCATTGTCCGTCTGAGAGAATTTGTTAATTTCCCTTCTGAATTTTACTATTTTTGCAGTTGAGAAGTATTTGTCAAGAAACATTTTATTCATGTCTTGCCAAGTCCTGATCGACCCTGTTGGTAAGCTACGAAGCCAGTGCTTTACCTCATCCTTCAGTGAAAAAGGGAATTCCCTTAGTAGACTGCATCTTTTGACACCCCGTTGTACTGGAAGATATTCATGATTTCCTCAAAATCCATCAAGTGAGTGTTAGGATCTTCATTAATCTTTCCTCTGAAGACACCGTTGTTATGGATAGTTTGAAGCAAGCGTTGCTTCAACTCGAAATTATTTGTTTCTACTGGTAGAGGTCTGATACTGGACAGTCCCTAATTGTATACTGGTCTGGCATAATCACCCAATGCTCTACCAGGCCTGGGCACTGCATTCTAAAACTGGTCTTCAACCAATGGCCGATTTAAATTGAATCTTCGACCCCCATTATCTTTGACGGTCTCCTCAACAGCTCTACGGGCTGCCTCAACTTCTATCCTTGCAGCTTCTTCTCTATGTTGTGCTGCCTCTCTTAAAGCTAAATCTACCTCGTCATCACCGTTATTAGCCATGTGTTCTTCGGTTGAAGGTTGCCCCAAGAACTTTTTGGTGAACTCTTTCTCTTTCCTTTGTTGTCCTAGGTGTTTTTCCAACTTCTGTTTGTAGGGTATTACTTCTTTTGAAGAAGATCGAGTCATACACCACGAACTTAACCAGTTTCCTGCACACAAAAGAGAAACCCGTGAAGAATAAAATAAAAATAAATTTTTGAATTAGCACAAAAAATTATTTTTAACACTATTGATTGTCAGTCCCCGGCAACGACGCCAAAATTTGACGAGCGTAAAATACAACACAACACAAAATTAATGCTCGCTAGTCAAAGATAGTATAGTAAAATATCGTCTCCACAGGGATTGGATTTAAACACTGTTCGAGTAATTTCTGGTTTAATTTCTATTCAGGAGGATCAATACTTGAGTTAAATGATTATGAACTATGTTAAACTATTAAAATAAAGCAATTGACAACTGACTGCAAAGAATTGGAGATTCACAGAGCTGGTTTCTTATCAATGTGAGGAATAAGGGTTTTGACATGATAGGTGCAAGGTTGTTATTCTCGATATGATACTGTCATATTTCACTCTTGAGGTTTTATCGATTCTCACGAATTCAATAGGTGAATAGCTTATGCTTCCGATTCAGACTCCTCTCTCGATTAAATCTAAATCATTCAAATAAACTAATGTGAGGTGCGATGAAACTTGCTAGAATCTATTGGTAAGAATGGTCTAAGAGAAAAGTCTCTCGAATATTTCTTAATCTTAATTTAAGGGGTAGATCACAAAGCTCTTTCAATTACTTTAAAGAAGTGCCAAAATAAATTAAGGCATGCGTTGCAACAATACTCAATATTATGCTCCTCTTCTAATTAAAAACGATAATGAATAAAATCACAACTCGAGTTAAAGCTCTTACAATATATTCAAGCAATTAAGCAGTAATCAAATCTATAAAAAATAACCAAGTCACCAAATCATGTCAAACCCTAAAATAAACTATTCCATAATTATGGAGAAAGTCATCAAAAAAATAGTTAAAGAATAAAAAAGCATCAACTAATGCTCTCCCATTGTGAACTCCCGTATTGAATTGATGGAAAGATGATGAAATCATTTGTCTTGTAGCCTCCAATGCTCTCCCAAAGCTTCCAAGGTCAAAAGTCCCTTTAAAAATGTCTTTTTGTTATATATATACCATGTAGCAATTGTCTGTCAAGCGGATATTTACACTGTTGCGTGGCGGTGGGTGTCGCACAATGCGTTGCTTTAGTGGCCTTTTCCAGAGAAATGGCCAATTTAATTTCTGCTACTATTTTGTCTTGTCTAATGATGAATTGGGCAGCCAATTCATATGCACACGTCACTTGCATGTCTCAATTTTAGAGGATTCAATTCCTTAACATCTTATGAGAATTTTGGCTAGTCACTTCATGGTGCACGTATTCCAACAAGTCGTGATAGGCCATTTACATGGCCTTGAGTATTTTACTTTCACCTTTTATATACATACGCGGTCCTCAGTCCCCGAACTCGATCCCAGTTTAATTATTTTGGACTTTTACTCAGACTTCAAAGCTCCAACTTGTTCGATTTAGCTCCCGATTATCTTTTGAACTCGGAATCACTTCCTTCAAAGTATAAAACACACAATAAGTGCAATTCACTATCATTTAAGATCAAACACAAGTAAAATGCAATAATTAATGTGCAAACTAGGACTAAAATACGGGATTTTAGCCTACCATCCGTCCATGGGAGCCCAACAACAAAATCCATAGTAACCCGCTCCCATTTCCACTCTGGAATCTCTAGCCTCTGAAGCAACCCACCTGGCCGCTGATGCTCATACTTCACCTTCTGAGAATTTAGGCACCTAGCTACATACTCCACTATGTCCTTCTTCATTCTCCTCCACCAATAGTGTTTCTTCAAGTCTTGATACATCTTGGCGGCACCCGGATGAATGGAGTACCGCAAAATATGGGCATCCTGAAGAATAAACTCACGCAATCCATCTACATTGGGCACACATAGCTTGTCCTGCATCCGTAATACACCGTCACCCCCAATAGTGAACTTTTTGGCATCGCCGTGCTGAACCGTGTCCTTGAGGACAAGCAGATGGGGGTCGTCATACCGACGCTCTCTGATATGTTCATAAGATAAGACCGAGAAACCACACATGCCAAAACTTGTCTCGGCTCCGAAATATACAATCTACAAAACTGGTTAAAATCCAAAGGCTAATGGCCTCTCCGCGACCGATAGATATGCTAAACTGTCCAAGCTCTCCGCCTTGTGACTCAAGGAATCGACCACAACATTGGCCTTCTCGAGATGATATCATAGTCCTTAAGCAACTCTAACCATCTCCGCTGCCTCAAGTTAAGATCATTCTGATTGAATAGATATTGAAGACTTCAGTGGTCGGAATAGATCTGGCAAGGGACGTCGTACAAATAGTGCCGCCAAATCTTCAAGGCATGAACAATAGCTCCTAACTCAAGGTCTTGGACATGATAGTTCTTTTCATTCACCTTCAATTGTCTACACATGTAGGAAATCACCCTACCATCCTGCATCAACACTGCGCCGAGACCAATACGCGATGCATCACAGTACACAGTATAAGACCCTGAAGCTGTAGGCAACACCAACACTGGGACTGTAGTCAAAGCAGTCATGAGCTTTAGAAAACTCTCTTCACACTCCTCGGTACACCTAAACGGAGTACCCTTCTGGGTCAATCTGGTTATATATGCAGCAATAGAGGAGAAACCCTCCACGAAGAGACGATAATGCCCTGCCAAACAAAGAAAACGCTCTATCTCCGTAGCTGAAGACGGTCTGGGCCAACTTTGCACTACTTAAATCTTCTTCGGATCTACCTTGATCCCCTCACTCGACACTACATGACCCAAATATGCCACCGAATCAAGCCTGAATTCACACTTTGAAAATTTTGCATACAACTTCTTTTCTCTCAAGGTCTAGAGCACGGTCCTCAAGTGCTTCTCATGATCCTCCCAGCTCCGGGAGTACAACAAGATGTCGTCAATAAACACAATGATGAATGAGTCAAGATATGGCTAGAATACACTATTGATCAAGTGCATGAATGCTGCTGGGGTGTTGGTCAGCCCAAATGACATCAAATTTAATTCATAATGACCATACCGAGTCCTGAAGGAAGTCTTCAGAATATAAGACTCCCAAATCTTCAATTGATGATAGCCTGACCGTAAATCAATCCTTTAGAACACTCTAGCACCCTGAAGCCATTATCAAGCTACTCCTGCAACTGTTCATTTAACTCTTTCAACTCTGCTGGGGCCATACGATATGGTCGAATAGAAATGGGCTGAGTGTCCAGTAGCAAATCAATACCAAAATCGATATCCCTGTCGGGCGGTATGCCTGGAAGATCCTCCAAAAATATATCTGGATAATCTCTCACTATCGGAACTGACTCGACGGTAGGTGTATCAACACTGACATATTGCACGAAGGCTAGATATGCATTACAACCTTTCTCAACCATCCTCTAAGCCTTTAGAAATGAGATAACCTTGCTAGAAACGTAATCTAAAGCACCCATCCACTCTAACCGCAGTAACCCTGGCATAGCCAACATTACCATCTTGTCATGACAATCAAGAATAGCATGATAGGGTGACAACCAGTCCATGCCCAAAATAACATCAAAATCTACCATACTGAGCAACAATAGATTGGCTCTGGTCTCAAAACCACCAAGAACAACTAAACACCACCGATACACACGGTCAAAAATAATGGAATCTCCCACGGGTGTGGACACATAGACATGAGAACTCAAAGAATCACGAGATATACCTAAATATGGAACAAAGTAAGATTATACATAGGAATAAGTGGAGCTTGGATCAAATAAGAATGATGCATCTCTATGACAAATCGGAAAAATACCTGTGATGACTGAGTCGGATGTAACAGCCTCTGTCCAAGCAAGAAGAGCATAATATCTTGCCTGACCTCCCCCTCTAGGGTGACCTCCACCTTCTGGCAGTGCAGGTGGAGTGGCAACTGGTGCGGTAACCATGGCCTGAGAAGCCTGAGGTCCCTGTGGAATACATAGGGCCTAAATAGTCTGTGGAGGTGCACCCCTCCTGCGTCTAGGGTAATCCATCACCATATAATGAGTGTCACCAGACTCAAAACAAGCTCTCGGAGGACGTGGCTACTGGAACTGGCTCGGGCCTGATCGACTGGACTATCCACTGAAAACACCCCGTGCAGGAGGTGCACTAGACAGAGGCGGTGCATAATGGGTAACCTTAGGCCTGGGAGTGGACGGAATACTCCTTGAAGCTGTAACTGTTGAATGAACGGGGCGACTCACATAGCCTCTACCATGATAGGCTGTAACTGGGGAATGGGTACTACTATATGTGCCAGAATCTCGAGGCCTCTTGACCTCCCTCTCCTATCTATCCCGGGCCTACATACCCTATAATATTCGCTACCTGCTAGTATGAGATGTCCATCTCCAGCTCTCGAGCCATGCTGAATCTGATACCACTATTGAGCCCCTCAATAAATCGATGAACTCGCTCTCTGACAGTAGCAACCAAGGTTGGCACATACCTGGACAAATCACTGAATCGGACTGCATACTCCGATACAGTCATAGCACCCTGGCACAACTGCTCAAACTCTGCGCGCCATGCATTCCTAAAACTCTGGGGAAATAACTCCCTCAAGAACATATATGAGAATTCAGCCCAAGTGAGTGAAGCTGCTTCGGCTGGGCTACCAAACTCATACTCTCACCACCACTGATAAGCCGCTCCCTTAAGCTGGAATATAGTGAAAACAATCCCACTCGACTCCATAATACCCATAGTACATAGGATATAGTGGCACTCATCAAGACAACCTTGGGCATCCCCTGACGCCAAACCGTTGAAAGTAGGAGGGTGAGACTTCTTGTACCTCTCGAGCCTGAGCTGCTACCCCTTAGAAGTTGTTGCCCTAACCTCGGGCAGAAATGGGGTGACCAGCTGCACTGGTATAACCTCTGGAAACTGGTTAACCTGGACCAACTGCTCTGGGGTACAGAAGGTGGGAGTTAATGTCGCCCAAATTCACACCACTGATTGGATTGTGAATCGGTCGATATGATTATAATTACCCAACGTGAGTCAGGGTTGATTCCACATAGAGCTTATATTGTATTAGGTATATATCTAGACTAGGTGTATGACGTGCCCAAATTACACTTTCACATAATTGGTTGTTTCTTCCTACTTCTAAAAAGTATACTATTGTTTATAAATGAAAAGCTAAGGAACGATATTTTTATTTCTCAAGATGATAAAAGATCTAGGGTCGTGGCTTCCACCTCGGTGGTTACCTAACGGATTGTGGGTTTTAGGGCAGGTTTGATTGATCGGGGTGTAATATAGCAATCACACGCAATTACCCACTCTATACCTCTCGATAGTTTGAGTGGTTTTGCCCAATTTGGCTTTCTCAAGTCCAAATGAGTAGTTCACAAAACTAATAATAGATTCTCAAGTCGAGTCTTACTATCTTTAGATTTGACCCTTTAATTGGGGCTATCAATTTCTTGAGTTCACCCCAATTTCTTGTTAGCCAAGTTTTCCTAGACTTAGTCTCTCTTTCTCAAGTATAGACTAGGTCAATTAGGCCTGAATAAATATTTTCAATCATTAATTCTTAAATTCAAGCAAGAACTAGGCTAAATATCATACACCCAATCACAAACAAGCCCCAAATTAAACACCCATTAGGCACCCACACTAGGGTTGGGTCACAACCCTAGCTAAGAATTTAGCTACTCATAGGCAAAATTGAAGAAACTAAAATAGAAACTAAGATTAAACTCATAATAGATGATTAAGGAAGAAAATATAATGTTAAAATGATAAACTATTACAAAGTTACCCAAAACAGTAAGGAAAAAACGGCTATCTACTTTCAAGTATTTAAACTTGACCTAAATTTGAACAAAAGATCAATTTATATCCATCTGAAATTATCGGACAAAATTGCCCCTACGGAGGTTGTGCGGCCGGACAATTTTGTGTGCGGTCCTCACTTTGAAGCTGGCTTAACAAGATGAACTTCTGCGGACGCACAATTCTGGGGTGTGGCTGCACTTCTTCAAATTTAGCGGACCGCATATTTCTGAGTGCTACCGCACTCTTGGACTTGAGCTGGACATGGGAGATTTCTGCGGACCGAACATCTATGAGTGCGGCCGCACTTTTGCATTATGCGGCCGCATAATAATAGTGCGGTCCGCACTTCTTCAGGGACCCAAAACACTATCTCTCTGAACCTTGTCTTCTGCGGCCGCACAATAATTGTGTGGTTCGCACTTTGCGATGTGAATTTGTTAGTGGTTCTTCATAGTCTGTGACTGCACATAATATCGTGTGGTCCGCACTTTGCTCTTTTCTTCTTTGTTCTGGTCCTTGTCCAATTTTTTTCCTTCTTGAGTTAATTTTCATCACTTTGGCTCATTTCCCAATATTCCTGCAAGAAAGCATATTTCATTAGTTCTCGGGAATAACTTTAAGCATTTTTGAGCTAAAACGAAAGTAAAAGAGTGCAAATAAGTGGTCAAAATCCCTAATTATCAATTTCCTCAAACTTAAGCTTTTGCTTGTCCTCAAGCAATTAAAGTCATTTCCACCTCCACAAGGAAAGAGCTATTTCAGTTGGCCTAATGATTGGGACCAACGATTACCCACACACTCATGAATCATCAACAAGCCTATGTTTTGAATGTTAAAGCACAAATAGCTCTAATGTAACGCTTGAGTATCAAGAGCTGGCTTTATTCATCAAGGAAGTTCGCACTTTCATGTGGTCATTGTGGATTCCAAACTCTTCCTCCTATACTCTCCGTAAGCTCATCTCACTCAAGAACGAAGCACTCTCATCACTCTCAAAAGACTGTCACAAGGCCGACTCTAAGTACCATATGCTTGCCCCTCATGTAGATCACCACTAATGTAAGCTTACTCGACCTAAAATCACGTAGGGCTTTTTCAGCATGTAATGAAGGCTTTTGGACTAAGGAGGGAAATATTAGAATGGAAATGGTTCATCTTTCCTTTAGCACTCCATTTTCTCTTTTTGGCTTATACTTTGCCGACTCTTTGAGTCATTTTTTTTTAGTTAGGGGAACTAGAGAGACTTGACATCACTCTTTCTTGGTTATGCTATTCATATTCTCTTTCTTTGTTTTCTCCATGCTTTTGCAATTTTTCTTTCTTTTGAATCTTTTCAACCCTTTCACATTATTCACTTTCTTTTTGTGTTTTTCTTTTGTTCTGTCTTTCTTTTTCTTTGCCTTTCCTCTTTTTTTATTTATTTTCCCTTTTTGTGTCTTGATACCATCTTCAAACTCCTCATCTCTCCCCCAAACTTATGTTTTCGCCATTTATTTCTCATGAGTGCTAAAGAAAGTTCGGATGCCAAGAGAGGGTCACTATAAAACGGGTAAAGGCTTGTAACATGGTTATCGAATGAAAATGGCTTTAGGCTCAAAAGGGTTGACAAGGAATAATATCATTGGTGGGCCATGGAAGGTTTCAAAATAGGTCAAGGAGAGCCTACAATCACTTCTCAAGACAAGCTAACTTAGAATTTCGCCTAAAAACACATTCGGGGCAAGTTCTAGACCATTCGCACAGGTACTTGGACTTGTAACAAAATACCTCACCTCTCACACAACTGGTTTGTTAAAGAGAATAGAGTCGAGGGCCCACAACAATCGCATTCAAGATTAAAAATAGCAAATGGTTCAACTAAACCACCCGATGATTGCCTAAGTCAATACAAGAGTCACAAGGTCACTAATTAGAGCCATTTCTTTCCAAAAACTTATTTTTAACCATAAACGTGTAGTTAAGTGTGTTGGTACCAAGTGAATCATGCTTGACCCTTATTTATTCATTAATACTACTGTTTCTACCTAAACATCAAAAACAGACTCAATCCCTTAAGAAGGTTATCATGCCATCCATCATTGGGAAGAGCCACCCGGTTCACACAAAACCCACCTTTGGAAAGAACCGTGGCATTAAGAAAACCAAAGGTTTATTGTTCACTTAAACATAACAAGAAGCTAACAAATCAAAAATAATCTATTAAAGTAAATAAGAAGCTATACTATTAAGAAAACAAAATGAAGAAGCTATGAAATAAACTACTGAAAGTAAGGCAAATGAATATACAAACCGAGGGGAATAGAATATATACATCAAAATAGAGGGAGGAATATATACATAATGAAAGAGAATATAAAGATAAAATAAAAAGAGTATTAAAGTTATTACAGGTCAATGTCATTAAATGTCATCAAATCAAACCAAAATAGACCACCCCCCTGAATAAAAATAAGCATTGTCCTCAATGCTTAGCAAAATCAGAATAAGGGAGGGTAGAGAATAAAGAAAACTCCCTATGTGGTTTCAGGGTGACTGGCAGCATCACCACCCTCGGGCTCGTCCAACTGGATCTCATCATCATCTGGTTGGGGAACAACGGGGTTGGCTAATATCTTGTGATGACCCAAAAGGTCATCTTATATTTTAGAACTCAAATCTATGCTCTTAAGCCTTAAAAATCTCATTTTTACCTTCCTCGATTTGCGTGCGCAGTCCGGGCAGGTTTTCGGAAAGCTTTTATGT
The DNA here is from genome assembly GCF_000390325.3 of Nicotiana tomentosiformis. Classification (NCBI taxonomy): domain Eukaryota; kingdom Viridiplantae; phylum Streptophyta; class Magnoliopsida; order Solanales; family Solanaceae; genus Nicotiana; species Nicotiana tomentosiformis. The sequence goes on from NC_090822.1 coordinate 29,340,102, forward strand.
TGAAAAGTAATAAAAATAAGAATTTTTGCCTTAAAAGTTAATTTTAGTTGACTTCGGTCAATATTTTTGGTAAACGGGCCTGGATCCGTATTTTGACGGTCTCGATAGGTCCGTATCGAATTATGGGATCTGGGCGTATGCCCGGAATCGAATTCGGAGGTCCCTAGCTCAAGTTATGAATTTTTGATAAAAATTAAAAGTGTGAAAATTAATTATTTTTAAGAATTGATTGATATTTGGCATTGTTAGTATTTGGTCGGAATTTTAGTTCCGGAGCCCGGTACAGGTTCATTATTATATTTAAGACTTTTCTGTGAAATGTGGTGAGAAACGGAGTTGATATGACATGATTCGGATGTCCAGTTGAGAAGATATGGATTCTAAAGTGTTCTTGAGAATTTCATTTAATTTGGTGCTAAATTCATAGTTCTAAGTGTTATTTTGGCGATTTGATCGCGTAAGCAAGTTCGTATGATGTTTTTAGACTTGTGTGCATGTTTGGTTTGGAGCCCCGAGGGCTCAGGTGAGTTTCGGATAGGCTACTGGGTGATTTGCACTTAGGAAATCTGAGATTTTGTTGTAGCAGCTGTTCTGATGTGCCCTTCTTCGCGTTCGCGTAGGTAGTGTCGCGAACGCGAAAGGTAAAATGGGGCAGGGGAAATTCCTTCTTCGCGAACGCGAAGCGTTGGGGGTGGTACCCTTCGCGAACGCGATCTGTCTCACGCGAACGCGATAGTTCAACTGACCTGGGGGAGAGGTGGTCATGTTCTTCTACGCGAACGCGTCCACCGGGTCACGAACGCGAAGGCTTGGGGGGAGCTGCCTTATGCTAACGTGTAGAAAGACTCGCGAACGCGAAGGACTTAGGCCGCTGTGCATCGCGATTGCGACAGGCCTCTCGCGAACGGGTGTCTTGTGACTTAAAACAGACTCCAAACACGAGTTTGAGCCATTTCTTCAACATTTTCAAGAACCAAATGGGTCTAGGCGATTTCCAAGAGTCATTTTCTTCCCCAATTTGTTGGTAAGTGATTCTAAACCATTTTCTTTCAATTACCCATTACACTTCTTGAATTTTCAACCTAAAATCTAGAGTTTTCATGGTATAATTAGGGGTTAGGGTAGAAACTAGGGATTTCAGGAATTTGATGATTTAGACCACAATTTGAGGTCGGATTCCACAACTAATTACATATTCGGGCTCAGGGGTGAATGGGTAAAAGGATTTTGGTCCGAACCTCGGATTTTTACCAAGCGGGCCCGGGGTCGATTTTCGACTTTTTGGAGAAAAATTTAGGAAATCTAGATTTGTGCAATGTAATTGATTACTTTAGCAATATTTGATACTATTGAGTCATTTTTGAATAGATACGAGTGGGTTGGAGGTGAATTTCCAAAGAAAAAGCTGTGATTGAGAATTAAGTGACCTTCGGAGCGAGGTAAGTGTCGTGTCTAACTTTGGCTTGAGGGAATATGTATTGTATGAGTAATTGCTACGTGTTTTGTTGTTGAATATGATGTATAGTTGAGGTGACGAGCATCTATACGTTGTGGTCGAGTCATAGCATGCGAGTGAAATTCCATTTTTTTGCAAATTTGTAGTCTTAAATCTTGTTATCCATGCTTACTGTTGTTGTTGAAATGTTGGGCGATTTGTACCCGGTTCCACCAAGGTTGATAAAATTGTGAAAGTACTCATTGATGAAATATTGATTTCTTGTGAAACTTCTCTCTATTCGTTGTTATTGATTCTATGAATTGTGAGGAAGAGTGTAAAGCATGAAGGGTGATGTCATGCATGATTTATTTATATTGTGAGGAAGAGTGTAAAGCACGAAGGGTGATGCCATGCATGATTTATTTATATTGTGAGGAAGAGTGTAAAGCACGAAGGGTGATGCCGTGCATGATTTATTTATATTGTGAGGAAGAGAGTAAAAGCACGAAGGGTGATGCCGTGCAGTCTTATTTATTACTTTATGAGGTTAAGAGTAAAAGCACGAAGGGTGATGCCGTGCAGTTTTCCTTGTTGTCTTAATTGCTCATTTCGTTTAAGGATTTTCGGTTTAATTTTGTCTTTCCATTATTCTCACTCTTTATGTTATATTCCCCCCACTGTATTTTCCCCTCCCATTATTGTTGTGTTATTTCTTATTTACCGTTGTTGCCACTAGCATGATTATACTGTTCAGGTTATATGTGGGTGTCTTGTCCTAGCCTCGTCACTACTTCGCTGAGGTTAGGCTCGATACTTACCAGTACATGGGGTCGGTTGTACTGATGCTGCACTCTGCACTTTCTGTGCAGATTTTGATACCGGCTCAGGTTGATCGAGATTTGCTACTGGTCCGCTGTCCGGAGACTCAAGGTAGATCTATCGGCGTTCATAGACCTTGAAGTCCCCGTCTATCCTTTATGTCTTACTGTTTTCTTTCATTCAGACATTTGTATTTCTTTCAGACTACTACTTGTTATAAATTCTAGAATGCTCGTGAATTGCGACTCCAGATCCGCGTGGTAGTAGTTAATACAGATTTATGATATTTCGCACTTGTTATATTTTTTCGTAGTTAATTAATGTTAATTACTGAATGGAAATAAGAAATTGGTAAATGATTCTCGAATGTTGGCTTGCCTAGCAAGTGAAATGTTAGGCTCCATCACGGTCCCTTTGGTGGGAAATTTTGGGTCATGACACATCTGAAGTATCTCCTCGGCAGTGTAGGCATCAAGGTCTGGCTCGTCAGACTGGCCAACTGGTGCCTCTGCTGATGGTGCTGCTGGGTCTGCTGGTACTGATGGATCTGTCTCCATCAGTAGGTCTAATGGCAAATCACTCGCTGCTGCAATCTTTGTCACCTCCTTTCTCAATCTCTCCACTGATTTCTTTGAAGCCTGGGATTTCCTCATCTTCTTTACCTGCTTGCCAAACTCCTCAATAGCTCCCCCATGAGCCACCAGTGTATCCATAATGGTCTTCTGGTTCTCCAGAATCTTCTTCAATATTTGCTCCACTGACGGAGGGACCTGTGGTACTGCTGGGGTAGAAGACTGTGCTGCAACATCATTGGATATGTCAGATAGCTTAGAAGTGGCTGCCTGCATCTAGTTGCTGAGACTCGCCAATGTCTGGGAGACCCGCAACGCAGTGAGTGGATAAGTGGATGAGGCTGACATTGATACTGATGCTGATGGTCTAGAAGATGAAGGTGGTGGCATGTCAGCTGTCCCGGTGGAAGGCCCGACTGCTGTGGAAAGCATATGAGCTATAGATGGCTCAGTAGCAGACTCTGTAACTACCACTGATGGCTCATCAGACTGACCAATGGTGGTAGTGGCCTTACCCTTCAACTTTGGGTTGTCCGCACCTTGCAGGGAGTACCATGAGAAGGGATTTTTGGCCCTCACTTTTGTATCAAAAGTCCTTGGCTCCACCTTTGCATCGTTGAAATATTCTATGAGGGTGTTGGGATATGGGTAGGAACTTTTACCTTTTCGGACAACCACTGTCATGTTGGCTGACATGATGGCACCCACATTGATTGGGTACTCGACTATAATAGATGCCACCAGAACTGCTCGGGGAATTGGAAGATTGTTCTCAATCAAGCTTGGATCAATACGACTGCATACAAAGGTTTGCCATCCTTTTACTTCAAACTTTAGGGTGGCCCGTGTGATAGGAATCCCTGCTGTGATCCACGGTGGTGGTGGTCCTGGAGCATCCAAAATCTCTGCTAACCAGAGGCGAGCTGCATCACCCATAGCAAGTGTTTCCAGGTACTGGATTGCCACTATGTCCTCAAAGCCCAAGTAAGTGTTCAGAGTTTCGGGGTCGAATCTGACTTTCAAATTTCTCACTTTGGTTATTTTGGTACCCTTCTTGATGTGAGCCACATTGGCATAGAACTCCCGTACCAAGTGCTCAGTTGCATCTATGACACTTTGGGTGAACCACATCCACCCTTTTCGCTCCCGGAACTGTCTAAAGACATTTGGATTGTATTCATTAAGAACTTTCGCTCAAGTGTTAGCGATATTTGGGGCCACCACTCTCTGAACCTTGTGAAGGCCGTCAAATTCACAAATCTATCATCACACGCTTCCTTCTTCTTCGACCTCTCTAGGCCGCCCACTCAAGTGCCACCTCCTCTACCATCATCCGGGATATCATCATCATTATCTACTACAACTGGTGCAGGAGGAGTAGGTGTAGAGGAGGGCTCTGAACCCTGGCTACTGGAATCGGAACCCTTAGAAGAACTTACTATAGTGAAGGGTTCGTTGCGCAATTGATATCTCCCAGTGGGTTGTGGTGGTTGGGACTGGGACTCAGGCTGTACCTCCACTGAATGACTCTCGGAGGCTTCCCTAGACGGGGCATATGAAGTATATTCTGAGGGCTCTGTGGCCCTACCTCTCCCAGTAGTCGGCTTTTTGGCGATGGGTTTTGATTGAACTCCCAGTGGGTGAGTGCCCTTTCCTCGGCCTTGGAAGGGTTCACCTCTCTCTTTAGATGTATCGCCTCTACCTTGTCACTAACCATTGTCTATAATACAAGGTACATAAGTCAGTTAGAGTTCAAAACAGTGTAAACAGTTGTAGGAAAATAGTCTACAGAAGAGACAATGTGGACCGCACAATTTTGAGTGCGGCCGCAGACTGCCATGTGCGGACCGCACAATTTCAAAGTACGGTCGCACATCTTGAAGTGCGGACAACATAATTTTGAGTGCGGCCGCATATTCCCAAATTCAGAACACTGGTTCTCTGATGTGCCAAAGTGCGGTCGCACACATTTTTCTACGGCCGCATAATTTTTCTGCGGACCGCACAATTTTGAGTGCGGTCCGCACTTTTCAGGCAACACATTTTCCCTGATTTAAGATCCGCGGACTGTACAGTTTTGTGTGCGGCCGCACAATTTGAAATTAAGCGGCACTGACATTAGGTTTTGAATTTTTTGCACAATTTAGACATGGTATTTGTAAATAAACATGATTAATGATCTACCCAGTCCCCAATGAACACACATTATATAACCCACATGATTTTAAGCACACATGAATAACATTTGACATTTTAGGCTTACAAATAATTATACTAATCAATAACAAAAATTTAGAAAAATAGAAAAATCTAACATGGATTGAACATACCAGTAATGAAGGATGCAAGTGAGAATCTACACTTGGTGAAATGAGTATGGAATGTGAGCTATTTTGTGGTGCACTGTATTTGCTTAGGTCTCAAAAACTCAGAGTGTGTAAAGTTGTGAATCGTGCTTAGACGACCTATTTATAGGTTGACCAAGTCGGTCAAAAGTTGAGCTGAGTGCGGCCGCATAATTTTGAATGCGGTCTGTACTCTTTACTTGGACCTTTGCTGAGATTCTGCGGTCCGCACAAAAGTGACTGCGGCCGCAGAAATTTTTGCGGTCCGCACATTTTTGTGTGCAGCCGCAAAATGACCTATTCTTTGCAACTCAAAACTTCAGAGAGTTCAGATTTTTGGGTCTCTAGTTGTGCGGCAGCACAAAGAATTGTGCAGCCACGGACTCCTTTCTGCAGTTGCATTCATTATTATGCGGCCCGTACAATAAATGTTCGGTCCGCACTTTGTTCAACACTTGGTCAAAAGTTTTGAACACAGTCCCTGCAATGCACACTCATTCCTGCAATTCACTTAAAAACCAGTTAGTTCAAAACAAAACCTATCTAACAAAGAAGAAAATAAAAAATGAAAAGAAACATGGGTTGCCTCCCAAGAAGCGCCTGATTTAACGTCGTGGCATGACGTAGATTACCATCAATCACTTAAAATAAATTAACGCCACAACGTGGCCATCATCAACTTTGCCAAGATAATGCTTCACCCGGTGACCATTGACTCTAAACACTTCATCATTTTTATTTTTCAAGTCTAATGCACCGAAGGGTGTCACATGCACAACCTCAAATGGATCACTCCACTTAGACTTCAACTTTCTCGAAAACATTCGTAACCGAGAATTGAACAATAACACAAGATCACATTCTTTGAACTCCTTGTTCTGGATGTAATATTCTTGGAGGTACTTCATCTTGTCCTTATATAAGGACGAACTTGAATATACATGGTACCAGAATTCATCAAGCTCATTCAATTGTGTTAACCTCAAGTTGGCAATGACATCCCATTCAAAATTAAGCTTCTTCAATGCCCACATAGCTTTGTGCTCAAGTTCCACCGGAAGGTGACAAGCTTTCTCGAACTCTAACCGGTACGGAGACATACCAATCGGTGTTTTGTAAGTCGTCCTATAAGCACAAAGAGCATCATCAAATTTCTTTGACCAATTTTTCAGGTTGGCATTCACTAATACTCTTGATTTCCCGGTTGGAGACTTTCACTTTCTCACTCGCTTGAGGATGATAGGGGGTCGACATTTTGTGAGTGACACCATATTTTGTGAGTAAGGTATCAAAAGATTTGTTGCAAAAGTGTGATCCCCCATCACTAATAATGGCCCTTGGAGTACCGAATCTGGTGAAGATGTTCTTTTTCAAAAATGCCACCACAATTCAAGCTTCATTGTTGGGTAAAGCCACGGCTTCAACCCACTTTGACAAATAATCCACCGCTACCAAAATGTAAGTATTTCCACAAGAGCTCACGAACGGACCCATGAAATAAATGCCCCACACATCAAAAATGTCAATCTCCAAGATGGTGGTGAGGGGTATCTCATTTTTCTTTGAAATCCCACAAGCCCTTTGACATTCATCACAACGCTTGACAAGATCGCTAGCGTCCTTGTAAAGAGTAGGCCAATAGAATCCACAACTCAACACTTTTGTTGCCGTTCTAGCTCCCCCATGGTGACCACCATATGGTGAAGAGTGGAAAGCCTCAAGAATTTCCATTTGTTCCTCCTCCGATACACATCGTCGAATCACACCATCGGTACAAATCCAGAAGAGATACGACTCATCCCAATAATAGTCAAGGCAATCCCGTTTGAGATTATTCCTTTGGTTTGAAGAGAACTCATTTGGTACAATACCACTCATAAGATAATTGGCTAAGTCGGCGAACCATGGCATCCTGGTCATTGAAATGGCTAGAAGCAGCTCGTCGGGAAGGAATCATTTATCTCAAGGCCGTCATGTGGCCTCCCCTCCTTCTCCAAACAAGACAAGTGGTCCGCCACTTGGTTTTCACTAGCCTTGCGGTCTTGAATCTCTAGATCAAACTCTTGCAATAGAAGCACCCACCGCATTAACCTTGGCTTTGAATCTTTCTTGCTCATCAAATATCAAAGCCGCATGATCGGTGTGGACAATCACATTTGTACCCATCAAGTACGGGCGGAACTTCTCCATAGCAAAGACAATAGTAATGAGCTCTTTTTCGGTCACTGTGCTTTATTACTTGGGCATCACTCATGGTCTAACTAGCATAGTAGACTAGATGGAAGATTTTGTTGATACGTTGCCCAAACACTGCTCTAACCGCCACATCACTTGCATCACACATGAGCTTAAAAGGCAAGCTCCAATCCGGTACGGTGATAATAGAAGTAGTAGTCAATTTGAACTTGAGCAATTCGAATGCCTTCATACAATCCTCGTTGAAATAGAACTTGACATCCTTTTCCAAAAGTTTACACAAGGGATTCACCACCTTAGAAAAGTCCTTGATGAATCGGCGATAGAACCTCACATAACCCAAGAAACTCCTCACTCTCTTCACGGATGTAGAGGTGGGAGTTTATATATCACCTCTATTTTGGCCTTGTCGACCTCAATACCATGCTTTGAAATTTGATGGCCGAGGACAATGCCTTCCTCGACCATGAAGTGACACTTCTCCCAATTCAAAACCAAGTTTGTTTCCTCACGTCTTTCCAAGACCTTATCCAAGTTGTTCAAGCAATCATCAAAAGAGTTCCCGACCACAGAAAAGTCGTCCATGAAGACCTCAAGAAAGTCCTCCACCATGTCGGTGAAGATGGCCATCATACACCATTGAAAAGTTGCCGGTGCATTGCATAGCCCAAATGGCATCCGCGAGAATGCGAAAGTACCATAGGGACAAGTGAAAGTAGTCTTCTCTTGGTCCTCCGGAGCAATAAGAATTTTATTGTAGCCGGAATATCCATCAAGGAAACAATAGAAAGCTCGATCGGCCAACCTATCAAGCATTTGATCAAGGAATGGAAGTGGGAAATGATCTTTTCGAGTTACTTTATTGAGCTTCCAATAGTCCATACACACTCTCCACCCGGTGACCGTTCTTGTATGGATCAATTCATTCTTGTCATTTGTTACCACATTAATACCTCCTTTCTTTGGGACACATTGCACCGGAGAGTTCCACGAGCTATCGGAAATGGGGTAAACAACCCCAACATCCAACCATTTTATGATCTCCTTCTTCACCACCTTTTGCATTGCTTCATTTAATCTTCTTTGATGTTCAACAGAGGGTTTGGCATCCTCCTCCAAAATAATCTTGTGCATGAAAAATGTGGGGCTTATACCCCAGATATCCGCCAATGTCCATCCTATAGCTTTCTTCCTCTTTTGGAGCACCGCCAAAGTAGAATCTACCTGCACGTTAGTCAAGGAAGAGGAAGGAATAATCGGTAAAGTAGAACATGGGCCAAGAAACTCATACCTGAGATGTGGAGGCAATGGTTTTAACTCCAAAGTGGGAGGCTCCTCGATTGAGGGCTTTGTTGGAGGAGTCTTCCTGTTCTCAAGATCTAAGAACAATTTTCAGCATTCATAAGTGTACGACCCCATTCCTTGCAATGCATTTACACATCCACATAGCCTTCCTTCTTATCATAATCATTGTTAAGCAATACGGATTCCAAAGTATCATTAACATTCATCACGATACTAGCATCATCAACAATCACTTCGGTCACTAAGTCCACAAACGAACAAACTTCATTGCAATTCGGTTGCCTCATAGATTTGCACACATGGAAAACCACCTTTTCATAGCCACCGAGAAGGTGAGCTCACCGTCTTCCACATCAACAAGAGCCTTACCCCTAGCAAGGAAAGGTCTACCCAAGATAGTAGGCACCTCATAGTCCACTTCGAAATCAAGAGTCACAAAGTACGCCAGAAGTATGAACTTATCAACACGAACCAACACATCATCAATAATACCCAATGGTCTCTTCATAGTAGGATCCGCCATTTGTAGCCTCATAGATGTGGGTCTTGATTGCCCAAATCTCAAAGTTTTGAACATCGAGTAGGGCATCAAGTTGATACTCGCCCCTAGATCACATAGAGCTTTGGAAAAGTCGGCGCTCCCAATAGTGCAAGGGATTGTGAAAGCGCCGGGATCTTCCAATTTCGAAGCCATTGAGTGCACAATAGCACTCACTTGATGCATCATCTTAATAGTCTCATAATTCATTGATATTTTCTTTGTCACAAAATCCTTCATGAACTTTGCATAGACGGGCATTTGTTCCATCGCCTCAACCAATGGAACATTAATGGATAAGCTCTTCATCATGTCAATAAACTTGTTGAATTGGTTCTCGTTATTTTGCATGGTGATCCTTTGAGGGTATGGAGGAAGAGGCCTTGGCATTGGTGCCTTGTCCTTTGGCACTACCAGTTCCGGTATGTTAATCGCGTGTTCCCTATATGGGTTTACTTCTTCTTGGGTCTCCTCCACATTTTCATCAATCTCAATTCTCACTTATTCATTAGCTTGAACCACATTGCTTGAAATTTCATCTTCTTGAATCACTTCATCATCATTCACAACTCTTCTTTGGTTTGAGGTTGTTTCCTCCCCACCTTTTCCACTCCGTGTGGTTACGACCATGACATGTCCTGTGTTGTTCCCACCCTTTGGGTGCACCACCGTGTCACTAGGTAGTGCCCCCTTAGGATGAGTGTTTAAAGCTTGCGAGATTTTCCCTAATTGAACCTCCAAATTTCGGATTGAAGTGTTGTGAGAGGCTAGTTGAGCATTGGAATCGACATTTTTCTCCATCATCTCTTAGAACATATTTTCAATCTGTCCCATCTCATTATTGGAAGAGCTAGAACCATGGGACAGATAAGGAGGCGAGTTGCTTGGTTGTTGATACATCGGAGTCCTTTGAAAGCCCGACCCCCGATTCCCTTGGTTATTATTCCAACCCCCTTGGTTGTTTCCTCCAAAGTATCCTTGATTATTGTTATTGTTCCAATTACCTTGATTGTTGTTACCACCACTCCAATTGCCTTGGTGGTTTTGATTGTTCCAATTTCCTTGATTTCTTTGAGAACGCCATTGTTGTTGACTCGGGCCTTAAGAATTGTTTCTTTGCCCTTGATGGTTGTTCACATATTGCACTTCTTCCTCTTACTCATTGTATGATTCGTCTTGGTCAAACCCACTATCATCTTGCACAAAGTGTTCCACACGGTTTTATACTTGTTTACCCTTTTGCCTTCTTTTGTTCACCATCATACTCACACATTCCATTTCATTCACTTGCTTAGGACCGTGAACTTGTTGAAGTTGAGCTTTGGCTAATTGATTCATTGTGGTCGTCAACTCGGCAATTGCTTGCCCATGATTATGCAATTCTTTGTGTAGGTGAATCACATTTGGATCACCTTGTGGGACATTAGCTCTACTTTGCCATGCCGATGAAGTATCCTTCATTTCATCCAAGATTTCACAAGATTCGGCATATGGCGTTGTCATGAAATTCCCACGAGCAAGTTGGTTGACCACGCATTGATTGGTATTGTTGATTCCATGGTAGAAGGTTTGTTGAATCATAGCCTCAGTCATTTCATTATTCGGGCACTCGTTTACCATGGTACGGTACCTCTCCCAAATCTCGTGCAAAGGCTCATTGGGTTCTTTCTTGAATGCTAGAATCTCATCCCGAAGATTAGCCATATGCCCAGGAGAATAGAACTGGGCAATGAATGTTTCCGCCAATTCATCCCATGTATGAATGGAATGGTTTGGAAATCTTTTTAACCAATCCAAGGCCTTTCCCCGTAAAGAGAAGGGAAATAGCCTCAACCTTAGAGAATTTTGACTTGGAGCCCCGATGAAGAATCCCCGTTGCTCTAGCAATGTAAGCATCACATTGGTGATTTGGAACCTTCGTTGGCTCGGTTGTACTCTTCGTTGGCCTAAAGTTTCATAATATGAAAATTTGATTTTTGAACATCAAATTGGAGTCAGATTTGAGTGAAACTAGAATGGTTGGACTCGTAATTGAATGGGTTATTGAATTTTGTAAATTTTATCGGGTTCCGAGGTGTGGGCCCGGGTTGGGATTTTGGCCAATTTTGGTCTTTTGATTTAAGATTTGATCTTTTTCGATCGGGATTGGTTCCTTTAGTATTGTTTGATGTACTTGAGTTGTTTTTGGTTAGTTTCGAGCCGTTTGGAGGTCGGAACGCGTGGGATGGCATATTTGGTGCACCGCTTGGCTTGCTCGGCATTCATATTGGCTTGTTCGAGGTAAGTAACTCTTATAATCTTGGATCTGACGGTATGAAACCCCGAAATACATGTTGTGTGATTTGTGTTTAGGTGACGCACATGCTAGGTGACGGGTGTGTGGGCGTGCATCATGTGAATTGAGACTTTGTTGTTCCCATGACACTGTATCTTGGTCCTACTTTGTTGATATCCGTATTTTCACCATGTTATAAAGTAGTTAAGCTATCAATCATGCTAGATATCATGTTTAGGCATTATGCTGATACTATTTAGACCCATAATGGTCGTTTCTTACCGTCATCTCACTAATTTTATTGATATTTCATACTCAATCATATCCATGCATTCATACCATATCTCAGTCTTTGTTATTATTTATTGATACATTATATCATTGTTGTCGGGCTAGTTTCATGACATTGAGAGCCCGTGAGTGAGACTGGAGAGATTGATGACTGAGTGAGGCCGAGGGCCCAAGTGAGAGTGATATTTTGAAATCGGACTGCACGTCGCAGCATGTTATATTGATTACATTTTATGGGATCGGGCTGCACGCCGCGACGATATAGCTCTTGGTCTGAAAGGAGCCCATCCGGAGTCTGCACACCCCCAGTGAGCGCAGTCGACTATAAATATGGATCGGGCTGCACGCCGCAATGGGTATTGTACAGCACTGAGTGATTGAGTGTGCTGAGCATAGTGAGAGAGAATGCGAGACAGTGAGATTAAGTACTCTGAGAGTGTGAGTACATGAGCATGTCATCGAGATGCATTACATTTAACATGCATACTTGTGATACATGCATATAGGTGCATTTCCTTTTGCTACCCAGTTTTGGGGACATTTATGATTTTACATGTATCTTGACATGTAGCCATAGAGAAGTACTTTCTTCATGCTACCTGAAAATGAAACATCTTACTATTTGTTGAAAGGACTTTTAGGAAAAATCACGATTTTCAAACTTACTCGTATTTTGGCTTTATCAATAAAAGATTTGGGTTTTTACTGAGATACTTGAAAATAAATGCCTACTTTTTTGGAACTGTGAACGAACTGAGCCTTTTATTTCTAAGATAATCTTTTATTACTTGTACTATGCTGTTATGAACTGTTGTGGAATATTGGTATTGGACCCGACCTTTTTGTTAGCTCGTCACTACTTTCAACCTAAGGTTAATTTTGTTACTTATTGATTACATGGGGTCGATTGTACTCATACTACACTTCTGCACCTTGCGTGCAGATGTTGGCTACTAATGTTGCTGTGTTCGATGGGAGCTAGATTTGAAGATGTACCTGCATCCCGGTTGTAGCTGCCTCTTGTTTGTGGTAGCCTTGGATTTATAAAACTTTTGTTTATGTACTTTTCTAATAGACGATGTATTTATTTCATTTCAGCTTTGTAAACTCTATTCTTAGAAGCTCATGATTTGTATTATCAGTTTTTGGGAAATGTATCAAATTATGATAATTTCTTTACTTAATTGCGTTATTGATTGTTATTGGAATTGGTTAGTAGTTAACTGGCTTACCTAGCGGGTTGGGTTAGGTGCCATCATGACTAGTTAGATTTTAGATCGTGACAAAGTGGTATCAGAGCTCTACGTTCATAGGTTCAACAAGTCATGAGCAAGTGTCTAGTAGAGTCTTACGGATCGGTATGATGACGTCCATACCTATCTTCGAGAGGCTACATGACATTTAGGATATACTTCCCATCCTTCTTTCCTTATCATGCTGCATTGATTCAGCTTAAAGCGTAACTCTTTGAATTCCTTCCACGCATTCGAATGAGCACATGAGCACTCGGTATCAGCTGTGCATCGACGGCTTATGATTCCATGGTTGAGGTGCGAGATGTGATTTTGGCATGTTGATGATGAGTCAATCTGGAGAACTTGAGGCTGGGTTTTGACTATAGCTTGAGCACGAATATTTCGATTGTGTGAGCACGTGCTTTTGGGACTTGTATGTTCAGTGGTGTCCCTATTAGTGGAAATTGTGATTGGATGACTATGTGGTGAGTATGATGTGACTTCGGATGTGTTCAGATTGTTCGAATGTGACGATAAGAGTTTACTTGAGATGTAGAAAGGATTATGGGATGTCTGATTTCTATCTTGATTTGGTGTATGGTCTCGAGTTATGGGTGTATTGAGGGATCTCTCATGTTGTTTAGTTGTGGAGTGAAGTAGATTCTCATGTCTTGTTGATGATTTCAGAATCGAGAAGATTAAGTGATTGCGTAGTAGTCGCGACTGTGGAAGGATGTAGAGAGATGTCAGTTTGAGGCAAAGCAGGTGGGTTATTCCCTGCGAGGTGTCCTGAGGTTGTGTGATCCCTAAGATGTTTTGTAGAGAGTTCTCTTTTACCAGTGAATGATATATGTTGCAATTTGAGTTTGGATCGCCTGTAAAAGTTGGCTTAACCATCACGAGGATGAATGCGAGATTTACAGATGACTTGAGGTACTAGATGGTTTGTGTTGCATGAGGGGATGAAGGATTTAATGGAATCTCACTGTGGTATTATGGTAGCAATGAGGTATGGTTATTGTAAGTAGTTAGATGCTTTATTCCATGGCTTTGAGCCAAGTGGGAGAGTCTGTCATCGACGAGTTGATTGCACGATTATTAATTTTGGTTCAGGATATACTGGTGAATCAGTTATGACTTGCAGAGGTCGAGATCGAGGGTGACTCGGGTAAAGGAATTTCTGGATACAGGTTGTATTACACTCTATAGGTATATAAGAATCATAAAATAATTGAGTGGTTATTCGCGAATGATATAGTATACATGGAGTAGGAATTTGCTCGGTTGCTTAGGAGTGTGGATTACTCTTTACTCACTTGGGTGTTTGTGTGCTAATGGGGCACATGTCGCTCGGCCCATTTAGCTGGTTTAATTGAGATTTAAGTAGAGTAGATGACTTTCGAGAATGGTTCTAATGGATTCATCATTTATATGTAGCGATTTGGAATTTTCAAGATTTGTATATGGCTAGAAACTGGGAGTTTCATTGGATGGTGTCGAGACTTGTGGCATTTTTATATCATTGTGGATTGTGCATTTCAGTATCAAGAAGGTGAAGGAAATAATTTTAGGTTCACATAAGGTCTCTTTAGAGTGGGTGTCTCGGTTGTGGTGCCTTGGGGTTCTTAAGAGGGGAGTCAGCGGCTTATGGGCCTTAGGGCGTTATGGTTTTATACTAGGATCTCTTGTGTGGTGAATTTTGGTTTAGGATCATGGTATTCCAGCAAGGAGAAGTATCAATTTGAAGGCAATTTGGAAGGGAATGGAGAAATAGGACAGCGTGGTAGTAGGTTGGATCAGCACAACAATGGGTATAATCTATTCTTTGGGTACTTATGACGTGGCTAGTCTCTACAGGTGTTTCGTGGCATTGCTCTTGGGTTTTGGCGACCTGCGTGGCTGGGTTGAGTTAGAGAGATTCGGTTCTGATAGCTTGGTTATGTGCAAATGGACTTTGAAGAGCTCTCAATGGTTTCTACCACGGTTCGAGGAGTAGATTTCCTACTGGCATGAGGAGCATATGGTGTATAGTGATTTTCTCCTGGATGAAATCAAATGGAAGGTCCTTAGCTAATTGAGTATGTAGTTGCTTGTGACTCGGAGTGGACTATGAAGTTCTCGTATTTTTCATATGATGGCATGGTATATGCGGTGTGTTGTGTAGGATTGAGATTTACATGAGCGAGATCACAGTTCAGGTTTGAAGGGAAGGTCATAAAAATGCTTAGGCAGAATGGACGGTTTCATAGGACTAGGTAAATGATATTACTATTTGGTATGGCTTGATGAGAGTATACATTTCAGAAGGGGCAATATGTTTTGATTTATGGATACTTCACTAGTACTGCGGCACTCTCCTGGTTGATCCACTTTTGATATTCAAATTTTTCTATGTGGCACAGAAGAATTGTTTTTGAAGTATTTTGTAACGACCTGGCCGGTCGTTTCGAGTATTATAACCCTGTTTTCCCATTTACTGCTCAATATATGCTTTACATTTGTTTTATGACTTACCGGGTTAGTTGGTTCGGGTCCGGAAGGAATTCAGAGTGAAACGAGACACTTAGTCTCATAATTGAAAATTTAAGTTAGAAAAGTTGACCGGATGTGGACTTATGTGTAAACAACCTCATATTTAAATTTTGATGATTCTGATAGCTCCGTATGGTGATTTTGGACTTAGGAGCGTGTTCGGAAAATTATTTGGAGGTCCGTAGTGGAATTTGGCTTAAAATGGCGAAAGTCAAATTTTTGGAAAGTTTGACCGGGTGGTTGACTTTTTGATATCAGGGTCAAAATCCGATTCTGAAAATTTTAATAGGTCCATTATGTCATTTATGATTTGTGTGTAAAATTTGAAGTCAATCAGACGTGATTTGATAGGTTTCAACGTCATTTGTAGAAATTGACAATTTCAAAGTTTATTAAGCTTGAATTGGGATATGATTCATGATTTTACCGTTGTTTGAGGTGATTTGAAGGTTCGACTAAGTTCGTAGGATGTTTTAGGACTTGTTGGTATACTTGGTTGAGGTCCTGGGGGCCTCGAGTGAGTTTCAGATGGTTAACGGATCAAATTTGGACTTAGAAGAAAAAGCTGAAGTTTCTGCCATCTGATGCAATCGCACCTATGGAAATTCCATCGCAGGTGCGAGCTCACAGAAGCGAGCTTGGCAAGCGCAGATACGTGCAGAGGGCTGTGAGGCAGTGGTCGCAGGTGCGAGGGAAATTCCGCACCTGCGATGAACGCAGATGCGGTCCCTTGATCGCAGAAGCGGAGGCAAGCTTAAGTGATTTTTCCGCAGAAGCGGAGCTTTGATCGCAGATGCGGCTCTGCAGATGCGAAAATAGAGCCGTATGTGCGAAAACACTTGGTCAGAATGTTAAAAACAGAGGAGTCCGAGATTTTGTCATTTTTGACATTTCCAAAAACGGGTGAGGCGATTTCTGAGCGAGAAATCATGAGAAATTTTGAGGTAAGTCCCTTGTGATCCTTTCAACTACATAATATTGAATTATCATCGAATAATCCGACTAGATTACATGTTTTTGAGGTATAAATTGGGGATTTGAACTTAGGGATTTGAAAATAAGATTTGAAGATTTGGAGGTCGAGTTGAGGTCAGATTTTGGTAAAATTAGTATGGTTAGACTCGTAGTTGAATGGGCTTTCGGATTTTGTAACTTTTGTCAGGTTCCGAGACGTGGGATTTTGAGCTAAATTTTGAATTTTTATGAAAAAATAGTATTTTCTTATAGAATTAATTTGAGTAAATTTCAGTGACTGAAACGAAATATTGTGACTAGATTCGAGGCATCCGGAGGCCGAATTGCGAGGCAAAGGCATAGCAGAGTAAAGAATTTCATGTTTTGAGGTAAGTAACAGTTTTAAATCTAGTCCTGAGGGTATGAAACCCCAGATTTTTGTATCATGTGATTATTTTGAAGGTGACGCACATGCTAGGTGACGGGCATGTGGGCGTGCACCGAGGGGATTGTGACTTGGTTCGTCCCATGAAACTGTAAAGTTGAATAACTGGTTGTTAGCTATATGCTCTCTATGTATTGAACAAATTTGACTGTAAATCATGTTAGAAATCATGCTTAGGCTATGTGATAGTACTGTTGGGACCCGCAGAGGTCGCGTACTTGTTGAATTATTTGCTAATTTCTGTCTTGTACTCAGTCATGATTTTACTTGCGTATCATACCTCAATCTTTCTTGATTTTGTTGATACACTACGTTATCTTTGTTTGGGCTGATCTTTGTGATTTTCGAGAGCCGAGAGACTAGGGAGGTTGAGGACTGAGTAAGGCCGAGGGCCTGTCGGTAAGGTAAGGATACTATGGCATGTGAGTTGTTCGTGCAGGATATTATAGCACGTGAGTTGTCCGTGCGGATTATAGCGCTTGGGCTGTAGGAGCCCCTCCGGAGTCTGTACACCCCAGTGAGCACGGGTACCCATTGAGTGTGAGTGTTGAGGGTTGGGAGCCCAGTGAGTGATTGTTGTCCTGAGAGGCTGTACTTGCTTTTCATTTGTTGTTGCACTTAGTTGTTATTTGTCATTGTTGTGAAATTCTCTAAAAGAATTTTATATCCGAATTACATGAACTTGAACTGTATAAAATTGATTTGACTTAAACTGCTGGATTTGAAAGCATGTCTATTCTTGATGGAATTACTGAAAGTGAACTATAACTGTGTAGCTACTCACTATCTTCAATTCCTTATTTATTATTATTACTTACTGAGTTGGTTGTACTCATACTACACCCTGCATTTCGTGTGCAGATCCAGGTGTTCCCGTACATAGAGGGTGTTGATTCTTTCGCGCAGTTAATTTTTTTGGAGATTCTGAGGTAGATGTCGTGTTTCGCAGACCTTGCCTCTCCTTCCCTATCTTTTTATTTACTACATTTGGTCTCAGATTATTATGGACTGTATTTTCCAGATTTGTATTCATATTAGATGCTCATGTACTCAGTGACACCGAGTTTTGGGAGTGTTTATATATGTATTTGTGAATTTTCTTCCGCTGAATTTAATCATTATGTTTTTAAACTTAAAAGATATGGGAGTTTTATTGAGATTGTCGGCTTGCCTAGTATTGATATAGGCGCCATCATGACGGGTGAGATTTTTGGGTCGTGACAAGTTGGTATCAGAGCCTAGGTTACATAGGTCTCACGAGTCATGAGCAGTTTCGTAGAGTTTTGTGGATCGGTACGGAGATGTCTGTACTTATCTTCGAGAGGCTGCAGAACCCTTAGGAAAATTTCACTTTCTTGCATTCTGTCGTGCGAATTTGTTGATTCCAGAAACTAAATTTTTGTTATTCTATTCTCTCATAGATTGTGAGGACACGTACTACTGGATCGGATGGTCAGCCACCAGTGCCACCAGTTAGGGTCGCGAGAGGCCGGGGCCGAGGTATAGGTCGAGGTGTAGCTCGTACCACATTTGGACCAGCACCTGTAGTACCACCAGTTGCTCCAACTCAGGAGCAAATTCCAGATATAGTGGAGCCAACATGACCAGCTCAGGCACTAGCTGTGACCATCGAGATTCCAGGCCTTCAGGAGACTTTGGCCCAGATATTGACAGTTTGCACTAGACTTGCTCAGGTGGTTTCAGCTCAGGCCACATCTGCCACTTCTCAGGCTGGGGGAGGTAATCATACCCCTGTTTCCCATACTCCAGACCAGGTAGTACAGGGACTTCATATACCGGGGGCACTACCAGCCCAGCCGGTTGCAGCTGCTCAGGCCCCGGTAGTTCCTGTTATGGCAGAAGATGAGCAGAGGAGACTTGAGAGATTTGAGAGGCTTCGACCTCCACCATTCAGCGGTGCTAAGTCAGAGGATGCTCAGGGTTTTCTGGATAAATGTCAACGGATGCTTCGGACAACGGGTATTCTGGAGACCAGTGGGGTCTCGTTCACTACTTTTCAGTTTTCTAGGGCTGCCTGCAGATGGTGGGATTCTTACGAGAGGCGTAGGCCGGTTGGCGCAGCACCCCTTACCTGGAAGCAGTTCTCCGGTCTATTCATGGAGAAGTTCGTGCCTTAGTCTCGTAGAGAGAAGCTGCACAGGCAGTTCGAGCAGCTTTGTCAGGGTGATATGTCTGTGACACAGTATGAGATGAGATTCTCAGAGTTGGCCCGTCATGCTATCTAGTTGATTCCCACAGACAGAGAAAGTATCAGGAGGTTCATAGATGGCCTCACTTTTCAGCTGCGATTACTCATGACTAGAGAGAGAGTGTCTGGTGCTATGTTCGATGAGGTTGTCGACATTGCTCGTCAGATTGAGATTGTTCGCAGTTAGGAACAGGTTGAGAGGGAGGCTAAGAGGCCTCATGGTTCAGGTGATTTCAGCGGTGTTCCTTCAGGTGATCAGTTTTACCGCGGTAGGGGTCGTTCTTTTAGACATGCTGAGGCGACTTGTCCAACTCATCATGGTGCATCAGCTAGCCACGGTTCTTAAGATGCTCACTCAGGCTAGTCTTCATTCAGTGCACTACCAGCACAGAGTTCTCATCATGCCTCGTCCGCTCAGGTTTCTATAGGTAATTCCTCAGGTTATCAGGAGCAGTAGTGCCGTAAGAGGAGGGGTTGTTTCGAGTGCGGAGAATTGGGGCATTTCAAGAGAAATTGCCCTATGTTGTTGAGTGGGGGTCTACAGTAGAGTTCTCGACCAACGACACCAGCATCAACAGTTACACCACCCATCTAGCCAGCTCGGGTTGGGGGTCAGGCAGCTAGGGGTCGCCCAAGAGGGGGAGGCCTGTCAGGCCCGATTCTATGCTTTTCCTGCCAGGCCAGATGCTGTTGCTTCAGATGCAGTGATCACAGGTATTGTTTCAGTGTGCCACAGGGAGGCTTCTATATAATTTTACCCTGGATCCATTTATTCATATATATCATCGTATTTTGCTCATTATCTGGAGATGCCCTGTGAGTCCTTAGTTTCACCTGTTTGTGTGTCTACACCGGTGGGCGATATTATTACTATGGACCGTGTGTATCGGTCGTGTATGGTAATTATTGGAGAATTGGAGACTAGAGTTGATCTTTTATTGCTTGGTATGGTTGATTTCGATGTAATACTGGGTGTGGATTGGTTGTCTCCATGTCATGCTATTTTGGAATATCACGCGAAAACCGTGACGTTAACGGTGCCGGGGTTGCCAAAGGTTGAATGGAGAGGTTCTCTAGATTTTGTTCCTGGCAGTGTAATTTCTTATTTGAAGGCCCAACGTATGGTTGGAAAGGGATGTTTGTCATATTTGACATTTGTGAGAGATGTTGATGCAGATACTCCAATTATTGATTCAGTACCGGTCGTGCGAGACTTTTCGGATGTATTTCCTGTAGACCTGCCGGGTATGCCACCTGATAGGGATATTGATTTCGGTATTGACTTGGTGCAGGGAACTCAGCCCATTTCTATTCCTTCGTATCGTATGGCACTAGCTGAGTTAAAAGTATTGAAAGAGCAACTACAGGAACTCCTTGAAAATAGGTTTATTAGGCCTAGTGTGTCACCTTGGGGGTACACCAGTTCTGTTTGTGAAAAAGAAAGATGGTACTATGAGGATGTGCATCGATTATAGGTAGTTGAACAAAGTTACAATCAAGAATAAATATCCCTTGCCACATATTAATGACTTATTTGACCAGCTACAGGGAGCGAAGGTGTTCTCTAAAATTGATTTGAGATCTGGGTATCACTAGTTGAAAATTCGGGATTCAGATATTCTAAAGACGGCATTCAGGACTCGTTATGGCCACTATGAATTTCTCGTGATGTCTTTTGGGCTGACCAACGCCCCAGCAGCATTTATGCACTTCATGAATAGTGTATTCCAGCCATATCTTGATTCATTTGTCGTAGTATTTATTGATAATATCCTGGTGTACTCACGTAGCCAGGAGGAGCATGCACAACACTTGAGTATTGTATTACAGAGGCTGAGAGAGGAGAGACTTTATGTCAAATTCTCTAAGTGTGAGTTCTGGCTTAATTCGGTGGCATTCTTGGGACATATAGTATCTAGTGAAAGAATTAAGGTGGATCCGAAGAAAATAGAGGCAGTTCAGAGTTGGCCCAGGCCATCTTCAGTTACTGAGATTCGGAGTTTTCTCGGCTTGGCCGATTATTATCGTCGCTTCGTGGAGGGATTCTCGTCTATTGCATCGCCTATGACTAAATTGACCTAGAAAGGTTCTCCGTTCAAGTGGTTGGATGAATATGAAGAGAGCTTTCAGAAGCTCAAGACAGCTTTGACTACAACTCCAATATTGGTATTGCATACAGGTTCAGGGTCTTATACTGTATATTGTGACGCGTCACGTATTGGTCTCGGCGCAGTGCTTATGCAAGACGGTAGAGTGATTGCCCATGCCTCCATACAGTTAAAGGCACATGAGAAGAATTATCCGGTCCACGATCTTGAGTTAGCAGCTATTATTCATGCCTTGAAGATTTGGCGACACTATTTGTACGGTGTCCATTGTGATGTTTATACTGATCACCAGAGTCTACAGCATCTGTTCAAACAGAAAGATCTTAATATGCATCAGCGGAGGTAGTTAGAGTTGCTTAAGGATTATGATATCACCATTATCTATCATCCCGGAAAGGACAATGTAGTGGCCAATGCCTTGAGTCATAAGGCGGAGAGTTTGGGCAGCTTAACATACTTACCGGTAATAGAGAGGCCTTTAGCCTTGGATGTTCAGGCCTTGGCCAACCAGTTTGTTAGATTGGATGTTTTCGAGCCGAATCGAGTTTTGGCTTGTGTGATTTCTCGGTCTTCTTTATATGATCGCATCAGAGAGCGCCAGTATAATGATCCACATCTGCTTCCTTAAGGACACGGTTCAGCACGGTGATACAAAGGAATTCACTATTGGAGATGACGGTGTATTACGGATGCAGGGTAGGCTATGTGTGCCTAATGTAGATGGTTTGCGTGAGTTGATTCTCTAGGAAGCTCACGGTTCGCGGTACTCCCTTCATCCTGGTGCCGCAAAAATGTATCAGGATTTGAGGCAACACTATTGGTGGAGGCAAATGAAGAAAAATATAGTTGGATTTATAGCTCGGTGTTTAAATTGTCAACAGGTAAAGTATGATCATCAGCAGCCAGGTGGGTTGCTTCAGAAGTTAGAGATTCCGGAGTGAAAATAGGAGCGGATCACTATGGATTTCGTTGTTGGACTCCCATGGACTCAGTGGAGGTTTGATGCAGTTTGGGTGATTGTGGATAGGCTTACCAAGTCAGCTCATTTCATTTCTATGATGACTACCTATTCTTCAGAGCGGTTGGCTGAGACTTATATCCGCGAGATTATTCGCCTACACGGTATGCCAGTGTCCATCATTTCAGATCGGGGCACGCAATTTACATCATAATTTTGGAGAGCAGTGCAGCGGGAATTGGGCACACAGGTTCAGTTGTGTACAACATTTCACCCTCAGACAGACGGACAGTCCGAGCGCACTATTCAGATATTGGAGGATATGTTACGCGCTTGTGTCATTGATTTTGGAGGTTCTTGGGATCAATTTTTGCCACTCGCGGAGTTTGCTTATAATAATAGCTACCGGTCGAGTATTTAGATGGCTCAGTATGAGGCTTTGTATGGGAGACGGTGTTGGTCTCTGGTGGGTTGGTTTGAGCTGGGTGAGACTAGATTGTTGGGTACTAACTTGGTTCAGGATGCTTTAGAGAAGGTCAAAGTGATTCAGGAACGGCTTCACACAACGTAGTCTAGACAGAAGAGTTATGCCGACAGGAAGGTTCGTGATGTTGTTTACATGGTTGGGGAGAAGGTTTTTCTCAAGATTTCACCCATGAATAGGGTGCTGAGGTTCGGGAAGAAGGGCAAGTTGAGCCCTCGGTATATTGGGCATTTTGAGATACTAAAGAAAATTGGAGAGGTGGCATATGAACTTGCTTTGCCACCTAGTATATCAGGTGTTCATCCAGTGTTCCATGTATTCATGCTCCGAAAATATGTCGGGGATTCGTCTCATATTCTGGATTTTAGTACAGTACAGCTGGACGGTAATTTTACTTATGATATGGAGCCGGTGACTATTTTAGACCGACAGGTTTGAAAGCTGAGGTCAAAGAACATAGCATCAGTGAAGGTACAATGGAGAGGCCAACCAGTCGGAGAATCTACATGGGAGATTGAGCAGGAGATGCAGAGCAGATATCCACACCTATTTGAGACTCCAGGTATGATTCTAAACTCGTTCGAGGACGAACGCTTGTTTAAGAGTTGGAGAATGTAACGACCCGGCCGATCATTTTGAGTATTATAACCCCGTTTCCCCATTTACTGCTCAATTTATGCTTTACAGCTATTTTATGACTTACCAGGTTAGTTGATTCGGGTCCGGAAGGAATTCGGAGTGAAACGAGATACTTAGTCTCATAATTAAAAATTTAAGTTAGAAAAGTTAACAGGATGTAGACTTATGAGTAAACGACCTCGGATTTGAATTTTGATGATTCCGACAGCTCCGTATTGGTGATTTTGGACTTAAGAGCGTGTTCGGAAAATTATTTGCAGGTCCGTAGTGCAATTAGGCTTAAAATGGCGAAAGTCAAATTTTTGGGAAGTTTGACCGGGGGGGTGACTTTTTGATATCGGGTTCGAAATCCGATTCTAAAAATTTTAATAGGTCCGTTATGTCATTTGTGACTTGTGTGCAAAATCTGAGGTCAATCGGACGTGATTTGATAGGTTTCGGTGTCGTTTGTAGAAATTAAAAATTTTAAAGTTCATTAGGCTTGAATTGGGGTATAATTCATGGTTTTAGCGTTGTTTGAGGTGATTTAAAGATTCGACTAAGTTTGTATGATGTTTTAGGACTTGTTGGTATATTTGGTTGAGGTCCTGGGGCTTCGAGTGAGTTTCGGATGGTTAACGGATCAAATTCGGACTTCGAAGAAAAAGCTAAAGTTTCTGCCATCTGATGCAATCGCACCTGCGGTAATTCAATCGCAGAAGCGAGCCTGGCAAGCGTAGATGCGGGCAGAGGGCTGTGAGGCAGTGGTCGCAGGTGCGAGGAAAATTCCGCACCTGCGATAAGCGCAGATATGGTCCCTTGATCATATAAGCGGAGGCAGGCTTAAGTGTTTTTTCCGCATAAGTGGAGCTTTGATCGCAGATGCGGAAATGGAGCCGCAAGTTCGCAACTCCTGGTTAGAATGTTAAAAACAGAGGAGTCCGAGATTTTGTCATTTTTGACATTTCCAAAAGCGGGTGAGGCGCTTTTCGAGTGAGAAATCACGGGAAATTTTGAGGTAAGTCCCTTGTGATCCTTTCTACTCCATAATGTTGAATTATCATCGAATAATCCGACTAGATTACATGTTTTTGAGGTGTAAATTGGGGATTTAAACTTAGGGATTTGAAAATAAGATTTGAAGATTTGGAGGTCGAGTTGAGGTCGGATTTTGGTAAAATTAGTATGGTTAAACTCGTGGTTGAATGGGCTTTCGGATTTTGTAACTTTTGTCGTGTTCCGAGATGTGGGCCCCACGGGCGATTTTGAGCTAAATTTCATATTTTTATGGAAAATTAGTATTTCTTTATGGAATTGATTCCAATAAATTTTATTGAAACTAAAACGAATTATTGTGACTAGATTCGAGGCATCGGAGGCCGAATTACAAGGCAAAGGCATAGTAGAGTAAAGAATTTCACGTTTTGAGATAAGTAATGGTTTTAAATCTGGTCCTGAGGGTATGAAACCCCGGATTTTTGTATCATGTGATTATTTTGGAGGTGACGTATATGCTAGGTGACGGGCGTGTGGGCGTACACCGAGGGAATTGTGACTTGGTCCGTCCCATGAAACTGTAAAGTTGAATAACTTGTTGTTAGCTATATGCTCTCTATGTATTGAAGAAATTTGACTATAAATCATGTTAGAAATCATGCTTAAGCTATGTGATAATACGGTTGGGACCCGGAGAGGTCGCGTACTTGTTGAATTATTTGCTAGTTGTTGTCTTGTACTCGGTCATGATTTTACTTGCATATCATACCTCAGTCTTTCTTGATTTTGTTGATAGACTATGTTATCTTTGTTTGGGCTGATCTTTGTGATTTCAGAGAGACGAGAGACGAGGGAGGTTGAGGACTGAGTAAGGCCGAGGGCCTGTCGGTGAGGTAAGGATACTATGGCATGTGAGTTGTCCGTGCAGGATATTATAGCACGTGAGTTGTCCGTGCGGATTATAGCGCTTGGGCTGTAGGAGCCCCTCCGGAGTCTGTACACCCCAGTGAGCACGGGTACCCATTGAGTGTGAGTGTTGAGGGTTGGGAGCCTAGTGAGTGATTGTTGTCGTGAGAGGATGTACTAGTTTTTTATTTGTTGTTGCACTTAGTTGTTATCTGTCATTGTTATAAAATTATCTGAAAGATTTTTATATCCGGATTACATGAACTTGAACTGTATAAAATTGATTTGACTTAAACTGCTGGATTTGAAAGCATGTCTATTCTTGATGGAATTACTGAAAGTGAACTATAACTGTGTAGCTCATCACTATCTTCAGTTCCTTATTTATTATTGTTACTTACTGAGTTGGTTGTACTCATACTACACCCTGCACTTCGTGTGCAGATCCAGGTGTTCCCGGACATAGCGGGTGTTGATTCTTTCACGCAATTGATTATTTTTGGAGATTTTGAGGTAGCTTCCATGTTTCGCAGACCTTGCCTCTCCTTCCCTACCTTCTTATTTACAGCATTTGGTCTCAGACTATTATGGACCGTATTTTCCAGATTTGTATTCATATTAGGTGCTCATGTACTCAGTTACACCTGGTTTTGGGAGTGTTTATATATGTATTTGTGAATTTTCTTCCGCCGAATTAATCATTATGTTTTTAAACTTAAAATATATGGGAGTTTTATTGAGATTGTCGGCTTGCCTAGTATTGAGATAGGCGTCATCACGACGGGTGAAATTTTTGTGTCGTGACATATTTCTCGTGGGATGATCATGTATGAGAGATGTGTTAGACATTCTGGCGGTGGAGTTGGGATCAAATATGGTGATTCGTGTATTCTATGGTGTTGGAGACTAGGGGTTCTCAGGAACAGACTGTTTCATGGTTGCGGACTATGAAGTCGTGGCCAAAGCTAGGCATATGATAGTATGTGTTATGATTCAGTTATTGTGGACCTTCAGAGGGTTATTTATCTATTGGTGGGTGACCAGAGTTGGCTTGGGGGTCCATTGGCAGGCCCAATTAGGATGTTTATTCTACACCGAGCCGGATTGGTTGGCTCCATACTGCTATTGTTGAGGGATGTACCATTCGGTTATTGTTGAACTTATTCGTGTTCTGAAATGATCTGTGAGTTACTCTTCTATGCTACGAGGGGTTGTGATTCATGGGTTATATGCACACACGGTGTGGTTCTATTTAGGCTTTATAGCGAAATTTGAGCAATATGAGTATTTGGGTATTGCATGATTATTTGCGCGTTGGCTATGTTCTTTCCGGATTGTGGTATTGTGTTATTTGTTCTCCAGTGTTATGGTAATGCACTTTGGGTACTTGATGTCGAATTTCGCGTGGTCATTGATTTTGAGCATGGTGGCTGAGGTATTTCATATGGACCAGTGTTTGGATGGGGTCACGCATTGCAGCGGAGTTATGTTGAGATATGATCTCTTGTGTTATATTCGTGTGTTTTAGTTCTACGGTGTGTGATTGGTTCTTAGCATTGCGTTGTGGTGGTACTTGTTGAGCTTGCGGGATAGTTCCCCCGTCCGAGTAATTTTCCATGATTGAGTACATTTGGAATGTTGCTTATTGGTGCACGGATTTCACAGGCTATGGCTTTAGATTGTATGGGTGTGTCATGTCACTAGAGTGGTCGTGTTGGATGAGGTGAGGTCATTGTACCTAAAATGGATACTATCAGAATTAATTACAGCATAGTTGGAAGGATAATATCGAAAGTCGGCTTAGAAATATGTTATAGTTCTTATCAAAGGAGATGAAGTACCATGACTTGTTGATATGATGAATGGTTATCAATTCTGCATGTTTGTTTCATCATTGGCAGTGTACGAAGGTTTAGAACGAGGCTTTGTTTGATATGAGGTTATTACCGGTATTGGGTTGATTTGAGCAGCTACTATGATTAGAAATCATTGCTTCAAGCATTTGAGCTATGTGGTATTTGAGTATTGAGTATTTGAGTTATGGTTACAACTTTTCGTACAACTTGTTCAGACTTATACAGTATGTAGATGCGAGATTCTGATCTTATAAGAAATTTCGTATGTTGGAAATGGGATTCTAAGGCTTGTGCACTAGGTTGAATTGTAAAATTTTAGTTATGTTGTGTTATCAGACCTGTATGGGTTAGGGTGACGTGG
The DNA here is from genome assembly GCF_000390325.3 of Nicotiana tomentosiformis. NCBI lineage: Eukaryota > Viridiplantae > Streptophyta > Magnoliopsida > Solanales > Solanaceae > Nicotiana > Nicotiana tomentosiformis. The sequence goes on from NC_090822.1 coordinate 29,367,543, forward strand.
GATCACCCCTGTGTATATGCATGGTAAGGTTATACGACATTTTGATGGCTTTGAGAACAACTCTAGACACGTTCGAGGACGTACGTATATTTAAGTGGGGGAGGATGTAACGACCCGACCGGTCATTTTGAGCATTTGCACTTCGCTTGATAGTTTACGGGCATGAGTAGCTCTGTATGATGTATTATGATTTATGTGAATCGTCGGTTTTGATTTTTAGGTTATTCGGAATCGAATTGGAAGAATGAATTTCATTGTTGAAGTTTTAAAGTGGGAGAGTTGACCAAGTTTGACTTTTTAGCATTTGACCTCGGATTGGAATTTTGATGGTTCCGTTAGCTCTGTTGGGTGATTTTGGATATAGGATCGTGTCTGAATTGTGATTTGGTGGTCCGCGGTTGAATTTGACTCGAAATGGCGAAAGTTGAAATTTTGGAAAGTTTGATCGAGAGTGGACTTTTTGATATCGGGGTCGGATTCTGATTTCGGAAGTTGGAGCAGGTCCGTAATGTCAAATGTGACTTGTGTGTGTAAAAGTTGAGGTCAATCGGACATAATTTGACAGGTTTCGGCATCGGTTGTGGAAGTTGAAGTTTCAAAGTTCATTGATTTTGAATTTAGGTGTGATTCGTCGTTTTGATGTTGTTAGGTGTGATTTGAGGCCTCGAGAAGGTCCGTATTATGTTATGGGACTTGTTGGTATATTTTTGGTTGAGGTCCCGGGGGCCTCGGGTGAGTTTCAGACGAGGTTCAGATCAATTTCGTTGCATATTGCATTGTTGAAGGCTGCTGGTTCTGGTGTTTTCGCACTTGCGGAAATGGGCTCGCAGGTGCGATGGCCGCAGAAGCGACAAATGCGTCGTAGATGCGAGATAAGAGCTGGATGAGGAGGCCTGCAGTAGCGGAGAAAAGGGCGCAGGTGCAGATGCGTAGGTGCGTCGAGTGGAAGCGCAGGTGCGAGGGTTGCTGGACAAGGCCATTTTTTGCAGATGCGATGTTTTACCGCAAAAACGGTGGTCGCAGGTGCGACGAAGTGTCTGCAAATGCGGAAATCGCTGAGCAGAACCTATAATTCGAGGTCTTTGTTTTCTATCTTCATTTTCGGATTTTGGAGCTCGGATTGGGCGACTTTGGAGAGGAGATTTACCACATAACTTGGGGTAAGTGTTCTTTACTCATTTTTGATCTTATATCACGAATCTACCTCCGTTTTTGGTAATTGGATTGTGAATTTTATAGAGGAAATTGGGGGGTTTTGGCCTAAAGTTTCATAATATGATTTTTTGAGTTTTGAACATCGAATTGGAGTCGGATTTGAGAGAAACTAGTATGGTTGGACTTGTATTTGAATGGATTGTTGAATTTTGTAAATTTTGTCGGGTTCCGAGGTGCGGGCCCGGGTTGGGATTTTGGCCGATTTTGGGCTTTTGATTCAAGATTTGACCTTTTTCGATTGGGATTGGTTCCTTTAGCATTATTTGATGTACTTAAATTTTTTTTGGTTAGTTTCGAGCCATTCGGAGGTCGGAACGCACGAGATGTCATCTTTGGAGCACTGCTTGGCATGCTCGGCATTGGTATTAGCTTGTTCGAGGTAAGTAACTCTTCTAATCTTGGAGCTGAGGGTATGAAACCCCGAAATACGTATTATGTGATTTGTGTTGAGGTGACGCACATGCTAGGTGACGGGAGTATAGGCGTGCACCATGTGAATTGAGACTGTTGTTCCCATGACACTGTATAGTAGTCCTACTTTGTTGATATCCGTATTTTCACCATGTGATAAAGTAGTTAAGCCGTCAATCATGCTAGATATCATGTTTAGGCATTATGCTGATACTGTTTGGACCCATAGTGGTTGTTTCTTATTGTCATCTCACTGATTTCATTGTTATTTCTTACTCAGTCATATCCATGCATTCATACCATATCTTAGTTATTATTTATTGATACATCATATCATTGTTGTCGGGCTAGTTTCATGACATTGTGAGCCCGTGAGTGAGAATGGAAATATTGATGACTGAATGAGGCCGAGAGCCCGAGTGAGAGTGATATTTTGGGATCGAGCTGCATGCCGCAGCATGTTATATTGATTACGTTTTATGGGATCAGACTACATGTCGTAGCAATATATTGATTACATTCTATGGGATCGGGCTGCACGCCGCAGAGATATAGCACTTGGGATGAAAAGAGCCCCTCCGGAGTCTGCACACCCCTAGTGAGCGTAGTCGACTATAAATATGGATAGGGCTGCACACCGCAACGTGTATTGTACAACGTTGAGTGATTGAGTGTGCTGAGCATAGTGAGAGAGAATGCGAGACAGTGAGATTGAGTACTCTGAGAGTGTGAGTACATGAGCTCGTCATCAAGATGCATTACATTTGACATGCGTACTTGTGATACATGCATAGAGGTGCATTTCTTTCTGCTACCCAGTTTTGGGGACATTTATGATTTTACCTGTATCTTGACATGTAATCATAGAGAAGTACTTTCCTCATGCTACCTGAAAATGAAACACCTTACTATTTGTTGAAAGGACTTTTAGGAAAAATCACGGTTTTTAAACTTACTCATATTTTGGCTTTTTCAGTAAAAGATTTGGGTTTTCACTGAGATACTTGAAAAGAAATGCCTGCTTTTCTGGAACTATGAACGAACTAAGCCTTTTATTTCTGAGATACTCTTTTGTTACTTGTACTATGCTGTTATGAACTATTGTGGAATATTGGTGTTGGACCCGACCTTTTTGTTAGCTCATCACTACTTTCGACCTAAGGTTAGGTTTGTTACTTACTGAGTACATGGGGTCGGTTATATTCATACTACACTTCTGCACCTTGCGTGCAGATGTTGGCTACTAATGTTGCTGTGTTCGATGGGAGCTAGATTTGAAGATGGACCTGCGTCCCGGTTGTAGCTGCCTCTTGTTCGTGGTAGCCTTAGATCTATAAAAAAAATTATTTATGTACTTTTCAAACAGATGATGTATTTATTTCATTTCAGCTTTGTAAACTCAATTCTTAGAAGCTCATGATTTGTATTACTAGTTCTTGGGAAATGTATCCGATTCAGATAATTTCTTTACTTAATTCTGTTATTAATTGTTATTGGAATCGGTTAGTGGTTAACCGGCTTACCTAGCAGGTTGGGTTAGGTGCCATCACGACTAGTTGGATTTTGGGTCGTGACATGGGGTGACTCGAACTCACAACCTCTTGGTTGAAAGTGGAGGGTGCTCACCACTGGAGCAACCCACTCTTGTCTGATAAGGCTATAAAGTAAAATTTTCTAATTCATTAATCTATGTTTTTTACCTTAGCTCTACTTAGACTATTTCTCGATTTTTCCTTTTTACGATTGTTTGCTTCCAAAGGCATAGCATGTTTGGCCAAGCTTCTCCAATCATAGAAGTACTCTTTAATTTATTTATTTTCAAAATTGAAGTGTTGTGCCATGTTTTTGGAAGAAAAAAGTGTTTTTGAGGAGAAGCAGAAGCAGAAAAAAGTAGCTTCTCTCTCAAAGCACTTTTGAGAAAAATACACTTAGAAGTAATTTTTAAAAGCTTGGCCAAACACTAATTGCTTCTCAGAAGTGCTTTTAAAATTAATTAACCAAATGCAAACTGCTTCTAGCCAAAAGTACTTTTGAAAAAGCACTTTTAAGAATAAGCAGATCTCAAAATAAGTTAATTTTTGCGGCCAAACATGCTATAAATAACAATTGATTGAATTAATTCACTGACACATTTGGCAGACTCTATAGCCTGACAAGGACTAATAAAATAACATTAAGCTTTCTTTATTATCGGAGACTAAAAGAGGATTAATAGTTCTTTTGTAAAGGATATGATTATCCCTTTTGGTTCTATCTTTGATGCTTACCGATGTTAACATATAAGACGTACATAAATAATAAATTTATCGATTAAAGATAGGTACACGCTTTTAAAATGAGACGAGCCAAAAATATTTAATGATTTTATTCATTAAACATCGAGCAAGAAAGACGCTTTATGAAATATTAAATGGCGATGCCCATTGCAACGGAAACACATTGTTATTTACCCGTAAAAAGGTACAGTTGAATTTGTTCGAGGTTTCTAGACAAGTGAATTAATTTGATCCAAAAAGTAACGAAATAACTGATGAAATATAAAATACTCAGCCTTAAAATGTAGATGGAATGACAGAGCTGACGAGTCCAGGAACAGGGTTTTCGGGCACGATAATGATGAGATCAAACAGCGAGAAAGTAAAATTATATTATAATTCTGTATAGAATGTAGTATAAGTAGCCAGAAAACTCATGTCTCTTACAATGATCATTGAGCTTATTATTTATAGCTATGAAGAAGGTACTAGGGTCGTGCCCTTCTTTAATGTCAATTCTGAGGAGCATTGATGAAGACGTAACGGTGAACATAAATGCCAAATTTTCTGTAACGGGGCGTTGCTCTTTAATGCTGTGGAATATTCATCATTGAATGCTACCGGGAGTATTCAATGCCTTCACGAACGTTATCTTTTCTGGTGACACACCATATATCTGCGTCCGATTTTTTGTCTTCCCGGCTTAGATTTCATGTGTCCCTTTCTTGGGTGGCCACGTGCCATAACATATTTTACCTAATACAGATAGCCTCTTGCTTTCCGGTGACATAACTTTGTGTTACCGGGAAGTTGGTAGAAACACTTTTTTGGCGAAAATTACTATAATTCCTTTTGAAAGCCATTGACGGTTGATTAGACGCTTGTCTCTCCACATTTAATGCACCGAACACGCTTCTTCCCATGATTTAGCACGCCTTTTACCGGTTATCAAGGTAATCTTAGCCACGTATTTAGCCGCCAAAACTTTACTTATACGTGTCAACTTCCCCCTTGTATTCCAACTTCCTCCATCTTATTTTGCCTACTGAATCTTCATCTTCTTCAAACAAATCTCTTTTTTGATAGCGTCCTCCTCAAAACGTACTGGTTCTTCAAAAGGCAAAAACAAAACCAACAACTTTGTCGTTCCAACCGTAGACTCCATCATACTAAAAAAACTCAATACCGCAAAGTATTTTGAGGAGAAATTCCCTTCTGCTAACCCTCGTACATGGGCTGTTAGCAGGTACCCTTCTTTCATTAGTCCTTCCAGTATTCCCGTTGTAAAGGAAGATTGTCGTTGCCATGAATTGGATATCATCGCTCCCGATCTATCAGAGCGAGTAACCCTTCCCAAGGAACGTTTTACATACTTTTTCACGTATCCCTTTACTTTGTGTGCGTTTTCTTTGAGTGGAGAGCTTGATTCCATGATTGTGGAATTTTGACTCCGCTATCAGGTGTGCTTGGCACCGGTAAGTCCTTATGTGTGGAAGACGGTTACCTGCCTTCGATGCTTGTGCCAAGAAACTGGAGAAGAGATAACAGTAGCTCACATGATGAATCTCTACTCCCCCAAGATTTTCCGAGGGGGAGGGGAGGGGGGAGGGGTATGATAAATCTCTGTAAACGAGGACACCATGATTTGTTGACTAGCATGGATGATGATAGTGATAGAGAGTGGACGGAACGGTTCGTCCCGGTTGCCACTAGCAGTATCATTCCAACAATGGCTTCATCCTTTCCAGCCGCTTGGAACCGTGCTCGTAAAATCTCTAATATTTCTTCTTTCATTAAATACTCTTATATGGTCGTGTTTTCATTCTTCGTACGTTTCAGCTACTCGATGGGTCCTGCCAGTAGTGAAAGGCTTAGACCGGTGGGTTCAGAAAATTTTGGATGTCTCAACGCCCAAAACTCGCTTGAGGAAAGATCAGGCCCCGAAATACGGGTGGAAGGCCAAAAATCTTGGTAATTTGTACTTACCTCGCTTCCATCTTTCTCTGCTTTGCATATCGATTGAACTCTTCTGACTTGTTTAGGAAATTAGGTCTACCTGCGGGCTCTGTTGTTGTCCCCGGGGAGGATGGTTTAGCTGATCCCGCTGATGCAGTGAGTCTGCTTTAGGATACTCTTGCTCGAACAGGTATCTTCGGGCCTGCTTCGGGTGTAACCACATCTTCACGGAGTCCTCGGCCAGAAGATAAGAAACTGAAGAGAAGATATTCTTCCGTGGTTGGGGAGAAGAATAAGCAGGCGAAGACTGCTGCCCCCGAGCTATCTCTGGTGGCGATGACGCCTGGTCCTCCTTCCGAGCCGGTCATAGACACTGATGATTGATGATGATAAAGAAGCTAGTGATGGGGGAGCCTTTCTTCATAGAAGGCGACGATCCTTATCATATCAACAAGATGCTCAACCTGTTGATATAGTCATACCAACCGAGGATGATGTCTCGGCACTTTGGGGAGAAGTTGATTTGGTAGATAATGCCAACTCCCGTTCTCGGGCCCTAATTATTGTGCCCGGTACTGCGAGGCAGAATACCGGGTCCTTTCCGTCTTCGGTTGGCGAGAACCCAACATCCAATGCTGCTTTTGAAACAACAGTTTCTCATTCTTCTACCCCATCAGCTTCATCACCACCTTCTCTAATACCAGCAACTGTTATATCACTTCCATCTTCATCCACTCTTCCACCAGCAACATCATCTCCAGCGGCCGCACCTGACCATGAAGAAGGCATTCCTCTTCCACAGTCCCCAGTTCATGGGAATTTGGGGCAAAATTATGTTGCCCCTTCTGAAGATCCTCAGAGGAGGAATGTTACTCTTTCGGTCCCTATCGGGTGAAATATTCTTTCCCGGCCGGTGGAGCTTGCTAACTATTTGAAGCCTTTGGCTTTAGAGAAGGATTGGGAAAAGATTCAGACACTCTCGGGAGAGTGTTTGTTGAACAATACTATGCATAACGCCGCAGCGGTACATTTATTTCTTCCTCTATTATTTCTCCTACTTTTGATTGAATGTATTTTAAGCTTTGACTCTTCTTGTTTTGTAGGCCAGCTTCCTTACTTCTAAAGGCCTTCAAAGTTTGATTCATGAGAAGGAAGGACTTAATTCTGAATGGGATCAACTTTCGGTGGAACTGGACCAAACCATTCTCCGTCTCAATAAACTGGAAACCATAGCCACTAAGTCTGACGTTTTGGAAGCTCGTTTGCAGCAAAGCGAGCAAGAAGTGATAATCCTCAGCCAAGAAGTTGGCTTGCTAAGGGTTAGATTTGATGAAGCCAAGGCTAAATGGGCTGAAGTCTAAGATGCCATTCTTACTACAACCGAGCTCGAGGTTGCTGCCGCTGAAAAGGTAACTAACTTGGAAGCAACCTCGAACTCCAAATTTGAAGAGCTTGCTGCCGTAGGAGCGAAACATGCCTAGATAGAAGAGAAGTACAGGAAAACTATCGAGCATAACAGGCTCTTTAGTTCAACTATTCGCGAGCTTGACGTCAGTCTTAAATCTGTTAGGTCCGACCGAAAAAATCTTTCTGCCGAGATAACCCAACTCAAAGAAGAACTCAAGCGCTGAGAGGCTTCCCTCGTTGTTGAAAAGACTTACACCATGTACAGCATGAGGAGAAAAAACTTGGAAAAAGCCAAAGCCGATGTGATTGATATTGATGTCGAAAGACCATCTATTTGAACCATATACCTCTCGTGAGCACTTAATTTTGTTATGAACTTTGTAAAAGTTGAAGTGTAAGGTGTTTGGTTTGTCTTTTGAGTGGAACTAATGAAATAAGGAGAAAGGTACACTGTAGTGAAAAAGTAAGAGCCATTTGAATTGAAAAAGAATAAAAAACAAAATAGTAGTATTGTTGTGCAAAATATTCTATGATAAGTGGTAACTCTTGCTGTAATTATGTTTTAAGAAGTAGGAGTTAATGTATAATGATGTTAATGTGGAGTATGGTTTGACATAAGTGTGGGGTTTTGAATGTTAAATTATATGTATTAAAGTGCTTAGGGAGGTGTAGTCACTCTTATATCTAAATGTATCCTACCCGTCCCGCAATCTACATTACAACCAGTTAAAGCCCTATTTGATCTTTGGCTGAATGAGCTCAATTAGTAGAGTAGTACACTATGGGCAAGCCTAAGGTTCATCGTTTTTGGCATATGAATATTATTTCTGAGAGTGAGTGAATTCTTTCTATTTTGAGTTCCTGATTGTTGTTAAATTTGATGGTGTGTGGAACTACTCTCTATTGTGGTGAGGGCACTTGATTCATGAAGGAAAGGTAATGTCGTTGACCTCTGTGTTAGAGTAAGTGAGCGGAAGATGTTATACTATTGTGCTTAATCTATTTTAAATATTCTTGCTATAATGAGTTAGGTGAGTTGCTTAATAAGGTCGTGTCTTTATAAAGTGTGGTTTGATTGCTCGAGGACGAGCAATGGTTTAAGTGTAGGGTGTTTATGGTAGGCTATAATCTCATGTTTTAGTTGATTATTACATTCCAATTTACTGCACTTTAATTGAGTTTGCGCTTTAAATGCTAGTGTTTTACACTAATTGTGTGTTTTATGCCTTGTAGGAGGATTCCGAGCTATGTAGATATTACGGAATGAATTTGAGCTATTTGAAACTTTGAAGTCTGAGTAAAATCCAAAGGGAGTAAGCCGGGATCGCGTTCGGGGGTCGAAAACCACGTCTGAATATCAAAAAGTCAAGAAAAATACGGACTCTGAGAAAATAGTACAACTGCGGTGCGTGGGGCACCGCGCCACACCTGTACAAAATCCTGCCATCTATCAAAAATCAACTCTCTGAACTTTCCCACCAACGCCCCGCCTGGCGCGTCGCCCCATGCGGCACACCTGTGCAATTGTTACAGAGTTATTTTCCTATTTCGCGTAGGAGAAGGTATTTTCGTCTGGGCCCGACCCTAGTTAGTATAAATACATGTAAAAATATTATTTTATGGACTTTTGACACATCTTAGACCTAAGTAAGCCAAGGAGGAGGTGGAGAAGCAAAAGCTCAAGGATTTCATCATTCAATCCTCACTCAAGACAAGGGTTTGGATTGTTTTATGTTTCCTTTAACTTAAACATTGTTATGATGAATTACTCCATATACATGGAGTAGTTCTCTTTAGGGTTTGATGGATTTGGTGTATTTATACTTGTTTGTGGAATATTAACTCTAGTTTTATGTATTGAATCATTTTGGATGTTTTTATTGTTGCATCTATATTCACTTGTTCATATAATCTAAAGAGGCATAACTTGTGATATTGATGCATTATATTTTGTTGGCTGAAGTCATTAGTTCTTCTTAGTAATCGGAAGAGGCTAGTTGAATTGTTGATTAAACTTAGTTAGGAGGATAATCGATAGAGGTTCTCCTAAAGGAGGAGGTGGAGAAGCAAAAGCTCAAGGATTTCATCATTCAATCCTCACTCAAGACAAGGATTTGGATTGTTTTATGTTTCCTTTAACTTAAACATTGTTATGATGAATTACTCCATATCCATGGAGTAGTTCTCCTTAGGGTTTGGTGGATTTGGTGTATTTTATACTTGTTTATGGATAATTAACTCTAGTTTTATGTATTGAATCATTTTGGATGCTTTTATTGTTGCATCTATATTCACTTGTTCGTGTAATTGAGAGAGGCATAACTTGTGATATTGTTGCATTATATTTTGTTGGTTGAAGTCACTAGTTCTTCTTAGTAATCGGAAGAGGCTAGTTGAATTGTTGATTAAACTTAGTTAGGAGGATAATCGATAGAGGTTCTCCTAATGACCAATCCACTACGAATTCTTGCATATATTCACGTGCTTAAAATTGGTTCATCTTGTGAAGTTGAGACTTAATCGAGAGAGGAGTTTCTACTAATAAATTGAAAATAACCAAGTGAATTCGAGAGACTTACTTGAACATTAGAAGTGAATTATCTTGAGTTAAATCCCAAACATTTATCTTGCACCTATCCTATCAACCTTATCTTCTCCCAATTGATAACTTCTTTGGCTTAATACTTGCGTTGATTGTCATTAGCCAATAGTATAGATTCTTAGTTAATTTTAATTTTAATCACATAAACCTAAATTGTTGATCATCTTGGGTAGCAATCTAGCTACAAACTACGATAATACTGTTTAACTCCAATCCATGTGGATAGGATATTTAAATTTACTATATTTGACTAGCGAGCATATTTTAGTGTGTGTTTTAAGCTCGTCACCGAGCACAAATGGTCAAGCAGAGTCAACAAACAAAGTGATTATTCAAAATCTCAAGAAAAGGTTGGAAGCAGCAAAAGGTAATTGGCCCGAAGAATTACCTGGGGTTTTATGGGCCTACCGAACAATGGCCAAGTCAAGCACAAGAGAAACCTTTTTTTAACTTGTGTACGGCGCATAAGCTTTGATACCGGTAAAAGTAGGGGAACCAACCTTAAGGTATTTCCAGGTGGATGAAGAATCGAACAATGGAGCAATGTTAATCAACTTGGAGCTGCTCGAGGAATGCAGGGACTTGGCGTATGTAAGAATGACGGCGCAAAAGCAGAGAATGGAGCAATATTATAATCGAAGAACTAATTTCCGTTATTTCAAAGTGGGAGATTTAGTTATGAGGAAAGTAACTTAAATTACCCGAAAGCTTAACGCAGGGAAGATGGGTCCAACGTGGGAAGGTCCTTATCGGACTTCAGCTGCCACTGGAAAAGGCTTCGAGTTGGAAAACCAAAACGAAGACAAGTTACCTAGCAACTGGAACGTGGCACACTTCAAAAGATATTATTGCTGATAAACATTACCCAAGCGGAAAGTATGTACTGCACTCTTTTTTCCTTCGTTCAGTTTTTATCCCAATTGAGTTTTTCTGGCAAGGTTTTTAATGAGGCAGCAATAGAAAGCATACTACGAAGAAAACATCAATAAGATCTCCGATTCCACGGCTTCACTCAGGGGAGATTAGGTAATCTTTGGTTCGATAGCAAATTCCCACCGGGAATTTAAGTTTGCTACCGAACAGAAGTTACTCGACCATTCACGAGCACAAACCACTAGAGGACTGTTAGGTATTCTTTCGCTCGATAGCATGGATTCCTAAGGGGAAACAAGATATGTTGTCGAGTGAAGGATTACTTAGAAACTCATTGGTGGAACCTTCAAAGATACAAGACTTCCAGTGTTCCAATTCGCATTCTTCGCATTTGAGCACTGGGGGGGGGGGGGTGAATGATATGAAATTTATAATCTAACTATTAGGAACTACTACTACATTGTGAAATTTATTAAAATCCTTATAATCTATGCACATGTGAAATTTATTATTTTTCTTAGGAACTACTGCTACATTGGCTAGCCAGTCCGGATATCTTACCTCTCGGATTGAACTATTCTTAAGTTAACGGGTTACCTCTTCTTTGACGAATTTATTCCTTGCTTCAGCAATAGGCTCTTCTTTTGCCTTACCGGGGGTATGTTGGGATCCAAGCTTAACTTGTGCATAACTATCTCCTTCAGGATTCCTGTCATATCCTCGTGCGACCATGCAAAACAATCAGCGTTAATTTTAAGGAATTCAATAAAAGCATACCTTAGCTCCGGGTGCAGTCCTGTTCCCAAAAAGAATTTCCTTTCTAGGAATTCTTCGAAAAACGCAACTTGCTCTAGTTCTTCTGCCATGGACTTCGTCGCGTCTAACTCTTCTGGTACTTGAAAATACCTTGGTACTTGGTATTTTTTCGAATCTTCTGTCCCCGAGCTAACTTCCTCTGGTTCGGGGGCAGGTGCCGGTTCCAGTAATTTCTGTGGCGCATGTTCCTTTCCTTTGCTATTGGAGACCAAAATTGCATTCATCTCTCTTGCTACCAGTTGATCACCCCTTATATGTTTGATCCCCTCGGGTGTCAAAAACTTTAATAATTGGTGACATGTTGAAGGCGCAACTTTCATCTCGTGCAGCCATGTTCTTCCCAAGATGATATTATACCCCATGTCTCCATCTACTACTTCGAAGAGAGTTGTCTTCATTACTCCCTCAGCGTTCGTGAGCAGCAAAATTTCTCCCCGGGTTGTCACACTTGCGAGGTTGAACCCAACGAGAAGTTTGGTTGCCGGGATAATGCTTCCGGTGAGTTTAGATTGCTCTAGTACTCTCCATTGTATGATATTAACTGAACTTCCTAGATCCACTCAAACACGTTTAATTTTAAAATCTAAAACATTTAAAGAAATAACCAATGTGTCATTATGCGGTAGTAGTAATCCATCTGCATCTTCGTCCGTAAATGTGATATCATCTTCCCGGAGACTCTTACTATGAGTTATTGATACTTTTGTCTTCTTCGCTGCCGGAAAGGTGACCCCATTAATCTCATTCCCTTCGAAGATCATGTTGATCATTTGGCGTGGGGGTTCTTCTCCTGCTTTCGGGGTTTCCGCGTCGCCCCTGTTTCGACCATAATTATTTTTAGCTCGGTCACTCAAGAATTCTCTGAGGTGACCATTCTTTAACAGTGTTGCCACTTCTTCCCGGAGGTGTCAACAGTTCCCAGTCCGACGTTAGTGCCATGGTATTCACACCATAAATTGGGATCCCTCTTGGTGGGATCAGATCTCATAGGTCTCGAGAATCGTGCCTCTTTGATATTTCTCATGGATGACACCAACTCCACTATACTGACGTTGAAGTTATACTCTGATAACTTTGGGTAAGAAGAATCTCGTGACCCCGAGATTTCTTTATCCTCCAGCGATCTGCTGTTCCGGCCATGATCGGTCCTTTTATCAACGGTGAACTTGTCTGTTGTCCGAAAGCTCCTGCCACGGCTTTCTGTCCGCCCGTAGGGCAAAACCGCCCCCTTGAAGTCTGTCTATCCATGTCAATATCATCTTTCATTTTTTCTCTGTTCTTCTCCCATCCTTTGGTAGACGATGGAAAGCCAACCTAATCATCTTCGATCCTTATTTTCAACTCCTACTGATTGTAGACATCCGCCCAAGTCGTCACTTGAAACTCGAGCAGACTTTCCTTCAACTTTCGGGAAGCGTCCGAACTTCTCGGATTTAAACCTTTGGTGAATGCTTCAGCTGCCCATTCATCCGGGACTGCCGGTAGTAACATCCTTTCCTTCTGGAACTGGGTAACAAACTCTCAGATTCTCCATGCGCAATCCTGAAAATATCGACCTTTCGGGCTTGTACCTTTCTGGCACTGGCATGGGCCTTGATAAAAGAATCTGCGAACATCTCAAAGGAATCTATAGAATGCTCGGGCAATAATGAATACCACGTTAAAGCTCCCTTCGTGAGAGTCTCACCAAATTTCTTTAGCAATACGGACTCAATTTCGTGAGGAGCCAAATCGTTTCCTTTCATCGGTGTTGTGTAGGTGGTAATATGCTCTTGTGGATCTGATGTTCCGTCATACTTCGGCACTTCGTACATTTTGAACCACTTCGGTATTAATTCCGGGGCCGTACTCAGCTTGTACGGTAATTGAATATATTTCTTTGAGTTCGAGCCTTTCAATACTGGTGGCGCTCCCGGGATTTGATCCATGCGGCGTTTACTTCCTTCATGAACCGCAAAAGTTCATCCTTGAACGGATCATTACCGTTGCTGAGGCCGGATCTACTCCCCCCGGCCCCGTCGGAGCCAACTTCGACCCTAGGAGTGTTATTATTAACTATCTGCATCGTCTGGTTCGCCTGAACATCAGGAGGAACTGGATCTCGCCTGTTTGCATTATTTGAGGCAGTCGATAGCGCATGCTTCAGTTCTATCATAACCTGATCCTACTGCGTGAGATGGCCTAGAATGATTGCTTGTTGCTCTTGTAGGACCCTTACTGCATCCGCTACATGCTCCTCATCAGCATCATCAGGAGTTGCCTCCCGAACCTATCGAGGATACTGCATGTCATGTACCAGTGTGACGTCGTTCCCTTCATGCGAGTGTCACTGATTGAATTCTCGAAATGTGGATGTTCCCCTTGAATTTCAGGGTTGCGTGTGCCGTTAACAGTATTATCTGCCCTTTTTTGTGATTTTTTGCTAAGATAAAGTAATCAAAACACGTTAGTAAAAAAGGCAATGATCAATTTAATTGCATGATTGTCTAGACCCCATGGTGGGCGCCAAACTGTTTACCCGTAAAATGGTACAGTTAAATTTGTTCGTGATTTCTAGATAAGTGAATTAATTTGATCCAACAAGTAACGAAATAATTGATGAAATATAAAATACTCAGCCTTAAAATGTAGATGGAATAACAGAGCTGACGAATCCGGAAACAGGGTTTCCGGACACGATAATGATGAGATTAAAGAGCGAGAAAGCAAAATTATATTATAATTCTGTATAGAATGTAGTATAAGTTATCCATAAAACTCATGTCTCTTACAATGATCATTGAGTTTATCATTTATAGCTATGAAGAAGATACTAGGGTCGTGCCCTTCTTTAATGTCAATTATGAGGAGCATTGATGAAGATGTAACGGTGAACATAAATGCCAAATTCTCTGTAACGGGTCGTTGCTCTTTAATGTTGTGGAATATTCCTCATTGAATGCTACCGGGCGGGCGCAGAGTATTCACTGCCTTCACGAACGTTATCTTTTCCAGTGACACACAGGATATCTGCGTCCAATTTTTTCATTCTCCCGGCTTAGGTTCCACGTGTCCCCTTCTTGGGTGGCCACGTGCCGTAACATATTTTACCTAATACAATTGCCTATCAAGAAAATCATAGCATATGATGATTATTATTTTAGTCTCTTTACACGACCATGGCTACTACCATGTTAATTATTTTGTCTTCTTTCATACGTATCATGTACTGCTATCACATTCACTTCAAGGAATGGATCAAATTCATGGACGGACTTCATGATTTTTCATCAAAAAATATATTAATTTGACCTGATTATCATAATATCATTAAAATGGTGCATTAAAACTCAAAGCTAACATCTTCCCCATATAAAGACATGTTGCGGGGACTTGAATCCAACATTTTATCATTGGGATTTGAACCCACCGTCTCACCCTCAACCATTGTCATAAGCCAAAGTTTCTGGGACTCACTCCGGAGCCGTTAAAAACCTTACATTTCATAATTATATGCACAAGTGAATTTAGTGGTAATGTCGTATATTGCACGTGTATTTCATATATATTTCTTACTAAATGCTAAAAAATAGTTATAAATTTTTAATATGCATACATAGCCGAAATATATTTGATTGGGTTATAAAGTAGAAAATTAGATATATAAGAAGTTTACATCTCCCATATGAAAATCGATTGCTCCAATAGGTGATGCTTGAAGCAACATGCTTTGACCATCTTTATCTTTTCTATATCCTTCGGCCATAAAAGTATCAATTACGTATTGGCATAGTTATCTTCTCAAGGTTGATTTCTCGTTTGTGAAATATTGAAGCCTCCTTTGTTCTATTTCAACACACATGTCATGCACAAAATCTTCAATTTCTTCGTGTACACCTGCAAGTAATATGTATTTAATGCACTAATAAGTGTTAGAGTTCAAATTTCATCGTTGAAATGAAGAATTGAATTGCCAAATGAGTCCTTTTTTTAGCTATTGACTGGAACAATTAGGTAATCATGAAAGAGAAATTAAAGAGAAAAAGATTCACATATGCCTTGTACTATTCAAAATACTCAATTTATATTTTTCACTAAAAATTTTGAGCTTGATATATCATCATAGGAAAAAACAATCTGAATTGCATAATGAGTCATCTTATTTACTGGCTGAAAATTAGGTAATCAATAGCTCTTAATATATAATGTGCTACTCAAAATTACTTCAATTTTATATTTTTCAATAAAATCTTTGAGCTTGATATCTTATTCGGGTGACTATGGTTCTTCTTCACATTAGCCTTACCGCCGCGAGGAGCTCTCCCCAATTAATTAAATCAGCCTTACATAAAGACAACATAAGTTCAACAAAGAAACAATTATACGTATAATTCTCAAATAATAATTTATTTTCACATCGTATAATTGTTTCTTTCAAAAGTATGACCAAACACTTCAACTTTGAAAAAAAATACTTGTTTTGAAAAAAAAAAAAAAAGTACTTTTAGAATTTGAGAAGCTAGGCCAAAACAGACTATTAATGAATTAGAAAATTTTACTTTATAGCCTTATCATAGTGGATACACTGTGTACTTATTTTACATAAATAAAGGAGGAAAAAAACAAAAAAGAACATATACCCGTGCATCTGGTAACCTACAAAATCTCTTTACAAAGTCAAGTATCTTTGGTATTTATGTTCAGATATTGATTTGTACTTAAAATAAATAAGCTACTCTAACCACTCTAACCATAAAATGAAATTATTTAGCATAAAGAGTTGTGGTGGGATATATAAGATTTTTTCACCTTAATCAAAGGTCTCGGTTTCGAGCGAGATAGAAAAAATCTGGATAGCGATTCCCACCTAAATGGGCCTTAGTGGGACGAATCCGAACATGCAAAGACCACTTTTAGCCCCTGGTCAAGACTATTTACATCCGTTAGTCGTAAAAGTATATAATATTTATATATTTTTTGTATATAACATATATAAAAGTATTATATATATATTTCGGCTATTATTTGGAAAGCGACTATATAATTTTTTTCCAATTCGAATTAGTCAAAGTTCGATTATCATTGCTATTCGGATATTTTATATCATACTATCGTAAGGGTCATACTAGTCTAGTGACTAATGATATCTAAAATTAGTTTAGATTTGTAAAAATTTTGGCATTGATTCTTGAATGATCAATAGTATCGCCCTAAAAGACAGTTCGGTGTACTAAGCTCCCGTTATGTGCGGGATCCGGGGAAGAGTTGGACCACAAGGGTCCATTGTACGCAGTCTTACCCTGTATTTCTGCAAGAAACTGTTTACACAACTCGAACTCATGATCTCCTGGTGACGTAACAACAACTTTACCAATTACGCCAAAACTCTATTTTTATCGATAACATGTATCTAATAAGTTTTAAAATCCACTTATTCAGCATCTATGTTGATTGGATATTGCAATTGTTCAATCGAGTAATCAAGAAGTACGACAAGCTAACACAGGCACACCAACTTTATCAAGATAAAAATTTAAAATATTCTCGTTATTTAATATAATATCGCGTTTCCAAAGATATCAAATTTCAAAAAGTCTTCTATATCAACCCCACAAAAGATTTTGGTTAGAGAAGTCAATGATATTGAAAAGAGCCATCACATCTTATGAAATGGCCGACCAAATATAAATATTGAAATCACTTGATTAAAGAAGAACCAACATGTCTCAAGAAAATGACAAAAATATTAGATTTAAAATAATCAAATTAAATATATTCTTTAGCAGTTTTAATCCTTTAAATTTATCAAAGTTAGCACTTTTGTCTTCTGTCAAATAATTTTAATAGGCTATGACTATTAGATTTAAAGAGAATGTGAAAAAAAGGTTTTAATAGAAACTCACATTTGGAGGTACATCTTTTTCTATTTTTGATTTATTTTTTTGCAATTGTTTGCAGATCTATTTTTGGTGTATGGTGCAGTTTGCAGTTTCTAAGATTTGACGAGACTTTTATCGCGTCTCTAGTTAACTTTTTCCATAGTTCCCATTAAATCTCATGAGTTTATTAAGCATGTGATTCTAAAATTGATCAAGAAATTATTTTTGGAAATTTACAGACGCTAGGTATCTTTTAATTTGATCCCCTTTTAAACCTCAAAGATAATTTATTCATGTTGTAGTTATCTTTGCTTAAACCAGAGTTAAAAACCTAGGAAGAGTGAATATAAGTTGATCTAGAGGGGATCTTGGATAAGAGGTGGATACATGATTTGAAGTTTATAGGTTCTTATAGCAAATTTAAGTTAATATACAATAATAACTGAATTTACAGTCAAATATATAGCGAAAAATTTAAAACATATGCACAAAAACTATTGAGGATTATGATATGTGGTTTGAAGAATAGGACATAACCAAACCAAAATTACAAAAGGATATGGACTTGAATAAACCTCCAAAAAGGAACCTAGTTGGAGATTTGTGTATAACCCTTCAATGCTGCCTTTAACTCTTAAGTATTGTAATCTGCTCAATTGGGCCGAAGAGATTATGTGATCTTAGCATCAATAGAATACCCTATTAATTTAGAACTCAGTAACTTAAGACGATTAAAATCCCGAACTCATAAGTTTGAAATCTTGGCTCCACCTCTGCTTACATATTAGTATGTTTCCTAAGTTATCTAAGAGTTTTTTTTTTGTACCTGTGATTAATATGCCAGTAGAAAAGTAAACTTCTCCAGCAGCACCACACTAAGACCCTATAAATTAGATAAGTAAAATACTGATTACAATAAGTTAAGAAGGGATGTTACATAATCATCCTTAATTTAAACTGTAATACGTAAGAGTCATGCTGCAGAACATTCTGAACTGCGGTAAATGTTGTAATAGTCCAGCAATTTAATGAATTGATGCA
This sequence comes from Nicotiana tomentosiformis, assembly GCF_000390325.3. Taxonomy (NCBI): domain Eukaryota; kingdom Viridiplantae; phylum Streptophyta; class Magnoliopsida; order Solanales; family Solanaceae; genus Nicotiana; species Nicotiana tomentosiformis. The sequence goes on from NC_090822.1 coordinate 29,385,977, forward strand.
CTCTGAAATCAAGTATGAATCTATGAATAAAGCAACATTCTAATATACATATAAGAAATCTGAGACAGATGACCATGTTTACAAATGAGAATAAAGCAATCAGAAGTTGGTTCAGGCAATGCTTTCTTTTTTAAATAATGGTGGTGTCTGAGTCAAACTTGCGCAAGTCAATATTAATATCGGCTACGTGCTACCTCCTATCAACTACAGGGTAATCTTTGTTATTAACCGTGTTCGAAAAATAATTTTTACAAAATAAAACGAAATCAGAAACAAAACAGAAATAGAATTAGATGAATAAAAGTTTCAAGCCCAACAGAAAACTGTGTTTCCTTAAGTAATTTAACCCCCTCACTGTTACCCAATGTTATTAGATTAATTCCTCTCAGGATAGAACATAACAACTATTCTGAAATACCGGCAATGGAAATGACAGAAATTCGTCGAACTCAACAAACGGCAGTAAACTACATTGATGCTTACGTTTTGCTATTGAAAATAATGCAGAAATATAGAAGAGAGGGGAGAGTATGCATATTTTCGGTGGTCAGAAAGTGAGGCAAAACCTCTGAATTTATAGCCAATCAGTATGGATTCAATAGGTGTGAAGGTACTTGTTCACATGAGGTACCATTTCGGCAGAAAATATTTCTGTTTGGTCGCGAATTTTTAATTCAAAACGACCATTAGACCGTTAAGAAATTAACTGCGAAAAAATATCAGAAAAAAGAATAAATAACGGAAATTGAGAAATAAATTTGGTCCAAAAAATTATCAATCAATCATATAAATTGACCAAATCCGAATCTAAAGGCGAAACCGAGCGAGCGACGACAACGACGACGCGATGCACTACTTCTTCTCAACTCTTTAAGAGTTAGAAGATGTGCTTCTCTATATCAGCACAAAGATTTTCTTTCTATTTTTTGATGAGGGACAAAGTGTCTTAGTAAAATGAACACTTCAAATCACCACAGAATATTTGTTCCGCTGACCACAAAATCACCACAGAATGAATCAGAAGCAACTCAATTTGGAAAATCATTTTTGTGGCCATTTTGGTGGCCGCATAACCATTCTGCTGGGCCATATCTATTCTGATGGCCACATATCAGTTCTGCTATCACAGAATTGCACCACATAATTGACATTGGAAGTTATTTTTGGAAATTTTCTAACCCAACACAATTTTAATTAAAAGGCATAAGGGCGTCATTTGGGAGCAAAACATATGATATTTTAGAGAGAGAGGAAAGGCATCTAGAGAGAGATGGAAGGGCACCAACATCTTCAAGCTTCAAATTCTTGCTCAAGCTTTGGGGACTCAAGGGAGAAATCCACAAGATCTTCATCTAAGAGGTAAGGTTCAACTCCCTAACCCTAAATTTCGGGATTTAGACTAAAAGTAAGTAATGAGAAGTATGATTCTCAGGTGTGGGAGTTAGTCTTTGTGGATGAATGTTCTCATAAGGGTGGTAGATAGGTTGTTGAACTAAAATGGGTAAAGGATTTGTTGTGGGATGAAGGAATCCACCATAAGAAGAACCTTGAAATCATAATGCCCACCTAGTGTTTGATAAAATGCTCAAATGAGCAAAATCCATGAACCTCTTCCTAATTATGGTTCAATTTTTGTTATGTCTCTAAATGGATTGAAGTTGCTAGGATTTTCGGAATATTATAGTAATTTAAGGAAAGCTCAAAGCAAGGTATGTTGGCTAAACTTCTCTCTTAGATTTGAATTCCATGATTTTCTCATAAGTTTCAAGTATGGTTGGCCCAGGTTCCTAATTCCCATCTTCCGAGTTGTTCTAATAAATTCGATTATCCCAAGTAAGCAAAGTGTCGAAAGATGTATGTACTCAAAATGTGTTCAAATTACTCCTATCTCATCATGATCTCCTTCGGGAATGTGTTCAAGTATGGTTTATGTGTTAAAGCGTTATAACTTCAATTCATATTTCAAATGAAAGCCCATTATGCTTAACTTGGAAAGAATTCTCAATGCACCTAAAACTCCTATTGCTCATATATATATATATATATATATATATATATATATATATATATATATATATATATAGAGAGCCTTGATTTCAAATGCTCTTATTATTGATAATCTAAAAAGATGATTGAAAGTGAAATAAGTGAGTTGGGGATATAAAGTGTGGCCACTGTGCCAATAATAAGAGTTATATTTGTGGCCAATGGTACCAATAAGATGAAATGATGTGTGAAAGATTTTGAAATGAACCTTGAATCAATGGTTCGAAATTGACTATGCAAAAAGAATTGCCTGATGGCTTATGTACTCAAGTTATGTTCAAATGTGGTTGTTTCGACTGATACATATGATTTGGATCATTGTTTAAGTCATAAATCACCATGCTCTCTTTTATAAGAATTTCCAATGTGTTATAAGCTCTTACGTTCTCATGAGTAAGGGCTATGGTATTCCTAAATGTTTTAAATGTTCTGAATATTGTATGATCACCCATGCCAAGTTAAAGGAAGCAATAGTATGACCATCAGATGTGGCCACGTGCCAAAATGAGAATTACAAGGCCTTGTATGTTCCAATGGTTTCAATCATAGTAAGTATATTTCTAAAATTATAAATGCAAATGACTTCGATGTTAAGTTCCCAAGAATCACGAACTTAGCTAATGACCTTAAGATGGCAAGAGAGTATATAACGAGATGAAAGAGAGATGTTCTATGCTAAATAATAATGAATCTTATGGAAAAGGAATTTGGGCCATGTGCCATTGAAATTGACTTATTGATTCACCATAAAAGTGCTAATATAATGAGATGTGTTTCTCTGTGCTGAGCATGAACATGAAGTATCCCAATGATCCGGGAACTTACGACCTAAAAATTAGTGTTACTCATGTCGCGTTGAGATTATATATGGTCAGGTGCAATGATGTGTTATAACCCTATGGACAGTTTATGAAATGCATGTGTATAATATGAATGAACCCTATGGATTGTCTATGAAATGCATAGGTGTATAATATAACATGTGAACCCTATGGACGGTCTATGAAATGCATAGGTGTATAATATGAATAAACCCTTTGGACGGTCTATGAAATGCATAGGTTTATATTATAACATGTGAACCCTATGGACGATCTATGAAACGCATAGGAGTATGGTATGAATGAACCCTATGGACAATCTATGAAATGAATAGGTGTAAAATATAATATGTGAACCCTATGGACGGTCTATGAAACGCATAAGACTATGGTATGAATGAACCCTATGGACGTTCTTTGGAACGCATAGGTGTATAATATAATTTGTGAACCCTATGGACGGTCTATGAAATGCATAGGAGTATGGTATGAATGAACCCTATGGACGGTCTATGTAAACCATAGGTGAATGGTATGAATGAACCCTATGGACGGTCTATGAAATGCATAGGTGCATAGTATGGATAGATCCTATGGACGGTCTATGAAACGCATAGGTGCATAGTAAGAGAGGGCTATGGACGGTCTGGTGAGACGCATAGGCAACACGAATAATAGGTGGCACTTCTATTGCCCTTGTTTGTACATGTCGTTACATTTATATTATATTTTGTATCCCACCCATAGTTCATATGGCACACTTGATCCCAAAAGAAGTTCAGAATGATGTTAGTATAATAAGACTTGGCATGTGATTCTATGGGTCATTTGTAGTTTCTTGATGTACTTCATTTGCCTCTTATTTGAGTTACCGTATTTCCATATGTTGTTCTGTACGCCTTACATATGAGTACTATTCCACATGTACTCACGTCCTTTTTGTCTGGGGCGTTGATTCATTTAATAAACGTAGGTGGTTCCATAGCAGGCGGCTTCGATCATTGATAGCAGTACATCCTCCTCTCAGCTGACTTAGTGAGCCCCACTTCATATCGGGGTCTTGTATTTTTTGGCTTCATATGTATAGTGTTTTGAGATATAGTTGGAGCCTTGTCACCGACACTATCATGGCACTCCTATCAAGTAGAGGCTTTGTAGACATAGTGTGGGTTGTATATTGGTGTTGGAAAAGTCAAAATTATAAAATGTTGTATTTTTATCAGATGTTCCACTTCAAACTATGAATGGGTAATATATTTTGGGAAGTATAAATGAAGCTACTAAAGATATTGGAAATTGGTGTTGATTATGAAATCCTCTTAATGTTTAAATAATGGAATACATCTCCTCTCTTTTCATGGGAAAGGTCGGGTAGAAAGTATCTAGCAGGCTTGCTTGACCGGGTTATCTCGGAAGAGCGCTGGCCGCACACTCCGATTCATGGTTTTAGGCGTTATTTGGGCAATTTGATCACGTGAACAGCTCTGTAGCGTGTTTTATGATTGAAATTCATATATGATTTATGTTTGGGAGGTTTCGGATGAGTTTCGGGGTGAGTTTTGAGCGAGTCCAGGCATTTCGGCACTCTAATATTGTTCTGGCATTTTTTGGGGTGTGGACCGCACATTTTTGGGCACTGAGGCAAAGGAAGGGCGCGGACTGCACATAAGAGTGCGGATGTAACGACCCGACTTGTCATTTTAAGAATTAACGCCTCGTTCAGTGACTTAACGTCTCGAGAAGCTTCGCAATATGTATTATGACCCACGGGTGTGGTCGAGTTTGAATTACTGAAGTTTCAGAATTAAATTAAAAGAACAATCCTTATTTAGAAGATTAAATGTAAAGAGTTGACCGGAGAGTTAAGTTTTGAGCAAACGGCTCCGGAATGGAATTTTGATGATGTCAATAGCTCTGTATGGTGATTATGGACTTAGGAGCGTGCCCGAAAAATTATTTGGAGGTCTGTAGTGGAATTAGGCTTGAAATGGCGAAAGATGAATTTTTGAAAAGTTTGATCGGGAGTTGACTTTTTGATATTGGGGTCGGAATCCGATTCTGGATATTAGAATAGCTTTGTTGTGCCATTTCTGACTTGTGTGCAAAATTTGAGGTCATTGGAATATGGTTTGGGAAGTTTCGGCGTCGTTTGTGGAATTCGGAAATTTCTAAGTTCATTAGACTTGAATCTGTGTGTAATTCGCGGTTTTGGTGTTGTTGAAGGTGATTTGAAGGTCCGACTAAGTTCGTATGATGTTATGGGACGCGCTGGTATGTTTGGTTGAGGTCCCGAGGGCGTCGGGTGTGTTTCGGATCATTTTGGGCTACTTTGGATGCGAATTTTCTGATATCTGGTGTTATTCTTCGCGTTCGCTAAGAAGGATTTAGCTTCTGGGATTTTGTTCTTCGCGTTCGCGAAGAAGGAAATCTCAGTTGCAATGGTCTAACTTTAGAGGCTCATATCTCGCAATCGATAAGGAATTTGGAGATGATACAAAAATGAAAGTTGTAGACCTTTGTGTCTAGTTTTCTTAACAATAAACCATTAGTCATTTGGAGTTGTGTACCAAGAGTTATGGTGGAAATACTATAGGCTGTCTAGGAAGAGTTTGGAATTCTCTGTTGCATAGGGCTAACTTTGGAAGATTATATTTAGCAATCTATAAGGAATGAGGAGATGAGCAACATATGAAAGTTACAGTACTTTACGTCTAGTTTCTATAAAGTTAAACCATTTGTCATTTGGAGTTTTGTACAAAGAGTTATGACCATTATAGAATAAAGTTGAAATTCATCTCATTCTTCCATTTTTGGACCAAGGAAGCACGGGTGAGGCGTTTTTTCGAGCGTTTTTCAAGGAAAACATTGGGGTAAGAATTCTTAACTTGATTTTGGTTAAATTACATGAATCTATTGTTGTTTTTATCACTAAATTAGTGAATTGGGTTTAAAATGGTAGAAATCCTCTAGACTTTAATTTAAGATTTTAAGGGAAATCCGTTATCGAAAGTTGATAATTTTGGTATGGTTGAACTCGTATCGGAATGGGTGTTCGGATTTCATAAAAATTTTGTCGGGTTCCGAGGGGCGAGCCCCGCGCTGAATTTTTAGAATAAAATTTTAAGTTGTTATTTTATTATCCGGAATTATTTCCGATGAATTTTAATGAAGTGGTACAATTAATTTGGATAGATTTGAGCTGTCCAGATGTCAATTCAAGCAAGAAAGCGATTTTGGAATATCGGCATAACTTCAATAAGGTAAGTGTCTTGCTTAACCTCGAGTGGGAGAATTACCCCTTAGGCATCAAGTCTTATGTGCCATTTGTAAAATGTGAAGCCGAGTACGCGAGGTGACGAGTACGTACTCGGGCTTATGTGTGCAAATTATTTTTGGTTTAAAGTTTTAGGCATTCTTATATATTAAATTAGATAATTGTTGGCATTAGTAAATCCTTGAATTATCACGTCTCGTTCCTTATTTGTCAAATTTGTATTTTATATAATAAATTTAGTGTTATAGTCACTTGGATTTTACGTGAATTCTGTGTGTTTATTGATTTGATATTTTCTTGGAATTAAATCCATGATGGAACCCTTATCTGCAAATATTTATTATTAAGTTTAAATTGAGGAGTTAATATAATTATCAAGAATTTGGAATAATGAAGGCGTTGCCCCTATACTGAGTCTTTTTCACCTCTGTTGATTGTTTTGAGGTTTATTATACGTTGTGTGGAGCCTTGGGCTATTTGTTGACAAATTTATTGATTCTGCTACATATTTGGAATTCGGTTGTGGTCAGTGGAAATTGCGATATGAATTATTGTATTGTGTTGTGGTTTAAACACTATCCTTGATGTTATTTATGCCTCCTACCTTGCTTGTTAATGATATACATGTTCTTGGTAAGAAAGAGTGTAAAGCACGAAGGGTGATGCCGTTCCATTTGAGAGTGTAAAGCACGAAGGGTGATGTCGTGCCATTTGAGAGTGAAAATCACAAAGGGTGATGTTGTGCCATTTGAGAGTGTAAAGCACGAAGGGTGATGTTGTGCCATTGAGAGTGTAAAGCACGATGGGTGATGCTGTGCTATTTTATTTATATTATCAGGTGAGGATGAGAGTAAAAGCACGAAGGGTGATGCCGTGTAATTATTTTATGTTATCATATATTCATGGCACGAAGGGTGTTTCTGTGCAGGCGAGGGCGAGAGACATACATTATATTATGATATCGTTTTGTTGTGTATACATTCATGCCTTTATCTTGAGATGTTATTGTGCACCTATGTTTTCTCTGTGACTTATAGTCGTTGTTGCTTCATGTGTACCTCCACTTTATTTCTTTTATTGCTATTGGCATTTCTCCCACCTAGTTGGTACTATTATATGTATTCATAGTGAGGAAGATATAAATGCACGAAGGGTGTTGCCGTGCCAATTGATTTGAATCAAATATATATATATATATATATATTGGGTGAGAATGAGCTAAGTGCACGAAGGTATTGCCGTGCCATTTGATGTGATATGTTGAATGCATTCCTCACGCCATGAAAGTTAAATGAGGCGTCACATGGTGACTTTTATTCGAAAGAATTATATTAGAAAGATATTTATTTGAAAGAATTATATTATAAAGATATTTACTTGAGAGAAGTATATTTGAAAGATATTTATTCGAAAGAATTATATTAAAGAATTATATTAGAAAGATATTTATTTTAAATAATTATATTATAAAGATATTTATTCGAAAGAATTATATTAGAAAGATAATTATTTGAAATAATTATATTATAAAGATATTTATTTGAAAGAAGTATATTTGAAAGATAATTACTTGAAAGAATTACATTCGAAAGATATTTACTTGAAAGAATTATATTCGAAAGATATTTACTTGTAAGAATTATATTCGGAAATATATTTATTGAAAAGGATTATATTCCAGAGATTTTTATTGAATAACTTAGATAAAAGATGTATATTCTGACGGACCTGATTAATTGGTTGCACCTATGTTTATTACTTATTTGAGCAATATTTATGGTGTTCATGTTACCTTGCTGTTTAAATCACTAGTTGATTGATGTTGCTATTACTGCTATTTGTTTTCTATTATTTTTGCATGCTATATTGCACAGGTTATTAGACTAGTGAGTCTCTTGATTGTACTTCGTCTCTACTCCATTGAGGTTAGTCTTGATACTTACTGGGTACCGACCGTGGTGTACTCATACTACACTTCTACAGTCCCTTGGAGTCTTTTCATTTCATTGTACTTACTGCGGGATCGTAAGGATTCAATGTAGAGCTGCTTGATCGTCGCAGTCCCTTGGAGTCTTTTCATTTCATTGTACTGTTAATTTTTAATCAAACAGTATTATATATTCGGTCCTTGTAATTATTTCATGTATTCAGTTAGAGTCCGTGACTCAGTACTTGGCCCTTCGTGTCTAGTTTCCAGCAAGGTAAAGACGTTATCATTTGGACATCTGTAGAGAAAGTTATGGCCAAAATACTAAAGCCTCGCACTGCAGCCCCAAGAATTTCACGGCCGCACCATTTTTTCGCGACCGCGGGACCTGGGGCGCGCTTGGAATTTCGCTGACCACGACATTTGAGTTCAGAAGATGTACTATATATCCGAGATTTAGGTTATTATTTTATTTTTGGACTTTGGGAGCTCGGTTGGAGACGATATTTTGTGGGTTTTTCAAAAAATTTATCGGGATAAGTGATTCTAACTCGGATTTGGTTAATGTGCATGAATATATCAATGATTTCATCATCTGATTAGTACTTTGAGGTGGAAATTTGGGGAATATTGTAGAAACTTCATAAAATAAATTTTCAAGATTTGAACACCGATTCGGAGTCGGATTTGAGTGAAATTAGTGTGGTTGAACTCGTAATTGAATGGGTTGTCGGATTTTATAACAGGGTTCCGAGACGTGGGTCCCACTGGCCATTTTTGAGTTAATTTCCGATTTTATTAAAAAATATAGTATTTTCTTATGGAATTGATTCTATAATTTTTATTGACTGTATCGAATTAATTATGACTAAATTCGAGTCGATCGGAGTCGGAAAATCGAGAAAAAAGCATACTACGTGATTAAATCGGAGCAAGTCGAGGTAAGTGACTTGTCTAACCTTGTGTGGGGGAAATTTTCCCTAGGATTGGTATTGAAGTGATAAATTGTAATGTGTTGAAAGTCGTTTACACGAGGTGACGAATGTGTACACGGGATAAATGTGAAAGAATTATATTTTTAAATTGTGTAGATCACTGTTGCGCATTAATTAAACTATTTTATTCTGATATATTCTTCATCATTGATTTAATGTTTTAGAGTTGCTTAACCTTTTCCTGCTAATTGTTTTACCTGTTTAGTTGAAACTTGGTTTCTTTTATTCTGTGCATTATTTAAAATTGATTTTCTTTAAATTAAATATTATTAATATGAAGTATTTGACATTTTTAAATTTGGTATTGAAGCAACGTATTAAAGATTTTGAAATATTATTCTGATAAACTATTTATTCCTGAATATTTTTGTAAGATTTCTGTACTCATTGTGATGGAGCCGTGAGATCTTTATTGTGGAAAACTATTATTGATGTTTTATGTTGGCATGAGCCGTGAGCTCTTTATTTTGAAAAAATATTATTTTTGAAGTATTTTGGCAAGTTAAATTAATTGATCACTTGAGGTGCAAATTGTGATATATTGTAATATTGATACGCATGCGGTAGTATAAGGTCTGGGTATTGAAATGCATGTGATGAGATAAGGATGGCTTGATACGCGTGGCTAGTAGGGGAAACAATTAGAAGTCATGCGGTGTAATAAGGATGGCTAAAACGTGGGATGCTATTTCGAAAAAAATATTTTTCTTTAAAATAAATTGTGAAGGCTCCCGCGATGAGATAAGTAAATGAGATATTGTGAATTTATTTATGATTTGGGACTACGAGGCGGTACCTCGTGAGTGCCCTTGTTGATATTGATTTATAGCCATGGTTGCCTTTGATTATTGTTGTGATTTTCTTAAAGTTGAAAGGAATTCTGTTTTGATTCCACGAGATATTATTTACCATTATTTTGTGTAATTAAATGGTGACATGCTACTTGATTCATTTCCATGGTCATTGTATTTTATTATATTGTTAAATATTTTATCATGAAATTATTATTTTCCAGTAGGGCCTGACCTGACCTCGTCACTACTCTACCGAGGTTAGGATTGGCACTTACTAGGTACCGCTGTGGTGTACTCATACTACGCTTCTGCACATCTCTTTGAGCATATCCAGGTACTCCTTACCAGCCCCGACATCAGTAAGTTACCTGTACATGGAGACTTCGAGGTATATCTTCCAACGTACGCAGACTCCGGAGTTCCCTTCTATCATTATTGTGTTGCTTCCTTATTTTCTTTAGACCTTGATATATATAGAGAAAGAGAGAGATTGAGGATAATTCTTAGAAGCTTGTGGCTTATTTCTACCGGATTTTGGGAGTTGAAATTATTTGAATTGTAGCTTATTTATTTTAGATTTAAATTTTTATTCTGCATTGATAGGCTTACCTAGTCTTAGAGACTGGGTGCCATCACGACATCCTACGGAGGAAATTTGGGGTCGTGACACATTGGCCATTTTGGACAGACAAGTTAGAAAGCTAAGATCGAAGAGCATTGCTTCGGTAAAAGTACAGTGGAGGGGTCATCCAGTTGAGGAGGCGACTTGGGAGACCGAACATGATATGCGTAGCTGTTATCCTCATCTTTTCAAAACTCCAGGTATAATTCTAAACACGTTCGAGGACGAACGTTTGTTTAAGAGGTGGAGGATGTAACGACCCGACCAGTCGTTTTGAGAGTTATAGCCCCATTCCACTATTTACTGCTCAATTTATGCTTCACGGTTGTTATCTGACTTGCCGGGGCGATTAGTTTGGGTCCGGTGAGATTTTAGGAATGAATTAGAACACTTAGTTCCAAGATTTAAAGTTTAAGTTGAAATAGTGATCGGATATTGACTTTTGTGCAAAACGTCCCCGAAATAGAGTTTTGATGGTTCCAATAGCTCTGTATGGTGATTTTGGACTTAGGAGTGTGTCCGAAAAAAAATTGAAAGTCCGTAGTGGAATTTGGCTTGAAATGGCAAAAGTTGAATTTTTGGGAAGTTTGACCGAGGAGTTGACTTTTTGATATCGGGGTCGGAATCCAGTTCTAAAAATTTTTATAGATCCGTTATGTCATTTATGACTTGTTTGAAAAATTTGAGGTCAATCGGAATTGATTTGATAGGTTTCGGCATCAAATGTAAAAGTTAGAAATTCTTAATTTTCTTAAGCTTGAATTGGGGTATGATTCGTGGTTTTAGCGTTGTTTTATAGGATTTGAGGTTTCAACTAAGTTTGTATGATATTTTAGTACTTGTTTAGTGTATTTGGTTGAGGTCCCGAGAGCCTCGGGTGAGTTTCGGATGGTTAACGGATCAAAATTTGGAGTTAAATAGCTTCTGAAATGTTTGTGCTCAAATTTTTCTGCTGGAAATTTCTGCTAGAAAATCGAGGCTGGAAAACAATTGAGGCTGGAAAAATCGAGGCTGGAAATCGAGGACAATGCCTAGACAGAAACATTAAATTATAAAACGGGGGCTTTGTCCAATTTTCTATTTTTGACAAATTGGAGCTTGGGAAGAGGCGATGTTTGAGAGATTTTCAAGGAAAAATATCGGGGTAAGTGATTCTAACTCGGATTTGGTCAATATACATGAATATATTATTATTTTTATCATTTAATTAGTGTTTTGAGATGGAAATTTGGGAAAATGAGGAAGAGTTCTTGGAATAGAATTTTGAGGTTTTGAATAGGATTTTATTATCGATTTGAGTAAAATTGGTATGGTTAGACTCGTGAGTGAATGGGCTTTCGGGTTTTGTTACTTTTGTCGGATTTTGAGATGTGGGCCCGGGGGCCAGGTTTGAGCCGATTTTGAATTTTTGGCTATAATTTTATATTTTCTTGTGGAATTGATTCCTTTAGCCTATATTGATTGTACCGTACTACTTGTGGCTAGATTCGGGATGTTTGGGGATCAATTTTCCAGGCAAGTGCATAGCGGAGTAAGATATTACACGGTTTTGAAGTAAATAACATTTCTAAACTTGGTTCTGATGGTATAAATCCCTGAATCTCGTGTTGTATAAATTGTTTAGAGATGACGCACATGCTAGGTGACGGGCGTGTGGGCGTGCACATGAAAATTGTGACTTAAATTGATTTCCATGGAGTTTCATAATTAAATAAATGACATTATCCGCATATCCTCCACGTGTTAGATAAATTGAGCTGAGATTCATATTAAAGATCATGTTTAAGGTACACACCGATATATTTTGGGACCCACATGGGTCGTATTGTTGTTGAATTATTGTTTAAATTATAATTTTTGTACTCACTCACATCTATCACTTGCATATCATATCTCAGTCTCTATTGTCATTCATTGATACTTCATGTTATTGAGAGCCCGAGAGACTTGAGATTCTGAGTGATAGTTATGTTAATTTATTTATGCGTGGATCTGGCTATTATAGCGCTTGGGCTGAAGAAGTTCCTACAGAGTCTGCACCCCCACAGTGAGCGTAGTTGGTATATATATATATATATATATGAGATGGATATTCCCTGGGCATGGATCTTGCCATAGATATATATTGAGGGATGGATATTTTCTAGGCATGGATCTTGCCCGAAACATTTATATTGAGGGGTGAATTTTTTCTGGACATGGATCTTGTCCAAATCATTGACATTCGGGGATGGATCTTCCCTGGGCTGGATTGGCCATATATAGTACTGAGTGATTGAGTATTTTAGATTGTGAGTACACAGAGTTTTCACTAAGGTGCATCACATACCGTATGTACATTGGCATGTAGATACAGAGATGTCATATTCCTCGTATTGTTCAGAATTGATCTGTTTTATTTGTACTGAAAGCAACTGTTGAACTTGAAAGCATGCCTACATTTCTGCATTGTTATTATTTATACTGGATTGTACATGCGGAGCTCGTCACTACTTTCAGCCCAGAAGTTAGTCTTGTTACTTATTGAGTTGATTGTACTCATACTACACTCTGCACCTCGTGTGCAGATCCAGGTATTTTCGGACACGGAGACTGTTAGATCTCAGAGTGCTATCAGTTGGAGACTATCAAAGTAGTTGTCTGGAGTATGCTGACCTTGACTCTCTTTCTTTCAGTTATCGTACTGTTCTATACTTTCAAACATTGTTTTATCAGTCAGACTTTGTATTCATATTAGATGCTCATGTACTCAGTGACACCGGGTTTTGGGAGTGTATATATATGTATTTGTGAGATTTCTTCCGCTCAATTTAATTATTCTGTTTTCAAACTTAAAAGATATTATGGTTTATTGAGATTGTCGGTTTGCCTAGTATCGAGATAGGCGTCATCACGACATGTGAGATTTTGGGTTGTGACATTAAGGTCAACTCATTAGAATATAGTTTGCCTTTACTGTCTCATCTCACTTCTTCAAGTTTGCATTTAACCAATCTGATTCTTAATATTATATTATAATCGAGTTTATTTCCTAATTTCTTTCACCGTTTGTACTGAAAATGTTATGTCAACTTGAAAAATTAACTTTACTGATATGAAGAATTTAGAAAATAATTGAATGAGATTCTTTTGATAATTAGTTAATTTAAAGACTTAGTTATTCATTCTCAATATTAAAGGAAATAATTTATCTTTTGTTTGATTTAAATTTTTAAAGAGCTGTTGTTAGTATTGGCTTTTGCCAATCACTTCTCTCTCTCTCATATTTCTTAATGTTTTTAGTAATTTTTAAAAAATGTTGAGTGTACTTTTCAAATATTATACAAAAATTGATGAACTATTTAAGTAGGAAAAGAGTTCAAACATAATATAAAAATATATTATAGTTCACACATTAAATTTAAAATCAATATGAAAGAATTTGTTGTGTTACGTTATATTGTTCAGTTAAAAAAATAATTTATATAGAGTAAAATTTTAGTTGATTTTAAAATCCTAAATATTAAAGTATAGCATTATTCAAATAGGAAGGATTGGATTATTTGACATGATTTTGTGAATGACAAAATATAAAATCATATTATATATATTATCACTCAAAGACGTAAAATCCCAATCTAATACAATTGAAATAATTCAAGTAAACCTAGATTATTAAATTTTCATAACTTAGTAAAGATGTGTAATATAATGAAACGTCATATTTAAGAGAAACTTTAGTATAATAGTCATGAACGAAAAAAAGGAAATAAACGTAAATTTGCATTCTCAAATATGATCAAAATGAAAGGTGAAGTAGTAACGTGGAACTCGACAAACAAATCGAAATCACTTTTGCTTAATTATTTTAAAATCCTCATTATTCCAATCTTTTCCTCTATGATGGTTCCTTTGCTTTTACTATTATTATGTTATATTGTTCAATAATGAAAGATTTCATATAAGGTAGAATTTTAATTGGTTTTGAAGTCCTAAGTATTAGAATTTTTTATATAGTTAAAATAAGGAAAGATTTAATAAGCAATAATTTCAAAGTCCTAAATATTAGAAAATACTTTAAATGACTATTTTGTCTAATATGAAATCTAATTTTAAAGGGTAAAAAAGACGAACGACATTTCGACAAGAGCTTTCGTGCTTTTAATATAGTATCAATAGATATAGATATAGATTAAAGTTGTTGCACGGATAGTCGTCGGATATACATATACAAAATCTAACCCCCAGTAGCGTAAAAGGTATATAGATTTGATTAACCATATATTTTAGAACAAATTTTGATAAAATAATGTATGATATCCTTACAAAATAACAAACAAAAACTTTGCGTCAAACATATGAATCATCATTTTTCATGTCACTCAAATAGGCTTGTTTTGATCCAATATTATAAACTTTTAGTTTTTTTCAGGGCTAGAAGTTGTCTTCGTTTTTACAGGCTATATGGTCAACATTGGACGTAAAGTAAATGTACTAATATGAATAAATTCAACTAATTAATATCAGCTATATAAATCGTTTCCCAGCGTCGTGTCCTAATTTTTTATTTTATTTTTGCAAGGTTTGCATAGTGTTCAAAAGATTTTAGATCCTTTTAATACAACTTCTTTTCATGAAATTTTAGGTTTATATCGTCTCCTTGTAACACTTTTAATCATCATAGTTTTTATAGTAATAGAGTGTCACGATCCCAATTTCCCACATTAGCTCTAAGATTAGGTAAGCTTAACATTCACGAATACTTATCTGAATTTAACAATTAAGATAACAAGATAATTCAAAAGAAAACTCATAATAGATCTGAAATAGAGTATCTATAACAAAAACTCTCAAAACCGGTAGAACTGAGTCATAAGCTCTACACGAGTACACTGTAAAATTCCTAGTACAACACTGTCTAGATAAAGATTGAACAGTAGAAAAATAAGGACAGAAGGTGACTCCGGAGCCTGCGGAAGCCAAGCATGTATACCTTGAAGTCTCCGGGATGTATAGCCAAATCATTGATGCCTAGCCTGATATGAGGTACCTGGATCTGCACAAAAAATATGCAGAAGTGTAGTATGAGTACACCACAACAGTACCCAATAAGTATCAATTCTAACCTTGGCAGAGTAGTGACGAGGCCAGGTCAAGAAACATACTAGGACATGATAAACATAACAAAATAATATATCATAACGGGAGGTAATGGAAAACAGAGAAATGATTGATAACAAAGCAATTTAATAACATAAACTACTAACAGAATTGTAAGCATAAGACAATGAAAAGGAAGCCAATAATGAGAATCACAAATAGTCAAATACGAACAAAACTGGTAAGACAAGGAAAAATAAAAGTAACAAAAAAGGTTCAAACAATAACTCTTTTTCAACATGAAATGCACAACAAGAATCATAACTGAGGTACCGCCCCGTATACAACAAGAATCACGATCGAGGTATCGCTTCATATTCACATTTTTCAATTTCAATCACAATCTTTTCTTATACCGCCGCGTGAGCCTTACATTTAGATAGTTTTGAAAATATTTTTTCCGAAATAGCTACACGCACTTTAGCCTACCTTATGACGTCGTGTGGCTTCAAGTAATTCCCCAACTAGCAACATGTACATAAATCTCACCTTATACTGTCGCATGCCCATTAACCCATATCTTAATACCGCCGCATGCGCATCAATATCATAACACAATAACAACTCGCACCACAAGTGTCCATATGGCACAACTTGTCAAAAATCAGCAATATCAATGTTTTCACAACAATAGCTTATGGCTCAACCACAATGTGTACAAGAATCTCAACAATAACAAAATGAATGTGATTTGCTCAACAAGAAAGATAACTCAACAATTAACAATTTCACCTCAATGTGATATAGGCTTTTACAATCTCAACACCAATAACCCAACAAGAAAATACTCCACGAAATAATAATTTACAAGGAAAGGTAATTCAACAATTTAAGAGATAACAAGAGTATAAGAAAAACAATAATTTTAACTAAAACATGTAAGAGCAAAATAACAAATAGGAGATAGCACAAGTGTTAACAATGATAATTAAAGCATGTAAGAGTAGATTAACAATGGGAACTATAATATGTTAAGGAAATTCAATTAGAGGCATGAAAAGAGTCTAAATAATCTAAATCGGTCAAATACCACATATAATCTGTGTACCCACTCGTCACTTTGCGTACACGGCTTTCACATAACACAAATAGCACAATCAATCCCAAATCCGAAGGGGTAGTTCCCCCACATAAGGTTAGGAAAGATACATACCTCAACTAGGCCAACTCAACCCTCAAAAATAGCTTTTTCCCTAAAATTCGCTTCCACACAGCTCAAATCTAACCAAAATTGACTTAATATCATCAAATAATGCAAGAGAAAACAATTACAATAGATAAAGTTATGATCTTTATACTTTTCCCAAAATCAACAAAAGTCAAACCCGAGGCCTGCCCGATCAAAACCCAAGTCCAAAGGTAGATTCCGACTACCCATAACCTCACGCGTCTATATATATGATTAGTTTCAAAATGTGAGTCCAAATCGGCTCTCAAAACTCAATTTCTCATTTTTTTTAAAAACTTGACAAAATTTCTCAATTTTTCCTCTTTGTTTCACATAAATTTGATGTTAAATCTAAGCTATAATGAAATATAGTTGGAAATTAATTAGAATCACTTACCCAATAGTTGTAGATGAAAATCCCCTATCCAAATCGCCTCCTACTAAATCTAGGGTTCTAAAATGAGACTAAATCCCGATTTTCTAACCTTTTGTTCAGCTGCAGATGTCGCAATTGCGACACAGGGTTCGCAATTATATTCTGAATCCTCGCAATTGAGAAGCAATTCTCGCAATTGCGGCACTGACAGACTCAAGGGCAACCTCGCAAATGCGACATTGGGTTCGCAAATGCAAACATTGTTCCCTTTGCAAATGCGATAGTTTCATCGTAAATGCGAAGTTTCTTACCCAGACCATTATTTCGCAAATGTGGATTAGGTATCGCATTTGCGATACCTGTCCCTCCCCGGCCATGTTCTCAATTGCGAAGTTGGTGCTCGCAATTACGATATCAGAGCACCAGCACACTAGATTTTTTGTTTTCAGTGAAAAACCTTCTGAAATATGCCCAAAACTCATTAGAGCCCTCGGGGCTCCAAACCAAACATTCACACAAAACCATACGAACTCGCTCGCGCTATCAAAATACAAAAATAACATCTAGAACTACGAATCGGATACCAAAATACATGAATTTCAAAATAAATTTCAAGAACTTCTAGAATTGCAACTAAACGTCTGAATTCTATCAATTCAACTCCAAATGATACCAAATTTTGCACACAAGTTCTAAATAGTATAACAGACTTATTCCAAGTCCCAAAACTAAATTACGGACCTGATAGCCAAAATTTAACCTACGGTCAAATTTCTAAACCTCAAATTGCGAATTTTCGGCAAAACAACACAAATCAACCTACGGACTTTCGAATTCGATTCCTCCAAAATCACGATACGAAGCTATCGGGGCTATCAAAATACCGTTCCGGGATCGTTTTCACAAAAATTAAAGTTTGGTCAACATTTCTAACTTAAGCTTCTAAATCAAAAACCAAAGGGTTTAAATCAACCCGAAATCTTGCCAGAATGAAACCAACCAACCCCGAAGGTCATAAAATCATAAACACACATGTGTGAAGTATCAAGGGTAAACAGGGCACAATTACACAAAATGATCGATCGGGTCGTCACATAGAATGGGGCATTCGGAGATCGATATAGGACATGACCAAACCATCTCAAGCAATATTCTTTAGTTTAATCCTTCATTGTGCCACTTGCTCATTCTACCTATGTAATCTCTCTCTTTGCATAAATTGGCTAGTTTTACGTTAGTCGTAACCTATTACCGTTCTCATCCTTTAGGGTCTGAGACAGGCAATTTAAGCAAGTTCAGACATGGGAATCAATGACAAGCAAAATTCTACTATAGAAATGTCAAAGAAAAAGAATATATAGTTCTAAACTGGATTCAAATAACCACAACTTTAAAAAGGAGTTACCCAACTATTTTAACATTTTTTATGGAAAGTTTTCATATTTTGGTTAAAAGTATCGGTTTAAATTTGAGTATTCATAGGCTTAATTACATAGTATTGATTGACGAAACACGTGGTGGAGTTAACAATAGACTGGAGGTTGGAGACAGACATTTGAGTCTAAAGGTTTCAAGTTGAGCAGGACTAAAACAAAGTACATGCAGTGCAAGTTAAGTGACACGTCATATGAGGCAAATGTAGAAATGAGTATTGATACACAAGTCAACTGCAAGAGAGGAAGTTTCAAGTATCTTGGATCAATAATTTAGTAAAATTGGGAGATCGATAAAAATGTCACACATCATATTGGAGAGAGATGGATGAAATGGAGACTCGCATCTGGATAAGAATGTGCCACAAAGACTTAAAGTAAAGATCTATAAAGTGGTGGTTGGACTAACTATTCTATAAGGGGCAGAGTGTTGGCTAGTCAAGAACTCACACGTTCAGAAGATGAAAGTCACGAAAATGATTATGGTTAGATGGATGTGTGAAAATACTAGGAGAGATAAGATTAGGAACAAAGATATACGAGGCAAGGTGGGAGGGACCTCCATGGTGGACAAGATACGGGAAGCAAGGCTGAGATAATTGGGGCATGTGAAGAGGAGAAGCACAGATACCACAGTGAGGAGGTGCGAGAGGTTGGCAGTGATACGTCTAAGGAACGGTAGAGGTAGACTGAGGAAAAATTAGGGAGAGATAATTAGACAAGACATGGCACATCTTCAGCTCACCGAAAATGACTCTAGATAGAAGAGCATAGACGTCAAACATTAGGGAGGTTAGTCGGTAATCGAGCGATTTCTCTCTTTTCTGTGGGAGAGTATGATTCTAGGTTAGAGCACCTTATCTGCTTCCTCTTCTCCTTATCAGTAGTAGTATTATTATTATTATTATTATTATTATTTTATTATTATCTTATTCTTCAATACTAGTGTTGCTTCTTTTATTTTAGGTTTCTTTACTATTTTTGTTGTCATTACTTTCTTTTTCTTCAGTATTTTTATCTTACCTTTTTTAATTTGTATTTTTCAAACCTGTTTTGAAAATAATTTTCTTGCGCTGAGAGTCTATTATAAACAACCTCTTTACCTCGCACAAAGTAGGGGTAAAGTCTGCATACATCTCACTCTTCCCAGACCTCACTTGTGGGATCACAATGGGTAGATTATTATTGGTTAATAGGCTTAATTACATAAGTTAAATTTGTCTGTCATGTGGAGATAGGGTAATATTCTGTAAGTTCGAAGATAGTTTATTCCAAACAGATGACAAATATGACTTTTGGCCGGTCACAAATGCTGGAGAAATGTAATATTCTCTAAGTTCCAAGATAGTTCATATCAAACAGAGATGACAAATATGACTTCTGGCCGTTCACAAATGCTAAAAAATATACAAGCTAGAGATATAAACAAATGTTAAGAACTATGATTGTAATATAAAAACTAGTTATGGTTGAAACTCTCTAGGAAGGTTAAAAGTGAAAAATTAGACTGCGAAATAAACTCCTCGTGCAATGAGGAAACTTAAGATGTCTCATCCCTTTCAAGGCCTTATTAATGCCGTGGAAACACGGGAACAACCATAAGTAATATCATCTAAATAATTTCAAGAAACTTATTTTGGATACTATGAATTGAGTCGACCAGCTATTACTGGTTCAAATTATCCATAAAACTATTCTCTGGAAAACACCTTAAAAGACTTCTTCAACAACAGTTGCAACCAGAGACTGTGCGGTTTACATCCCTGTGTGGTTTGCAGGCTATTACATAGTGGGGGTTTACCCAGTGCGTACAGAGTGCTCACCCGAATGGCAGAGGTTGTGGCAGAGGCTGTAGCGGCTGCTCCTGGGGTTCCAAAAAAAAAAAACAGTTGCAACAACTGTTTTGCAGAAACCTTCTTGGAAAAACTTGTTAAGCAAAATATTGCACCCTATGATGCTATCTAACAGCTCTGCAAAAGAGACCTTCAACCATTTTCCAATATCCATCAAACTTAAGTCCGAAAAAAATCATAGCACATCGTAAAAATTAAAGAGCAACTGTGATTTTCATCTCTTATATTTGTCCCTTGCCCCATTTTTCTTAAGAGAGCAAGACAGACTAGGATTTATGAAAGGAAAAAGCTCAGATTTATTCCAGTGATTCCACAAATCATGGATTTATACACCGAGCAGAATTCCAAAATTTTCCGGACTATAACACGAGGGAAGTTGCTCAACGTGCATCAAGAGCCTAAACTACTCTTAACTGGACTCAAAAATGAAAATCAAGACGCGCACTGCTCATTCATAGTCATCTTCATCAAGCTCCACTTCAGCATCACCAGATCCTCCAAGGAGAGAGAGGAAAACTAAAACTGCAATCAGTTGAGTGACCAGAAAATATTTAGCTCTTCTACGAAACTTCTTCTCTTCCTCAGTTTTTTCCCTCTTAGGTTTGCTTTTGGGTTTCGAACCTAAATGAATGAATGAAAGAAAAGAAACAAAACCATCAGCTTATAAGCAGATCATGCAATATCAACTGATGACGAAGTTGAATTGACATGTAGTTTTCCAGATGTAATACCAAAACTTTGGCAAGTGTTTCATCAATGACATTTACGATTATATTTCACCAAAAAACAAAGGCACATTTACAACTATACGAATTATGAAAGGGCACAAGTATATATCTTCAGTCACTGATTGGAATACACAGCAAGTGAAGGAGTTAATGACTACACTAAGGTGCCGTTTGGTTACCGGGATTAGGATTCCAGTTCTAGTATAAAATTTGGGTTAAATTTACCAATGTTTGGTTATTGGTATTAGCTGATACCACTAATAAATTTAAACCAAAATCTTGGTATTATTTATCCACATCAGATGTGGCATAATAATACCAGGATCATTTATACCTGGATAAAGCTTTCCAAATGACAAGATCACCCCTCAAAAAGCTCCTTTCGCATTGTCATCAGTACGTTTCTTTTTCTTTCCACAAAATGGATATATGATTAGAAGAATGCTGCAGAGAAACATAGAAGCTAGAACTTGGAAGTTGTTTAGAGTTTTGAACCTACACTTCAACTAATTTCATATTGTTGGATTCTCAGATAGAGAATAACTTTATTTTCATGATGAAATTTTTGCTTCTCAGTTTTGAATACCTTATTTCATAATCTTAAAGGTTTTTTATTTATAATCAGTCTCATTGGTTAACATTCTCAATTTCGAGTACCTATAAAAGCATCCCTCTCCCCAATTCATCTTTTCCTTGACAGACTATAAAAGAGTGCTAGGCATACATATTATACAAATGACGGTTTATGCATGTAGTTTCATTACAGTTTGTCCTCTCACAGGTTTGAATTTGCTTATATAAAGGGATTGAATGACATAGCTGGATGGGATACAGGGACCAACACAGATGAACATAGAAAGTGAGGCCTTAAGAAATGATTTTTTTTTCTTTTTGGTGTAGGCCATGTGTCCATCTCTATTTATCAAAAGACAAATCTGTAGTAAATGATTCATCTATATCTAAGTCGCTGAATATCCAAGGTCAAAATAGGAAAAAAAATATTATCTAGTTTCAAACCAAACACATGTTTTGAATTAAACATTTTAAAGCCCAGTTTTAATTCAATGAACCAAACAATAGCAATAGCATTAAATAATCCAGGAACTATTAATCCCAATATTATAACACCAGCATTATAATCCTAACATAATTTTGTCAACAAACAGGACGACCCCTAAGTTAAATAAATTATTAAAAAGCTATCTCAACCCTTTGAACACTAGTAAGTTAAAGGCTAAACATTGATAGACATTTAGACTTGGCACAACATTTCATTCTGACACCTAATTTAAAGGAGTGACCTATTGAACACTTCAACTTGTCGGACTTGTAACTAATTAATCCTTAACTAACCGTCAATCAAAAAAACCAAAGGCATGTTTCAAATGTATGAAGTTTATATGCGGGTAACGTAGAAAAAAATCAAATGAATCAAAGGCATGTTTCATTAGAAAGAAGAAGAAAAAAAAACATGGCTATTTCATTTTTTTTCTTCTTCTCAACAAAGGGAGCCTTGACAAAGTGATAAAAGTTGTTTTCATGTGACGAGGAGGTCACGTGTTCAATCCGCAAAAACAGTCTCTTGCAGAAATACAAGATAACGTTGCATACATAAGACCCAATATGGTCCGCCCTCACCAAACCCCGCGCATAGCAGAAGCTTAGCGCATCGGGCTATTTTTATTCTTCTAAACTTGCTTGTAAGAAAAATTTGGAGAGAAAGACAACTAAGAAACACTCAAACTCGCTAGAAAAGAAGCGGAGAAAATGATGATTCTAGTTCACAACTTGGCTGGCACAAAATGCTAGAATACATTGAAATTTATAGGAAATCTTGATCATGTATCTAGCCTAACATACATGAATTTCATTTAATCTTACACATCTCTTATTCCCAAATTACATGACTGAACTCACCATATTAGTTCCGGAGACTAGAGTAATCTACTATTACATGCATCTCCTAAAACATTTAACGAATAACTAGTCCATGAACTAAAAATTAATGTCATATATCAATAAAATTCAATATTTCAACAACCCCTTAAACTTGATTCGTCACACCTATACACAACTTTGAAAAATATCAATCTTAAACGACTTTGTGAAATTATCTTTAACTTGGCCTTGTGAATTCACGAACTCAAACTCCATATCCTTCTTAGATATGCAATCCCTAATGATATAATATATCAATATGCTTACTCCTTTAAGGAAATTTTGGGTTCTTGACCAATGCAATAGCAAATTTGTTATTCCAACAAAACAATTTGTTGCCTCCTTAGCCAAATTGCATACAAACACAAAAGGAAGCCGGTACATACTTTGCTTCACTGGTTGACAAAGTCACAATTGCATGCTTCTGGAATTTCATTTAAATGCGAAATTTTCAAGAAAACAAACAAACATGGTAGTACTTTTTAGATCATCAACATCACCAGCCCAATCAATATCACAATAGCAACAAGCTTTTGAAGTTCTTGGAGATGAATCTAATGATTCTATAGTCAAGAGTACCTTTGGCATACCTAAGTACTCATTAGCTACCTTTAAATGAGAGGTTGTAAAAGCTTCTATAAAACGACTCACAAGTCCAACATCTAAAGGAATATCTAATCTTTTACAAGTCAAATTTCTCAAGTTTCCAACAAGGCTCTTGAAGAATGTAGGGGTTGATTTTGTGTCCATCCTCATGCTTGGATAATTTAACTCCACATTCCACGAGGGTGCTTACAGGCTTGCAAAGGGACCGGTGAGAAGTGGCTCGTTTATGTCGAATTTGCTGCATAGGAAGGCATTTTTATTTCTCAAGAAGAAAATGAAAAAGAAAATCTCAAAAAAAATTGAGATAGAGAATTGCAAGCTCATAAGCACCCTTGTCGACTGTGAAGCTAAATTATACAAGCATGGAGATGGAGACAAGACCAATCCCACATTCTTCAAGAGCCTTGTTGGAAGCTTGAGATATTTGACTTGTACAAGATCGAATATTCATTTGGTGTCGGACTTGTGAGGCGTTTTATTAAAGCTCATACTAGCTCTTAATGAAGGTAGCTAAAGAATACTTCGTATGCTTGAGTATGGAATCTTCTACTCATCTTCCAAGGAATTCAAGCTTGGTGGCTATTGTTACAATGACTGGACTAGTGACGATGATCGAAAAGTACAATTGAGTTTGTTTTTCTCTTGGAAATTCTGCATTTACATGGAATACCAAGAAGCAATTGTGAGCTTTGTTAACAAGTGAAGCAAGTATGTAGCAGTTTTTTTGTGTTTTTCATGTAACATGGCTAAGGAGCTTGTTGGAACTTGGAAGAACTTCACCAACCACAAGATGCAACAATAACTTGTTTTGAAAACAGGGCAATTATTGAATTAGCCAAGAACTCTTTGATGAAAGAAGTACGTACATTAATATGAAATACCCTTTCAATAGGGATTACATTTCCAAGAAGGAGATGGAGCTTGAGTTCGTGGAATCACAAGAACAAGCTGCAGATATTACTACCAAGCCATCGAAGATTGATATTTTTCAAAAGTTATGGATGTCTCTTCGTGTGATGAATCAAGTTTAAGGAGGGGTGTTGAAATATCAAACTTTATTTGTGTATGAAATTTATTTTTAGTTCATTCACGTACTTTGGGAATATGAGGAGTCCAAAATTAAATGAAGATGCATGTACATTAAATTACATACATGATCTATCACCTATAAAAATTCATTCTAGCAATATAGTGCAAGCCAAGTTGTAAAATAGAATCATCTTTTCTTACACTTCTCTTCTACTGAGTTTGAGGGTCTCTTATTTGTCTTGCTATCAAAATTTTACTAACATTCTCCGCCACCTGAATCAGAACCCTCCATCTACCGAATTAAGATCTCCCAATAGTCTCAAATACCCTTATCTTGAGATCAACAACTCAGCATGTGCAATCAAATTGCTATCGCTTTCCCTCTTCCTCCGTCGCAAACTCAGCATAGGCGGGCAACTTTTCTCGGCCAATAACCCACACACCACCTCATCTTTAGTGTCGAGAATAACCCTTGCTTTTTCTCCATTTTCCAAAAATCAAAACTCCAATATTTTGTACCCACTACATTTTCTCTCTCCATTTTTTTTGGGAGGGTGTAGTGTCAGAGGAGAAATTGGAAGCTGAGTCAACGAGGAGGTTGAAAAGAAACTCAAAAAATTTCAGTTTATGGGTCTGAAGTCATTTTCCAGGCAAAAATTCAGGTGTGAAATGCACAATCCTCCATGCCAGCACTTGGGACTTAATAGACAACAATCCAACAAGTCGAAGTGTTCAATAAGTCACAGCTAAAGATTAGTTGTCTAAATGAAATATTTTGCCAAGTTTAGGCATCTAAAAATGTATTCGGAGTATGGATTTGGTGCCAAGTTTTTTTGCCAAGTTCATGGGCTAGCATTTGGTGCTTTTGTTCGGCGAAAGCTCCATTTTGTTCATAGTTACACAACTAATCGAAGTTATATTATTAAAGCAGGATTTTATACCAGAAACCAAGTATTGCATAAGTATTAGATGCGCTTTTCCTCAAATCAAACAACACATCAAGATCATGGTTTTAACATGCAAGGTAAGGTGAGGAGTTCGACCAACAATAAAAAGTGAAACATAGGCCTTCGAGATTTGAATTATTTTTATACTAACAAAAACTTAGAAAAAGTAATATAAATTTAAGATGTAACTAACGTGCTATCACAAAGAATTCAAAAAACTAAAGAGAAAACCAGCAACAACTAAATAAAAAGAAATTGACTAATATACTATGCCCCTCATTCTAGGTAAAACCTACTTTTTAGCGCATTCCTTACTAAGACGAGATGAAAAAACCAACCAAAATCTATATAAAGCAGAATAATGGGTACTATCAGAAAGTTAAGACTCACTCCATTGTGAAGGACGCCTTGGCACTGATGAAGGATCACTCTGGGATTGTGTGCCAGAAGATGATGATGCACTAGAATCTACCAATTCAAGTTTATGCTTCTCAGTGTATCTTACAAGATTATCATGTTCCAAGAGCTTGCTTCGGAGCATTGAATTTTCCTATCAGCAGATATCGACAATTAAAAGGTAATTACTGAAAGTGCCACAAGTGAAATTTCGCCTGTTCTATACTGCTCTTATAAATTCATAGGGTGGTGTAGAAAGTAAACAAAATTCAACAGCCTGCTCTGCTTTCAAAAGAGATGAGATACAGACATGTCTGCTGCCAGTCTCGAACGATATACTACCTCTATCTCAAACAATTAACGAACTTTCCTAAATTATTTTACCGCTCCTTTTAATGATAACTCTCCCAGATCGATGAGATTCGAGTGGGGATTCTCCTATATCCAGGAAATTAGACTAACTTAAACCCTACCTATTTTGTATTAATTGACAATGATATGTCTATAACCCGTTCCCCAACTTTTAGCACATTCCAAATATTTGTTTAAACATCTCCAACTATTTAAAAAAATTCCTAGGCATCTAATTTGTAGATATTTCATGTTTGTTTCAAACAAAGCAGCTGTCAACCAAAGCAAACTGGGAAAGCAGCCAAAAACAGCACCATTCTCTTAATAAAGTAGTTTTATCACACAGGAAATATTGTCCCCTATGATTGCTCATCCTTCCTTATCTCTATGTCTTGTTCCCTTCTTACACAATACTGAAGGAACAGGCACAATGATGAGTTTGAAATGACAGACTGTTTGACTTGATATTTCAGATGAAAGAAAACCGATTGTCATCTCCACACACTGGTTATAGCTTTTATTAACTAAACCATTACTTCCCAAATTTACCATATATTACAGTACAAGCCATTGACAAGAACAACAACAACAACCCAGTGAGTTCCCACAAGTGGGGTCTGGGGATGGTAGAGTGTACGCATACCTTACCCCTACCCCGGAGAGTAGAGAGGTTGTTTCCGAAAGACCCTCGGCTTAAGAAAACGAAAAGAGACAAGAGACAAGTGAGAGAAACAATATGTAGTACCATCAACAGAACCATATGAGTAATAACAACAGCATAAGAACCAAAAAATAGATGAAAAACAATAACAAAACAAATGAATAAAGCCCGATACTATGAAAAACGAAAGAATAGTGAGGACACAACAATAATCGGTAGCAGCCTAGGACAAAACCTTATCAGACCAGCCTCCCTCCCCCGACGAACCTTACCAGCTACCTCCTAACCTAACACTCTAATGCTCGACCTCCACACCTTCCTATCAAGGGCCATGTCCTCGGAAGTACAAGCCATTGAATAAAAACTAAATAAGTAAAATCAGTTCAATAAAGCCACAGCATACTCACTGGTAATGCATACAGTGTAAAAAGTGCATGCCCGAGGAAAACTGCATCCAAACTTGTTGGCCTGTTAGATAACTGCAAAGATTAGTAATAATGGCGCAAAGAAAATGATTCATTTGCTTAGTTAGCTGAACTATTGTTGAATGACTAACCTGTTATCAAAGAAATAGGCTTGCTCCCCTAATCTAGTTGATAAAGCACTAAAGGCATCATTAGCATTCCTGTAAATCTGTCCAGCAAAAGTTTTTGATCAACCACCACATTGAACAATATGTGATTAAAGTTGCAAGAAAGATCACAAACTAAGCAAAAATGGAATCTCATCAAACTGGCTGGACTCCCTTACCATAGCAACCGAGAGACTGCATAGTTATCTACAACAACAACACTACTTCAACCTCAAACTAATTTGCGTGGGCTATATGAATTTTCTCCATTACGCCATTTGGGCCTATTTCATTCCAGTACTCGGAGTTCTATGAGACAATAGTTTCCTAAAGCAGAAAAATCCATAGATCCGATCCCTTTCTTCTAGGATTAAATGGTAGCTCACTGTTAATTTATAACTATAGGTGTAAAGTTCAATGGGCACTACACCTTCTCCTTCCCCGTCTCACCCAACTCAAAACATAAGAACAATTAAAAACATAGACAAAAACCCATTCCACCAGGGATTTGGTCTCACAGTGTTAGTAAAAGAATAGTGGAAGAGAAAAAACAGATACCAGTAGAAACATATTACCTCTTCCTCTCTTCTTTCAGCATTATCTTTTGTAACACCAAGAATTTGTTTCGCAACATGAACTTGCTTTAAGTACAAAATTTTTCCAAGTGGCCATGGGAGATCTGAGTAATAAATTTTGCATGCAGAACTTCCATCAGAACCCACCCATAGTTCATACATGATGGCATCTGCAAGCCATGAATCAACCATAGCCTTTGCTGATATCCATTCAGGTATACCACGGACTTGGGAGTCCAAATCAACGAAACCGTCTTCGATTAAACTGCGGATAACTCCACCCTTCTCATTGTTGTAGGCTACGTATGTACCAGATTCAACATAAGGTATTTGGTCTGGAGAAAATACAAAAAACATTGCGCGATGAGCTTATAGGAACACTCAACGTTCTAAAAGAAAAGATATGGCATGTGAATGACTCAAAATATCAAGAAACCTAACAGAACAAATGGAGAAAACCGTAAAAGAACTACACAAAATATTCCCATTTGAAATCATTACTATATATATATATATGGGTCTTGCTAACATACTACATGAAGGAAGTATGTTAGCAAGATACCCATTTTTGCTTTACCAAAAATACCCTAATTTATCTTCCATCTCTTTAATAAATTCTAAACAAAGTTGTCATTTTACTCTTTTAAGTGAAAAAACAGACTGCAATACACATTAACTATGGCCTTTTAGGAGCTCGTTTCACCATTACTCAATACCCAGACAATCTCCATCGTCTTTTCCCTTTAGTTACACTCTTTTATTTATTTATTTTATAGATCTCTTTGCTGGGGACAGTTATCATCATTATTTTGGCTGAAATCATATTCTAAACTAATCTTGACAATAGCAATTAAATTGTGTTGGATCATTTCCAATTATATATATTTGTCATTATTTCAATAATGATTGTTGCAAGCAATGAATGATCGAAAATGATTAGACTAAAAAGTTTTCAGGCATGAGCTTAGCTACAGGTCCGAAAATAAAGCCGACGGCACCGGAGTTCAGTCCAACGACGGCAATGGTAAGAATCAGAATGCCTGAAGCAATTGCGTTCTCGAGGAATTGGGTCATGGAACACAAAATTTCCAGATATTATTAATAGAATGGTTTCTAGATTGCCATTGTTGACAATGGAAAAAGTGCTACAGCTTTTTTGTTGAACTTGGGGAGAGATTGAAAGAACTAAAACAAAGAAGAAAAAGAGGGACCTGCGGCTGCCAGAGAAAAGAGGAGAGAGAGATAACATTTAATTTTTGGTACAAAGACATAATCGTCCCTCTCATTAGAATATTGTTAATGTACTCTTAGGGGTATTTTTGGTAAAGTAAAAATAGGTACCTTGCTAACATACTACAAAACTTATCAACAAACTTTACCATACAGCTGCTACAAATTATTTTGATCCCCCAAGACTGCGCTCTTTTATCTTGAAACAATCATCAATCACACATTGTATCTTCTATAGTGGAC
The DNA here is from genome assembly GCF_000390325.3 of Nicotiana tomentosiformis. Classification (NCBI taxonomy): domain Eukaryota; kingdom Viridiplantae; phylum Streptophyta; class Magnoliopsida; order Solanales; family Solanaceae; genus Nicotiana; species Nicotiana tomentosiformis. The sequence goes on from NC_090822.1 coordinate 29,415,700, forward strand.
TCAACCTACTTATCAGGAAAAATTCAACCTTTGCTTCCATGTTTCAAGTAGAGGTAAATGTCTTTAACCCTTCATCACAAGCACAAAGGGACGAAATGTTCATTTTGCCTCGCCAGCCAGCCAAATGTTCGGGTATATCGTGGAAATTTTTCGAAAGACAAGAATCAAATAATTTTCTGTGGTGGAGTAAAATACCTCTCATCTCCCCCTCGAATAGATGCTTTTTTCGTTTCTAAAGGAATGTTTGTTATGTTGTTTTGAAGGATGCACTAATCCCTTGAATCTGGTACAACGGATCCCCCCTCCTTCCGCCCAAAACAACGTTCTCTTTCAAGCCTTTCAACCAATCGATACGAACCCAGAGAGCCATTTTTGCTAAAACAATAAACTTTGCTTCATTTAGTTCAGTTTAGTTCTAGTTTAGGTTTATTATGTAAATTAAAATAAATAGAAATAAGAATAAGGAGTCTTATGTCAGCGTCACCGAGGACCTCGTTTCAAAAAATGCACCATCTGGGGGCTTTACCATCCGAAATAAGTAACTTCCAAATAAATGTGAGAATTCCAATGAATCCCTAATTGTCTTTTTTTGAAGAAATGTAAAATCATCTGTAGTTGTGAAAGAGCTTCTCTAATTCAAGATTCTCGTCAAATGGTATGTGGAATTATTTTTTCTAATATCAGAGAGTATTTGAATCACTTAAGACATGAAATCTCCTATTCCAAGCTAGTAAACAACTCAAATGAAGAGTTGAGCTAGACCACAGTAAATTTACCATCTAGGAACCCAAAAAAAAAAAAAAAGACAGATCTGAATATTTAGCAGCTCTAACTAAAACCTACGCTGATCTTACTGCCAAATTGTCCATGAATTTGATCTACTTTACTTAATTATCTAAATCTCATCGATCGGAAGATAGAAGGAATACAACTCTTTTTTTCCAATAGCAAATATGGGACTAATTCAATCCCAGTTGAGTACATTATATCAATTCTCTAAGTGTGTTCTGCTTATATCGGGTCCTTTTCATTCCTTTTTTTATTGGATAAGTACGGGTCCTTTTCATTCTAATACTTCAACAATTTTGTGATCTTTGACTTTTAAGCATACTAGGCTATGTTACGCGGACTCTCCAAAATGTCGTTTCACCCGTGTCGGATCCTCCCAATAAATATACTACTTTCGAAGGATCGAACACGCACCCAGCAACATTTTCAGAGAGTCCTAACAACATGTAGATATTAGGAGCTCTTAAAACCAAATAGTCTCCAACTCTCGCTTTTATCGATATACAGACATACAAGTATCAAACACAAATAAAAACTCTCTACAACAACAAGTAGCCATAGAGCCAACCGCCTATATGGATCCTTCAAAGCCCATTGTGTTCGTTCTTAATTAATTCCGTATTAATATAGAGAAACTGTAGGTCGTTTAAGACAGTTTCCCTCGATGTCATTTAGGTCTATTTCGGAGGAGTATGAGCCCACTCTTATACCCTGCTCCTACCGAGATACCTGATTTCGTGTCAGTAATACAGCTCGAATTTGTGACATGCACCCAATCCACACATCCCGCTGGACAAGAAAAATTTCTTTGCTCATCAAGAAAATAATGACCGTACTCGAAAAAACTAAGCCAGGCCAACTTCAGACTGTCACTTTAACTAAAACTTTGACTCATCTAAAGCAGCAAAAGCAATCAATAGTCGAACACTGCTTGAGTGAAGGAATATGAATTATCATTTATTTTTCTTAAAAAGTACATGATCATTTGGTGCAGATATTAGAGTTCTAACAATATGAATATTGCCCTCTTTCACCAATAATATTCCACCACATCATTAGCTAATGTAGGCACATGACCATCTAGAGCAAGAAAATGACAATAAAATTTTGACAAATTACAAAATAACATTTAAATTTTCTTAGCATAAAGTAATTATTACTCCCTAGGACGCAATTTATGCGATGCACCTTCCTTTTAAACCATCCCAACAAGAATAATACATTTCTTATTTTTTAAATGACGGTAGTGTCCGAACCAGCATGTGCAACCTCACTAATTCCGGTATCTATACCATCCACTAGGGTAACTATGTCCACCAAGAACTAGGCAGATGGGAAGAAATCACACATAATACCTTTCTATATTTAGAAATAATTTAATTTTAAACTTCATATTTTTTTTAATGAGATGATTTATGGTCGCACAAATATCTATATCTATATATACCACAAGTTTTAAAGATCTTTTTTTTTTCTTAAACTCCATGTCTAGTCAAAGTGCATCACCTAAAATGGGACGAAGGTAGTACCAACAACTAACAAAATAGCCAAAATAAAAACATACTAAAATAAAACTTTGATAATTAAGAAGAAAGGGAAAAAAGAAGTACCAGAATCGGGGTTAATGAGATTGAAAGCCAAATCAAATGGGGTTTTGGAAAATTTGAGATAAAGATAAACGGGCAAACAATTGGGGCAAGAAGTGGGTAGTCCGAAACAGGATTTTCGGGTCACCAGTGTCAACTTCTCTCTCTCTTTTGCTTCTTCCATTATCAAATTATGAAATTGAAATTGGTGAGAACAAAACCCTAGTAGGGTAGGGTTTTAACTTCTGGAGAAAATTAAGGGCGGTGTTTTGGGAAATTAGGGACTGAAATAGGGACTTTCGGGAATAGAAGGCCTGTGTAGCATTTTGCGATCATAAATGTCTCTCTTTTATAATTTACCTCACAAATTGTTTTTGAAAAAAGCACACTTTGTTATAAATATATTATACTATGATATTCATTTAGTACTATATTGTAAATAAGCTTCCTGAAAATCTTATCTATATAAGACTCCGTCGTAAATATATTTATCTATTTAGTACTCTATTTTGGAAATAAGTCTCCTCAATGAGCATATCCTTTCAGTACTCCGTTATGAATAAACATCACCCCCGTTAGAAGATTATCTATATCTGGTACAATGAGCTTATCCTTTGGGTACCCCATTATGGATAAACATCACACCTGATAGAAGATTATCCATATCTGGTACAATGAGCTTATCATTTCGGTACCCCGTTATGGATAAACATCACCCCGGTAGAAGATTATCCATATCTGGTACAATGAGCTTAACCTGTTGATACTCCGTTACGGATAAACATTACCTCCGATAGAAGATTATCTATATCTGGTATAGTACAGCTTGCAGAAACAGCTTACACGGCACCTTGCTTTCTTATATAAATAGAGAAAATTTCAGTTCATTATGAAGATTAGTTTGAAGTTTGAATAATATATCAATTTCTCTCTATACTTGTCTTTACTTTACAGTCTTTATTTATAATACGTTATCAGCACGAGACTCTGCCATCTCGAGCAAATACTTTGAAAGTATCAGAGGTACGAACTTTTTTTTTTTAAATAATGTCAAATCTTTCTAAACTTGAATTTGTAGCCCTGGATATATCGGGCAAAAGCTATATGTCTTGGGTGCTTGATGCTGAAATTCATCTTGATGAGATGGGTATGGCAGCCACCATCAAGGACAAAAATCAAGAATCAAACCAAGATCGTGCCAAAGCAATGATATTCCTACGCCATCACTTTGACGAAGGCTTGAAAATGGAGTATCTCACTATTAAAGATCCAGTCATACTGTGGAATAATTTGAAAGATAGATATGACCACCTGAAGATGGTCGTTCTTCCACATGCACGTTATGATTGGACTCATCTAAGGCTACACGATTTTAAATCTATCAGTGAGTATAATTCTGTTATGTTCAAAATTATTTCCCAATTGAAATTATATGGTGATAATATTATTGATCATGATATGTTGGAGAAAACTTTCACTACTTTTCATGCCTCGAATATGCTCCTGCAGCGGCAATATCGAGAGATGAGGTTCAAAAAGTATTCTGAACTTATCTCACATCTTCTTATAGTCGAGCAACATAGTGGGCTATTAATGAAAAACCATGAAAGCCGACCAACTAGCTCTTGTCCATTCCCTGAAGTGAATAAGACGAATTTCCACCAAGCTAAGCGTGGAAGAGGACGTGGCCCCAATCGTGGTCATGACCGTAGTCGGGGAAGAAACTTTAATCATGGTAATAATAATGCACCAAAGAACCCTCCTCACCACCAGCAGTGGAAAAGGAAGGAACAAAAGCATGAAGCGGTGCAAGCAGCAAACACAGAAAATGCATGTTATAGATGTGGAGGAAAAGGACACTGGTCACGTACATGTCGTACGCCAAAGCACCTGGTTGAGCTGTATCAAGCCTCCCTGAAGAAGACAGAGAAAAATGCTGAAGCAAATTTTATTTCTGAAGATAATTTAGAGTTCATGCATTTGGATGCAGCTGATTACTTTGCACTCCCGAAAGGAAAAACAAGTCATGTGATCGGTGATGAATCTGTAGAGATGTAAATATTTTATTTTTTATTGTTTGTAGTAGATAGTATGGTTATGTAATTGTTGTACATAAATAAAAGTTATACTTTGATAATGATGTTTACTATCATATTTATTTTGTTTATGTTATTTTGAAGAAATTTTCTCGCATGATACCAGAAGTGTCTGAGAGATATTTGGTAGTACAAAATTTATCAAAAGCTCCTGAAGAGCTAACTGTTTGTCTAGAAGACACATGACACAAGTAGTGCCTGAATAATATTTGATTGTGGACAATAAATTGAAGGCTCCCGAAGAGCTTTTATGCAAATTTGTCATTCATATTATATGATTGTGGTCAGAACATATGTTGTAATAAACTAGAAGTTTACTAATACGAATGGTTATCATACTGAGACTATAAATAATTGGAAGATTGAAAATCTTCATGTTTCCACAATCATAGGGGGTAAAATAATATGTATGTGAGAAGTTACCCGCCTTATTATTCAATTTGTACTCCATCGTGTATCACAGTAAACCAGAAGTTTACTAATGCAAAAGTTTATGCTATAGTAAAATCAGAAGCTTACTAAGAGATAGCACATGTCATGATAAACTTGAACTTTTCATTTGCCATTTTTAAATGAGCTATTTGAGAATTCAGATAAGCATATACTGAAGAACTAGAAGATTCTTCAAGAATTCTCTTGTGTTGCTTATTCTCATAATAAATTGATTATACCAGCTAAAGTTGGGACTAAGACCCCTGAATTATGGAATATATAAAATGTGAATATGGGCCAATTCACCTATCATGTGAACCACTTATAGATGCATATATGAGATGGTTACATGTGTGTTTATTGTCAACTTGCAGTTTGGCATTTGAAATTGCTTTTCTCAATTAAAAGCATAATTTTCAGATTATGAAATCAAGATAGTTCATCTTGATGATGCTAGTTTATATCCAAGATAGTTTAGCATTGAATACCTCCTATTAATGGCTAAACTATTGCTTATGAGAACAAAGCCTCATGTGTTGGTCTGAGATTTTCTAAATTGCATACAACACTTGTATGCATCAGACCAACAATATATGATAAGTACTCCCCTCACAATTGGTTTAGGGTCAGAAACCAAATATTTTTACTATCTAATAACTTTTGATGTGTGGCATATGATTAATTTCTCTACCATAATACACAAAGATAGGTTTCCCAAAGAAGATTGGGGATATGTGTTAGTTTTTCTAATATTTGGGGGATGAAATAAACAACTGAAAATATGCTATATGAATCAAATTATCATTAATATGATCCTCACTTAGAAGATAATTCAAGTCAAATGCCAGAAGCATTTGCTGATTCAAAATTAAATATCATATTTCAGATGCAAATGCTCCTATTAAAATTAAAGTCCCCGAAGGATAAAGTTTACTGCACGCATGAAGCGTAGTAAACCGATCTGTTCCAAAGGTAACAATCCTTGAAAAATGATAGGAGCAAATGATTGAAATGATCATAGGATATGAGATCTAGAAGAGCCCACGACATAACATTTCATGAAACCCCCAAAGAAGTTCAGGTACCTGAAAATAAAGAAAGTGATGAGATCTCAACAAGTTATGTCGCTTAGGAACCGATACAAAATGATCGTCGACGATATATTTGATACAATATAGTTCATAATATTGTAAAAGATTGTGAGGATCGGACTTGTAATCCAGACACATAAAGATTTCATGCTATCTAAATATAAGTCATAACCTATATGACTCATTTGATTAAGTTTATATGAAGACCCCTGAAGAATTTAAAATGCCTGGAGCATATAGTTCAAAGTATCGTGAAATGTACTCAATCAGATTACAAAGATCTTTGTACGGTTTAAATCAATCTGGGCGCATGCGATATAATCGCCTCAGTGCATATTTGATGAAAGAAGATTACATAAATGATGTTATTTGTCCATCTATTTTTATAAAGAAAATGGCATCAAAATTTGTTATACTTGTTGTTTATGTTGATGACATAAATCTTGTTGGAACTCTAGAAGAGCTCCAAAAGGCAATTGAATATCTTAAGAAAGAATTTGAGATGAAAGATCTTGGAAAGACAAAACTTTGTCTTGGTCTGCAGATTGAACGTTTAACAGACGGGATCTTTATCCATCAATCCGCCTATACGGAAAGGATTTTAAAACGTTTTTACATGGACAAAGCGCACCCATTAAGTACATCAATGGTTGTTCGATCACTTGAAGTAAATAAGGATTTGTTCCGACCTTCAGAAGAGGATGAGGAACTCCTTGATCCCGAAATACTTTATCTTAGTGCAATTGGTGCACTTATGTATCTTGCTAATGCTACAAGGCCTGACATAGCATTTTCTGTTAAGTTACTAGCAAGATATAGCCTATTCTCCTACACAGAGACATTGGAACGGGATTAAGCATATATCACGATATTTAAAGGGAACACTTGATATGGGTTTATTTTATTCTAATAAAGGTATTGTCATATAATTGCGTTCCACAAAGCAATCTATTGTTGCTACTTCTTCAAATCATGCTGAGATAATAGCTATTCATGAAGCAAGTATGGAATGCGTATGGTTGAGATTAGTGATTCATTTTATTCAAGAAAAATGTGGTTTGGAATGTGATAAAAGATCCACAATTTTATACGAAGACAATGCTGCATGCATAGCCCAATTACAGAGAGGAATTATAAAAGGAGATAGAACAAATCACATTTTACCAAAATTATTTTACACACATGATCTTCAGAAAAAATGGTGACATTGATGTGCAACGAATCCGTTCAAGTGACAATCTGACAGATTTATTCACTAAATCTTTGCCAACTTCAACTTTTGAGAAGATGGTATACAAGATTGAATGCGGAGACTCAAATACTTGAAACAAGGTTTTTATCAGGGGGGAATAAAATATGCGTTATACTCTTTTTCCCTTACTAAGGTTTTTCCCACAGGGTTTTCCTTATAAGGTTTTTAACGAGACAACTAGTTATGCGTATTACTAAATATGTGTACTCTTTTTTCTTCACTATGATTTTTCCCACGATTTTTTTTCTAATAAGGTTTTAATGAGGCACATTATCTTTTAATGAACATCCAATGGGGAGTGTTATAAATATATTATATTATGGATGTTCATTTAGTACTACGTTGTAAATAAGCTTCCTGAAGAAGGTTATCTATATGAGACTCCGCCGTAAATATGTTTATCTATTTAGTATTCTATTGGAAATAAGTCTCCTGAATGAACTTATCCTTGTAATACCCCGTTATGGATAAACATCACCCCCGGTAGAAGATTATCCATATATGGTACAAATGAGCTTATCCTTTCGGTATCCCGTTATGGATAAACATCACCCCCGGTAGAAGATTATCCATATCTGGTACAATGAGCTTATCCTGTCGGTACTTCGTTACAGATAAATATTACCTCCGGTAGAAGATTATCTATATCTGGTATAGTAGCAGCTTACACAGCAACTGGCAGAAGCAGCTTACACAACAACTTGCTTTTTTCTATAAATAGAGGAGATTTCAGTTAATTATGAAGATAAGTTTGAATAATATATCAGTTTCTCTCTATATTTGTCTCTACATTACAATCTTTATTTTATAACACTCTTTAACTAAACATTAAAAAGTATTTTTCAGAAAAATTCTCAAAAAATTTATTTTCTAAAACTTTTTTTTCTTCCCAAACACACTAGATTCCTTAGTTAAGAAAATAGGAATTTTAGTAGTAGTTTTTTTATGCAAAATTGTCACAACACAAGAATCTTTTGATTGAACACAACATATATATTAGTTTTCCAAATTTTGAACTAATTATGAAACGTTCAAACAAATCTTCTTTTTTTTTTAAAATACAAATATGTTGTTAAACTAAATCTTGTTTATTGGTAGCACCTTTTTGTAATAAACAAAGATTTTCTGATAAAATTTTATTACTACATATTTTGTTACATAATTTCATTAACACGCTGACAAAGGAATATGTTAAATTAAACTTGCTAATGCATGAAAACCCGTTTAGTTATCAAGATTTAATAGACTTTCTATCTGGTTTGACAAATATTAGAGACCTTCCCTCTTCAACATAGGAGTTGACAATGTATAAATTTTTGGCATACTGGAATGCACTTTTTTAACGTGTAAATTGATGAATATCTTGCCTAATTGGTTTTCACTTAAAAAGTAAATATTAACTTAACACTATTCCTCTTTCATCGTCTATTGGAAACACAATCTCTGCCTTCATTAGGTAAAGGTAAAATTTGCGCACACACTATCCTCCCCAGACCTTACATGTGGGAATATATTGAGCTTGTTGTTGTTTTAATATTCCTCTTTCTTTCCATATCCAAATACAATGGAATGGGCATCTTTTTATTTTGATATTATGCCTCTTATTTACTGTTTAGTTCAATTACTTTTTTTTAATCTTGCAAACACGAAGGGGAAAAAATAGGCGATTCAAATCGCTCTTTCTTCTGATTTCCTCTCGTTGCGTTCTTGCTTGTGCCAATGTCTAACACAACAGTTGAGAAATTCACATGAGATTCTATACGAAGAACATTACCACATCACTATCTCATGTCGATCTTCTATTCGTCAATTGAGCTAAAAATATTTACTACTTTTGAAGTCCTTTTACATTCAAAAAGAATGCTTCTTTATATATTTAGTAAATCTTTAATTTAACATTCTCATTTTATCTAATGACAACTTTCTCTTAAGTTTTCTATGTTACACCTTTAATTAAGATCACAAGATTAAAAAAATTATATGTTTAAACTTTTTGCCTAATAAAACTAACACAGAATAAAATAGAGGGATAAATGTTACTCCTTAGAACGAGAAGATTCCACTATCTGATTAGATCACTAAATTCAACATTCTTGATAACAAGGGTGGTCTGCGTAATCAAACATTAGAGCAAAGGGGAGATTTCAGATATTTCTGAAATTAGAAGGTTAGTTACATTGACTAAACCAACCCAAATCAAAAGATTGTCAAACATACCATGTCTTCAAGCTTATACAATTCAGACTAGAGTAAAACCTATCAAATTTTGGTTGGGAATCATTCGTGTTCGATCCTTATGATGATTTGCACCAAATATTAACTAACCATGATTAAATAATAAAAGTGTGATTAAAACTCTTTTTTTGTTTCTCTTAGAGACAAGCTAAGAGTTACCAAATGAGAGCAAAGTGAGTCAAAAGAACCATAGAACACAATGTCATTAGATGACTAAGCAACAACTGATAAATCAAATGCTTATAAAAAATTTATGGCCAACATAGTGACACTGACAAAAGATGCAGAGCAACTGAAAATTGTACTACTATATAACCAATTTAGTCAAAGAGTGAAAATCCCAAGTCATCATCATCACTCTCTTCTTTCTCTTCCTTCTTTTCCTCAGCTGCAGGTGCTTCTGCAGCTGCTGCACCACCAGAAGGAGCCGCTGCTGCTGCGGCACCGCTTCCAATGAAGCCACCGCCCCCACCGCCACCAATGATCACCTGCATAAGATGCAAGACATGAAGATAACATAAATAAAGGCTTCTCCTAGCGACATCAACAATGATAATGCTTAACAGTATTATGACACATCACCAAAGACGCCAAATAATCAAGTCAAATCACTTAACTATGTGTGTTGGCTACAAAAATTCTCTATATAGGCTCCACTCGAACCATAACCATTTCAAAATAAAGACTACAAACACAAAATTCAAATAGAAAACTGGAAAAACAGACAGAGGTTGCTTGTGATAGAACACAACGTGCAAAAGAAAGAAATTTGGAAATTGAAAAGGGGGGAGGGGGGATCTCAGACATCCAAGGAAGGATAAAAGCAGCATTATCTCTCAAGCCTGGCGTAGGCGAAAGATTTAGGCGGCCACTGCGAATGTTTTGAGAAACAAGCCTTCAAATGTATCATCACGGATCCCCCACTGATGCGCTCAACCAAAAATATAAAGCACTTAAACAATTAACAAAAATACCAAAAGTAGTAACTAACTATGTCAAGAACGGCATCAATAAACAAACTAGAGTAACTAATTATGCCAAGAATGGCATCAAGCAACCAAACAGATCATCAAATTCCAGTGTAGTTCCTTTTATGTTTAAGGGTTTAAACACAAATTTTCGCAATATATTTATAGCAATAAAAAGAAAGAGGTTGTTTGTGATAGAACACAATGTGGAAAAGAAACCTTCAATTGCATCATCACATAGCCCCCACAAAAGCACTCAAGCAGAAACATAAAGCACTGATTTATGCCAATAATTACATCAATCACCAAACTTATTTGACCGATGAATTATATACCTCAAACATCATCAAATTCCACTACATTCTGTTTAAGGGGTTAAAAGCAAGCTATTTTCACAATTACAAGCACAAAAATAGCAACAAGTATCATCTCTAATACAGGAAAATAACCAAATATCCATTAAAAGCTTTCTTTTCTTTTCATACAAGTTTTGTTCTTCAACTAATCAAAAAGGTAAAACTATCTACTAGTACCATAAAAACTGCACGAGAACCAGAAAAACAAAATCTATACACTACTGAATTCTCGAGCTAAATCAAACAGATAAACAAGCATACTCCCATTCAAAATTCCTCATATAATTCAACTCCACTTGCTAACTCCGATCTGCAGTGGCACACAGTTCAAAACTATATGGACAACAGCCCAACCGTCTATTTTTCTCCACTTAAATATCATGCTCTTGACCACCACAGGGTTCAAAAACGCCGTGCTTATCCACACATCATGCTTCTAAACTAAAGCCCTGGGGCCTGTTCTACAACAAATACTATTTTTGGCACAAACCACAATTTTCAAGAATTCAAATTCATTTAATAATAAAAAATTAAGCTTTTCCTATTAGGCTACCTTTTCAACCATTGCTTATATGTTCACTCACTACACTACACTACACTACACACACGCAAACATACACACACATATACATACATATGTACATACAAACACATATTAAATTAACATCTTTTAACACTAGGACAAGAATACATTATTTTCAATTATTTACATGTATCCTAATATTCTCACACCCTAAAATAAACCATAATACGCGTGATTCAAGTCAAAATTGCACAGATAATTTTAGAACAAAAAGGAAAACAAAAAAAACCCAGATTCAAAACGATTCATCAAAACAAAAAGCAAAAAGAGACCCAATTAAAGTTTTCAAGATTCTTTTAATGGAAAGGAAAATACCTGAAAGACAGCGGAGGAAGGGGTAACGTAGGAGAAAGAGGACTGAACGCCACCAGAAGAGTCAGTGGAAAGAGCAGCTTGAACAAGCTTGCGCTGAAGATCATAGGTGCAAGAAGCAGACGCTTCTAGATCACCCTTCAGTTGCTTAGCACTCCATTCATCTCCTGAACCTTTGCAAACGAATGTGAAAACTCCCATTTTTTCTCTCTTTGTTTCTCTCTAGCTTTCTCTCTCAATGATACAGAGGCGTTAGGAGTCGTGTGTAAATGGGGTTTTTGTAGGAAGCTGAGGAGGAGAAACCCTAGGGCTGTTAGCGTACCATTTAAAAAGACTAATATACCCTCTTCTTGGGCATATATATATTTACGATTTTGTCCTCAACAATTTTCTTTGAATGTTATTTCAAGGGGGTGTGTGTATATTTTTAATATGAATTACTAATTTGTCGCTCCAAACTATAAATATTTACCTAACGAAGGCGAGTACTGGACTAATAGTAAAGTTATTTTCGTGTGATCTATTGGTCATGAGTTCGAGTTGTGGAAGCAGTCATTAATATTTGTATTAGAGTAAGTTATCTGCATCACAACCTCTGAGATGCGGCTTTTCCTCGAACCTGAATACGAGATACTTTGTACATCAAATTATTCTTTTTTTTACCTAATAAGTTATACTTAATTTATCTAAATAACTTTTACACTATCAATATATAAATTTAAATTCTTACAATATTAGAAATCCAACTATACAAATTAAGGGCGAAAAAGAGAATCGTCATTAAAGAGTGCAATTAAGTGATTGAGAGTGTTTGATATTGGTGGAATTTCACTAGAGAACTCTTGTTCTTTATGTATTTGTTTGATAGTTATTAGACGATAATTATAAATGACATAACTTTTTACCCATATTCAACGTAGAATAATAATATATGTGAGCTTTCAAGATGATAGCCTAGCCGTCAAAGAGCTAGAGCGACTATGTCACAACCCGCACTTTGTGGTTGTGACTTCGGCCAAAAACTAGTGAGAAAAGGCTCTTCTGATTGTCTGACGTAGATCTGTCTACTCAGCTAACTTGGGCTTTTTAATTTTAAGCATATATAAGGGGGTATAGGTGATGAAAGCTCCGACCTGACTCCCCCATACGTGCTGCCATCAAGCTGTATTGAATGAGCTACCTTGAGGGGGAACCTCAAGAGCCTGCCTGGATGACTCAAAGGAGTGTCCTAGGTATCCATACGAGTTAGGGAACTCTATGGACGGCGTGACGCCTTCGGGCTAGCGTTGGGCACCAAAAGGGTTATGGAGGATCGATGTATGGGATGGCCTGCCCCGCGGGCTGCCGAAATGTTGGACAAAGACCTCTGTGCCGATTGGATACTTGATGAACATATCTTAGGGGCATCATATGTTGACTTGTGAGCATGGCTTGGGTTCAACTATGCGAGCAAGGGTCTGTTGGCCTAAACGTGCAGTTGTGGGGCGGCACTGCACTATTCGGGATGGAAGTATGTCGCGAGGACTATGTATGGGCATGGCACGAAAGACACGCATGACAATGGCCTAGGACTAAATGTTGCCTTACTCTGGTGAAGCACAAGTCGGTTGCGGATACACTAGGCGAGTGTCAAGCTTGAGAATTGGGTTGTGCACGCGAGAGCGATGCTCAGTCTTGGGCGAAGAACAAGACATGTCCTAAGCCAACCCCCAGGGCGTGCATGGATTATGATCCTAAGACGAGAAGCGCCATGACATGTCTAGGGCCAAGTACCTAGACATCCTACAGGCGGCACAAGTTTGGGCGAGCCTCATGGGGGAGTTCCACCAACAGGCACAAGATCGTGCTTGAAAACCTGGGAAAGAAGATAGGCTGGCCTACAGTGAGGGGAACTGCAGGCGCCGCACGGGCAATTCGGTGCCGCTGGCGAGCGTAAGGAAGTCGGCCCTTGACACGTGGTATCAGAGCTGATTAAGGCATACTATGCCATGGCACAATGTCAAGGCAAAGGGTAGAGATGGCGAGTGCATTTTAGATGTCAGTGCAGAGATCATGTCAAAGAATAAATTGATGTTTATATGCCACCAGAGATCGAGAACCCGATACTGCTGGTCGAAAAAAGAAATGGGCGATTCCATTTTATTTCGAAAGTCTAGGTTCCTATTGAATGAGGTGATATACCGATGAGTCGGATGGTCAAGAGAAGGCCATGTTTGCCAGGTCGTGCAACTATGTTGCAAAGAGTAGGAGTCATGGACTATAAACATTTAGCATGATCATAGAGGAGATCTTGCCAAGGATGCATGCGACGCATCATTTGAGTATCTTTCCTACGGGATAGACTTTTGAATTGCCTGAGGGCATTGCCAAGGTGAGGAGATGAATTCGAGGGAATAACGAAGCTACAGAATTGGGTGGATTTCCATGTTAGAAGGTGTCATCATTCTAGAAAGGGGTACGCCGAATGATCGGAGACCGGTAAGAGTCCAAATGCGTGGTACATCCGGACCGAGAAGTCGTGCTAGCAGGACCAAGCGAGTACCTGACTATAGGGAGAGTAGTAACCTACTATTGGGAACATTGGTTACTTGCTGAGGAAGTGGCAGTTGGAAAACAAAGAGCTTTGTTCGGGAATGCGGCGATGCTATGACTTCGAGAATGTAGTACTCACCAAGAGTCATCCCAAGAGTTGGCCGAATGCCAAGTGGGACGACAACGCTAAGAAGTATCCTCCACATTGAGTGTGGGAGGATCCCGCCTATGCAAGAGGCATAAGGGCGAAGTTGTGAGTCCGGAAGCAAACACATCTTCAAGGTAATGAAGGCAAGGGAAAAGTTATGTGAGCGAAAGTCTATAGGAGCCATGTCGGAGGGCATTTTAAGGTTATGTGAGCGATTGAGCTACTACAGCCACGCCAAAGAGCACGCTAATATGCTTCCCATTGAAGTAAAGCTTCAGATGGACATGAAGGTCGTGAGGATCATGGTGTAATTGACTAGTGTAGGTCAATTACAAAGTTAGACACCAGATGGTGCAAGTGCGGAGGCGCTTTCCAAGTGAACACCAAAATGAGGTGAAGTGCAGAGGCGCGCTTGGAAGATACTTTGGGGAGAAGTGCATGGGGCACGACTCCTTTTGAGAAAGGACTTTGAGGAAGTCCAAACCACAGGACCAAGGGAGCCGCGAAATACATACCTTAGGGGGCAGACTCCGGATGTCATAGGCCATGATGTGTCATCGGGGACAATGACATAATGAGTGTGGGAGGATGTCACAACCCGCACTTTGGGGGTGTGACTTCGGCCAAAAACTGGTGAGAAAAGGCTCTTCTGATTATCTGACTTAGATCTGTCTACTCAGGTAACTTGGGCTTTTTAATTTTAAGCATATATAAGGGGGTATAGGTGATGAAAGCTCCGACCTGCCTCCCCCATATGTGCTGCCACTGAGCCGTATTAAGTGAGCTACCTTGAGGGGGAACCTCAAGGGCCTGCCTGGATGACTCAAAGGAGTGTCCTAGGTATCCATACGAGTTAGGGAACTCTATGGACGACGCGATGCTTTCGGGCTAGCGTTGGGCACCAAAAGGGTGCTGGAGGCTCGATGTGTGGGACGGCCTGCCCCGTGAGCTACCAAAATGTTGGACAAAGACCTCCGTGCCGATTGGATACTTGATGAACCTATCTTAGGGGCATCGTGTGTCGACTTGTGAGCATGGCTTGGGTTCAACCATGCGAGCAAGTGTCTGTTGGCCTAAACGTGCAGTTGTGGGGCGGTACTATACTATTCGGGATGGAAGTGTGTCGTGAGGGCTATGTATGGGCATGACACGAAAGACGCGCATGACAATGGCCAATGACTAAAGGTTGCCTTACTTGGGTAAAGCACATGCCGGTTGCGAATGCACTAGGCGAGTGTCAAGTTTGAGGATTGGGTTGTGTACGCGAGAGCTATGCTTAGTCTTGGGAGAAGGACAAGACATGTCCTAAGCCAACCCCCAGGGCGCGCATGGATTATGATCCTAAGATGAGAAGCGTCATGACATGTATAGGGCCAAGTGCCTAGACATCCTACGGGCGGCACAAGTTGGGGCGAGCCTCATGGGCGAGTTCCACCAACTGGAACAAGATTGTGCTTGAAAACCTGGGAAAGGAGAGAGGTTGGCCTACAATGAGGGGAATTGCAGGTGCCGCTGGCGAGCGTAAGGAAGTCGGCCCGTGACAGATTAGCTTGATAACTAATGTTTGAATTTCATGACATTAAGGCCCATTTGGCCATAAAAAAATTACGAATTAGTGTTGGGCCATAAATTTTTTAAAATTTACTTGAAGTTGAATTTCGATTTTTTTTTTAAAATTGAAAGACTTCAAAAAGATTTTTTTAAAAAATTTCACTTGAAATCACTCACAAAAAATCAAAAACAGCTCCAAATTGTATTTATGTTCAAATACAACTCTAATTTTCAAATACCATTTCTGTTTGGAAAAAATTTCATTTTTCTCGGAATTTCACAATTCTTATATCCAAACGGCTAAGTGAATATTTTTTGTCTACCTAGTTATTTTTGAGTAGGATTACCCTATACATGTGTTTATGGTAATAGATATTTCTTGATTAGTCAAGCTATATACAAGTTTACTCGAGAAAAATATTGTTATATAAAAACATGTATTGACTATTAGAAAGTAATTAACTAGCATAAGTTTTCCAACTTAAGGAGTGAAAACATTGAGGGAAGCTAAAATCCTATATATTGGAAGGAAGGAAAAATTTGGAGATGAATCTTTTTTGAAGCTAGAACCAACTTATTATTTCTAATCTAATTCAACGCCAAATATTTTTTCTGAGTATTCATACTTTTGAAAAGAAAAAAATCTATTGATTTGTAATATTTCATAAAACTTTATATGAATCTGTTAACTGAATTGCAAGAATTCCAAAGAACTCGAGGATTCAGCAGCTGATCAAGAGCTTAACAATGAAGCTCGAGAGAACAACTAGGTTTAAGAAGAGAAATTTCAAAGAGGAAGGAATGAAGAAGAATAGTAGAGTAGAAAAGTTGAATCTTATAATTATGAAATGTACTCTCTGTAATACAATTATTTATATGAAGGGAATGAAATGCTAACTGATTTTACAACCTGTACTCTTTCAATGTTACTAACCAACTGATTCCTAACTAATTCTAACAACTTGTAACAGTTTCTAACTAACTCTAAGCCGACATGGAATTTGGATAACGTGGAATCTCTCATTTGAATTTCATGTATCAATACTCCCTCGTACAAAATATCCTTGACCAGAATGATCAAAATTTGGGAACCTAGTTAGCAGAGTAGTATAGAACTCCCACGTGGTGTTGTCAACAGACAAACCTTCCCATTTAACCAAGACTTGTGCCACAACCTTATTTTTCTCTTTTAACCACCCTCCTTTGCAATATCAACTCTGGATTGGGCCAGTGTGGGTTTGCAATATCAATGACTTGAGGGTAGGATATGTGGTCTGGCACTTCATAGCATTTTTTCAGTAAGGATACACGCGTTGTATGATGTATCTTGACAGAAGTTGGGAATATGAGAGTATAAGCCACTGGTCCCACCTTCTTAATGATTTGGAATGGTCCATAATATTTTGCAACAAGTTTGTGGTGAGGCTGTGATGAAACAGTGATTTGTTTGTCGGGTTGAGCCTTGAAATAAACCCAATCTCCAACCTCAAAGTTCCTATCACTCTTGTGGGAGTCAGCTTGTTGCTTCATTCTGAGTTGAGCTCTCTGATCAACTGCAGCTTTACCTCTCTGTTAAGTAATGTGTTATCTACTTCAGTAGAAGAGGACTCTCTTGGTAAATAAGGGAGGTGCAATGGGGGTGGTCTACCATAAAGGGCTTCGTAAGGAGTGGTTTGGATGTCAGAGCGATAAGAGGTGTTATACTAGTATTCAGCCATACGTATACAAGAGTACCACCCAATAGCATCATCAAAGCAAAAACATCTTAAGTAGGTCTCTAAACATCTATTTAGTACCTTAGTTTGGCCATCAGATTGTGGATGATAAGTTGAAGAAGTATTGAGTTGTACCCCCTATAAAGAGAATAACTCTTGCCAAAATGAGCTTAAGAACACTTAATCCTGATCACTTGTAATATTATCAGGTAATCCATGTAATCTAACAATGACATCCATGAATACCTTGGCTACACTTTGGGCAAAATAAGGATGCTTTAAAGGTATAAAGTGCCCATACTTGCTTAATTTATTCACCACTACCAATATGACCTCATAGACATGCGACTTAGGAGGGCCATAAATAAAGTCTATGCTATTCAGAGACCAAACCACATATGGAATTAGAAGTGGTTGTAGCAATCCAGGATATGCAGCAAGATCTGATTTGTTTCTTTGACATACATCACAATTTTGCAC
Organism: Nicotiana tomentosiformis; assembly: GCF_000390325.3. NCBI lineage: Eukaryota > Viridiplantae > Streptophyta > Magnoliopsida > Solanales > Solanaceae > Nicotiana > Nicotiana tomentosiformis. The sequence continues at coordinate 29,433,826 of NC_090822.1, forward strand.
AAAGATCTTCACATCTTTTCTGATTTTCTTTCAGTAAAACAATGCCAATCGACTCTTTAATGTGGCCTCAACCCCCGAATGGCCTCCTTGGGGTATAGAATGCCATAATTTCATGATGTTTGATCAACTGCAGCTTTACCTCTCTGTTAAGTAATGTGTTATCAACTTCAGCAGAAGAGGACTCTCTTGGTAAATAAGGGAGGTGCAATGGGGGTGGTCTACCATAAAGGGCTTCGTAAGGAGTGGTTTGGATGTCAGAGCGATGAGAGGTATTATACTAGTATTCAGCCATACGTATACAAGAGTACCACCCAATAGCATCATCAAAGCAAAAACATCTTAAGTAGGTCTCTAAACATCTATTTAGTACCTTAGTTTGGCCATCAGATTGTGGATGATAAGTTGAAGAAGTATTGAGTTGTACCCCCTATAAAGAGAATAACTCTTGCCAAAATGAGCTTAAGAACACTTAATCCTGATCACTTGTAATATTATCAGGTAATCCATGTAATCTAACAATGACATCCATGAATACCTTGGCTACACTTTGGGCAAAATAAGGATGCTTTAAAGGTATAAAGTGCCCATACTTGCTTAATTTATTCACCACTACCAATATGACCTCATAGACATGTGACTTAGGAGAGCCATAAATAAGGTCTATGCTATTCAGAGACCAAACCACATCTGGAATTAGAAGTGGTTGTAGCAATCCAAGATATGCAGCAAGATCTGATTTGTTTCTTTGACATACATCACAATTCTGCGCAAAGATCTTCACATCTTTTCTGATTTCCTTTCAGTAAAACAATGCCAACCGACTCTTTAATGTGGCCTCAACCCCTGAATGTCCTCCTTGGGGTGTAGAATGCCGTAATTTCATGATGGGTTTCCTTAGCTGCAGAACCTTACCAACTACCAACGTCCCCTTCCTTCTTAGCTGGTTGTTACTCCAAGTAAACTATGAGTGAGAGGTTGGATTAGCTTGCAATTGTTCAACCAGTGTCTTCAACTCATTAGATGTTTCCCAACTTTTAACTATATCTTGAAGTAGGTCACAGTTAGTGGTTGAAATGACCAATGACATAAGCTCATCCCCATGAATCCTTAATAGTGCATCAACCACTTTATTTTTCACTCATTTCTTGTATCCAATGGTGTAGGCAAAGGGCACCAGCTTAGTTAGCCATATCAATTGTGAATTAGTGTGAAGTTTCTGTTCTATTAAAAACTTCAAAGTCCTTTGATCAGTTCTAATGATGAACTTCTGGCCAAGACGATATTGAGACCATTTGGTAATTGCATGCACTATAGCTAGTAATTTCCTGTCATGCACTGAAAGAGCAGCATGCCTAGGAGATAATGTCCTGTTAATGAATGCAACATGACGTCCTTGATGCTTGAGCACAAGCCCTATGCTATAACTACTAGCATCAGTTTCCAAAACAAAAGTCTTGCTCATATTAGGGAGAGCTAAGACTGGTGCTTTAGACAATGCCTCCTTCAGTTGTTCAAATGCATGGGAAGCTCCTGGAAACCATTTGAAGTTATCTTTATTCAAAAGTTCAGTCAAAGGTTTGATAATAATGCCCAAACCTTGTATGAATCTCCTATAATAGTCGACCAACCCTATAAATCCTCTTAATTGCTTAAGAGTAGTAGATGTAGGCCATTTCTGCACAACTGCTATTTTTGAGGGTCTGTGGACACCCCATATTCAGTGATAAAGTGGCATAGATATTCTATATTTTGCACACTAAAGAAACATTTACTCTCTTTGATATAGAGCTGGTGTTTCTTCATCTCATAGAATACATACTTAGGTGTACTAAATGGTCCTCCATATTCCTATTGTACATTAAGATATCATCAAAAAAGACCAACACATATTTCCTAAGAAAATCATGGAAGACTGAATTCATTAAGCCCTGAAATGTTGCTGGTGCATTTGACAATCCAAAAAGCATCACCAAGTATTCAAAATGACTTGAATGGGTTCTAAATGCAGTCTTGGGAACATCTTCTTCTGCCATTCTCAATTGATTATATCTTGATCTAAGATCAATTTTTGAGAAGATCTTAGAACCTCCCAATTCATCTAACAAATCTTCTACAATAGGTATTGGGAATTTGTTCTTTACAATGTACTTGTTTAAGTCCCTATAATCAACACACAACCTCCATGTACCATCTTTCTTCCCCACTAAAACCACAGGAGAAGCAAAAGGGTTGCTATTTGGTTGAACTATTCCTTGATCTAACATTTGTTGCACCAATGTCTCAATGATATCCTTTTTAATAGAAGGATATCTATATGGCATCTTATTAATAGGTTTAGTCCCAGACTGTAACACAATTTTATGGTAAAAAATTCCCCTAGAAGGTAGTAATTGTGTAGGCTTATCAAATACCTCCCTAAACTCTTCCACCAATTTTAGCAACCTAGGATCTTTTTCATGTTCACATTTAGTTTCTAGTGAATACCACTGTAATTTGTTACACATAGCAGGTACTACTTGTATCATACAAAGTTGTGACTGATTACCTGAGAATTTTGTCAACTTCCCAGCTCCAGAAGTTTGCACTTGCTTTCCTGCACCTCTCAGGACATGTTTCCTGCCCTTGCACATGAATTCCATGGTCAGTGTTCTAAAGTTCATTTTTGATGTCTCCCAGAGTAAGCAACTACTGCACTCCCAATACTATTCCACAAGACCCCAAAGGCAGCAGTAAGAAGTTTGTTGAAAACTCAACACCTTAAAGTAGTCAGAGTATTCTACACATTTTGTTAACCTTTATCATATTGCCATTTGGTGCAGCTACTAACTAAGGCATAGTCTCCTTAATAAGACATCCCAATTTCTGGACCAATTCAGGGTCTATGAAATTGTGGGAGCTACCTGTATCAACCAATATATGTAATGACTTCTTTGAATGATAGTTAGTTACTTTTAAGGTTTTGTATCCCAGGGATCCATTTAAAGCATGAATTGAAATCTCCATTTGCTCCATAGTTTGATTTAACTCCAATTATGATCCTTCTGATTCACCAGAATTTTCATCTTCCTTAGTGTTTTCCTCCACCTGCTCCTCTAATTTCTGAAGGTACAGTTGCTTGAAATTTTTACACCTGTGATCAGGTACATACTTCTCATTGCAGAAGTAACATAATCCTTGAGCACTTTTTCATTCATTTGTAGACTAACAGTTCTCATGTTAAATCCTTTGGGAGCCGTAAAATATCCAACATTTGGTGTTGGAAGTAGAGGTTTGTTTTGGGTCCTATGGTCGGTATATTTTTTTGTGGTTGTATCTTGGGTATGTGACAGAGAGAAAGATTGTCTAATGGTAGCAAGATAAGCTTCTTGCATTCTAGCAGCCTTGTAGACTTGAGACAGGGTGGTTCGATTTGTAATTTTTACTGCAATATTTAGCTCATGCTTCAATCCCCCAAGAAAATAACTAATTGCATTCTTCTGAGATCACCCTTGTCATATGTCTCTCGAAGGTGGCTTGGTACTCCCTCACACTCCCAGTTTATCTAACTTTCTTTATTTATTCTATGAGATCATCAAAATCAACGCCAAATCGTTCTACCAAAGACTTAACATACTCAGTCCATGTAGCTGGTTGTAAGTATTGCATGTATCTCATAAATGGCATATGCATTGGATGGCTTCCCCATCCAATTGCATCGATGCCACCTCTATTTTCTCATATCCTACAACCATTTCCATGGAAAAAAAATTATTCGATCTTGAATATCCAAGACCTCAGATCATTCCATGTGAACCTCAAGAATTCCATCCTCGGCCATCTAGAATAATTTGAGTTACGATTGTATCTGGCAGGACTCTTGTCCCTATGTGATCTTTCTTCTGATTTCCTCGACATAGAAGGTCCATATTCAGGCCCTAATAGAGCTTTATCCTTACGATTCTCTCCAGAATTAGTCAGTTGCTCCTTCAGCTCGAGCACTGTCTGATCTAAATGCTTTAAGTTGGAAACTTCTCCAGGCTCCAATATCTTCCATATGTTTCTGCATCATCTCACGCAATTCCCCCATTTCATTGATGGAATTGTCATTTGATCGAACACCTTTCGTCAAGATTTTGCCAATGAGCGATAAACTTTGATACCAATGTTAACTGAATTGCAGGAATTTCAAAGAACTCGAGGATTCAGCAGTTGATCAAGAGCTTAGCAGTGAAGCTCGAGAGAACAACTAGGTTTGAGAAGAGAAATTGTAAAAAGGAAGGAAAGAAGAAGAAAAGTAGAATAGAAAAGTTGAATCTTACTATTATGAAATGTAATCTCTGTAATACAATGATTTATATGAAGGGAATGAAATACTAACTGATTTTACAGCTTGTAATCTTTCACTGTTACTAACCAACTAATTGCTAACTAACTTTCTAATAACTAGTAACGATTTCTAACTAACTCTGAGCTGACATGGAATTTGGCTGACGTGGCATTTCTCATTTGCATTTCATGTATCAAAATCCTCAATCACCAATCTTTATATGAAAATATTTTCCCTAGTCACATTTCACTTTTCGGTAAGGTTTGAATTTCTTTTTCTAGTACAGGGTGAAAGGTTGAAACCTCCACGTTTCTAGCACTTCTTCTTTTATATATGACGCCTTTATTGTTTATAACGCTAATTATAAAGTGAGATGCGTCGTGTATTTTTGTTATGAATTAAAGTTAATGTGATAGGGAACACAACAAAAGATATAATTCACTTAGTGATTGCTTTGAATCTCAAACATCATATATATGGGGAGGGGCGTTTTGTTTTTGATGAAAACGATAGCACTAGGACCTCAGTTACAAACATGAAAAAGAAATAGTAATAAACAGAAAATATTAAATCTGGAAAAGTTTTTCGCGCTCATGAAATTACTTAAATTGTTAACCATTATCATACACCCAAAAGAGCTTTTCATTAGGCTTTATCCGAAGAAGAATTATAGTGTGTCATGAAATACTAGAATTACTTTCCTTGTGTGTCAATTTTCATTTGTCGGCGAATATCGTCTTTTTTTCTCTTTCTTTTGTTCAACTTTGAATTGGAGCCAATTGATGATTTCGAAGACTAAGAAGATGAAAGTAAGAGAGCCAATAACTGCGATGTAGGCAGGTCTCCACTTGTCGTCTTCTTGCATTATTTTTATCCCTTTGAATATGTTGACACAAATCACTGCAAGTAATGCATACCCTAGAGAATGATGGTACATACTCCAGTATATGTGAAGTTCATCGTCTTTTTTGGGTTTTAATCTCAGTGCCAGCGCCTGTATATAAAAATTAACCAAATAATTAATTAGATATTTGACAAGTGGCGGTAATAAGATTTTCATCAAGAGAATTCAAAAAAATAAAAATATGCAAAAAAAACCCAAGAGAATTCATTATATAAGATATATACGTAAGATTAATGAAATTAAATATTATATGCACAATTTAATTTTTCGACGAAAACAGTTAAAATGAACCCCATCCACCCCTAATTCTGGCCATGCATTTTTGGTGTATATCATGGATTAAGTTATTGAAATCGCTAAACTTCAATTAGGAAGAACGTAGAATGAATATTTTTAATACTAATTTTATTTAAATCCTTTCTCTAAAGAGATTTTATCAGAAGTATTTAACTTATACATACCCCGTTCTTGTAAAAGAACTTTTATATTATCCCTATTCATAGAGTATATATAATTGGAGTAATGGCTTTATTAGAGAGAAAAAAAGTTACAAAATTATCCTCTGCACTCCAACTTCAAATCCCACGTTAGTCATGTTTGATTAGACATCAATATGATCTTGCCACTTTATACGAGTGAATCATTTCAAAGGCATGGAGAAATAGTAACTTTAAATGGAGGGATCGGGGCAAATGCAATGAAGAGAAAAATATCAACCTACACATGGTGTTCACACAAAATATAATCCATTAGTTTATCATGGTTAAGTGATAGATTGATATGAGAGTACATACTATTAATAAACTATGGTTAGTAGTAAAAGAGTTTGTGAAAGATTTATTGAAAACGGAAGCATTTTATCCATCACTGGAAGAAAAATAACAAATATAATAATTAATATGGTTGACCATAAGGAAGAGCATGTTCTTTAGCGCGATAATAGTTCTCTTAATCGAATACTTATTATGATAACGAATATTCCATTTAAAAACTAAAAAATAACTCTCCGTTTACTTCTTTTTTATTGTATTGATAGATTTTGATGTAAACATTGATCGTAGATAAAAAATTTTTCCAATAAGTTAGGTGGAGAGAGAGTGTGTTTTACTTGTAGGGTGGCAAATGTGAAGATGGAGATGCCAAAAGCTCCATGTTTGGGAAAAGAGTAATATTTGGAAGAAATTCCAAGCCAGAGTCCAAGTCCCCAACCAGTTGCACCAATAATATATCCAAATGCTTGACATGTCTTATGAGCATGTTTCCATTCATCATGTTTATTCCATTGTATTGGTCCCTTTTTGAAGTATCTCGCTATTATCACACCAATAGGAAGGATTACACCCCAACCAATAATGTTAAGTATTCCATGAGCCTGCATATACAAAAATAATATAATTAAGCAAAAGAAATTCATCTAAATAATTGGCAGATGTATATATAATTTGTATATTATCGTGTATAGTTTATATATACCGATTAGATTAAGTAAACATTGAATTCAACCAGCTATATGTGTAAAATCCCCAAAAAATTACTGTTTTAAATAGTCGAGCGCGCTTCAATATCTAATAATAGATACTACTTGATATGTTTGGTATATGCAAGAGTGACCTATTACAAAATTTTGATTTTAGATACCTGTGTGTTAATGCTTCAGAAATAAATGGAAATTGTGATTTGTTTACAAGAAAAATACACAGGTAAAATGGTTTAAGCAAGATTAAATAATACAGTAATTAATTAAAATTTTACGCCTTAATTCCAAATTAAGGTTAGTTATAAGTATTAAATAAGAGTACGTAATTGTGAGAGAAAAAAAAAAAATCATATTATGGCGAAATCAAATCTTATAATTAAAGGACTTAATTTTTATCATCTTTTGATAAAAGGGCTTGAAAGCCGTCTTAGAAACGTAACATCAATCTGTTATACCACTTAACAAAATGTAATCGAGTAGTATGGGGTCTCTGGTAAATTAAAGTACTTTCTAAAACTTTGAATTTCTACATTTTAGCTTCTAATTAAATAAAATTTTGGGAAAAAGAAGAAGCTAGGAAAAAAAGAGAACTTTAAAGCACTCGTTAGGAGACGTTTTGTTACAGGAATTATGGGGTTATCTCACTATAAATTTCAGTATTTGGTTGTGAGTATTAGCTAAATGCATGATAAAATTTATACCAAAATCATGGGAAGGAGCTGAACTACGTGGGCGAAAGGGGATTCAGCCCCGAAAATTACACTGTTTATGTAAGGCCAATTTTTTTCTCATATATATATATATATTAGATGTTGAATCCCATTAACTTCTTTGCGTGCCAGCTTTTTAAATTTTTTAAATCCCTTTGGTGAAAATCATGCTTTCTCCACTGATTATGGGATTATTTATCCCACATAGAAGGTGGAATTATAATCTGAGTTATAATTCTAGTTATAATCAAGGTGAGATAAGATATAGGATAAGATTAATACCTTGTTTAGTTTGAGGTATAAATTTATCCTGCGATAAATTTATACCGCCAACCAAACAAGGTATAAATTTAATCCCAAACTTAATCCAGGATATCCCATCTTATCTCACTTTATCCCATCAAATGTGGGATTATTTTATCCTATCTCTCATGTGTTATAAATTAGTACTAGGATTATAATCCCAGAATAATTTAGTCCGCGTACCAAACGAACCGTAAGAGTATAATCGTGGGATAACCTTGTTTTGGAGTTTGGACCAAACGACCCCTTACCGTTCATTAGTGTGCTCCTTATGTCTAATAGTTTCAAGGCTGCATGCATGCATGCTACGAAGAAAGACAATTACTACGTACAATCGTTCATGATAAGTGAGATTAGTAATATAAAAAATAAGACAGATAACCTGCTAAAGCATTTTAAGATAATGCAGATTTAAACAGTCAGTACCAAGAGAAAAAAGAGAGTAGAGTAATTAAGAAGAATGATCCAAAGTTAATTAGGCTTACAGTTCTTGCATGATGACGTTTAGCAGCTCTAAAACGTAAAGATTTGCCAGTCTCCAAATCAATGGTCTCTGTGCCATCATAGTTATGGAGAGTTTTATCATGAATCTTGGGTTCCATTCCTGCTGCAACTTTTCCAACTTGCCAAACATGATTAATTCTTGAAATACTAACTGACTGAGGAAGATGTATAGTTGCTTCTATTATGTGATATTGAAAACTCAGAGAACTAAACCTCAATTTGCTTACATTCAAATCAATAGGAGAAGGTAACAATTTGCACTCTATTTTGATATATTCTGTGACATTGTACTTGTCACCAAGAAATGAACCATTTATCTGCTTGATACCAATAAGAGCTTGAGTCCCCACCATTCTTGGTTCTGGTCCAAAGTTCAAACCCCAGGCTAACCATCCTGTTTCACTTTGTAATTTAGCTCCTACCATTACCTGGCGAATTCAGAATTTATAGTTAGTCAGGAGTGGCAGAATCAGGAATTTTGACAAGGGAATTCAGAAAAGAAAAAAAAAAGGTCACATTTGAGATTTGAACCGCAGCCAAACACGACTTTTGAATCATTTTTACTACTAGGGCAGCCCGGTGTACTAAGCTCCCGCTATGCGCGGGGTCTGGGGAAGGGCAGGACCACAATAGTCTATTGTACGTTGTACGCAACCTTACCCTCTATTTCTGCAAGAGGCTGTTTCCACGGCTCGAACCCGTGATCTCCTGGTCACATGGCATCAACTTTACCAGTTACGCCAAAAGTACTCCCCTTGAACTACTATTCAACAAATTTATGTATATATACTTGCAGTGTAACTAATTTACAGCAAAAGGAGTTCTATTACACAATGTTAGTGTGCGAATACAATGAATTTAATCTAAATATATAATCACAAACATAATTTATTTTTGTGTGCATGTGCTTATGATCGAGATGAAAGTAATGAGTTCAATTTAACCTGGAGGATATGAGTGTTGTTCTCCAAATTCCATGCAAACTCAACCCCATTGCTATGTTCGTACCTCTTGCATAACGTTAGATTTCTGCTGAGGGCTTCAGACCAGAAGTCATCACTGCAACGATGAGCATGAATTGTAATTGAAAATAAAGACAAAAGGAAGATTGAGTTTGAGACCAAAAATATTAAACAAGATGGAGACATCTTCACTTTTTTATTGGCCTTTTCTATTTCTCCTGTTTCTACCTCAAGGTAGGACAGTATATATAAGAGCCAACCCAAGTTAAAAGGGGAAAATTTTCCATGAGTTTTTGCATGGAGTCAGAAAAATTGGAGTTAAAAAGAAGTAATGTATTTGTTCTGTTTTCTTTATTCATTTTTCTCACTTTTTGGATAATATCTGATGTTCTTTTTGGGAACAAAGTGTGAGGCTTAAAGCAGTGTTTTAGTTACTCTTCCTAGGTACTTACTTTACTCCTCTTTTTGTTGCTTTTATTGTTTAAAATAAAATGCTTTTACCAAAGTGAGACGCTTCACACTTTATTGCATACTCCAACATTAATGTGTTTCACGTATTCACTATTCAGTATATATAATGGAATTGCAAAGACTTCCACTTGTCTTTGAACAAGTTATTTTCATGATTTTACTTTGGGTTGTTGAAAGAAGAATTAAGAAGCTGTTTCAGCTAAGGTCGTATAAGTAAGAATGTAAATTATATCAAAGTAAAGAATCGTTTCTTTCTCAACCAATAAAAAAAGGACCTTCGTCACTAGAAAAGAGGTGGCAAATCGTGAAAAAAGCTCATACTAAACACAAATACAGTGGATAATATTCCATTTAAAGGATGTCCTAAAACACCTTCCATGTAAACCACTAGGTAGCCACATTTGACTCGCCCCAAAAATGCTTTCTGGGAGGGAAGGGACTGAGTTCAAAGGTTTGTAATGTAAAGAACATTTGAAACAAATCAATTCTCAATAATGTTACCAATTTCACAATTTTGAGAGCAGGACTTTTCCTTGGCCAAACAACTTCACTTTTAACAGAAGACAAAAACACCCTTGTCCGATGTTATCATCCTTTTTGCAGCAGCAGTGCCAACAATCCTCTCAAGCTGAATTCAAGTGAAAGTAAATTTAAGAGACGGTACATTGACAAAAGCATTCATACAAGATACGAATGAACTCATAATTATATACGAGGAATTTGAAGTCATACCCGAAGCTGGTCAAAACGAGAAAATAGAACAGTGGAAGCAGACCCCTGTAGCATGTTTACAACCTGCACGAGAAATGAAATAGATCACTATGTGAACTACCATATAATCCTAATTGGAGAGTTGAAGTAGAGATGATCACCTCTGGGTAAAATTCTTTCCGCTCTGGAAGTGAATATATGATCAAGTTCTGGATGCCACGTATCTAATTTCCAGGAAAATAATTATTATTATTATGCAGACATTGAATAAAAGAAGACTGATAATATCTTTTAGAGGAATCTAAGGATATACAACCGATAATTGTGAAAGAAAACAAGATCAATACCAACATTAACTGCCAAATGGCTGTGTAATTGAGCAGGAAAAAGAGTGGAGAAAGTAAGGGAGCATGAATAGCACTCAAGATAGAGAACCTTGTATCGATGATAGAAGTGAGCTCTTTCAGTGTAAAGCATAATCTTTTTCGTTTCGTTGAAAAACCACACTCGTGCACGAGATATATCACTCTGCTCAGTGTACCTAGAAGCAAAGACAAACAACTGAACCTTAAAACCAGAACAGCCTACTCATATAATAACAAGTAGACCACTTGGATCACAAAATCCGATTTTATACACAGAAATGCAAAGCAATTTGAACACAAGATGTTACTCACTCTCCCAATAAACAAAAGGATGCCTCTTGTGATTTCAAAAAATTCCTTACTCGGATAAACTCAAAGTAAGAGCTAATAAATAGCATTATACCACCCTGCAGAACAGAAAAAATAATTAAGGAAAGACAATTTCTCATACAGCTGAATGCTTAAGAAAAATGAATTTGTTTCTCGAGCTCAGATGATGATACCTGAATGGAATCCTTTATCTTGGGGAACACCTGAAACAACAGACTTCACCAGTGTGAGATTTGACCATACACCAATAGAACATCACTATTGTAAGACCAACTGATTTGATGATGATATTAACTTTACAAAATCAGGTTACACGTGTAGAAGGGTGTGTGGTTATATAGTTATGCCATATGAGTTTACAAAGATCTCGGACTACTCCATTTATTGCCTTATTTGACTAGATGCTCAAATTCTTTCACATGCACAGAATAATGTACAATTCCATAACTAGTGAGTAAATGACAATTACCAAAGAAAGAAGACTGTCTCTATTTACATCGAAAAAATAGTACAAATGCAGATCATAAACAGCCCAGGAGACAAAAGAAGAAATGGGAGGTACCGCGATTGTATTGAATAAAATTTTAGTCTATATACACCAACATATTTTAGATTATCAAGTTGAAATTGAAACAAACGTTTTATACAGACAAGAAAAATGATTAGAGTATCAAGTGGCAAAATAATCATTTACACTGATACATACCCATCTAGACGGCAGCGAATTTAAATTGCTATTGACTTATCTCTAGCGTCATCACTAAAAAGGGAAAAAAGTTGAACTTATGATATAAAATATTAATGACAATATAGGATCTAAGAAAATTAGAGGCAAAAGGATGAATCATTTGGTGGCTCTATAACACAGCAGAAATAATGGAGTTAAACAGATCAGACAGTCGGACAGTAGTTATGTTAACTCAAGCAAAATACAATAATAAGATCAGGTGCTGTTTGACATGAATTACGGAGCTTATTTCTTATTATTCAGATTACTGATCATCCATTTAGCGATGACATACTCACTTCCGTTGGAGACTTCTTATCTGCACTCTCATTATTTTTTCCCTTTATTTTGTGTTGCGTTTGGGGGGGGGGGGGGGGGGGGATGGATTAAAGAATTTGACAAAATTTTGATTAATATAGGTGAAGAAAACAAACAGGCACTACAACAACAAAAAGTGGATATCAGTTTTAACAGTTTAGAAATACATTCCATCTTGTCAAAGGCGGAGCAAGCTTTATGTCTGAACTTGTGGAAATATATCACCACAATATTTTGACTCAGGTCATCATGACGAGAAATGACTGACAATGCAGAAGGATAACAGACCTTTTTTGTGAAATAGTCAAACCGAGCATCATCAGCATCTTCTGCAGTCTTCACATCAAAACGCTCATAAATCTGCAAGTTTGAGAAATAGCAAAAACCCATAAGCAGAGAAAGGAATCTATAGTACTTCCACAGGAACATGATTAATCAAATTCATGTCAGCAATTATAAAATAAAACAGAAGCCAGACAAGATTCAAACTTAATAATTTTAGATGAGGTAGTCACATTATCAACATAATCAAAAAGTGACATAACTACAGACACAAAACTTGATGTATTCCTTTTGATAAACTGAAATTCTTACACTGGAATTTGGTCGTATTCATGCTAAAATATTAAACATAACTATAAGACCATACTTTTATTACTCACCTGCCTTATTTGAAGTACTACCTTTGGTAAAATACCTTTATACTCGCTTGCCAATTTGACCTGAAAATACAGCACTTAGATAAGCAATATCTCTCTTTTCTAAGCATCCTCAGAATGTAAGCATGCTGGAATTCCATATTGATAATTTTGGACAGTACAAAGGATATTTCTAGCCACTTTCTCGTATTTTATGTTATATTTTCGAAGAGCAAATGTATGCGACCCTTCAAAACTCAAAATAAAGTAAGAAGAACTACATATTAAACTCACATTACAATTTTTATCTCCCACTAATTAGAAAATATTGTATAATGGAAATTTATTCATCATTTTCCATAAGTTTAGCCACGTATATCATCCTCATAGAGCAATGCTACTGGAAGGAGGAATGGAGAAGTCAAGTGGAGGATGTTTTCAATCACAGGAAAAAAACTAACTAAAATTACAGCTTCAAAGTGCCGCCAGGGCTTTGGTCTAGTGATAAGAGCGCAGCCAGTGATGTGTGGTTTAGACCCACTTCCTGGTTCGGACCCTGCTGCAGACAAGTCCGGTATTTAAGAGTAAAGGGTAGAGGGTTAGGTAGGTCCATTATCTACCAAGTTTTGAACCGTGCATCACGGGTCCTCGGGGATTTCTTGGTTATAAGAAAAATATTACAACTTTCAAAGTATAGCTGTAAATCAGCAGTTAATGGGCGAATAATTTAGTTCAGCCATGATGACAAGGCTATCAACGTCTTAACAATTTGGGTGAACAAAATAATTCTATCAGACTGGTCCAGTAATTTGCTTTAACAAGTGGACCAATAATTCCTGTCCCCTTTTTCTTTTGTAGATCAAGAATAATTTGTACCCTTCTAAAAAGCATATACATCTTTTTCCCGATAGATGCTCAAACAATGCCCAAAATACTTATTCTTCCCCCAACTCACCAACTTATGATACACCAAACACCAGAGGTAATAACCGAGGGAAAGGGGATGACAAAAAGAACTGTCAAAAGGTGGGTTATTACTATCCCAATGTTTCAAATCATTGTCACCAGAGAAAAGAGGGCTGTTATTTCTATGCAATGCCAAATGGACAGACCTTTCCTTCGTGGTTGAGGCAATGATGGTTAAATAACCCATTGATATCTGCGTAGGACAGAAAATAACTTTAGCTCTTAGGCCCTAATTAAAAACAATTATCAAGAATGATACCAGAATTTAAAGATTGTATCATTAGCATCTATCTTCACTGCCTAAAACACCACACAAAAGTTGTGAACTACCTGGATTTATATGAGAAGATAAGATTATAGATTGGCGGTAGAATGGCGCTTGACCGTCTAAATACCTAGAATTGACATTCACAAAAAGCAAATTATTAGCAAAAAGCATCACTCTGCAACATGTTCTAATGGATAACAGAAGTTGGCAATAAGGCAAAAAAAAGAGGAGCAGCTTACGAGCATACCACTGCCTAATGCGCATAATATCTGTTCCATGCTGCTCGGAAGGTATCCGATTTAATTGTTCAACAATTGTATTCACGTGTGACCAATTCTGCGAGTATAAAAATATGAACAAAAGATAATAAAATGTAGACATACACTAAATCATTCCAAGGGGCATAGATGAACTTTCAAACTACCTGCATCAGTATGACATCTGCATGGTCAACAATCAGAATCTGCTCAAATGGTAATTATACCGTTAGTTGATAAAAAGGTAATGAGCATTACTAAAAAAGATTAGAGCACAAACCATAAACTTCCAAACTAATATCACAATACAAACAAAGATTACCTCTATAGAAGAAAGATAATCAACATTTTTTTCCTTAAACATTTCTGCCTCCCCGATTTTCTGAAGGAATAAATCGATAAGAAGTTAGTCACAGCTTAACTTATAACAATTTCCTACTATAGAGTAGAGCTGCAGAGTGTTAGCATAAGAGAACAAGCTTTGAGCAAATCTGTTGATATATTGAAACAGGGTATAGAAATGACAAGAACAGAGTTCTGAGGCTACAGAACAACGCATGATGTTTGCTTAGCCCTGTATAGCATACTACAGATATAAGCCCCCCCACCCCCCCCCAAAAAAAAAAATCAGTCAAGAGGTGACAATTTTCAAGATCCCTTTATCATATAAACTTATTGCTTTGAATTTTAGATAACTTTCTTTTCATTTTCTGTATTCCGGAAAAGTATCCTATATACGTCAAACATAAGAGAGAATCAAAGATTTTATGAAAGATCTAAACACCATAAAATGACAAAGAGCAATGAGAATCAAACAAGTGTATGTATTAGCAAACTTACAGTGATTAGGCCAAGTGGGGAAGCAACAATCATGTCTGACGAGTAGAAGTCACCGTACAACTTTATGCTCCTCCTAAAATAAAAAAACATGCATATGTTTTGCATTAGGAAAAACAATGACCATAAAAATGCTCCATATGGATTTCTCCAAAATTTTGATATATTCAGTGGAGTTACTCATATCTATGTACACAGTTTCATTAACTTATGAGTGTTCTCTATTCTGTAAGAAAAGATTGTGTCTCGATTTATCCATCTTCACGTATTGCATATATTCCATATTGAACTATGTGCCACATCCATGAATTGGTAGGCAAAGCTTACTTAGATTAAAACCAAGTAAAAGCATA
Source organism: Nicotiana tomentosiformis (assembly GCF_000390325.3). NCBI lineage: Eukaryota > Viridiplantae > Streptophyta > Magnoliopsida > Solanales > Solanaceae > Nicotiana > Nicotiana tomentosiformis. The sequence goes on from NC_090822.1 coordinate 29,449,233, forward strand.
TAGCCACAATACGGCCATGAACATACATGACATTTTTAAAATTATGGGTTTCATTAAATGACTTCGTTCTTTTTATAAATTGTGATTTTATTTAGCAAAATGTGTATCAAGGACTACTATGACATGCAGGGAGTTGAGATAGACCAACTCAACTTTTCCCATAGGAACCTGCTTGCATAATAACATAGTACTTATGCGAGTTGTTCATGACTGAATAAAGTGAGCAAACTATGTTTCCATTGAGTAACGCTTACCAGCAATATATAGAGCATCTAAGTCGAAAAGCACTTGAAAAAAGAAGTGCAGCTTTCATGATGCAGTAAGTGTTTGGGCAATTTCACCAGAGTTGAGAAATATACCTGGTGAACTTAATTCCAAGCATGAAATGATCATTGTTATTTCCCCCAAATAATGCTTGAAAATCAGATGGTTTTAAGCTCTTTTTTGATTCAGTGCTTTCGACCACATCTTCATCCTCCTTGTCTTCGCTTACTCCAGCCCCGAATTCTCTATAGAAACGTTCACGCTCCTCTACATTAGACTGAGGGAATCAACACCACATTAATATAGTCTGAAGAAGCAATATCGCCGTCTAAAACAAGCCTACATGATGCCAAAATAAGCAACTTGATCTTGGTTAAGTGGCACCTAACTGAATAATGTCTTTATCTTAATTATGGGCTCCACTTTATGATTCTCTCTAAGTCTTAACTATTTCACATCTAACAAGGTCAATACGTTTTTCCAGAAATCTAAAGATTCACATCAAGCCCTAAAATGACAGGGCCATAGATCAAGTCTTCTAGAAGTAGCTACATTGTGCAAGATCAGACATGTAATTCCGTTTTACAGCAAACTGATTAATAGAAGTTTGCATATTGCTGCGAAAAATGAAATAGCACATACTTGATATATGTTATCTTACGATGGCAAGGTGCCTATGGCAAGTTGCTTGATCCCCAACACGAGTCAATATAATATCTTACTAGGCAAAGTTTTGTGCACTTTGCAGCAACTAACATAAATTTCTAGGTCAAGCAGCAACAGCATGAGCAACAACACTCTTGCTCAACTCCAACAAGGTCAAAGCATTTCATCTTATTAAAAATAAAAGCATTTAATGGAACCTGATGCAGAAATCTTGGAAGGCACTGCTGATATATTTTGCATGAGAATTCAGAAAAGTGGAAAAGCTCATGTACCTTGTATTTAGGAGGTGTCAAATCGATCAGCCTCTTGACTACCCGAAATGCAACACTTGCTAGAGGGAGAAGGATCAAAACCTGAACCAATCACAAGAAAATGATCTATATTCTTACAAGTTAACCAATCACAAGAGAATGATCACCACTATAAGTTTCACAGTGCTTCGTAAATGATAAGGGTACAAAAACGACCACAAGGAAATGCAAGATCATTGTACAAAAATTGGTACAGATTAAACAACAGATCTAACCAAAAAAGCACGTTCATCAAGAAAATTAAGCCAACCTGTCACCAAGAAATGTATTTGAAAATTGATCATGCTCATATTAAAATCCAGAATATAGAGCCGTAAGCGGAACTCAAAAGTACTGTTAATTCCTAAGACTCAGGTGATAGTCAACTGTACTTTTGCTATGTCTAAAGACAGAGTTGAGCAGGTAGTTAATGTTAGGGGGACAGGAGCGCAGCCCCGTGCGCAAAGCCTCTGCTATGCCAGGGTCCGGGAAAGAGCCGGACCACATTGGGTGCAGCCTTACCTTGCATTTGTGTAAGAGGTCTCTTGGTCATATGGCGGCAACTTTTACCATTGCGCCAAGGCTCCCCTTCTATGGGACAGAGAATAAGGAAAATCTTATGATAAAATGACTAAAGGTAGTGGATTCTGAACCTCCAGAGGGGAATAAGCTTATCCATAGGGATCTGATCCATTGGCGCAGCTAATTGGGAAAAACTTTTAACAACAACAACAACCCAGTATAATCCCACTAGTGGGATCTGGAAAGGGTAGTGTGTACGCAGACCTTACCCCTACCCTGGGGTAGTGAGGCTGTTTCCAATAGACCCTCGGCATCCTTCCCTCCAAGAACTACCCACCTTGCTCTTGGGGTGACTCGAACTCACAACCTCTTGATTGGAAGTGGAGGGTGATTGGAAGTGGAAAAACTTTTAAGAGATCATTAATCCGCCCAGCTGGAATACAAGTGAAATATATAAGCAGAAAAGAAGAAAATGAACTAGGATCATAGAATAAGTAGGACATATCAACAAGAGAGGTTGCTCTAGTGGCAAGGGCACTCCACTTCGAACCAAGATGTCGGAAGTTTGAATCACCGAGAGAAGAAGTGGGAATAGCCACTGTTAGTCCCTCGTGAGGGGTTTAAGGAGGCACGTTTACCAAGTCACGAAAAAAGAATTTAGAAGGGCATACCACATGTGCCTAACACATTAAAAGGCCCTATCGATCCTAGTCGAAAAAGAAATTTTATCAGGTATTTCTGATTCTTTGGAAATGGGAAATGTTGTGGTTCAACTTCTTAAAGGCTAACCCAACTATCAGGATTGATACGCATAAAAGGTGGGTCAGTGGTGGAATACGTTGAAGTATCTCTTTCAAAAAGACTAAGAGCAGGATCGGAAGGTTATAGTTGTACTTCAAGTAGTCTCCTCTGCAATAATCCAACTCCATCATAACTATGATGTATGATATAGCATTTAAGAGTAGAACTTCAGCAGACAATACAAAAGGTAATGTCAGGAAAGTGCAGGTACGAAGAGTAGGTTGGTATTTTCTCTTTTTAACCAAGTCACACAATTCCCCACAAATAGGAAATAACTACACTACCATATACAAATATAATTCTAAGAATAACCTCAATTTCACACATCAAAGCCCCGATTGTCTAAAATTTAGACAACGATGCACCTTCAACAAAACTTACCAAGCTACATCACATGGATTCCTTCGCGGATACGTATCCAGTACTGGTGTGGGGAAATATCTGGTGCGAGTATGTCAAGTTTTTTTTGCTAGTTCTAGTGTATTTTTAAGAATCAGCACAAAGTACTCACATCCTTGACCCTTATCACACCCAAAATACTCACAACCCTATAATAACCCCTTATCACACCCGTCCAACGGGTACGTCAAGGCAAATAAAGAATCGGCATAACATACATAACAGGTGTCTATTTCTCACGACTTCATTTTCAGAAGCATAACGACAAAAATAGGTACATACCTTAGGGCGAGTAAAGCCACGGTCAAGAAAAGCTTCATTATTAAGGATATCTGCTTTCACACTCTCCTGAAGCTTAGCAAGTTTCGCCTCGTTCTTCTTTACAAGATCCCTAGTTCTGAATATATGATTGAGCTGCATAACATGATTCCCTCAAAATAATCAAGACATGGTTGCAATTTTGGATATGAACTACATCACGCAAAATAGAACAAAGAGATTATGGTGAAAAGAAGTTTAGCAGATGCTCTTACAGAATGCATAACATAAGCATCCATGGTATTTGAATCTTCTTCTAGACCTTTGAGATAGAAGGGTTTCTTGTTGTGGTGCAAAATATCCCGGTAGCTGTTGCCTACATGAATGAAGGAAGTCATAGCAATTACAACACTTATAAATAGCAGAACGAAGAAACAGAAAGTAATACATGGACAGCAAGATAAAATTCACCAGGTTAACCACAAAAGCGGCGCCGCAAGAATAAGTCAAGTATGAATACATAGTCAAGCATTTTACCTTTTTTGCAATAAGTCAAGTTTAGAGTAGTGAAGCATTTTAGTCTTCTTATTTTTTCCTTGGGGGGTTAATTATAGTATTTGGACCAGCTTGCCTTCATCTCGACCAATCCACCAGGCCTACTACAATACACAAGCATAAGTGTCGCGTAGTTGGCAAACCTGCCCGCAAAAAGCTGCAGAAGATGGGCTCACACTGAGGTTTGTTATGACGATTCCAATCTGGTGATCCTGTATCCTCCACCAAGCCACCCACACTCTCCCTCCTCCATCCTTTTTTATTTTTCATTTTTGTTTACTTTTTGCTGTGCCCAATTACATGTATACAATTATTGCACTTGGAACAATTCCAGTTGTGTAAAATTTACAAAATCAAATACATACATATAACAACTCCACAAGTATTTTCACCGCAAAATGACACAGTAGCTGATAATGCAGCCTAGGACATCTCTATACCGTTAACGATCTCTTCTTGTTCTAATTTCGCCACAAGATTAACTCAAATCCATTACTCTACTTTTATTGATAACCAAATTCATTGCTCTACTTTAACTTCACTAAATCACACCTAATAGGAAGCACTACTTCAGACAAAAATACATGGTGTTATTAAACCACAACTATCAATGTAGAACCACAAAACATCAGGAAACAAGTGATACAACCACTTTGATTGGCAAACTGAAAGAAATCGGGTGCTGGAGTCGCACTAATGATCTGCTCTGAGGGTTGCGGACTGCGATTTATACATCCTCCACAAGTCATTGCAAAATAACTAAGAAACAGGCACATAGTTCTATCCACCAATCATCAAACCACAGACAACATACATTTGATAAATCTAATACGAGTAAATGACCAAAACAAACTTGATGGGCTTTACTTACAGAGGGAGAAAAATAATCTCTGCTTTGATGAATCAAAATCGGACCCTCCAGACTTCTCATAGATACCTAACCAATGCTTGTATAGTGTCGGCTTCAAGCCATGAAATAAGAAGCCGTCTAGCTCCTGCAGAATAGCTATGCAACTTCTTGAATAGGAAGATCGTTGTGGAAAAGCAAAGCATAAAATTAAAATCGTTGAACGTATTGACTATTGATGTAGCATAGAGCAGTGCAGTTAGGTATTGTAAGGTTTGCCTCTACTCAGCAATGCAACAAAAGACATTCCTTTGTGAACCTAACACAGTCACCTACAAAATATGACCTAAACTCATCCATTAAGCATCAAAAACATAGTACACATATAACTCAATACAAATATAGGGAGTAATATTTTAGAAAAGAGAGTTCTTGATTGTCAATATCCTTAACAGGCTTAAGTTGTTTATCCCAAAAAGAAACAACAGAACGCACACACAAGTTTAGACTAATGGATATTAAAAGGAGAAATTCATAAAGGAACTGCAGAGTACCAAGACAAGCACTACAATAAGTATTAGGGTATTACCGCACCTTCAAGTTTGAAGCTTGACACAAATAATTGGAATTGACAAGGATCTAAAGAAAGGCAGATGCAAAATGAGAATTGATACCACAATCCTAAAAAACCCTAGAAAAAAATGGAAGCCCTACCAGATGGACAAAAATTATTAACCTCCGGCAACAGCACTGTCCATGAACTACTTTTTTGGGGGGAAAATGACATTGTATAGCCGCTCTTAAAATAATAGCCAAAAATATATATATATTTTGTATATATATACATTTTGTATGTTATATACAAAAATTATACAAATTCTATATACGTTTTCGGCTACCAAATGTAAATAGCTTTTGGCGCGGGCTAAAAGTGAAAAAAGCCCTTTTTTTGGGATGAACAAGAAATCCCTCTGGGGCCAACCCTTGGGACTAACCGCAGCCATGGAAACTCAGGGATAAGGGGCCCGCCCCTCTACCCTTCTCCAATTAAACACCACACTTAATTCGCATGGTACAGGGCTCGAACATGTGACCTAAGTATTCAACGTTTGCCACTTAAACTATGCCCTAGGGACGCACTGCCCATGAACTATTTTCTGTTCCTTTTGAAAAATAGGCAAATAAATCCAAGAAGATTTTAAGCAGGACACCACTTCCAAATCATTTGGATAAAAAATACTCTATAGATTTATCGGCAAATTTTCCACTAAATTGGATGTTAGGTCCAGCGAAGATATGTGTTGCTCCAACAATTCTGCAATGAAGTAAGGAAAATCACAGACCACTATTTATTTATTTACCAAACTCATATTACTTGAGCATAGCCTAATAGATCTTTGTAACACCCTGGAAAATTTTGAAGTACTTAAGCGCTATTAAGAAAGTCGATGTGCACTAATTATATTATTTTGTGTTTACGAGGTCTATTAATGGAATTGATATCAATTAGATATGATAATAAGTGTACGAGTCATATTATAAGTGATGTGGGGTCTAGGGAGAGCCCTCAATGCAAGTCAAGTTGAGAATTTCATGATAGACTAAAGTTGCAAATGAGTACGCACAAGACCAAACTTTGGACGAGCATATATATATATATATAAGGAGTTATGTGGTGGATGACCTATCAAATTAAAGGTCTTTGAGTATAGTTTCTAACACTTCAAACCGTTTGTCATTTGGACATTCCTACAAGAAGTTATGACCAAATTACCAAAGGCTGGCAGTGAAGTGCTGCCATAGCATCCAGGTCCGCATCCGACCTTCAAAGAGGAGTGAAGTGGGGATGCGAAGCATCCAGGGCCGCATCCGAAACCCAGAAATCTGGGCCTATAAATACAAGGTCGGGTAAAGAGGGTATTTTGTGTATTTGGGGGTTAGGGTTCTTGAAGTGAAGGGGCAATTTTGAGCTCAAGTCAAGTCCAATCCACCAAGGTAAGTTGTTAATGATGTTTTGGGTTGATTATCACTCAATATACATGAGTTCTAACATCATTTTTACATCCAAATACAAGATTTCATCATCAAATCCTCAAGAACACGAAAATCACCAAAGTTGTGATTTTTCAAGATTGATCTACTAGAGGTAATTCCAATGCTTCAAACTCGTTTATTATGAGTAGTTAGAAGTATTTGAAGCATTTGTTACAAGTTTTAATGGTTGAAAGATTGGATTATAAAACTCTAGTTCATGGCATGAATAGTACTTTTGAGAAAATAAGAGAGAAGGTGAATGGTAATCTTGGCGATGAAATTTATGAATACAATGAACCTATGGGATTTGTTACTAAATTGGTCCCAATGGATGTTGATATTGTAGATTGAAGTTGCTTAGTATAGTAGATCGTTGTATTATCATTAAGGGGTGAATTTCAGTTTCGGATCGTTGGCATTGAATTGAGGAGACAAGAAGGCATTCGGAGGTGGATACGCACGGATTGGAAATTTCCTGAGTATTGATTAGCTTGCTCGACGTTGGGTTCATCTTGTTGAGGTAAGTAACAGTTTTAACTCTGGCTTTGGGGGTATAAACCCGGAGATTTGACATCACGTGATTACTTGGAAGTGATACCCACGCTAGGTGATGAGCGTGTGGGTGTACACCACGAGGGATTGAGACTTGGTCCGTCCCGTGAGGCTGTGAGGCCTAATGGCTATTATTTGTGGTTATGTGTTTATTTGTTGTTGAACTTGTTTGCTTTCATGTTAGAGATCATGCTTAGGCTTTATTCATGCTCACATTATTTGTACTCAGTCATAAAAATTATTGTACATGTTTACCTCAGTCTCTATTAATTGCTAATATACGGTGATACTCGATGCGGGTTGTGTTCCCTTATTATTGATGATGGTGAGGCTAGTGAGGTACATGATTGAGTGAGGCCGAGTGCATGGTTGTGAGGATATTAATACCATAGCGCGTGAGTTGTCCGCGTAGCATGTGAGTTGACCGTGCGGATCCAGGTATTTATACCATAGCGCGTGAGTTGTCCACGTAGCACGTGAGTTGACCGTGCGGATCCAGGTAGTACATGATTGAGTGAGGCCGAAGGCCTGGTTGCGAGGATATTAATACCATAGCGCGTGAGTTGTCCGCGTAGCACGTGAGTTGATCGTGCGGGTCCAGGTATTGATACCATAGCGCGTGAGTTGTCCGCGTAGCACGTGAGTTGACCGTGCGGATCCAGGTATTGATATGATGACACGTGAGTTGTCTGTGCTTAGCGCTTGGGCTTTGGGAGCCCCTCCGGAGTCTGTACACACCCCCAGTGAGCGCAAGAGTGTTTTGAGTATTGAGTGCTGAGTGTGAGTGATGAGTGATGGAGTGACACTGCTGTGAGGTTGTATTTATTTGTGTTGTTGCTGCATTTATCTGTTAAACTTCTTTGTGGAATTTACAGAGTTATGGAATTTACCTATTTATTTCTGCTTATTTTTAAATTGTGAAAATAAATAATTGGACTGTTTTACTTAGCTCTTCGCTATTGCTCAGTTCCTTAGTTATTTCTGTTACTTGCTGAGGTGGTTGTACTCATGCTACACCCTGCACTTTATGTGCAGATTCAGGTGAGTTAGAGCGCGGCGATCGTTGAGTTCAGGCCGGGTATTTGTGGAGATTGCAAGGTAGCTGCTAGCGTCCGCAGGACCTTGTTACTCCTTTTATCATTTCTTCTTTTGGATTGTATTGACAGTTAGACAGTTTCATTTCTTAGTTCATAGATTTAGACGCTCATGACTTAGTGACACCCCGATGTTTGGGGCTCGTTTCCGTATTTTCTATATTATATTTAGAGTTGATTTAGTTTATGAGAAATTCAAATGTTGGAAATGTTTTATTAAATTCTTATAATCGGTTTAGTAGAAATATTTTGGAAAATAGGCTTGCCTTGTAACACGATAGGCGCCATCACGACCATGGTTAGATTTTGGGTAGTGACAAGTTGGTATCAGAGCCTAGGTTACATAGGTCTCACGAGTCATGAGCGGGTTTAGTAGAGTCTTACGGATCGGTACGGAGACGTCTGTACTTATCTTCGAGAGGCTGCAGAACCTTTAGGAAAACTTCACATTCTTGAATTCTTTTCGTGCGTTAATGATTCAGCTTGAAGTGTAACTATTTGAATTTCTTCCACGCATTTGTATGCGAACATGAGCGCTCGGTATCAGTTGTGCATCAACGGCTTGTGATTCCCTGGATGAGGTGCGAGATGTAATTTCTGTGCGTTGATGTTGGGCCAGTCTGGAGGACATGAGGCCGGTTTTTGACTGTAGCTTAAGCACTGAGGTGTTGATTGTATGAGCGCGTGCTTGTGGTACTTTGGGGGATATTTAAGAGAGTATTTAGCAGCTTATGAGCCTTAGGGCGGTGTGGTTTTATGCTTGGGTCTCGTGTGGTGAGTCTGGGTTGAGGATTATGGCGTTATGGCGGGGCAAAGTATCAATTTGAAGGTAATTCAGAAGGGACTCGGGTAGATAGGACATCTTGGTAGTAGGTTGGATCGGCATGGTAATGTGTATGATTAGTTCTTTGGGTGTGTATGAGGTAATGAGTTCTATAGGTGTTTTGTGGCAATGTCCTTGGGTTTTTGGTGGCCTTTGTAGCTTGGTTGAGTTAGAAGGATTCAGTCCTGACGGATTTGTTTTGAGCCATTGGGGTTCTCTGGCAGGTGGACGGCCTAGTTACAGGGGAAACTCTGCCAAAATTTTTACGAATTTGTAAAGAAAGCCAAATTTTAAGGGCCATAAGTAAGTTGAAATTTTTGAAAGGAAGTATGAGATTGATGTAGTCATGAGTTCCTATGTATAATGGTTGGAGGTATAAGGATAACTCTATTCTTAGAAGTGACTTGTGAAACATTCGAGGACGAATGTTCTTAAATGGGGGAGAATGTAACACCCCGGAAAATTTTGAAGTACTTAAGCGCTATTAAGAAAGTCGATGTGCACTAATTATATTATTTTGTGTGAAGACGAGGTCTATTAATGGAATTGATATCAATTAGATATGATAATAAGTGTACGAGTCATATTATAAGTGATGTGGGGTCTAGGGAGAGCCCTCAGTGCAAGTCAAGTTGAGAATTTCATGATAGACTAAAGTTGCAAATGAGTACGCACAAGACCAAACTTTGGACGAGCATATATATATATATATATATATATATATATATATATATATATATATATATATATATATAAGGAGTTATGTGGTGGATGACCTATCAAATTAATGGTCTTTGAGTATAGTTTCTAACACTTCAAACCGTTTGTCATTTGGACATTCCTACAAGAAGTTATGACCAAATTACCAAAGACTAGCGGAGGAGCCTGCGGATGCGAAGCATCCGAGGCCGCGTCCGAAAGAGAGGCTGGCAGTGAAGTGCTGCCATAGCGTCCAGGTCCGCATCCGAAACCCAGAAATCTGGGCCTATAAATACAAGGTCGGGTAAATAGGGTATTTTGTGTATTTGGGGGTTAGGGTTCTTGATGTGAAGGGGCAATTTTGAGCTCAAGTCAAGTCCAATCAACCAAGGTAAGTTGTTAATGATGTTTTGGGTTGACTATCACTCAATATACATGAGTTCTAACATCATTTTTACATCCAAATACAAGATTTCATCATCAAATCCTCAAGAACACGAAAATCACCAAAGTTGTGATTTTTCAAGATTGATCTACTAGAGGTAATTCCAATGCTTCAAACTCGTTTATTATGAGTAGTTAGAAGTATTTGAAGCATTTGTTACAAGTTTTAATGGTTGAAAGATTGGATTATAAAATTCTTGTTCATGGCATGAATAGTACTTTTGAGAAAATAAGAGAGAAGGTGAATGGTAATCTTGGCGATGAAATTTATGAATACAATGAACCTATGGGATTTTTTACTAAATTGGTCCCAATGGATGTTGATATTGTAGATTGAAGTTGCTTAGTATAGTAGATCGTTGTATTATCATTAAGGGGTGAATTTCAGTTTCGGATCGTTGGCATTGAATTGAGGAGACAAGAAGGCATTCAGAGGTGGATACGCACGGAGTGGAAATTTCCTGAGTATTGATTAGTTTGCTCGACGTTGGGTTCATCTTGTTGAGGTAAGTAACAGTTTTAACTCTGGCTTTGAGGGTATAAATCCGGAGATTTGACATCACGTGATTGCTTGGAAGTGATACCCACGCTAGGTGATGAGCGTGTGGGTGTGCACCACGAGGGATTGAGACTTGGTCCGTCCCGTGAGGCTGTGAGGCCTAATGGCTATTATTTGTGGTTATGTGTTTATTTGTTGTTGAACTTGTTTGCTTTCATGTTAGAGATCATGCTTAGGCTTTATTCATGCTCACATTATTTGTACTCAGTCATAGAAATTATTGTACATGTTTACCTCAGTCTCTATTAATTGCTAATATACGGTGATACTCGATGCGGGTTGTGTTCCCTTATTATTAATGATGGTGAGGCTAGTGAGGTACATGATTGAGTGAGGCCGAGTGCATGGTTGTGAGGATATTAATACCATAGCGCGTGAGTTGTCCGCGTAGCACGTGAGTTGACTGTGCGGATCCAGGTATTTATACCGTAGCACGTGAGTTGACCGTGCGGGTCCAGGTATTGATACCATAGCGCGTGAGTTGTCCGCGTAGCACGTGAGTTGACCGTGCGGATCTAGGTATTGATATGATGACACGTGAGTTGTCTGTGCTTAGCGCTTGGGCTTTGGGAGCCCCTCCGGAGTCTGTACACACCCCCAGTGAGCGCAGAGTGTTTTGAGTATTGAGTGCTGAGTGTGAGTGATGAGTGATGGAGTGACACTGCTGTGAGGTTGTATTTATTTGTGTTGTTGCTGCATTTATCTGTTAAACTTCTTTGTGGAATTTACAGAGTTATGGAATTTACCTATTTATTTCTGCTTATTTTTAAATTGTGAAAATAAATAATTGGATTGTTTTACTTAGCTCTTCGCTATTGCTCAGTTCCTTAGTTATTTCTGTTACTTGCTGAGGTGGTTGTACTCATGCTACACCCTGCACTTTATGTGCAGATTCAGGTGAGTTAGAGCGCGGCGATCGTTGAGTTCAGGCCGGGTATTTGTGGAGATTGCAAGGTAGCTGCTAGCGTTCGCAGGACCTTGTTACTCCTTTTATCATTTCTTCTTTTGGATTGTATTGACAGTTAGACAGTTTCATTTCTTAGTTCATAGATTTAGACGCTCATGACTTAGTGACACCCCGATGTTTGGGGCTCGTTTCCGTATTTTCTATATTATATTTAGAGTTGATTTAGTTTATGAGAAATTCAAATGTTGGAAATGTTTTATTAAATTCTTATAATCGGTTTAGTAGAAATATTTTGGAAAATAGGCTTGCCTTGTAACACGATAGGCGCCATCACGACCATGGTTAGATTTTGGGTCGTGACAATCTTCTGCCCAGAATATAAGAGATGAAAGAATGGAGAACTACAACAACCGAGTGCGAAGACAGGTATGAGCGCTATGAAACAATCAACGATAGAATAAGGAAGCATAGCAATATTTAAAAAAAAAGAAGGCCAAAGCTACCTTCAGAAAACATTCGCGTGTCCCTCTCCACTTGCAATTTGATATGTCTACCACCCATTTGTAAGTCCATTTCTTTTTCTGTAGCATGTCAACTTCTTCTTTGGATAACTTGTGATCCAAATGAGAGTGAAATGAGCTGCATGCATGGAAAGAACATACTAGGTTAAGAATTTTCATAACTTCTTCTGACTTATAAAATCTTTCCTCAACCATCAACCTAGTACAAGCTTTGGATCTGGATCAGTCCAATTGCCTTTAGATTATTATTACCCTATCTTCTCCTTCAAACCAGGACAACTTTGAGGAGCAAGTGATACAACAAAACCATCACTAATGTGCACATTTCATGTGGAAGAATGCAGTTTAAGAGTAAAAGAAGCAACCGATTCAGAATGGCACATGATTCACTGCATCTTGTCTGTGATGGATTGTCAATGAAGCATTTAGATATTTCCACTAATTAACTATTTATGATAAGTAGATGTTCATATACTATAATACAGTGTTAACATATCTTTTGTCCAATAGTCTTTTTCAGCCAACCAAACATTTAAAGCAAGTGGACACTACCAAAACCAAACACTCTCCCAGTCTTTTAAATCTGAAACTCATAGCAATCTGGCAGTAATATTGCACAAGTAATGTACTCTGATTTGTTCCCAAAGGAAGAGACATGTGCATTATATCGAGAATTTAATCCAACAAAATCATGAAACATAAACAAGTGAACAAACACAATTATTTGAGCATGAAAGGGAAATAAAACAAAAGGCGACAAACTCAATTAAAACTAGTCGGACCTCGTGCTAGCACAAGCCCCTTTGGTAGGTTGACCAATGACTCTCAATTCCTGTTCTTCATCTGAACCAGAGGCCTCCGAATCATCGTCGTCAGTTTCGGTACCTCCAATCTGTCCCACGGGGTTACCAAGACCACCTCCATGTAGACTAGCACCAGGTTCGCAAAGTCTAGAAGCCTCACTATCACTGCCTATTTCCAAACACAAAATTGGAAGAAAAAAAGAATTTAAGATCAGCTATAGAGTTGACATTTCTGAAAGACCATTCATTTCCAATCTTACTTATATGTGCTAAAAGTCCCGGTCTCGCCCTAAACAACTTAGAATTAGAAATAACCACCTTAAGGAACTCAAAGATTATGGAATGTAAGAGCAAATAAAGAGCATAAAACATCCAGCAATAACGTTCACACAACTAAGAGTAAGATGCAGAAATTCTCACTAGTCCTGAAGACCTTACCTTCATTTTCATCATCAGACGCACCATGAGCTTGCTCAACATCATCTTCATTTTCTTCTGAGTCTGTGTTATATTCTTCTCGTTTTGTCCTACAATTGCACGCAATTCACAAACCATTTTCATGATATAATCACAAGCAGCTTAATGGTTCCAAAATACATGAAAAAAGGAGATGATCGTCACATTCCACAACCATTAGAATTCATTGTTTCAAGAAGGTCCTAATAATCCAACAAAATTTCAGCAATCACAAAGAAACTAAGTAAATGGAGCGGAATCAATATTGTAGATTCATATAATTGGCCTCAACTAGTTTGAATTGATGCATACTTTTGTTGTTTTACAAAAGCATAAGCAATTATTTGCAAAACCATTATTACTTTATAGGTACCCAATTCGACGCATAAAAAGGATACATAAACAACACAATCCTCATGAATCATGATGCCTTGAAGCAGCAACAAATCTTAATTCACTGGCTTATCAAGCCTAATAGTTGGATAAGGTACAGAGAATGGAAATGCAAAAGTTCCTCACATCAGAAGATACTTCCTTTCCTAAAGTACCTTATGTGGTGGATTATGTGTTGTAACTTTGTTTGTGTACCAAAGATGTCGACTTTGCTTTAATTTAAAGAATATAGAGCTCGATAGTTTAACATAAAAAACATAACCAAATACAGAACACTCAAAACTTTTCATTTTCTTCCACAAATAAAACCTGCATTTGACAATTCAAGCAACCATCATCACAAGTATTTGACAGATACAAGCAACTATATTTTTTACCTCAATGACTCCAACAAACTGTCATACATTGTTGGCTCCTTATAATTCAAAACTTCTTCTTCTTGTTGTTCCTTTTGTGCTTCGACTTCTTCTATCTCCGAGTTTTCTTCTCCGGAATCAGCTATTAACCCACCACCCAAAAAGAAAAAGATTTAAAAAAATGAGAACTTTCGGCAAATAACAGAACACAAACAAGGAAAAATCGGTTCTTTTTATTACTCTGATTATCGTATTTCATGTATCACAGCTACGAGTTTCTTCACAATCATTTATGGTTTGAATGAGTTTACCTGAGACACTTGGAGAGGGGCTTCTATTGAGCTTTTCTTCTCTACCAAATCGACCATTCTTCTTCTTCTTCTTCATATTCTCGTTCTTTGTAAAAGGTTTCTGTTCAACTCTTCTCTTAATGCCTATACCAAATTTCAGACACGAAAAGAAAAAAAAAACGGATAAGTTAAAAAAAAAGTTGCAAAACAAACAAAAACAATAATTGATATTGAGGAGTAAACAACCTCGTTGGTTGCCCATTGTGCTGCAATTCAATGAGGAAAAGAGTTTGCTTCTTTTCGAAGGGTTTAAGAGAAGGGTTTTAAGGTTGTCTGAAATTTTTGCGAAGTTGTGTGGCGTTTGATGAACCGGGTAAGATTTCGACCGGTTAGACGGCGCCGCCGAAGGTGTTATTTGAACCGGGTTTTACGAATTGGACTTTAATAAATGTATAGAAAAGTAGAACCAAAAAAGATTAAAAAGGCTAATCCACCAACTAATCAGTGGAGAGGGCTTACGCTTACCAATGGGGACTTCTACTTTCTAGGGTTGCGTCTACAGCACTTTCTCTGCGCATGGTTGTAATTAAATTAATTAATTTGGATTACTATAATTAATTTTACTCTCGGGGTGTAAAAACTTGGGGAAACCAAAAAAGCAAAGGTTTAGCAAAAATGAAACTCTCCACCTTTAAGAATAAGGTAACAAATTTTTTTACGCTTCAGATCTTTAGTAGCGCATTTCTGGAGTTTTATTGCGTTTTGCACCTTTAAGCGTGTGTCTCTTTTATATTTTGCATTACATTTGATTATTTTTAAGGATTGGCGCCTTAATTTCCTTAATTTCTTTGCAAAACCATAAAAGAAATCCTTTCCATAATTTATAAGGGCAAAATAGGCATAATTTAACTCTTTCTACCAAATATCATGTGCTTTTACTTTCTTTATTTACGGGTCATTACCTTGGATCTAATTATCTATCTATCTATATCTATATTATTATAAAAGTATGAATAATTTATGTTAATGTTGAGCGACTAAAATATTCCCAAAACTTTGATAGACTTTTATGCCCTTAAATATTTATATAATTTAAGGATCTAATTGTAAATTACTTAATGTTTGAACTCCATATACACTATGTATAAATTCCTACTCTATCAATATCGAGAACTTCTAATTCAACTAAAAAGTGGTAAAGTTGAAAATAATTATGAATTTGAACAAGCTTCTAACACCAATCACGTTCTAACTTTTCATTTATTTACCATATGTGTTCTACTTATAATGTGGAAGTTATGTACCAATCTTACATGGATACAAGCACTTTTAAACACTTATCGACATGGACAAGGACACTTTGTATAATTTATATATGTCTACCTCAAACAAATTAGGTAGTATTTATTGTTTGGAATATCAATCTTCTAGAAGTAATTTAGTAGT
This sequence comes from Nicotiana tomentosiformis, assembly GCF_000390325.3. Lineage (NCBI taxonomy): Eukaryota > Viridiplantae > Streptophyta > Magnoliopsida > Solanales > Solanaceae > Nicotiana > Nicotiana tomentosiformis. The sequence goes on from NC_090822.1 coordinate 29,465,212, forward strand.
TTTGTTCATTACATAATTTTCTCTCAAAGATTAGTTTCATGTATCTAACTCAACAAGTTTAGACATAAACGAAGTATCAAACTCGTAGAGGAAGCAAGCGCACAGCTGCATGTAGTAGCATTTGAGCTTTGGCGGAGTGAGTAATTTACTTCAACAGCTTTGTCTGTTAAATCTAGTTAAGATTTTTTTTTATTAATAATTTCATAACATGAATTCCTTCTCGAGATTAAAAATAAAAGGAGTAAGTTGTAACGATCTCAATGGAGAATAAACTATGTAAGCTTGGCTTCTTATTCCAGTGTATTATTTATCCGTCCCAATATGATGACTTTATTTAATAATGCGCTTCATCATTTGTTGTTACACTCAGAGGACATAAATCATTTCAGAGGTAATTTTTTTTTTATTCCAGAGGTAATTTAATGAATTTTCTCTTAAAGCTTAACTTAATATATCTAATGGAGAATTCATGAAGTATACCAGCATGCACTACATTGCTATTGTTGTTCTTTCTTTAAAGGTAATTTAAAAAAAGAACTGATATCTTCTTTGTTTTTGTTGATCTTACGCTTCACGTTAACAGACCCAATGGGAATATCAGTATAAATTTTTAACACAATTCTGCAAATTAGGACTTAGGAGGGTATCATTTATCCAGTTCTCTTTTCTGTTATAAAATTATATTATCATACATAATGTCTTTCTTAAAATACTTATATAATAAAATCATCTACAATTAAGGATTTCACTCTTCTCAAGAATTTATTTTAAAATTTAAAAGCCTAAAGCATGTTGTCCAAAGATCTCACAAACCCTATTCTAATACATATCTATATTGTACTTGTCAATCGATACACAACTTGCATCATAAATAATATTAAATAAAGATACTATGAAAGACCTCCCTTCAGGTTTGGTTTCATAACACTAACATCCTTTATGGTTCACCATATTCCGTTTACCTCCCTTATTTTATATTTGATGTAACAAAATTATTAATTGACTAAAAATAGACAAGTTTGCCCTAACAAGTTTTTCTTCTATTTTGTATGACAAAGCTTCTTTTACTTTTATTAGTAACCACTTCTACGAACAAATAATACATTCATGCTACTCAATTTTTTTAAATGATATCCATGAATATTAAGTGATGAAACATAATTGCATACGTATTTAGAGGCCCTACAACCGGAAAGTCAAAAAATTTAGCGATCAAACATCAACGTGACATTGTTATCGTGCAATGCATGTTCATAGAAACTCTTATTATTATTAAAGCACGAATAATTTATGTTAAATGTTGAACGACTAAAATATCCTCAAAATATTAATCGACTTGTATGACCTTAATGTACAGTTTAAGGATATAATTGTAAATCCCAAGACTAGAATTCTTTTTCGATTTAAACTACACATATATCGACCCTACAAAATTGATTTTGGGTTCATTTGAGACTTTATCGGTTTGGACTATTCCTTTTAACCTTGAGTTTGGATTATATTAATTGGTATGACAATAGACGAAGTATTGATTTTTTTTCTTCTTTGTTGCTGACTTTTTCTCAAGTAGTTTATGTATGATAAAATTTTATTATCTAAAAATATTTCTGAAACATTAATCGACTTTTAGTTAAGGATAAATATGTAAATATCCTAAGTCTGAAATTCTTTTTCGGTTTAAACTACACATACATCGACCCTACAAATATGATATTTGTCAAATTCTCTTGGACATTATCATTTTGAACTTTTTATATTAATTGGTATCACAACCTAAGAGATTAATGGGAATAGAAGACATGATGGAATGCTTTTTGATTTCATGGGAATATAAGACATGTTTTTTTTTTTTTTTTTAAATCTTATCATTAAAAGAGATTTAAGCCGAATAATAGATAATAAACCAAATCAAGTTTCAGCCTTTTGAATTTACAAAAACACATGTCGATAAATTAGACTTATATTAACAACTACTGGAGCAAGTTGTAATGGAGCGAACCCTGATTAGATGCAAGATTGGAAGTTTATAACTTTTGACACAAGATATTCCGTACATCGCACGAACATAGAGCCTAGTTATATTAAAAGCACGCGCCCTGAGCAAAATGTCGTTCGTCTTTTTTACCTTTTAAAAATGGATTTCATATTGGACAAAATAGTCATATCAAATTATTTTTCTAATATTTAGGAATAACATTTAATTAATTGTCTAATATTTAGGAATAGCTATTTAATTATTTTCAAGGAGTTTGATTTCAAATAATCTTTGTTAATAATATTTTCCATATTTGAACTAGGTAGGAATTCAAAATCAACTTAGTTCTACTTATAAATATGGTACTATATTTTGCATCCGATAAAAACTAAATATGCACAATCTTGACATGCACTTTCAAAGACGTTTTTTTTGATATTGAAAGTTGTTATTAAACTAAGACAAACTAAAGGCAATTAAAATTTTATTAAATTTAAATTCATAAGAAATTTGGATTTAATCTCAAATTAAATATATTTTGGCCCAAATAAATATTATGGGCTAATATATATTGACTTAATTATTTAAATCTAATTAAATTGATTTAAATAAATGTCCAATATTATTGGGTTATCCCATTTAGTTGGGCTAAAGTGATGAGCCCACTTCATTAAGCCAAGATGCCATCTTCCTAGAGGCCCAATTTGGTGCCACATGTCATATGACGTGGCACGTCAAGTCAAGCGGAAGAGCCAATAGGATCATGTTACGTGTCAAAATGACAAGGCATGTCAAGTCACATTAAAAAGCTAATGAAATCGCGCCACGTGTGTAAGTGACATGTTATGACCAATCAAATGCGGCTTTGTCACACTTCGATTTGATTGGTCGGAAAGAGTTAGTTCTTATCATAACTCTTCCCTCCCACAACTATAAATAGGGGTCTTCATAGCCCAGAAAAGAAACCAGAAGTTATAACAAGAAGCAAGAAATAGCTCGTGGATCAAACGCTGCAAATTCCTCCATAAGTTTCAAGCTTCAAGCAATCAAGTTTAAGTTCAACAAATCAAATTCAAGCTCAAGAACGAAGAACAAATCAAGTTCAAGCTCAAGAACGAAGAACAAATCAAGTTCAAGCTTAAGAACTAGAACAAATCAAGATTCAAGGAGTACGAGTTCAAATCAAAGTTCGTGCTAGTTAAATTCAAGATCATCGTCCATGACAACAAATATAGGTTCGAGATCAAGCTCAAAGGCCCTTGAATTTATTTACTATTGAAAAGAAGAATCAGAGGATCCATAGAGATTGTAAGACTCAAATATTTGAAATACAATACTACGATTGTTGCAAGATTTTTTTGTCTTGATTTTATTTTCTCGAAGCAAATTTATTGTCTACACAAACAAAATGTAATTAACTTATCAATTTCTAATTGAAACACATATATAATATATAACAACATTACCCATTTGTTTGATATTACACGTCTTTTATCACTAGATAAGACTTTTTCTACGTCTTTTACCACTAAATAAGACTTTTTCTCAAGAATTTAAGTTAAAGAATAAGTAAAAAGTAGCTATTATTTGTGGTAGGTTTAAATTACTTGTAGAATTATAAGCAATTAATTATATCTTAATAAGACATAGAAAAATACTTTTTTGTGAAAAAAAATATGTTTGATTTTTTGGAGTATATAATAATATGTTCATTACTGTTTAATCTAACACTCCTTCTATAAATTTTATGTACTAAAATCTAAATACACGTTTTATTAAATACTATAATTAGATATAAACTAACGCATTATCCATAATTATAATACTCTTTAGCTTAATGTCAACTTCAAGAAATACTTTCAAAATAACACATGAGAATTGAATGTCAAATATGGGTAGACATGCTAAGAGTGTTGTAACGACCCGGTCGGTCGTTTTGAGAATTATAGCCTCGATCCCCTATTTAACTGTTTCTTCCATATTTATTTCTGCTATTGTGACTTATCGGGAAGTTTCGTTTTGATTTTTGGAGTGTTTTGGGACACTTAGTCCCTAAAACGGAAGCTTAAGTCTTAGGATTTTGACCATAGTCGGAACTGTGTGAAGACGATTCCAGAATGGAGTTTTGTCGGTTTCATTAGCTATGTTGGGTAATTTTGGACTTAGGAGCGTGTCCGGATTGTGTTTTGGAGGTCCGTAGCTTATTTAGGCTTGAAATGGCGAAAGTCAAATTTTTGAAGATTTGGACCAGTAGTGAAAATTTTGATATCGGGGTCGGATTCCGATTCTGAAAGTTGGAGTACGTCCGTAATGTTGAATATGACTTGTGTGCAAAATTTGAGGTCATTCAGACGTGGTTTGATAGGTTTCGACATGGGTTGTAGGAATTTGAAGTTTCAAGTTCTTTAAGTTTGAATTGGAGGGTGATTCGTGATTTTAGCGTTAGTTGATGTGATTTGAAGGCTCGACTAAGTTCGTATGGTATTTTAGGATTGGTTGGTATGTTCGCCTGAGGTCCCGGGGACTCGGGTGAGTTTCAAGTGCTTAACGGATCAAAAGTTGGATTTGTGTTGCTGCTGAAGTCTTCAGGCATCTGTTATTTTGGCACCTGCGGTGGAGAGACCGCAGGTGCGAAATCGCATGTGCGGAGAGGCAAGCGCAGAAGCGAAAAAATGGAGGAGTGTTAGGGGTCGCAGGTGCGAGGTGAATTCTGCATCTGCGATGCCCGCAGATGCGTTAGGGTCCTCGCATGTGCGCAAGGTCCGCAGTAGCGGAAGGGATTCCCGCAGGCGCGCACGCGCAGGTGCGACCCTTTCATCGCAGGTGTGAAGGCAGATGAGGTAAGTGATTTGCGCAGATGCGCACATTTTTTCCGCACAAGCGTACCCGCAGGTGCGAGCCCAGGCTCCACAGGTGCGGAAATACCTAGGCAATGGTTAAAACCGAAGGACTTCGCGATTTTGGTCATTTTGGACTTTGCAAAATCGGTTTAGGGCAATTTTTAAGAGTATTTTCGAGAGATTTATTTAGGTAAGTCCCTTGTGCTTATTTAAAACAATAATCTTTCTTCCCCATGTATTCTTTTACCTAGTTAGTGTGTATTTAAGGTCGCAATTGAGAGTTGGAGGCTAGGGATTTGGAAGTTTGATTTGTGGATTTAGAGGGCCATTTGGTGTTGGATTTTAGTAAATTTGATATGGTTAGACTCGTGAGTGAACAGGCTTTCGTATTTTATGACTTTTACCCGATTTCGAGACGTGGGCTCCATGGGTAATTTTTTTGAGTTAATTTCGGAATGTTCGTTAAATTATTGATTTTATTAATTAGATGAGTTTATTATGGTTGTATTTATGATATGTAATTACTTTTGGCTAGATTTGGGCTATTCAGAGCCGGATATTCATGGAAAAAATATTCTTACGGATTGATTTAGCTTGGTTCGAGGTAAGTGGCTTGCCTAATCTTATGCAAGGGAACTCCCCGTAAGATTTGTATTGTTTTTTATATATGAGCGCCGTGTACGTGAGGTTACGAGTACGTACACAAGCTAATTGTGTAAAAACCCGATTTTCTATTAAGTAATAACCTGATTTCTTTCTTATTTGACTTTCATAAGCATGTGTAGGATCCTGCTAGAGTAGAATAGCATGCCTACTTGCCTTAATCGTTTACTTGAACTACGTGCATCATGCTTAGTGAATTTATCTGTCTTTCCTTAACTGGTACTTAGGTTGAACTGTAGAATTTCGTGCCATAACTATTGAATTCTATTATTTTCGCTGCATATTTACTTTGGGATTACGGAACGGTATTTTGGGAGATCCCCATGTACTGCATATTTACTTTGGGACTACGGAACGGTATTTTGGGAGATTTCCATGTACTGCATATTTACTTTGGGACTACAGAACGGTATTTCGGGAGATCCCCATGTACTGCATATTTACTTTGGGACTACAGAACGGTATTCCGGGAGATCCCCCTATACTGCATATTTACTTTGGGACTACAGAACGATATTTCGGGAGATCCCCATTGTACTGCATATTTACTTTGGGACTACAGAAGATCCCCACGTACTGCATATTTACTTTGGGACTACGGAACGGTATTCCGGGAGATTCCCATGTACTACATATTTACTTTGAGACTACGAGACGGTATTCCGGGAGATCCCCCTGTACTGCATATTTACTTTGGGACTACGGAACGGTATTCCGGGAGATCTCCCCCCTGTACTGCAAATTTATGTTTGGGACTACGAGGCGGTATCTCGGGAGATCCCCTGTTGTGTTTCTGTGTTAGAGCTGTTACTTTCTATGATTTCATTGTTGTTAGATTTCAGCCTTTATTTTATTGCGGTATTACACTTTATCTTGTTTTATTATAGATTTACTATTAGGGCCCTGAACTGACCTCGTCACTACTCGACCGAGGTTAGGCTTGGCACTTACTGGGTACTGATTATGGTGTACTCCTGCTACTCCTTGTACATGTTTTTCGTGTGCAGATCCAGGTGCTCCTTATCAGCCGCACTATCAGTGAGCCAGGACAGCTTTGGAGACTTCAAGGTATATCTGTCGTGTCCGCATACCCCAGAGTCCCCTTCTACTCTTCCCCATGTCCATTATCTTCTGTATTTTCTTTTGATAGACTCTGATGTATAGAGACACTAGATTTTCCTCCTGTAGTTTGTGATTCACAATGTTCCGGGTTTTGGGATTGTTGTGTATTTTTGAATAGTTGGTTAAATTTATATTTTTATTTCATTATTCCGCAAAATGTTAGGCTTACCTAGTTGTAGAGAGTAGGTGTCGTCACGACGTCACACGGAGGGGAAATTGGGTCGTGACAAATTGGTATCAGAGTTCTAGGTTCGTAGGTATCGTGAGTCACAAGCCGATTTATTAGAGTCTCGCGGATCGGTACGGAGACGTCTGTACTTATCTTCGGGAGGCTATGGAGCTGTTAGGAAAATTTTACTACTTTGATTCTTTGTCGTGCGAAAATTGTTGACTTCAAAGATTCTAAATTTCTGTATTCTGTTCTCTCACAGATGGTGAGGACACGTACAAGCGGATCTGATGAACAGGCACCCGCGTCCCCTGCTAGAGCCGCGAGAGGCTGGGGCCGGGGTAGAGGCCGAGGACGTCCACGTGGTGCAGCCAGAGCACCCGCACGAGCTACTACAGAGGATCCCCCATTAGCTTCAACTGGAGGGCAGGCACATGAGGTACATGTTTCTGCACCAGCCCTCCAGGAGACTCTAGCCCAGTTTCTGAGCATGTTTAGTACCTTGGCTCAGGCTGGATTGATTCCACTTGCTCCTGCCACATCTCAGGCCGGGGGAGGAGCACAGACTCCCGTCACCGGTACTCCAGAGCAGCGGGTTCAGGTCGATCAGGTTCCAGAGATTGTACCAATACAGCCGGTAGCTCCAGCTCAGCCCAAGGTTAGGGCAACAGCTTCTGAGGCGGAGCAACTCAGACTTGAGAGGTACAAAAAGTATCACCCACCTACCTTCAGTGGATTGGCTACAGATGATGCTCAGGGTTTTCTGGAGGAGTGTCATCGTATCCTCCGTACTATGGGTGTAGTGAAGACGAGTGGGGTTTCTTTTACCACATTCCAGCTTAGAGGAGCAACCTATCAGTGGTGGCGTGCTTATGAGCTGAGTAGTCCGGATGAGGCAGTTTCACTTACATGGACTCAGTTCTCGGACATGTTTTTGAGAGAGTATGTCCCTCAGAGCCTCAGGGACTCATGGCGCACGAAGTTTGAGTAATTGCGCCAGGGTGCTATGACTGTGTCAGAGTATGCAGTCCGTTTTAATGATTTGGCCCGACATGCACCGACCTTAGTTGCCATAGTTCGAGAGAGGGTTCAACAGTTTATTGAGGGACTCCATCCCAGTATCCAGAGTAGTATAGCCAGGGAGTTAGAGATGGATATTTCTTATCAGCAGGTTGTGAGTATTTCCAGGAGATTTGAGGGCATGTTTGCCCGGGATAGAGAGGAGAGGGAGGCCAAGAGGTTTCGAGAGGCTGGTTATTATTCTAGAGCTCGTGCCCCAGCAACTCACCATGGTAGGGGTTATGTGAGCCGCCCCATTCATTCAGCTCTTCCAGCTGCTAGCGGTGTTCCAGCTCCTCCTAAGCTCCGTGAGCCTTATTATGCACCGCCAATTTCTAGTGTGCCTCATGCACAAGGTGTTCCTAATGGCCAATCAAGCAGACCTGGCCCGAGCCAGTCACAGCAGCCACGCCCTCCCAGAGCTTATTTTGAGTGTGGTGACACTTGCCATGTGGTGAGGGATTGCCTTAGGATTAGGAGGGGTGCACCTCCATAGACTTCTCAGCCACAACGTGCTCCACCGGGTCCTCAGGCTATGATTACAGCACCAACTGCCACCCCACCTGCTCATCCGGCATGAGCTGGAGGTCGGGGAGGTAGAGGTCGCCCTAGAGATGCGTCGGTATTATTTGACCCAGGCTCTACATATTCTTATGTGTCATCTTATTTTGCCCCGTATTTGGGCGTATCTCGGGATTCTTTGAGTTCCCCTATTTATGTGTCTACTCTTGTGGGAGATTCTCTTATTGTGGACCGTGTGTATCAGTCATGTTTGATCGCTCTTTGTGGTTTTGAGACCAGAGCCGATTTATTATTGCTCAGTATGGTGGATTTTGATATTATTTTGGGCATGGACTGGTTGTCACCCCATTATACTATTCTTGATTGTCACGTTATGACCGTGACGCTGGCTATGCCAGGATTTTCGCGATTATAGTGGAGAGGTGCCTTGGAATATACTTCCAGCAGAGTTATTTCATTCCTTAAAGCTCAACGAATGGTTGAGAAGGGGTGTGACGCGTATCTAGCTTATGTGAGAGATGTCAGTATTGATACCCCTACATTAGAGTCAATTCTAGTAGTGAGGGACTTTCTAGATGTGTTTCCAGCTGATCTTCCAGGCATGCCGCCCGACAGATATATTGATTTTGGCATTGATTTGTTGCCGGGCACTCAGCCCATCTCTATTCTTCCATATCGTATGGCTCCTCCTGAATTGAAGGAGTTGAAGGAGCAGTTACAGGAGTTGCTTGATAAAGGCTTCATTCGGCCTAGTGTGTCACCTTAGGGTGCTTGATATGGTTAGACTCGTGAGTGAACGGGCTTTCGTATTTTATGACTTTTATCCGATTCCGAGACGTGTGCCCCACAGGCGATTTTTTTGAGTTAATTTTGGAATGTTCATTAAAGTATTGATTTCATTAATTAGATGAGTCTATAATGATTGTATTTATGATATGTAATTGCTTTTCGCTAGATTTGGGCCATTCAGAGCCGGATATTAGTGAAAAACGTATTCTTACGGATTGATTTAGCTTGGTTCGAGGTAAGTGGCTTGCCTAACCTTATGCAGGGGAATTCCTCGTAAGATTTGTACTGTTTTTGATATATGAGTGCCGTGTAAGTGAGGTGACGAGTACGTACACGGGTTAATTGTGTAAAAACCTGATTTTCTACTAAGTAATAACCTGATTTCTTTCTTATTTGACTTTCATCAGCATGTGTAGTATCTTGCTAGATTAGAATAGCATGCCTACTTGCCTTAACCGTTAACTTGAACTACGTGCAACATGCTTAGTGAATTTATCTGTCTTTCCTTAACTGGTACTTAGGTTGAACTATAGAATTTCGTGTCGTAACTATGAATTCTATTGTTTTCGCTCCATATTTACTTTGGGACTACGGAACGGTATTTCGGGAGATCCCCATGTACTGCATATTTACTTTGGGACTACAAAACGGTATTTCGTGAGATCCCCCTGTACTGCATATTTACTTTGGGACTACGGAACAGTATTTCGGGAGATCCCCCTGTACTGCATATTTACTTTGGGACTACAGAACGGTATTCCGTGAGATCCCCCTGTACTGCATATTTACTTTGGTACTACGGAACGGTATTTCGGGAGATCCCCCATGTACTGCATATTTACTTTGAGACTACGAACGGTATTCCGGGAGATTCCCCTGTACTGCATATTTACTTTGGGACTACAGAACGGTATTCCGGGAGATCCCCCATGTACTGCATATTTACTTTGGGACTACAGAAGATCCCCCTGTACTGCATATTTACTTTGGGACTACGGAACGGTATTTCGGGAGATCCCCCATGTACTGCATATTTACTTTAGGACTACAGGATGGTATTCCGGGAGATCCCCCTTGTACTGCATATTTACTTTAGGACTACAGAATGGTATTACGGGAGATCCCCCCTGTAATGCATATTTACTTTGGGACTACGAAACGGTATTCCGGGAGATTCTTCCTATACTGCATATTTACTTTGGGACTACGGAAGACCCTCATGTACTGCATATTTACTTTGGAACTATGGAACGGTATTCGGGGAGATCCCTCATGTACTGCATATTTACTTTGGGACTACATGATGATATTCCGGGAGATCCCCCTTGTACTGCATATTTACTTTGGGACTACGGAACGGTATTCCGGGAGATACCCTTTGTACTGTATATTTACTTTGGGACTACGAAATGCTATTCCGGGAGATTCCCCTATACTGCATATTTACTTTGGGAGTACAGAACGGTATTCTGAGAGATCTCCCCCCTGTCCTGCACATTTATGTTTGGGACTACGAGACGGTATCTCGGGAGATCCCATGTTGTGTTTCTGTGTACTGAGCTGTTTCCTTCTATGATTTCAATGTTGTTAGATTTCAGCCTTTATTTTATTGCGGTATTACTCTCTATCTTGTTTTATTATATATTTATTAGTAGGGCCTTGAACTGACCTCGTCACTACTCGACCGAGCTTAGGCTTGACACTTACTGGGTAGTGATTGTGGTGTACTCATGCTACTCTCTGCACATGTTTTTCGTGTGCAAATTCAGGTGTTCCTCAGCCGCACTATCAGTGAGCCGGGACAGCTTTGGAGACTTCAAGATATATCTTCCGCGTCCGCAGACCCCGGAGTCCCCTTCTACTCTTTCCTATGTCCATTATCTTCTGTATTTTCTTTTGATAGACTCTAATATGTAGAGACACTAGATTTTCCTCCTTTAGTTTATGATTCACGATGTTCCGAGTTTTGAGATTGTTGTGTATTTTTGAATAGTTGGTTAAATTTATATTTTTATTTCATTATTCTGCAAAATGTTAGGCTTACCTAGTTATAGAGACTAGGTGCCGTCACGACGTCACATGGAAGGGAAATTGGGTCGTGACAAGTGTACTCTAAAAGGGCGCCCTTCGCGAAGTATTGATCGACATTTTTACCCTTCAAAAATAAATTTCACATTAGACAATCTAGCAAATTAGGATCAATAGTCTATCATTTTCTGAAAGTTATATTTTGTAATATAATTTTATTTTATAACTCAAATATATTATTCAAAAATATTATTGTTAATTTTTAAATTATATATACATAGGTACATGCGCGAAGCGCGTATCCTAAGGCTAGTACTATATTAAAAGCACAAACGTCTTTAGCAAAATGTCGTTCGCCTTTTTTTTACTCTTTAAAAATATATTTCATATTGGGAAAAATTGCAATTCAATTTATTTTCCTAATATCTAGGTCTTTAAAATCAACTAAAATCTTGTTTATTAAGACTTTTCCTTATTTGAGTCATATCGATATTCCTAAAATTTAGCAATTTAATCTGGAACAGTTTAAAGTACGTAACTACTTTCCCTGTTAGAATCGAGTAAGCTACAATAATGTTATTCTTGTTATTTACTTTTCGAATTACAATAAGTATTTTCTTCCACCACCTAAAACCGGGAAAAACAGATATAGCCAGGTTTATATTTGTTAATTGAGAAATAACCACCGTTTCAAAAATAATCGAAATATAGCCACTTTTTCATGTAAAGATAAAATCTGAACAAAAACACCCTTAAAATCCAGAAAAATTTCAGCATAATATGCTGGAGTTTGAATTTTTTACATATGAGATTCCAGCATAATGTGTTGAAAATTTTATAATGTGCTGAACTTCCAACATAATATGCTGGAACTTCCAACATAACTATACACAGGAGCTCCAATGTCCAACATATTATGATGGAACATTCCGTGTGCTGGAGTACCAACATAATATGCTGAAAGTTTATACGCAAAAACTCCATAATCCACATATTATGCTGGAACTTTTCGTGTTTATTTTTCGTCAAGTTTGTCTAATTATTTTATTACATGTTGTATGTAAAAGTAGGACTTAATTTTAAACTTGAGTTTAAAATGTTTGCTTCCGTTTCTTACAACTTTTTTGGACTATTTTCCTTCTAATGTCTTTTATAATATGACATATTTCAGGTATTTAGATTCTTAATATATATCTTCTTGAGTCGAGGGTCTATTAGAAACATCATTTTTATCCCCAGGGCAGGAGTATGGTCTGCGTATATACTACCCTCCCTAGACTCCACTTGTGAGACTCTACTGGGTGGTTGTTATTGTTGTAGATTCTTAATAGTATACATTAGCACAATAAAATCAGAATTTTAAATTTTTATCACACATTAACAATTTTGTGATATTAGTAAATAAATTGAAAGGAATAATCGATTAATTTATCTCATTCCTACAGATTAATATTCAGTTTAGGTAAATAAATATGCAACATGAACCGTGGAATATGTTAAAATTCGAGCGTGAGATGAAAGAGATGTAATTCCCGTTTTTATTGTTTTGGAAGTGCAAATACTTTTATTTTATACTCATGTGAATAATTTTGTGTTACTAAATTTAGTATTTAATATCTAACGCCATTGAAGGGTAGTTTGGAACATTAGATAGATGTTATTATATTTTATCATGTGAATTTTGTTTCGTTATAAAAAAGTAAAAATAAGAGAGCTGAGCATAATTCTTAAACTGCAATAGAAATTTGTGTTATAAAGAGAATCTCGGGGAAGTTTTCGAAATTATCCCTATTGTAATTATAACTAAATATTAAAACTTAAAATGAGTTAATATTAAGCTTTTAAATTAACGAAAAAAAAATTCTTTAATATTTAAAATAGATACTTAAATTAGTTAAGTAGCAAAGAATGCAATTCAATTTTTTAACAAAATTATTATACAAGTAAAAGTATTTTCAAATGGAAAAAACCCCTAGGATACATATATTTGTTTCATAAGAAGTGCATTAATTGTGAAAGAATAAAAAATACAGCAAAATCTGTTATTATTAAGAGTCAAATAGAAAAAATACAAATTTTAAACAATAAAGATGAAATAGTACAACACAATTAATATTATATATGAGTTATTATTATTATTATTATTATTATTATTATTATTATTATTATTATTTGTAAACATTCGTACAAATTGAGCTCCCTATATCTTTTAATGTATTTAATTGTTTGTTATAAAATATTAATTTAATATTAGTCATTCTTAGACTTTAGTCATATGTACCTTTTTTCTAAAAATCATAAGGCAAAACTATCATTCCCAAATCTCAAAAAGACTAAGAGATTATATTTTAAATTTGAGTTATTTGCCAAATCTTTGATGAATTGTGGTAAGTATTTTTGTGTTACTATTTTCTTTTGATAATATATACAAAAATATTAACAATTTTTATAAGATATTTTACATAATTCTAAGGATTTCTAAGATGCATAATTTCTTCTTGTATTGAACTAGGTAAAGTGGAACTAACATTTCATCAATTTTAGGAACTTACTTTTTTGTATCTCAAATATTTTGTTTAATGCTACTTATTTTAATTTTTTAAGACGATTTATTTATTGAGATAGAATACACGCGCAAAACGCATACCCTAATACTAGTCTAATTAATTTCATATACGCACATATGGGAAATACTACAATGAGTGTCTATATAGCCTGCTATATGCATAATGAATTTTTTTTAAAATAATATAAATTTTATTACTCCTTTTTTATACTCATATATTGTAAAAAAATTGCTTTATGGTTTTGCAAAGAAATAAGAAGATTAGACCCATTAGGGTGCCATTATTAATTATTATAGGATAAACTGTAAATTACGAAAGAGCGCATATATTAAGGATGCAAAACACATATGTTTAAGTGTCCAAAACGCGAAGAACTCTGCATTTGTGTATCTATCTATCTATCTATCTATCTATCTATTTATCTATGTAACGACCCAACCGGTTGTTTTAAGTATTTTAGCCGCGATCCCCTAATTTATGCTTCCTCTATATTATATTGTGATTTTATGATTTGTCGGAGTGTTTGGTTTTGGTTTTGGGTGAGTTTTCAGAGAGAAATGGGACACACAATCCCAAAGTTGGAGGTTTAGGTTGTAAAAGTTGACCGTAGTTTGACTTATATGAAGACGACCCGGAATAGAGTTTTGACGGTTCCAATAACTCAATATGGTGATTTTGATCTTAGGAGCATGTCCGCATATTGATTTGGAGGTTCATAGGTCGTTTTGGCGCGAATTGGCGAAAGTTGAAAAATGGGAGATTTGAAAAGGTTTGACCGGGAGTAACTTTATTGATATCAGGGTCGGATCTCGATTTCAGAAGTTGGAATAGGTCCGTAATGTCATTTATGACTTTTGTTTAAAATTTAGAGTCAATCGGAGTTGTTTTGGTATGAATCGGTATTGGTTTTCAGAATTTGGAAGTTCATAGTTCATAGGCTTGACTTTGGGTTACGATTTGTAGAATTTGTGTTGTTTGATGCGATTTGACACTTCGAGCGTGTTTATATGATGTTTTAGGACTTTTTGGTATGCTTGGTTGAGGTCCCGGGGACCTCGGGTGTAATTCGGACCATGTTCGGCGCATATCAGATCATTGAGGAATGACTGAAGTTCTGGTTCTTCTCAGTTCTGGTTTCCTTTTATGCTATTGCAAAAGAAGGGCCGCGATCGCTAAGCTCTGAGACTGGCACGCATGGATTGATTCTATGTGATCGCGAGATGGCTTATTCGACCGCGGAGCTTGGAAGGTCAGTGCATCACGAACGTGTGAAAGGTGCTGCGTTCGCAATGGAGGAAGGGGAGGTTTGGGAAGGTGGATGCATTGCTCTATGCGGCCGCGAATAGGTGCACGCGATCATGTAGCCTTGGAAAGTTTCTCACCGCATTCGCGACCAGACTTCCGCGTTCGCGTATAACATTTTGAGCTGATGGAATTTTTGTTCTTCGCGATCGCGAAGTGTAAATCACTAGGCAACAGACTGAAGTTTTAAAATCGAGGGTTTATTCCATATTTCACATTTTGGACTTGGAGAGCTCGGTAATTTCGAGGGATTTTCAGAGAGATCATTGGGGTAAGAATTCCTAACTCGATTTTGGTTAAATTACTCGAATCTATTATTGTTTTTATCATGTAATTAAGGATTGGAGTTGGAAAATTTGGAGAAAAGAGGTAGAACTTCTTAGACTAAGTTTTTGAGTTTTGAAAGGCGAAATGAGGTCGGATTTGAATAATTCTTGTATGGTTGGACTCGATATCGAGTGGGTGTTCAAATCTTATAATTTTGGCCAAGTTCCGAGATGCGGGCCCGAGTTTGACTTTTTGGTTGATTTTTTAATTCTTCGCAAAGATCGTAATTTTTATTGTTTGAATTAGTTTCCTATAGTTATATTTATAGAGTGAAATTATTTTGGCTAGATTCGAGCTGTTCAGAGTTGGATAATCGAGGGAAAGGCCTTCTAGTTGATTTATTTAGCTTGGTTTGAGGTAAGTGGCTTGCCTAACTTTGTGTGGGGGAATTTTCCATTAGGATTGGTGTTGCTTGTGATAACTATGATGTGTAAGAGCCGTGGACGCAAGGTGACGAGTGTGTACACGGACTAAATGTAAAAATTATCGGTTTTTAGCTATGTAGATTCCTTTCATGCTTTAATTGAGTTACCTTAACATGTTATAGTCATTATATTTAGTCTAATTTTACATGTCTACTTGTCTTATCTCTTGCTTGCTAATTGCTCTACATGTTTAGTTGAAATTCTTGTTTCTTTATTCCGTATTCATTATTTAACTGTTGAATTCTTACTTGAAATTGCTATTTCTTGGAATATCTTGTTGTTGAAATTGGTATTGAGTTGTAAATGTCGTGATTCCTATTGAGGCAAAGTGTTAAGTTGTGAAATATCATTCTATTGAGTTATTCTTCCGGTTATTATTGTTGAGACTTTGTGTACATTGTGGTTGAGCCGTTGGCTCTTTATTGTAAAATTCTGTTATTGTTTGGTTTCTCTGGCAAATTGTGATATTGGGCACTTGAGGTGCGATTTGTGATACGTTGTGATATTGATACGCATGCGGCGGTATAAGGTCTGGGTGTTGAAACACATGCGGTGAGATAAGGTGGGATTGATACGCGTGGCTAGTAGGGGAACTACTAGAAGCTATGCGGTGTGATAAGGTGGGCTAAAATGCGGGATGCTATTTCGGGAAAAATGATTTTCAAAACTAAATGTAAAGGCTCCCGCGGTGATATAAGGAAAGATTGTGATTTATTTTTGTGATTTGAGACTACGAGGCCGTACCTCGGTAGTGACTCTTGTTGACATTTCCCCATCCTTTGTACTTGTCTTTGATCGTTGTTTCCTTAACATACTATTAATTGTGTTTCTCCGTGTTTCACTATTTGCTTAGTTCTGTGTAGCTAATCTTGTTATACTATTCGGTTTTTAAGTTTCATTATTGTCTTTATTACACAACCTATATTTGTTCACTCTTTTATTATTTCTAGTAGGGCCCTGAACTGACCTCGTCACTACTCTACTGAAGTTAGGCTTGTCACTTACTGGGTACCATTATGTTGTACTCATGCTACTCTTCTGCACATCATTTTGTGCAGATCCAGGTACTTCTTACTAGCCCAGGTATTAGTTGGGATTCTATTACAGAGACTTCAAGGTATACCTGCCAACGTCTCCAGGCCTTGGAGTCCCCCTCTCTCTAGATCTCTTATTTCATTATCCTTTATATATAGACATGATGTATAATATTATCCAGTATTCATACTTAAAGCTTGTGACTTGTATTACATGGGGTCTCGGGATTTGTATATGCTGAGTTGTAACGTTGTTTTTATACAGCTGTTGAGTTTGAGACTTATATCTATTATTATTTAAATTATTCCGCATGTTGTTAGGCTTACCTAGCCTTAGAGACTAGGTACCGTCACGACGTCCTATGAAGGGAAATTGGGGTCGTGACAAGTTGGTATCCGAGCTGTAGGTTCGTAGGTATTATGAGTTACAAGCAGGTTTAGTAAAGTCTCGTGGATCGGTATGGAGACGTCTGTACTTATCTTTGAGAGGCTACAAAATTGTTAGGAAAAACTTCACTTCTTTGATTCCTTATCGTGTGAAATTGTTGACTTCGGGATTCTAAATTTCTATCTTTCTATTCTCTCACAGATGGTGAGGACACGCACATCCAGATCGGATGACCAGACACCCGTGCCCCCTGTTAGGCTGCGAGAGGCCGGGATTGGGGTAGAGGCCTAGGACGTCCCTGTGATGCAGCCAGAGCACCTGCACGAGCTGCTACAGAGGAGCCACCAGTAGCTCCAGCTGGAGAGCAGACACCCGAGACTCCTGTTACTGCCCCAACACTTCAGGAGACCCTCGCCCAGTTTCTGAGCATATTTGGCACTCTGGCTCAGGCATGGTTGATTCCACTAGCTCCTGCCACATCTCAAGCTGGGGGAGGATCACAGACTCTCGCCGCCCGTACTCCAGAGCAGCGGGTCCAGGTTGACCAGGTCCCAGAGGTCATACCAGTACAACTGGTCGCCCCAGTTCAGCCCGAGGTTAGGGCAACAACATTTGAGGGGGAACAACTCAGGCTTGAGAGGTACAAGAAGTACCACCCTCCTACTTTCAGCGGGTTGGCATCAGAGGATGCCTAGGGTTTTCTTGAGGAGTGCCACAGTATCCTTCGTACTATGGGTATTGTGTAGTCTAGTGGGGTTGCTTTCACTACGTTCCAGCTTAAGGGATTGGCTTATCAGTGGTGGCGAGCGTATGAGTTGGGTAGTCTGACCGAGGCAGCTTCACTCACTTGGGCTCAGTTCTCAGATATGTTCTTGAGGGACTTTGTTCCCTAGAGTCTCAGAGATGCATGTCGCGCAGAGTTTGAGCAAATTGCACTAGGGTTCTATGACCGTATCGGAGTATGCAGTCCAGTTCATTGATTTGTCCAAGCATTCACCAGCCTTGGTTGCTATTGTTAGAGAGTGAGTCAGTTGATTTATCGAGGGGCTCTACCCTGGTATCAGATTTAGCATGGCCAGGGAGCTAGAGATAGACATCACATACCAGTAGGTAGTGGAGATCGATAGGATATTAGAGGGTATGTGGGCCTGGGAGAGAGAGGAGAGGGAGGCCAAAAGGCCTTGAGATTCTGGCACATATAGTGGTTCCCGTGCCCCAGTTGCAGCCCGTCATGGTACGGGCTATATGAGTCGCCCTGTTCATTCAGCACTTCTAGCTTCCAGTAGTACTTCGGCCACTCCTAGGACCTAGGTTCCCAATTATGCACTGCCATTGTCTAATGCACCTCCTGTACGGGGGGCTTTCAGTGGCCAATCCAACCGATCCGACCCGAGCCAGCCACAATAGCCATATCCTCCGAGAGCTTGGTTTGAGCGTGGTGACACTTATCATATGGTGAGGGATTGCCCCAGGCTCAGGAGGGGTGCACCTTCACAGACTACTCAGGCTCCGCGCATTCCACCGGATCCTCAGGCCATGGTTACCGCAGCATTGCCACTCCACCTACACAACCAACTAGAGGTGAAGGTTGGGCAGGTAGAGGTCGCCCTAGAAATGGAGGCCAAGCCAAATATTATGCTCTTCCTGCTAGGACGGAGGCAGTTGAATCCGACTCAATTATCATAGGTATTGTTCCGGTTTGTCATAGGGATGCATCAGTCTTATTTGATCCAGGCATCACTTATTCCTATGTATAATCTTACTTTGCTCCATATTTGGGTGTATCCCGTGATTCTTTGAATTCTCTTATCTATGTGTCCACGCTTGTCGGAGATTCCCTTGTTGTTGACTATGTGTATCGGTCGTGTTTAGTTGTTCTTAGTGGTTTTGATATCAGAGTCGATCTATTGTTGCTCATTATGGTAGATTTTGATGTTATTTTGGGCATGGCCTGGTTGTCTTCCTATCATTCTATTCTTGATTTTCACGCTAAGACGACGACATTGGCTATGCCAGGTTTACCATAGTTAGAGTGGAGAGGTACTCTAGATTATGTTCCTAGCAGGGTTATCTCATTTCTAAGGGCTCAACGGATGGTTGAGAAGGGATGTGATGTGTATCTAGCATATGTGAGAGATTCCAGTATTGATACTCCTACCGTTGAGTCAGTTCCGGTAGTGATGGATTATCTAGATGTATTCCCAGCAGATCTTCCAGGCATGCCGCCCGATAGGGATATTGATTTTGGTATTGATTTGTTATCGGGCAGTCAACCCATTTCTATTCCACCATATCGTATGGCCCCACCAGAGTTTAAGGAGTTAAAGGAACATTTGCAAGAGTTGCTTGATAAGGGTTTCATTCGGCTCAGTGTATCACCTTGGGGTGCTCCTGTCTTGTTTGTAAAGAAAAAGCATGGTTCTATGTACATGTGTATTGATTATTGCTAGCTGAACAAGGTTACAGTGAAGAACAAGTATCCATCTCCATGTATTGATGACCTATTTGATCAGCTACATGGTGCCAGAGTGTCCTCCAAGATTGACTTGCGTTCAGGCTATCATTAGTTGAAGATTTGGGAGCCAGATATCCCGAAGACTGCCTTCAGGACTCGTTATGGTCATTATGAGTTCCTTGTTATGTCTTTTGAGATGACCAATGCCCCAGCAACATTCATGCACTTGATGAACAATGTATTTCGGCCTTATCTTGACTCATTCATCATTGTGTTTATTGATGACATTCTGGTGTACTCCCGGAGCCGGGAGGATCATGAGCAGCACCTGAGGACCGTGCTTCAGACATTGAGAGAAAAGAAGTTGTATGCAAAATTTTCAAAGTGTGAATTTTGGCTTGATTCAGTGGCATTTTTGGGTCATGTAGTGTCGAGTGAGGGGATCAAGGTAGATCCGAAGAAGATTGAAGTAGTGCAGAGTTGGCCCAGACCGTCTTCAGCTACTGAGATCCGGAGTTTTCTTGGGATGGCAGGGTATTACCGTCGATTCGTAGAGGGTTTCTCATCTATTGCTGCACCTATGACCAGATTGACCCAGAAGGGTGTCACGCCCCTTCTTTCTCGCGGAATCGGGATTCGACACGTGACAACTCTTTTAAAGGAAAGGTGTTAAAAGTGAGAGTCGCCACCTAACGGGTTTGAGGTGCGTTAGGGCACCTATTTGCAAGTAACTCTGGTTTAACCAGTTTGCGTCACCAAAGATCGGGTAAGGGCTCAAGTTACCTTGAGGAAAAGGTGTTAGGCATTCCTCGAGGTCCACAACTGTGGGTCCCGGCTGAACTCAGAATTATATGAATTAGTCAAATAGTAAGAGAGAAAAACAAGAAGTAAAAAAAAATCATTATTAGAAGGTCCTTGAGTAAACACAGATAATTGGTTTAAAGACAAGATAGGGGGGTCCTACATTTTTTAGCCTAAAGGATCACCCCGTGCAATATAAATAATACTTCGTAACTCCCTCGAGATGGGGTGTTACTCATATTATTCAGCGGGCACAAACTATCATCTCCTGCTACCCGATAACTATCTTTATGTTTTTACCTAAAACGCACTAGTTGATTCTAAATGGTACCTTATGCGTGCACTACCCGACCCATACCTATAGTCCAAGAGGTATTTGGACCTCTTTCTTGGGTGGTTCTAGACTTGACTTAGGTTGCTCAAAATGATTAAACTAGGAGACATACAAAATAAGTTGGACTTCATGTGAAGGCAATTAAGGGCTCAAGTTAGCCTCCACACTTAGACAACAAATGCACGCAAACAAATTAGGCATTTGACAGTTTCAGAATTGAGATAAGTTAAAGCCATTAAGCCCTATAGACATAGTTTCTATGTGACCTTGGGATTCAAGCGTGCAGGCAGTTTCAGAGCAAGATGCCATTTTAGAACGACTTCTAAGTGACTACGCAGTTGCCTACTGATTATAGGTTATAAGAGGTTAAACATATAGGCATGATATCTTGGTGATTTATACAGTAATTAGCAATGATAATTGCAGGAGAATATTCAGAATTGCTTAGTTGGATTCTATAGGCATGCTTTCTAATAGTGACAGTGACACAGTGTTGAAAGTTCAACATTAACACTTAAATGAAACGAGCAAGAAAAACAATAATTAAGGTTGGTTTTAGATCCTATAGGCATGATTTCTATAATCAATAATTAAGATCTATAGGTAGGAATTTTAAATGGTAGATTAGGTAGCATGTAAATTAACAGAATCCTATAGCGCCTAATGAGTATACTGTAATGCACGTTGAGACATTAATCATTTAATTTCCTATAGGCATGGTTTCTAGCATTTGGAAGCAAAATGTGTCAAACAAATTAAATACCTATAGGCAGGATTTCTACCCGTTTCAATGCAAGTATTAAGATAAGCCCCCTTTTCCCAATTTTACTAATACCCCAATTGTTATTACAACATTATTATAGACCAAATGAATGGCATAAATTCCAGAGTAAAATAACTATAGTGAGCCTACAACAGACCAAAGATATACCCAGCCATGCCAGTCCTTTATTCTCAAGTCCACATAGTTCACAACAGTCTAGAAGTCATATCTTCATTTACATAAGGCAGCCATAAACCAATTGATTCAGCCAGTAGGTGAAAACAGAGTTGAGCAATTAGAACCATGACCCTAGTGTGTCAGAGTTCCCAAGGGCTTCAAGGACCCAGGGCAGTGCTCACACTAGGGAGGTTGATAGGGGAAATTCAGAGAAAGACTAAGGACCAAATACTAGCGTGTCAGAGTTTACAAGGGTCTCAATTGGACCCCGAGCAGTGCTCACACTAGGGAGGTTAAATGAGAGAACCTAAGTAGCCTTGGTTTTCAGCTGGCTAAGAATAAGAACTCAAAAGAGACCAGGCAGTAAGTGAAGTAAACCAAGGTTGAGAGACAAAACTAAGGGATACAGACATAGTCAAGTTGCATATATAGCAGATAGTTGGACAAGTTATAGAGTTTAAGAACAATCTTAGCAAAGATTTAGAAAAAAAACAAGTTCAACACTTAGTGCATAAACAGTCCTACATTATCAAAGTCAAGGGAAGAACATGTTTGCAGGATTGATGAAAAGTATCATACATAGTCATAATATAAAAGAAAAGGTTCAAATTATACTAATTATAAGTCCTAGTGTTATGAAATAGTCACACTAATTTGGTGGCAGAACTACATTTAGACATGATGGGGAAACAAATTACTATTTCTACTGGTGAATCAGGGGAGCAAAAACATGCTAAAAGGGACATATTGATAGAGAACTAGTCGTGATTGACAGGATTAAAACATACTATATAAGCAAGATATAACCACGAAAATTCAGAATAGACTTGTGCCATAGAATAGATGTGAACATTCATGTTTTGAACACAATTGACTAGTCGACTAAAGAGGATACAAATTATGCAAGTAAAGCATGTTCACACAATAGGATTGATAGCCTAAAGCAAAAATAAAACACCACAGAGAAGCTTACAAGTGCAAAGATCCCAAACAGTAGTAACACATTGAGAAGAATTTAATTTACTCGAATCAAGTTTAGGCATGCTTAAAGCTATCAACATTATGAAGTTAAACGATAAGGAGACCTAAAAAATTGGAGTAAAATAAACAGAATCGCACACAAAACAACCCAGAAGACTCATTAAACTAACGGACTTCAGAAGTGAAGGCATATGCAAATTGCAGATACATAGGAACGAAATTACAAAGGTTCAGTAACTCACCAGTTAAACGAAAATACAAGAAAGAACAAAAGTCCACAGTATTCTAAACATTAATTGGAAGCAAGAGCCTATAATTTAGTGGCCTTGGCTTTCAGTCGGCCAAGAACCAAAGTATAGAACGTGATAATGAAGAAATAACAGAATAAAGCTTTAAATTTTAGTGAGATTATAGCGATTCCAAAAGAGTCTCTTTCTAAAGGGGAATGGGGAGGGATTTATATAGTGACAGAGATTGAACAAGTAAATGAGGAAAAGTGTCAATCAAATGCTAGAAAGGAAAGAACATCACATGCAATCGAAATCAGTAAGGAAAAGAGAGAAATTTCAAAACCCTAAATTTAGGGAAAGTACAAAAAATCGTCACAATCTAAAAATAAAAAATCAAACATTGCATAGAATGAGATGAATATAGACAGAAACATCGCTTAAAATCAAAGAATCGAACCAATTTTAGTTCGATCTAAAGAGATATGAAACCCAAATTTTTAGGGTAAGTAAGAATCAACAGAATATAAGCAAATGTTCGAACTCACAGTAGCATAGGATGAACATAGACGGAATAACATTCAAAAAACAAGTATTTGAACCGATTTTGGTTCGATTTTGAGGAGATTTGCTTGCCATATTTAGGCAAGCACTATAGGAGAGTAGCCAGTACCAGAAGGGGGTCTAGTATGGTAAGGAATGGCCGTATAATCCCATGTCTGGTGGGATTTGGAGAGATTTTAGGGGAGGCGGCGCTAGGGTTCTTAGGAGGGAGAAGGGAGGTGAGGGGATGCAGAGGCGGCAAATGAGGGGGAGTGAGATTAGGGTTAGGAGTTTGGGTAGTTAAAGGGGAGGGTGTAATGTGGGCCGTTGATCTCAGAGATCAACGACCACGATTTAAAAGGGGTCTTGGGTCGGGTGGTTAAACGGGTCGCGACCGGTTTTAGGGGGTTGGGTTAATTTGGTTTGGGCTGGGGTATTTGGGCCAGTGTATTAGGTACTTTGGGCCATTTTTTGGTCCGAAGATAGGTTTAGTGTGAGGCTAGTTTTTAAATACCCAACATTTTAGGAAAAAGATAAGTTATAAAAGTAATTAATAAATAACAAAAAATATTATTTGTGTACTAAAATATTAAAAATAATAACTTAACATTATAAAAATATAAAAGGTTATCTTTTGCATAAATAATGTAATTATATATGCATATGGGCTATTATTGCAAAATGTGTAATTTAGCCTTAAAAATGCAAATGTAGTTATAAGAAATGCACTGAAAAATATTTAAAATCTCATGCTGGTATAAATGATAAGTTTATATGCTTAAATAATCATAAAATAATTTGGAGGATAATTATTGGATATTTATACAATAAAAATGCAGAAATAAATTGGTTTAAAGTCTTTAAAAATCATGAAAAATTATGAAAAATACTTGTGTATACTTAGAAATCAAATGATGATGCATATGCACTATTTTGAAAGTATATATATATATATATGAGGGAAAAATTGGGTATCAACAACTGTCCCTCTTTACCCGGGAATGATGAAAGAGTTGTCAGGTAAAGAAATGATGACCGATTTTGACCGAATGAGGTGATTTTGAAAAATATAGGCTGAACCCTAGTTTCTGAGTTGCCTACATATCCCTGATTTTACAGGAATCAGGCCATGTATAGTTCTGGATCCAACGGTGGAATAAACCGATGGAGTTGTTGTAGGAACGAACAAGCTTTTCTGGACAGGATGATATCGGGATTGTAAATGGATGTATCTGGGGGGGTGGATATGGATATTTGAACGGTTATCAGATGGGAACGGGTAACGAACGGTGGTTGGTTACGTTTGAAATTATTGCAAGATATGAACGTTGAACGGAAACCGGAGCGAAGATTGCTCCCGTTAAGAGAACAGTTACTTCCTGGATTACATGCAAAACTTAAATACAATGCATTCAGGTGTATATTGCGATAATTTAAACATGATGCAAATTCCCTTTTGACCATGAAAGTTGTCTTTGGACGATGGGGATGATGTCCTTAGACCATGATATCCTGGGCCATGAATTGCGTGATAAGGGATTCGCAGGCCATGAAATGATGTTCTCGGGCCATGAAAATGATGCCTCTGAACTATGACGCCTTTGAATAATGATGTGCGACTTTGAGAGATCCTCAGGCCATGGCATGGTGTCTTCCGGCTATGAGGATGATTCCTTCAGAGTATGACGCCTTCGGACAAAAATGGCGGTATTTTAGCCCATGAGATGCAAAGACATGACGTTTGGTTATGTGAAGCGAAACAAGACAGAGCTTAGTCTTGTGTAAGATCGGGGGCAGAGCTTAGCCCCAAGCAAAATAGAAGATAGTGCTAGATTTCAAGTAGCATAGCATTTGGTGTTATGCAAGGAAAGGCAGAACTTAGCCTTATGCGACTAAGGAGGCAATGCTTATCCTCATGCGAAATGGGAGACAATGCTTAGTCTCATCCAAGGAGGAAGCAGGGCTTGGCCTTATGCAAGATGGGAGACAATGCTTAGTCTCATGCAAGAGGAGGCAGGGCTTAGCCTCATGCAAGTGGGAGACAATGCGTAGTCTCGTGCAGGGGAAGGCAATGCTTAGCCTTATGCAATTAAGGAGGCAGGTCTTAGCCTCATGCAAGCGGGAGACAATGCTTAGTCTCATGCAGGGGAAGGCAATGCTTAGCCTTATGCAATTGAGGAGGCAGGGCTTAGCCTCATGCAAAGGTGGAGACAATGCTTAGTCTCATGCAGGGGAAGGCAATGCTTAGCCTTATGCAATTGAGGAGGTAGGGTTTAGCCTCATGCAAAATAGAGTCAATGCTTAGTCTCATATAGGGGAAGACAATGCTTAGACTTATGCAATTGAGGAGGCAAGGCTTAACCTCATGCAAAGGTGGAGACAATGCTTAGTTTCATGTAGGGGAAGGCAATGCTTAGCCTTATGCAATTAAGGAGGCAAGTCTTAGCCTCATGGAGACAATGCTTAGTCTCATGCAATGAACATATAATAAGTAGTAGCAAAGTATTTCTTAGCTGGAAATGTGTTTGCGCTTGGCAGCTTTGTCGTTATGAAGATAGTGATTCTGAGGTGTGCCCGAATTTGAGAATATTTCTTGTTCCTGCATCCAAAGGACAATAGTAAGTTTTACGGGGGAAGGTTGGTTCGTGCCTCCAACTTCCTGCTTTGCTTTGCTCTGTACCGAAGTCTTGCTTAAGTTACCACGGGTAGCATCTGGTTGTTTCATAAAAATAAAGTTTTCGAAAATGTGCGTGCGTATGATGAATGTAGTTATTTAAAATACATTAGTATGCAGTATTGGATAAATTAGATGAACCAATGACTATGACACTTTAGAGACATTGCAACTTCCTTAGAATTTTGAGGGTCCTCCTAAAAATTCTGCCCCAGTTTACTTAGGCGATTCTCTGACCGTTCTGCATATGATGACGTTGGCTGCACTTGCTCCAGAATTTTGAGGGTCCTCCTCAAAATTCTGCCCCAGTTTCTGGTTGTGGGGAAAATGATCATTTATTGAATTGTGACCGAATCCACAAGGCTTCCTACGTATCCCCTCTTAAATGGGAATCAGGTCAAGCGTAGTTCAATTACATCAGATTAAGAAATGCGAACATTCTAAACGTAATATCTTTTGACTGCGTCTGAATTGATAGGCTTTGGCCAAACCTCTCCGTTCATTTCTGTGAGTATGAGTGCTCCTCATGTTAGTACTCTCTGAACCATGTAGGGCCCTTGCCAATTGGGTGAAAATTTCCCTTTGGCTTCATCTTGATCCTGGTGCGAACTGTGTAGGTTTGACCCTTTTGTTGAAGGCTCTGGACATCCTATTCTAATAGAGTTGACCATGACACTCTGCATTCATTCTTTTCCCGTCAATGACAGCTAATTGTTCATAATGTCTTCTTATCTATTCTGCATCACTGAGTTCAGCTTCTTGTATGATTCTTAAAGAAGGAATTTCAACCTCGGCAGGAATGACAGCTTCGGTACCGTAGACCAGCAAATAGGGAGTAGCCATGGTTGATGTGCGGGCTGTGGTACGGTACCCCAATAAGGCAAAAGGTAACCTCTCGTGCCATTGCTTATGGTTGTCTACCATCTTCCTCAGTATTTTCTTGATATTCTTGTTTGCGGCCACCACCACTCAATTCATTTGAGGCTTGTATGCTGTGGAATTCTTGTGCTTGATTTTGAAGGTCTCGCACATAGCTTTCATTAGGTCACTGTTGAGATTGGCGGCGTTGTTGGTGATGATGGACTCTGGAACCCCGAATCGGCAAATAATACGATCTCTGACAAAATCTGCAATGACTTTCTTGGTTACAACTTTGTAGGATGCAGCTTCGACCCATTTTGTGAAGTAGTCTATGGCCACTAAAATAAACCTGTGCCCATTAGAAGTGGCGGGCTCGATTGGTCCAATGACGTCCATTCCCCAAGCGGCAAAATGCCAAGGTGCACTCATTGCATTGAGTTTATTTGGTGGCACTTGTATCATACCTGCGTGTATTTGGCACTGATGACATTTTTGGACATACCTGATGTTGTCTATTTCCATAGTCATCCAAAAATAACCTGCCCTCAGTATCTTCTTGGCTAAAATGAAACCACTCATGTGTGGTCCGCAAGTTCCCGAGTGTATCTCTTCGAGCAGTTTGGAAGCTTCCTTGGCATCGACACACTATAATAACCCTAGGTCTGGAGTCCTTCTGTACAGAATTCCTCCACTTTGGAAGAAATGGTTGGACAATCTTCGGAGCGTGCATTTTTTAGTATGATTTGCATGCTCCGGGTACTCTCCTTTGCCATGTACTCCTTGATATCATGGAACCATGGATTCCCGTATGCTTCTTCTTCAACATGAGCGCAGTAAGGTGGCTGATTATGAATCTTTACCGGAATGGGGTCGATGAAATTGTTGTCCGGATGCTGTATCATGGAGGACAAAGTGGCCAATGCGTCTACGAATTCATTCTGGATTCTCGAGACATGTCTAAACTCTATCTTCGTGAACCTCTTCATCATCTCTTGCACATGATATAGATATGGTAATATCTCGGTATTCTTTTTAGCACATTCTCCCTGCACCTGATGTACCAGAGGATCTGAATCACCAATTACCAGTAATTCTTGGATATTCATGTCAACGGCCAAATTGAGCCCGAATATGCAAACCTTATATTCTGCCATATCATTGGTGCACGAAAATCTGAGTTTTGCGGATACCGGATAATGTTGACCTGTTTCTGACACCAAAACGGCTCCAATACCCACTCCTTTGAAGTTTGCGACTCCATCGAAAAACATTCTCTATTCGTCGTAGGCTTCGGCGATATCTTCTCCTACGAATGATACTTCTTCATCAGGAAAATACATTTTTAGTGGTTTGTATTCTCCTCCTACAGTATTTTCCGCAAGATGATCCACTAATGCTTGTCCCTTAACCGCCTTTTGTGTCACATAGACGATGTCGAATTCACTTTACAATATCTGCCATTTTGCCAGCTTCCCTGTAGGCATGAGTTTCTGGAAGATATAGTTTAGATGATCCATCCTTGATATGCGATATGTGGTATAGGCACAGAAGTAGTGCCTCAATTTCTGGGATATCCAAGTCAAAGCACAGCAGGTGCATTCCAACAAAGAATACCGTGATTCGTAGGGTGTGAACTTCTTACTCAGATTGTATATGGCCTATTCTTTCCTTCCTGTCTCATCGTGTTATCCCAAGACACAACCAAAATCCCCATCTAATACAGAGAGATAGAGTAGCAGTGGTCTACCAGGTTCTGGCGGGATCAGGATTGGCGGTGTGGACAAATATTCTTTGATTATGTCAAAAGCTTTCTGGCAGTCTTCAGTCCAACTGGTTGTGGCATCCTTCTTTAACATTTTGAAAATCGGCTCACAGATTACAGTTGATTGTGCTATGAAGCGGCTGATATAATTAAGACGTCCCAAGAAGCTCATCACGTCTTTCTTGTTCTTTGGAGGTGGCAAATCCTGGATAGCCTTGACCTTTGATGGGTCTAGCTCAATTCCTCGGCGGCTGTCGATGAATCCTAATAACTTTTCTGCGGGGACCCTGAAGGCACATTTTGCGAGATTCAATTTCAAATTGTACCTCCGAAGCCAATCAAAGAATTTCCTTAGGTCTGCTATGTGATCTGTACTCTTCTTGGATTTGATGATGACGCCATCCATATATACCTCTATCTCCTTGTGTATCATGTCGTGGAAAATATTTGTCATGGCCCTCATATAAGTGGCCCCAACATTCTTTAGACCAAACAAGATCATTTTATAGAAGTACACCCCCAACGGTGTAATAAAAGCTGTCTTTTCGACATCCTCTTCATCCATCCAGATCTGATGATATCCCGCGAAGCAATCCACAAAGGATTGGAGTTCATGTTTGGCGCAGTTGTCGATCAATATGTATATGTTGGGTAACCTGAAATCATCTTTGGGACTTCCTTTGTTTAGGTCCCGATAATCGACGCATACTCTGACTTTCCCATCCTTCTTCGGAACTGGCACGATGTTAGCCAACCAAGTTGGATATTAAACCACTCTGAGAACCTTAGCTTTGATCTGCTTGGTAACTTCTTATTTGATTTTCAAACTCATATCTGGCTTGAACTTTCTGAGCTTCTGCTTTACCAGCGGACACATTGAGTTGGTAGGTAGTTTATGAGCCACTATGGACGTGCTCAAACCGGTCATATCATCATGGGACCATGCAAAGATATCCTCATACTCCTTCAAGAACCGGGCATACTCTACCTTCTCTGATGGTTATAGGTGGATGCTTACACGTATTTCCTTGACTGTTTCGGAGTCTCCTAGATTAACTGTTTCAGTCTCATCCAAATTGGACTTAGGCTTATTTCAAAGTTTTTCACTTCTCTGACAATTTCCTCGGGTATTATATCCTCTTCCAGATCCTCTGAATCATTATCCTTATGTTGCGTTGTCTCATTACATGTCACAGTCGTAAGTTCATCGGGATAGGTAATAATAATGCTGTAGAGAAAAATGTAAAGAATAATAATAAATAGTAAAAATAACAATGCACTAGATAAATCTTGAAAACGTCAAACGAGTACGGCTCGATGACACGAGCAATTATTTCAAAACAAAACATGCTTAAAACAAAATACTGAAAATGTCTTAAATGCTCATAAACATTGCTTTTAAAATAAATGATGCTAATTGCCAGGCTACCCAGGAACTCGACTGGCTCTTGATGGTGTAGCAGTCCAGTTCTTGAGAACAACTCCCTTCTCCACGATCTGAATAATGAGGCCTTCCTCCTCCTCAATTATCACACTGCAATCCATGTCTTCATCATCCAGAAACAGATTCCTTATACTAGCTAGAACTTCATCTTCTTCGGACTCTCACATCATGTCAGCTTGATGAAATGACTGGCTCAAATATGGTACTGGTTGCTCTAGAGGGTAATAAAGACCACACCATGGTGGCGACCAATTCTGATACTCGTGCCAGGTGTATTCATACCCAAGCCCAAAAGTTATGCCGTGACGCTTTAGCTGTATTGGTTTGGTGATCCCCCGGAGATTCTTATCGAGACCTTTGCCAGGCTCATACCCTGTCCATGCCAATATGCCTTCTATCTTATTGCTCCACCATTTTTCCTTTTCAATTGTGTTGACACGCTCGATGCGATGGTATGTTTCTCCACCCAACTTCCTTCTATTCTCGATGACCGAAACAGTTTGACTGGTGTAAATAGGATTACTTCCATCCCCATGGATGATCACTTCCTGATGGTTCCACTCAAACTTCACGACCTGATGTAGAGTAGAAGCTACGGCCCTAGCGGCATGTATCCAAGGTCGTCCCAACAATAGGTTGTAGTAGCAGATATGTCTAACACCTGAAACTCAACATCAAACGAGGTTGGGCCCATCTGTAGGCTGAGGTTGGTTTCCTCAATTGTGGCTCTTTGAGACCCATCAAATACTTTCACATTCATACTTCCTGCTCGTATCTCATACAAGACTTTACTCAATCTTTTCAGAGTAGTTAATGGACATATGTTAAGACTCGAATCCCCATCTATCAGGACTTTGGCAATGAACTTATCCTCAAACTGCACTGTGATATGCAGTGCCTTGTTGTGACTTAGTCCTTCTGGTGGTAGCTCGTCTTCATGAAAAGTGATCTTGTGGCTTTCCAACACTTGTCCTACCATATTGGCCATTTCCCCTGGTAATGTTATTGGGTACATTGGCTTCGTTCAACACCTTCATCAGGGCATTCCTATGTGCCTCAGAGTTTTGAAGTAGTGATAAAATTGATATTTGAGCAGGGGTTTTGTTCAGATGATCAACCACATAATACTCTCTTGCCTGCACCTTTCTCCAAAGATCATCTGGGCCAGTCTCACTAACAGGCGGTTTAGAGGCCGCTTCTTTGCTCGTCCTTCCAAATGCTCGGGTGTATAAATTCTACCAGTTCTGGTTATGCCTTGTGCTGCACCTGTTTCTTCCATTTTTGCCTTTCCTTTCCTTCTTGCTTCCGCAACATAATCCCATGGTATAACATTAGACTTATAAGATGGTGTAGGTGCTACCATCACGGTGAAAGGTGTTGTTACTTCAATCTCAAATAGAGTTGGTGCAGTTACCTCAACTTCAATCGGTGCCTGAGTTTGTACCATGATAGGTGTGAAAGTGACTGGAAATGTTTCAGGATTATCCCCTTATCGAATGAGTCCAATTGACCCCTCTGAGTCCCATTCTTTATCGGTCTCTAATCATGTTTACCCCTCCGCCTCTGTGATATGGGAGAGGATTGTTACGGACATTGGGTGCAGTCTCCTTTGCCTGTATAACTTTGGTATCAATCAACGTCTGGATCTTATCCTTCAGAGTGTGGCATTCATCAATAGTGTGACCCTTCATGCCCGAATGGTAGGCACATGTCTTGTTCGGATTGATTCATTAAGAGGAATTTTCCATGGTGACAGCGGGAATGAGAGTGACAAAACCGGCAGCCTTCAGCCTCTCATACAACTGGTCGATGGGTTCAGCAATAGGAGTGTATTGTCTGGGCGGTCTGCGGTCAAAATTTGGTCTAGGGTTTTGGTAGTTT
The DNA here is from genome assembly GCF_000390325.3 of Nicotiana tomentosiformis. Taxonomy (NCBI): domain Eukaryota; kingdom Viridiplantae; phylum Streptophyta; class Magnoliopsida; order Solanales; family Solanaceae; genus Nicotiana; species Nicotiana tomentosiformis. The sequence goes on from NC_090822.1 coordinate 29,497,325, forward strand.
TGGCGGGCTGGTGGTGAGTGGTAGTATGCAGGTTGGGTGTTAAAGGTATGGTAAGTGGTGTCAAGTTGTTGGTATCTGGGAGGTGAAGGCTGATATGTGGGTGAAGGTGTTTGGTATGTGAGGGAGACTTCGGACCTTGGGCTACCATTACTGTACCTACTTCTTTCTTCTTGGAGATACCTCCTGACTGTAGGGCCTTCTTTTTGGCTTGGAGTGCTTCAAAATTTGTCACCATTCCGCTTTTGATCCCTTCTTCTATTCTCTCTCCCAACTTGATGATATCATAAAATTTATGGTTTTCAATAACCATCAATCTTTCGTAGTATTTCGGATCCTGAACTCTGACGAAGAACTTATTCATCTGTTCTTCTTCTAGCATTGGCCTTACTTTTGCAGCTTCAGACCTCCACCGAGTAGCATACTCGCAGAAAATTTCCGTTGGCTTCTTCTTGATATTTTGAATATAGAAAATGTCTGGTGCATTTTCTGTGTTAAACCTGAACCGATCCATGAAATCCGATGCCATGCTTACCCAATTAACAAATTTATTTGGGTTCTGATTGATGTACCAAGATAGGGCATCTCTAGTGAGGCTTCTCATGGACAGCTTCATGCAGATTGTTTCAACCCTGCCAACTCCTACAAGCTTGTCACAATATGTTTTCAAGTGCACCTTTGGATCACCAGTTCCATCGAACATTTCGAACTTAGAAGGTTTGTAACCCTCTGGAATTTCTACATTTGACCGAATATACAAATCTTCATAATTTAAACCCTCAATGCCTTTGCCCCCTTTGACATTTTGAACCCTGCCGATAAGTTTCTTGAGTTCCTCTGCCATGTTCTTGATGAGAAGGTCCTTCTCGGTGGATTCGGGTATGTATAGGGTCTTTTGTGGGGTGTGGGGTAAGGATTTCACATATATGGAATTTCTTTGGTGGACTCCGGGAATCTGGGCATAATGGCGGTCATTGGTTGAGTTTTGCGGGTCAGGAGTAGGCTGTGGTGCATTCTGAGGAGTGTGGTATGTGGTAGTTTGTGGGTATTGGGTCGGATGATGATGATGCGGTGGAGGAGTTGGTACTGGTGGAGGATTAGGATTTTGGGGAGGCGTGGCGTATTGATGAGGTGAGAGAGGGTTTTTGTGGGTGCTGGTTTTGTGTGTTTTGAGGAGGTGTTGAGTTTTGGGCATTTTGTTGGTTGATGTCGGGTACATTCAGGGTAAGGGAAAGGTTTGCCAAGTTACGGACCTGCTCAAGTTCCCCTTGTAACTCCAGTATCGTTTTCTCTAATCGCAAAACCAAGTCGTTCTGTGCCAGAGTACTCCGACCATCCGAAGTCTCAACATTCTCTGCATGTGTAGCGTTATCTTTCCTGATACCGCTCAAATCATCCATCTTAGCCTTTCCTTTGTTCTTAGGATCACTTGGAGGAGGAGGAGGAGGTGGAGGACCTCTAGATCTGGTATGATATGCCGATGACCAGTATGCACAAACCAACCTTAGGGGATAGGAATAAACAAAGAAAAGAAGAAAAACAAAAGGTAAACAAGTCAGTAAGGAGTATTAAAAGGATATTTACGATATTTAAACACGAATTGCGGAATTCGCATCCTAATTTGGTGACCTCATTATGCCCGAGGTAGGCCTAGCGACATATAGCTTTGGAGAAAACTCAATGCCGATAACTGCATCATATCATTAATATGATAAATAGACCAAATCTCTACTAAAACGAAAATAATTAAAAAGAGTCACTAGTGGCATTTGACTTATTACAATCAAATTCTAAAACGAATCTAGAAAACATCACCCCTAATCTACTTGGTCCCAAAGGGACCTTCTCCAAGCTTGGCCTTCTTAGCCCCGTCAATCAGATTCCCCAGGTCACGCATGTCCAATAGCAAATATGCCCTTGCTAGATGTCTTCCTTCATTGCCCTCTGCGTTCTGACAATTCGAGACCCTTTTCCTCATCTTTCCCTCAAGTTCCATCAAACCCTGCTCCAAATACTCCAACCTTTTTGTTGATTTTGTAGCGATTCCCCTCCATTCATTGATTGCTTCCCTGTCCACTTTATGCTGTTCCAAATGCCTGGCCTCAGATTCAAAGACCTTTTTGCGCAACCTCCTGTATTTGACTTGTGCTTCAGCAGCGTCGTCTATGACCCTATTTCTCAAATAAACCCCTGGCTTGACCTCTCCTACTATGTCATCGACTAACCATGATGGGTAGAAGTACACATGGCCGACATGATATCTGTCTAGCTCGATGGTATCTTTCTCTACAATAATCTTTTGATTCCACATGTGCTGTGCCTCGAACTTGAATGGAATGACATTCCCTTGGAAATCTGCTTTGTAATGAACCATTTTGCAAACTCGTGGTATAACCTGCTTTCTCCCAGCTTGCCTCATGACTCTGATAGGAGCATAAGGATAGATTCCCCTTAATCCGATTAGCACTAGATAAGGAACATCTCTCGACCTGATGATGAATTCACTGCTAGGGAACCACTCGAACATCCAATGTACCTTGTCATCAGTCAAATTGCTAAAGAAATGTACCCAGCTCACAGTGTTTCCCGGTTGTGCAAACCTGTATGGGATAAAAGTCATTCTCTTCGGATGGTGATAAGCTATGTGGTCATTCTATGGCCGTCGCAGAAATACTTGACGGTATTGTCCTCTCTGAAGGTGTTCCAACAACCATATTTGCAGCAACAGTTTGCAACCCTCAAAATGCCTATATCCCTTTTTGCAACGGTCTAAGGCTCGGTACATCTCAACCACGATCATTGGGACAATAGTGTAAGTTTGCCCCTCAATTACTTCCATTAGGGTCTTAGTGACCATAGCTAGGCGAGTGTGGATCCTTTCTCCTTGTATTGGAAATATCAACATCCCTAGAAAATAGGCAGTGAATACAAAAACCCGGCGGTGATTCCAACAAAGAAGTGATGGCAAATTCATCATGGTAAAGGTTGTCACACCTCCTTTTTCCCGAGGGGATAAGGAATAAGGGAGTTTTTTCAATTAAAGTGACATTGTTCGAAATGAGATTATTTATTTATTCAGAGTCGCCATTTGGAATAATTTATGGTGTCCCAAGTTACCGGTTTATTTTAAATCCCAAATCGAGGAAATTGACTCTATTTTTACGGTCCGCGAACACAGAAGATCGGGTAAGGAATTCTGTTAACCCGGGAGAAGGTGTGAGGCACTCCCGAGTTCTGTGGTTTTAGCATGATGGCTTAACAATTAATACTTGGCCTAATTATCTGATTTAATACATGTTTAAAACCTATCGTGCATTCTTTACTTTTAAATCGCTTTTAGTATTTATGGAATTTGTTTGAACAAGTCGCGATGTCGCGCACTCGTTTGTTTTTGTACATATTGCGAATTGCGCCACGTGAAATGCACCCGCGATTTACAACGTGTTAATTTTATTATCATTTGAAGTTACGGTCGGGTCACATGAAATACACACCCGAATTGGAATTTACGTATCGTGACTATGCCACGGGAACCGTACCCATAGTAACAATGATTAATAATTAATCGCGCCTAAAGCAAGCTACGATGATCATGAGTTATTTTCCTAAACTAATTTGAGGTTATTGTGATGGTCAAAATTATGGAATTGATTGCGAGTAAATACATGTTTGAATACTAAAGAAGTATCACAAATGGTCATAACATGATTAATTTAATAATGCTCATATTCTGAATTTTTATTAAAGAAAACATACATATTCGGCAAAAGTGAAGCCAACCAGAACTCAAGAACGGACTCAGTTGTTCAAGACAAACATAATTATAATTGCACATGACAACATCAAACTAGTTCTCAAATGATTTTTATAATCTCAGTATTCTATAACTCTATAACAACACAAAGCTCATAGATAAAGAACAGAACATTCTTAAGTCAACCAAATTCTTTCAAAAATCCTTTTAGAACAGAAGGCAAAAGACGAACCTCTACATGTCAAAGCTTCCGCCCTCTACTAGCCCCAACCCCACTAGCTCCATCGAACACATCCAATCGAGAAGCAACCTATTACCCAGCAATCTACGAAGCAGCACAACCCAGCAGAAACAAACAACAATTTCCATTAAATGCCTAGATTTTCGGAAGCTCCTTCCTTTTCAGATCTTTCTTTTTCTTTTTGTTGAAATTTTGAATGCTAAAACTTCTTCTTCCAGCTATTTCGTGTGCTTGCGTATATGTGTTTCGGAAGGGGTCACTGAAGTTTCTTTCGCTCAGAGGAATTATCTGTGTGTATTATGAATTGAATATTGTGTGTTTGGATGGGAGTCAAGGGAGAGAGTGACGGAGGAGGAGGCGGTTGTTGTGTAAAACCAAGATAGAGAAGGATCTTAGGTTTATTTTTTTTAAGGGAGCCGTCTGATCCTGTTTGTTCTCCTCTTCGAAAAAAGAGAGATGAAATTAGGGTCCCTTTTAGACATGAATAAGGAATATTGGGCTGGCGGGTAGTGGGCTTGGGCGAATGGAAAGAAAATGGGCCACTAGAAGCACATGCCCAAAGCTGTAATGAGACCTCATAACCTTCTCTTTTCTTTTTTTGTATTTTGCAAGACTAATCAATTTATTTAATACTCCTAATTCCAACTAATTTGTAAAATTAACCTAATGACCTATTTTTCTACAATTAACTAATTCATTTAGCTAACAAATGCATGTAGAGTTACTAATGTATTTTTTGGTATTTTAGTGTTTTACAAATGCAATTAATTATGCAACTAAAATCTAAAAATATAAAAATTAAAAAATATTTTTGTATTTTCTTTAGGATTTAAAATGCAACTTAAAAATGCATCAAACATGAATACGTACAAAGCAAACTAAGTAAAAATATAGAAAAATAATTTAAAGCTATTTTTTGGATTTTTTAGGAGTAATTTTATGTTAGGGCAAAAATTAGGTGCTCACAAAGGCGATATGACTTGTTGTGACCATAACGCTCGTAAAGGAAGTCAAATGGTATGTAAGATTTCTTCAGACAGACTAACTCATCATTTTTCCTGAAACTCATCATTTTTAGGAAACCTCGAGAAGTACGGTTTTCCGGTACCAACAAGCCAGGATTATCCCTTGGGATCCCAGCGAAACCTTCTATTTCCTCTAGAAGGGGAGTCATTTCTATATCACCAAAACGGAAGACGACCCTCTTCTCATGCCAGAACATGGTGGCAGCCTCAATTAACACATTGTTCGGCTGAATATCTAACAAAGGAGATAAATTCCCGAGAACTCTTTTCACATGGTTTTTGTCACTCGGTGAGAGATTTTTCCACCAATCTAGCAACAAAGGTGGGTTACTTCGAACCATGCCGAACCTGGGGACTTCGTGCCTTATTTCTGCAAAATATATAAAGTTAGCCCTTTCCCCTCCGGATTCGACTATTTACACATTAATGATTAGCATATTGGCACATTTTCTCCAAATAATGCACATATCATGATTGTACCCTTTGGGATTTAAGAAAATCCTGGCGGGCTTTGGACAAGGCTTGCCTTAGAGAGTTATTACGCGGACAACATTCTAACCCATACTAGGTTTAGATATGATACATGCACAGTTAATATAAGAGTGGGAATTTCTAGAAGAGTCTAGACCGGTACCCTCAAGTGGACAACTTGAGAGGGGAAGGCACGGAACCATCGATTGCACCGCTGATCGACTAGTTTTACTGCAAATAAGCCTTTCCAAATCTAAAAGGGTGATTTAGGAAGAGCGCGGACACTCATCAAGCGCTGCTATGGTATTAATTACACACGAGTGGAATATGATGTGGAGCATGCTTTATGTAAAGATAAAATAACACGTTGTTAAGTATTTTGCATGATGAAAATAATAAACGCAATATTAAATGGAGCGTAAAGACACAAAAAGAAAGAAAAACAAGGAAGAAGTTAGTTCGCGCAATGTGAAAGAATAGAAAATAAAGGAAAACACACATTGTAACCAAATTAAGCAAAGATTTGCATGTTAATACAAATTCAAAATAGAGGAAAATAGGGAAAATAGTGTGCATGTAGCCATAAAAAGGGAAAATGAAAGTGAGATGTTCATGTAACGATAAAGAATAAGGAAACACATTCATCAAAGAAGACTAATTCATATAGACCAAGTTCACTATGGTAAGAGCCTAAAAAATATCCCCAGCAGAGTCGCCATGCTGTCGTGCCCCTTCTTTCTCGCGGAGTCGGGCTTCGACACGTGACAACTCTTTTAAAGGAAATGTGTTAAAAGAGAGAGTCACCACCTAAAGGGTTTGAGGTGCGTTAGGGCACCTATTTTCAAGTAACTCTGGTTTAACCAGTTTGCGTCACCAAAGATCGGGTAAGGGCTCAAGTTACCTCGAGGAGAAGGTGTTAGGCATTCCTCGAGGTCCACAACTGTGGGTCCCGACCAAAATCGAATTATATGAATTAGTCAAATACTAAGAGAGAAAAACAAGAAGTAAAAAAATCAATATTAGAAGGTCCTTGAGTAAACACAGATAATTGGTTTAAAGACAAGATGGGGGGGTCCTACATTTTTTAGCCTAAAGGATCACCCCGTGCAACATAAATAATACTTCGTAACTCCCTCGAGATGGGGTGTTACTCGTATTATTCAGCGGACACAAACTATCATCTCCTACTACCCGATTACTATCTTTATGTTTTTACCTAAAGCGCACTAGTTGATTCTAAATAGTACCTTATGCGTGCACTACCCGTCCCATACCTATAGTGCAGGAGGTATTTTGACCTCTTTCTTGGGTGGTTCTAGACTTGACTTAGGTTGCTCAAAATGATTAAACTAGGAGACATACAAAATAAGTTGGACTTCATGTGAAGGCAATTAAGGGCTCAAGTTAGCCTCCACACTTAGACAACAAATGCACGCAAACAAATTAGGCATTTGACAGTTTCAGAATTGAGATAAGTTAAAGCCATTAAGCCCTATAGACATAGTTTCTATGTGACCTTGGGATTCAAGCGTGCAGGCAGTTTCAGAGCAAGATGCCATTTTAGAACGACTTCTAAATGACTACGCAGTTGCCTACTGATTATAGGTTATAAGAGGTTAAACATATAGGCATGATATCTAGGTGATTTATACAGTAATTAGCAATGATAATTGCAGGAGAATATTCAAAATTGCTTAGTTGGATCCTATAGGCATGCTTTCTAATAGTGACAGTGACACAGTGTTGAAAGTTCAACATTAACACTTAAATGAAACGAGCAAGAAAATCAATAATTAAGGTTGGTTTTAGATCCTATAGGCATGATTTCTATAATCAATAATTAAGATCTATAGGTAGGATTTTTAAATGGCACATTAGGTAGCATGTAAATTAACAGAATCCTATACCGCCTAATGAGTATGCTGTAATGCACATTGAGACATTAGTCATTTAATTTTCTATAGGCATGGTTTCTAGCATGTGGAAGCAAAATGTGTCAAACAAATTAAATACCTATAGGCAGGTTATCTAACACACACAATAGCAGAACATATTTGAGCAAAGTAAAACACATATAGGCAGGATTTCTACCCGTTTCAATGCAGGTATTAAGATAAGCCCCATTTTTTCAATTTTACTAATACCCCAATTGTTATTACAACATTATTACAGACCAAATGAATGGAATAAATTCCAGAGTAAAATAACTATAGTGAGCCTACAACAGACCAAAGATATACCCAGCCAGGCCAGGCCTTTATTCTCAAGTCCACATAGTTCACAACAGTCTAGAAGTCATATCCTTATTTACATAAGGCAGCCAGAAACCAATTGATTCAGCCAGTAGATAAAAATAAAGTTGAGCAATTAGAACCATGACCCTAGTGTGTCAGAGTTTCCAAGGGCTTCAAGGACCCAGGGTAGTGCTCCCACTAGGGAGGTTGATAGGGGAAATTTAGAGAAAGACTAAAGACCAAATCCTATTGTGTCAGAGTTCACAAGGGTCTCAATTGGACCCCGAGCAGTGCTCACACCAGGGAGGTCAAATGATAGAACCTAAGTAGCCTTGGCTTTCAGCCGGCTAAGAATAAGAACTCAAAAGAGACCAGGCAGTAAGTGAAGTAAACCAAGGTTGAGAGACAAAACTAAGGGATACAAACATAGTCAAGTTGCATATATAGCAGATAGTTGGACAAGTTATAGAGTTTAAGAACAATCTTAGCAAAGATTTAGAAAAAAACAGGTTCAACATTTAGTGCATAAACAGTCCTACATTATCAAAGTCAAGGGAAGAACATGTTTGTAGGATTGATGAAAAGTATCATACATAGCTCATAATATAAAAGAAAAGGTTCAAATTATACTAATTATAAGTCCTAGTGTTATGAAATAGTCACACTAATTTGGTGGCAGAACTACATTTAGACATGATGGGGAAACAAATTACTACAACTACTAGTGAATCAGGGGAGCAAAATCATGCTAAAAGGGATATATTGATAGAGAACTAGTCGTGATTGACAGGATTAAAACATGCTATATAAGCAAGATATAACCACGAAAATTCAGAATAGACTTGTGCCATAGAATAGATGTGAACATTCATGTTTTGAACACAATTGACTAGTCGACTAAAGAGGATACAAATTATGCAAGTAAAGCGTGTTCACACAATAGGATTGATAGCCTAAAGAAAAAATAAAAACCACAGAGATGCTTACAAGTGCAAAGATCCCAAACAGTAGTAACACATTGAGAAGAATTTAATTTACTCGAATCAAGTTTAGGCATGCTTAAAGCTATCAACATTATGAAGTTAAACGATAAGGAGACCTAAAAAATTGGAGTAAAATAAACAGAATTGCACACAAAACAACCCAAAAAACTCATTAAACTAACGAACTTCAGAAGTGAAGGCATATGCAAATTTTAGATACATAGGAACGAAATTACAAAGGTTCAGTAACTCACCAGTTAAACGAAAATACAAGAAAGAACAAAAGTCCACAGTGTTCTGAACATCAATGAGAAGCAAGAGCCCAGAATTTAGTGGCCTTGGCTTTCAGCCGGCCAAGAACCAAAGTATAGAACGTGATAATGAAGAAATAACAAAATAAAGTTTTAAATTTTAGTGAGATTATAACGATTCCAAAAGAGTCTCTTTCTAAAGGGGAATGAGGAGGGTTTTATATAGTGACATAGATTGAACAAGTAAATACGGAAAAGTGTCAATCAAACGCTAGAAAGGAAAGAACATCAAATGCAATCAAAATCAGTAAGGAAAAGAGAGAAATTTCAAAACCCTAATTTTAGGGAAAGTACAAAAAAATCGTCAGAATCTAAAATTAAAAAATCAAACGTTGCACAGAATGAGATGAATATTGACAGAAATATTGCTTAAAATCAAAGAATCGAACCAATTTTTGTTCGATCTAAAGAGATCTGAAACCCTAATTTTTAGGGTAAGTAAGAATCAACATAATATAAACAAATGTTCGAACTCACAGTAGCATAGGATGAACATAGATGGAACAACATTCAAAAAATAGGGATTTGAACCGATTTTGGTTCGATTTTGAGAAGATTTACTCGCCATGTTTAGGCAAGAACTATATGAGAGTAGCCAGTACCAGAAGGGGGTCGAGTATGGTAATAAATGGCCGTATAATCCTATGTCTGGTGGGATTAGGAGAGATTTTAGGGGAGGTGGCACTAGGGTTCTTAGGAGGGAGAAGGGATGTGAGGGGATGCAGAGGTGGCGGATGAGGGGGAGTGAGATTAGGGTTAGGGGTTTGGGTAGTTAAAGGGGAGGGTGTAATGTGGGCCGTTGTTCTCAGAGATCAACGACCACGATTTAAAAGAGGTCTTGGGTCGGGTGGTTAAACGGGTCGCGACCGAGTTTAGGGGGTTGGCTTAATTTGGTTTGGACTGGGGTATTTGGGCTAGTGTATTAGGTACTTTGGGCCATTGTTTGGTCCGAAGATAGGTTTAGTGTGAGGCTAGTTTTTAAATACCCAATATTTTAGCAAAACATAATTTATAAAAGTAATTAATAAATAACAAAAATATTATTTGTGTACTAAAAGATTAAAAATAATAACTTAATATTATAAAAATATAAAATGTTATCTTTTGCATAAATAATGTTATTATACATGCATATGGCTATTATTGCAAAATATGTAATTTAGCCTTAAAAATGCAAATGTAGTTATAAGAAATGCACTGAAAAATATTTAAAAACTCATGCTGGTATAAATGATAAGTTTAGATGCTTAAATCATCATAAAATAATTTGGAGGATAAATATTGGATATTTATACAATAAAAATGCAGAAATAAATTGGTTTAAAGTCTTTAAAAATCATGGAAAGTTATGAAAAATACTTGTGTATGCTTATAAATCAAATGATGATACATATGCACTATTTTGAATGTGTATATGTGTGTGTGTATATATATATATATATATATATATATATATATATATATATGTATATGTTTAAAATATGAGAGAAAAATTAGGTATCAACAAAGGGTGTTCCGTTCAAGTGGACCGAGGAGTGTGAGGAGAGCTTTCAAAAGCTCAAGTCTGCTTTGATTGCAACCCCTATGTTGGTGTTGCCTTCGGGTTCGGGGTCTTATACTATGTACTATGATGCGTCACATATTGGTCTCGGCGCGGTGTTGACGCAGGACGGTAGGGTGATTGCCTATGCGTCTAAACAGCTGAAGGTGCGTGAGAAGAACTATCATATCCATGACCTTGAGTTAGCAGCTATTTTTGATTCCTTGAAGATCTGGCGACACTATTTGTACGGTGTCCCTTGTGAGGTCTATACCGACCACCAGAGTCTACAATATTTGTTCAAACAGAAGGGTCTTAACTTGCGGCATCGGAGGTGGTTAGAGTTGCTTACGGACTATGATATCACCATTCTATATCATCCCGGGAAGGCCAAGGTAGTCGTTAATGCCTTGAGTCACAAGGAGGAGAGCTTGGGCAGTTTAGCATATCTACCGGTAGCAGAGAGGCCATTAGCCTTGGATGTTCCAGCCTTGGCCAACCAGTTTGTTAGATTAGATGCTCTCTGAGCCGAGCTGAGTTTTGCCTTGTGTGGTTTCTTGGTCTTCTCTTTATGATCGTATCAAAGAGCATCAGTATGACAACCCTCATCCGCCTGTCCTCAAGGACACAGTTCAGCACTGCGATGCCAAGAAGGTCACTATTGGACATGACGATGTATTACAGATTGAGGGCAGGCTATGTGTGTCCAATGTAGATGGTTTGCGTGAATTGATTTTTCAAGAGGCTCACAGTTTGAGGTACTCCATTCATCCGGGTTCCACGAAGATATACAGGACTTGATGCAACACTATTGGTGGAGACGGATGAAGAAGGACATAGTGAAATATGTAGCTCGGTGCCTAAACGGTCAGCAGGTGAAGTATGAGCACCGGCGGCCAGGTGGATTGCTTCAGAGTCTAGAGATTCCAGAGTGGAAATGGGAGAGAATTACTATGGATTTTGTTGTTGGGCTCCCACAGACTCGGAAAAGGTTAAATTGATTCAAGATCGACTCCGTACAGCCCAAACCAGACAGAAAAGTTATGCGGATCGAAAGGTTTGCGATGTTGTATTCATAGTTGGGGAGTAGGTCTTGCTCCAGATTTCTCCTATGAAGGGTGTTATGAGGTTCGAGACGAAGGTCAAGCTGGGCCCTAAGTATATCGGACCATTTGAGATACTTGAGAGGATTGTAGGGGTGGCTTACAGGTTTGCACTACCACCGAGTCTAGTTGTAGTTCATCGAGTATTCCATGTTTCTATACACTGGAAGTATCACGACGATCCGTCTCATGCGTTGGATTTCAACTCAATCCAGTTGGACAAGGATTTATCTTTTGTTGAAGAGCTGGTGGCCATTTTGGACAGGCAGGTTTGAAATTTGAGGTCGAAGAACATTGCTTTAGTAAAGGTTCAGTAGAGGGGTCAGCCAGTCGAGGAGGCGACTTGGGAGACCGAGCATGATATGCGTAGCCGTTAACCTCATCTTTTCACCACTTTAGGTATGTCTCTATACTGGTTCGAGGACGAACGTTTGTTTTAAGAGGGGGGGGGGGGGATGTAATGACCCGACCGGTCATTTTGAGTATTTTAGCCCCGATCCCTAAATTTATGATTCCTCTATGTTATAATGTGATTTTGTGACTTGCCAATGTATTTGGTTTTGGTTTCGGGTGAGTTTTAGAGTGAAATGGGACACATAGTCCCTAAGTTAGAGGTTTAGGTTATAAACATTAACCGTAGTTTGACTTGTGTAAAAATGACCCCGGAATAGAGTTTTGAAGGTTCCAATAGCTCCGTATGGTAATTTTGGACTTAGGAGCATGTCCAGATATTGATTTGCAGGTCCATAGGTCGTTTCGGGGAGAAATGGCAAAAATTGGAAAATGGGAGATTTTGCAAAGTTTGATCGGGAGTTAACTTTATTGATACCAGGGTCGGATCCCGATTCTGGAAGTTGGAATATGTCCGTAATGTCATTTATGACTTGCGTGTAAAATTTGGAGTCAATCGGAGTTGTTTTGGTATGAATCTCCATTGGTTTCGGAATTTGGAAGTTCATAGGCTTGCATTTGCGTTGCAATTCATAGAATTTGTGTTGTTTGATATGATTTGACGCTTTAAGCATGTTTGTATGATATTTTAGGACTTATTGGTATGCTTGGTTGAGGTCCCGGGGGATTTGGGTGCAATTCGGACCATGTTCGGCGCATGTCGGATCATTGAGGAATGGCTGAAGTTTTGGTTCTTCTCAGTTCTGGTTTCCTCTTATTAGATCGCGAAAAAAGGCCCACGATCGTGAAGCTTTGAGACTGACATGTGTGGATTGGTTCTATGCGATCGCGAGATGGCTTATACGATCGCGAAGCTTGGAAGGTCAGTGCATCGCGCACGCGTAAGTGGTGCCTCGTTCGCAATGGAGGAAGGGGAGGCCTGGGAAGGTGGATGCATTGCTCTATGCGGTCGCGAATGGGTGTACACGATCACATAGCCTTGGAAAGTTTCTCACTGTGTTCGCGACCAGACTTCCGCGTTCGTGTATAAGGTTTTGAGCTGATGGAATTTTTGTTCATCGTGATCGCGAAATGTAAATCATTAAGCAGCAGACTTAAGTTTCAAAATCGAGGGTTTATTCCATATTTCACATTTTGTACTTAGAGAGCTCAGTCTGAGGCGAAATTTCAAGGGATTTTCAGAGAGATCATTGGAATAAGAATTTCTAACTCGATTTTGGTTAAATTACTAGAATCTATTATTGTTTTTATCATGTAATTAGGGATTGGAGTTGGAAAAATTGGGAAAAGTGGTAGAACTTCTTAGACTAAGTTTTTGAGTTTTGAAAGGCGAAATGAGGTCGGATTTGAATAATTCTTGTATGGTTGGACTCGATATCGAGTGGGTGTTTAGATCCTTATAATTTTGGTCGGGTCGGAGATGCGGGGCCGTGTTTGACTTTTGGGTTGACTTTTTAATTCTTCGCAAAGATCGTAATTTTCATTGTTTGAATTAGTTTCCTATAGTTATATTTATAGAATGAAATTGTTTTGGCTAGGTTAGAGCCATTCGGAGTTGGATAATCGAGGGAAAGGCCTTCTAGTTGATTGATTTAGCGTGGTTTGAGGTAAATGGCTTGCCTAACTTTGTGTGGTGAAATTTTCCCGTGGGATTGGTGTTGCTTGTGATAATTGTGATGTGTAAGAGCCGTATACGCAAGGTGAATAGTGTTTACACGGGCTAAATGTTAAAATTGCCGGTTTTTAGCTATATAGATTCCTTTCATGCTTTAATTGAGTTACCTTAACATGTTATAGTCATCATATCTAGTCTAATTTCACATGTCTACTTGTCTTATCTCTTACTTGCTAATTGCTCTATATGTTTAGTTGAAATTCTTGTTTCCTTATTCCGTATTCATTATTTAACTGTTGAATTCTTACTTGAAATTGCTATTTTTGGAATATCTTGTTGTTGAAATTGGTATTGAGTTGCAAAGGTCGTGATTCCTATTGAGGCAAAGTGTTAAGTTGTGAAATATCATTCTATTGAGTTATTCTTCCGGTTATTATTGTTGAGACTTTGTGTATATTGTGGTTGAGCCGTGGGCTCCTTATTGTGAAATTCTGTTATTGTTTGGTTTCTCTAGCAAATTGTGATATTGGGCACTTGAGGTGCGATTTGTGATACATTGTGATATTGATACGCATGCGGTGGTATAAGGTATGGGTGTTGAAATGCATGCGGTGAGATAAGGTGGGCTTGATACGCGTGGCTAGTAGGGGAACTACTAGAAGCCATTTAGTGTGATAAGTAGGGCTAAAACGCGGGATGCTATTTTGGGAAAAATAATTTTCAAAACTAAATATAAAGGCTCTCGTAGTAATATAAGAAAATATTGTGATTTATTTTAGTGATTTGAGACTATGAGGCGGTACCTCGGTAGTGACTCTTGTTGACATTTCCCCATCCTTTGTACTTGTCTTTGATCATTGTTTCCTTAGCATACTATTAATTTTCTTTCTCCGTGTTGCATTATTTTCTTAGTTCTGTGTAGCTAATCTTGTTATATTATTTGTTGTTTCAGTTTCATTACTGTCTTTATTACACAACCTACATTTTTTCAGTCTTTTATTATTTTTAGTAGGGCCCTGATTTGACCTCGTCACTACTCTACCGAGGTTAGGCTTGGCACTTACTGGGTACCGTTGTGCTGTACTCATGCTACTCTTTTGCACATCCTTTTGTGCAGATTGAGGTACTTCTTACCAGCCCAGGCATTAGTTTGGATTCTACTGCGGAGACTTCAAGGTATACCTACCGGCGTCCGCAGGCCTCAGAGTCCCTCTCTCTCTAGATCTCTTATTTCATTATCCTTTATATATAGACATGATGTAATTCATACTTAGAGCTTGTGACTTGTATTAAGCCAGGTCTCGGGATTTGTATATGTTGAATTAATGTAATGTTCTTTTTATACAGCTGTTGAGTTTGAGACTTATATCTATTGTTATTTCAATTATTCTGCATGTTATTAGGCTTACCTAGTCTTAGAGACTAGGTGCCATCACGACGTCCTATGGAGGGAGATTGAGGTCGTGACAATCAATCTATATTATTATAAAAGCACGAATATTAAAAGATTAAATGTTGAAGGACAAAAATATCCACTAAAAGTTGATTGGCTTTTTTGCCCTTTAATGTTAATTTTCTTCCATATGGAAACTTAATAATGGGTATAAATATAATTTTATATCAGGACTAAAACAAAACATTTTTCTATTGGGACTAAATTTCTCTTGTTTTAACCAAAACTCCGAGAAGCTTTTAATTACAAAACAAGAGGAGTCATTGTTCTATCATAAAATATGTTTATTTCTTTATTTTCCTGATGGAATCAAATTAAATATCCGTACCAACCTCTTTTAAGAGAAAAAAATCAAACTATTGATAATGGCTGTGGATATAAGTTTTGGATAAATACCACGTGGCCTTGAGGTGATGCTTATATTTTCCTTCTAATTTTTCTTAGTGATTTAGAATAATACAAATAATCAAATAAGAGTATTTATTCATTACTTAGAAAGTCATTAAACTATAGAAAATCAGTGATTAAAGTTGTTACGACCCGAATTTCCCACCTTCAGGATCGTGATGGCGCCTAACATTTCACTTGCTAGGCAAGCCAACGTTAGAATAATAGAATCTATTTTAAAATAATTTTTAAATTTATTAATAACAAAGAAACAAATGCGGAAGTAAAGTCTGAAATGTATTGAATAATCCATAAAAATAATGGAGTCTAAATACCATTCCCGAATTGGTGTCACAAGTGCATAAACTTCTAGAATAATACAAATAAAGGTTTGAATAAAATAAAGCTGTCTGGAAATAAACACACAACAAAAGTAAAATAGATGGGGACTTCAGAGCTGCGGACGCCGTGCAGCTATACCTCAAGTCTCCTTTGGTAGCTAAAATTCGAGCAAGTCTATGGTACGCCGCTGGGACCAACTCCGAAATCTGCACAAGAAGTGCAGCATATAGTATCAGTACAACCGACCCCATGTACTGGTAAATGCTAAGCCTAACCTCGACGAAGTAGTGACGAGGCTAAGGCATGTCACTTATATTAACCTGTACGCAATATTAGTAACAACAACAAATAATAAAAATAAATCAAGTAACTCATTTATAATAGTTGAAGCCAACTCAACAGTCGTAACCAATTGTTAATTCAACCAATTTTCGTTGCAGCGTGCAAACCGCTCCCACAATATATTCATTTTCAATCCTCCAATATATTTATTTTAATCAAATATATATGTAGACTTTTAAATAAGTCTGTTGCGGCGTGCAATCCGATCCCCCAATATATATACTTTCATTTACGTTGCGGCATGCAACCTGTTCCCCAATATAACTTTAAATAACTCATAAATATAATAAACATTACTCCAATAAATACCACGTCCAATGAAAAACTATTAAGCATCGAGGCGCGCAATAATTATAATTTATTTATAAACAAACAATGGCAATTAGCAATTAATTGTGAAAATCGTGGAGAAAATAGACAGTTAATATTTAGTATGCTAAATGTCAAATAACAATTAAGACACATAAATCAAATAACATGTAACAATTATTGCAGGAATTCAAGAATTAATATTTGACAAAGAATAGGAGAGAAATAATTATTATAATAATTAATTCATGATTTAAAACGATTTATGATTGTCAAGTAATTATTCAAACAATTAATTTGACGACGTATAGACACTCGTCAACTCGCCTATACATTGTTCACATGCATTTCACATAACAAATAATTTAAGGGTTCTATTCCCTCAAGTCAAGGTTAACCACGACACTTACCTCGCTTTGCAATTTCAATCAATTACTCGACCATAACTTTTCCTTTTAAATTTGACTCCAAAAGCTTCAAATCTATTCACAAACAATTCGATATACTCAATACAAATCGTAGGAATTAATTCCATATGAATATACTAAGTTTCCGGATAAAATCCGAAATTCACTTTAAAATTAACAGTGGGGCCCACGTCTCAAATCTCGGAAAAATTTACGAAATCCGAACATCTATTCCGAGACGAATCCAACCATACAAAAATTATCAAATTCCGATGTCAAATGGACCTTCAAATCTTAAATTTTCGTTTTTGGAAGATTTTATAAAAATCTGATTTTTCTCCAAAAAATTTCCTGATTCATGATATAAATGAGTATGGAATCATGAAATATAATCAATATAGGATAAGGAACACTTACCCTAATATTTTCCCGTGAAAATCGCCCAAGAATCGCCTTACCCAAGCTCAAAAATGAAAAATGGGACGAATCCCATTTTCCAGAACTTAAGTTCTGTTTTCTCGAATTTTTACTCATCGCGATTGCGAAAATTCGTTCGCGATCGCGTAGAACAACTTTTGCCCAGGTCCGTTTTACTCTTCGCGATCGCGGATAATTGTTTGCGATCACGAAGCACATTTTGGCTGCCCATTTTATTATCTCTACGCGATCGCGTAAATGGACATGCGATCGCAGAGAACATTTTCTCCGCCTTACGCGATCGCGTACATGCTGTTACGCGGCGCCTTCCTGAAGTTCCTTGGAAGGGCGACGTAAGGCTAGGCAACCGATGTCAGTATGGTTGCTGTCCGCCAATTGAGGTCCCCTCCGTACGCTGGACTAGATTGTCAGTGCCGTACGGGAAAACCAATGTCATGAGCAATTGAAAGAGAGCAGAAAAGAGAATTGAGAATGAAAGAAAGCTTGATTGCATTGAATGAAAGCTATTACAGAAAATAAGACGGTGTCGGGGGGGAGAGACACCAGTACAGAGAATTGTTTGCTTGCTTGAAAGTTTTGATTGCTTGGTCCCCCTTAATAATGCTTAAAAAAATAAACCAAAGTTACATGACTAGACCTATGAAAGCTGGAAAATCACACTTAAAGAAAATGCAGCAAAACTACTCTATATTTACAATGAAAAGGACTTAGTCTTCTACAAAGCAGCAACAAGTCCGTTGGCAGCAACTTTGTCTTTAGCATCAGGGTCTGCGCGCGCGGCATTGTCTGCGCGCGCGGCGCTGTTGGCTTTTGCCTGTGGCTGGGCGCTGGCGATGGCTATCGGTGGGGCGACAGAGGCACATGCGCGCTTGTCACTTGGAGCTGCCGAGACCACGGGGCCGACCGTGGCGACGGGCGTTGGGAGGCTGGCCAGGACGCCACGGGGCGCGTCCAAGGGATCATGGGGCATGGCTGGAAAGCCGCCCATGACATTCTCCCCCACCTGAGTTGGCGACGTCCTCGGCGCCTTCCTTGCAAGGTAATCATCAATCAGGCTCTTGTAGGCTTTGAGGTTTGTTCCCCTCTCCCAAGTATTCTCCTCTGCATCACATCCCTGCCATTTCACCAAGAACTCCTGGTGATCTTTTCTTGAGGCGTGAATCACTCGATCATCAAGAATAGCTTCAGCACGCCTTTTTCCGGTTGAATTGGGGCCTCGAATACTTGGTATTGTGAGTTGGCTTCGTGAAGGATCCTCCACATCTTCCCGAAAAGGTTTCAGGAGACTGACATGGAAAACAGGATGGATTTTCCACCAAGCTGGGGTATCCACCCGGTATGCAACTTTCCCAATGCGCCTTTCAATGGACAAGGGTCCAATATATTTTTGCAATAGGCGAGGGTCATGGACCCCTGCAAACAAGTACCGCTTTGGGATTTTGACCATCACTTTGTCTCCCACCTGGTATTCCACAAAGCGGCGATTCTGATCAGCATGCCTCTTCATCCGCTTTTGGGCTTTGACAAGATAGCTCCGCACTATCTCCAAATTTTGCTTCCATTCTTTTGAGAAGCTAGCAGCCCGAGGAGATTTTGACATGTTTGGTACGTTCACTGTGTGTGGGAGTAGCGGTTGCTGTCCGGTAACAATTTCAAAAGCGCTTTTGTTGGTACTTGAGCTCTTTTGTGAATTGAAACACAGTTGAGCAGCATCCAGAAGCTTCACCCAATTCTTCTGCGATCCGGTCACAAAGTGCCGGAGATATTCCTCTAGCATGCCATTGAATCGCTCCGTCTGGCCATCAGATTGCGGATGAAAACTTGAGCTATGACTCAATTTTGACCCGAGGCACTTAAAGAGTTGGGTCCAAAAATTGCTAGTGAAGCGTGAGTCGCGATCACTAACAATGTCTTTAGGTAAGCCCCAATACTTGACGACATGAGAGAAGAATAGTCGAGCTGTATCTTCTGCTGATATATATTGTGGGGCTGCTATAAAGGTAGCATACTTGGAAAACCGATCCACCACAACCAAGATAGTTGTGAGATCTCCGACCTTGGGCAATCCGGTGATGAAGTCCAGGGAAACGCTTTCCCAAGGTCTTTTTGGTACAGCTAGTGGTTCCAAGAGCCCTGCCTGCGTCAAGCGGTCTGACTTATCTTTTTGGCATACTAGACAAGTCTTCACATACTGAGCGACGTCATCGACCATTTGAGGCCAATAATATGCACGGCGAAGTAATGCCATGGTGCGTTCCTCGCCGGGATGACCGGCCCACAAAGTATCGTGGCATTCTGCAAGAAGAGTCCGTCGCAGATCTCCTCCTTTAGGAACATAAAGTCGGTTCCCTTTCACCTTCAGGAACCCATCTTTGGTGTAGAACTGGCGAGTCTTGCCCTGTCCTACCAAATCAACCAAATACTGTGCAGCAGGATCCTTGATGAGTAGATACTGTATCTGGTCTTTTATGGTGGTGGTT
Organism: Nicotiana tomentosiformis; assembly: GCF_000390325.3. Lineage (NCBI taxonomy): Eukaryota > Viridiplantae > Streptophyta > Magnoliopsida > Solanales > Solanaceae > Nicotiana > Nicotiana tomentosiformis. Next base: position 29,517,168 of record NC_090822.1, read on the forward strand.
ACTTCGCTTCCCTTTAGGGCGGCGGGTACACACATCGATGCTAGATCAGCTCTCCGACTGAGTGCATCAGCAACATGATTGGTCTTTCCACTTCGGTACTCCAGGTTGAAGTGAAATTCCGCTAGGAGTTCCTGCCACCTAGCCTGTCGTCCATTCAGCTTTGGCTGGGTCATGAAATGGCTAACGGCTGTGTTGTCTGTCTTGACCACGAATGGGGCTCCCAGTAGATAATGCCTCCAAAGGCGTAAGCAATGAACGACAACCAATAATTCTTTCTCATGGGCGGCATAGCGCCGCTCTGCATCCTTCAGTTTCCGGCTCTCGTACGCTACGGGATGCCCTTCTTGTAGCAATACTCCACCAAGTGCATAGTCGGAGGCATCCGTTTGCACTTCGAATGGCTTGGCCAAGTCAGGGAGGGCCAAGACTGGGCTACTAGACATAGCCATCTTCAATGCATCGAAGGTCTCTGCCCGCTTGGGGCCCCAATCCCACGGGGTGGCCTTCTTGAGAAGTTCTGTCAGCTGCACTGCAATGAGGGAGTAACTTTTTACAAACTGCCGATAGAAGTTGCATAGGCCAAGGAACGACCTCAAGGCATGTATATCTTTAGGAGGCAGCCATTCTGTAATGGCCTGAATCTTCTGCTGGTCCATCTTGATCCTCCCTTCCTCGATGACATGTTCGAGGAAGTCAATTTGTTTCTGAGCAAAGGAGCACTTGGATAGCTTCGCATATAATTCGTGCTCCTGCAATCGGGCTAGGACCTTCCGCAAATGCTCCAGGTGTTCTTCTAGTGTCTAGCTATATACCACAATGTCATCCAAATAAACCACGACGAATTCATCAATGTATTCTCGAAAGACTTGGTTCATCAAGGTGCAAAATGTGGCTGGCGCGTTAGTCAAGCCAAAGGGCATAACCAGGAAGTCGTACGACCCATATCTTGTCACACAGGTCGTCTTGTGCTCATCACCATCGGCAATCCGAACTTGCCAATAACCTGTCCTCAGGTCTATTTTGGTGAATACCGTCGCACCACCCAGTCTATCAAACAAGTCTGCCATTAGCGGAATAGGGTACTTGTTTTTCACGGTGATTTTGTTTAGAGCCCGGTAATCCACGCAGAGTCGTAAACTACCATCATGTTTCTTTTGGAATAGCACAGGGGACCCGTATGGGGACTTAGAGGGCACAATGATCCCTGTGTCTAGCATTTCCGTCAATTGTCTCCGAAGCTCGGCGAGTTCGGGTTGTGACATTCTGTATGGCGCCCGGGCAGGTGGCTTCGCACCCGGCACCAACTCAATCTCATGGTCCACAGTTCGCCTAGGCGGAAGACGCTTTGGCATGTCTTGTGGCATGATGTCTTCAAATTCCAGAAGTAACTCCTTCACGGGTGCAGGAATGGGACCCGAGGAGCGTTCTATATCTTCCATGCAGAGGGTAGCCAGGAACGTGGGTTCATGTCTTTTTACCCCCTTCTTCAACTGCAAGGCCGAGATGTTCTCGGCTGCCATCTTCATGGGAATGCACGGAATAATGCAGGGCTTGGCCCCATTTGCCCCCATCATCAGCAGCATGTCTGCATACGGTGCGGGCATGGTATTGGTCTGTCTCAGGAATTCCAACCCCACGATTAACTCAAAGTCATCTATGATCACTACGCGCAGGTTGAACTTTCCTTCATAAGGGCCAAGCTTCACTGGTACTTCTTTGGCTATTCCACCCACTGGTTGAGGTGGTGAGTTGATAGCCTTCACACGACCTTTGCCCTTTCCTACAACTAGTCCAAGACGCTCCACCTGAGTCGAGGCTAAGTAGTTGTGGGTGGCACCCGTGTCTATCATTGCCCGAATGGGCTTGCCATTTACCTTCATGTCAACGAACATTAGGGTCCTCTCTTGATGAGGAGGAGTCCTCAAATTCGCCTTCTTATTTCCTTTCCTGGTAATTGGACAGGGGTCCTTCTTCTTGCGGATACCGGCACTGGTTCCCGCTAAGGGCTCAGAAATGGAGCCAACAATTGCATTGAATGCACCTACTGGCTCGGTCTGGTCCGCATCATCGGCGTCGTCATCCGTCCCATCCTCAAAAGCTTGATGGGCGTTCATCTGTGCATGTGGACATTCATTATTCCAATGTGGTCCGCCGTAATGGCGACATCCTGAGGGGGGCTTCCTCCCCCGATCATTGTTGTTAGATGCAGCACTAGTACTGCCGGAAGAGGGAGCCTTAGATTTGGGTGCACTCCGGTCTCCTCCACTTCTGCTAGGGCCACTAGTGTTTGGTTGGCCCCCTTTGTATCCTCCTCGGACAGGCTGTTGAGGCCTATCCTTCCGGGCTTCCACTTGGTAATCCCCAAGGCACTCTGCTGCTTGGATTGCCTTAGGCAACGTGTCTACCCTTTGTCTCTGCAACTCCATCCGGGCATAAGGTTTCAACCCTTCCAGGAAGGTGAAGAGTTTGTCTTTGTCCCCCATGTCACGGATGTTCAGCATGAGCGCGGAGAATTCCCGCACGTAATCTCGCACTGATTTGGTCTGGCGGAGCTCCCGCAACTTTCTCCTGGCATTGTACTCAACATTTTCGGGGAAGAACTGTAGGCGTATGGCTGCCTTCAGTTCCGCCCATGTGTCGAGGGCATCTTCACCTGCCTTGATGGCTTCGTACTTCACCCGCCACCAGAGTTTGGCATCACCCTGAAGATACATGGCAGCAGTTGCTACCTTCTTAGCTTCTTCCAGGCTTCCCACGGCATCGAAGTATTGCTCGATGTCGAAAATGAAATTTTCCACTTCTTTGGCATTCCGAGCTCCACTGTATGGCTTTGGCTCAGGAATTTTCAGCTTTTATGCCATGGGGGCGAGGTTCACACCACCCCCAAATTGGTTTCCGCCTCCTCGAAGTAGGCCTTGTAAAGCAGCATTGACAACATTGAGCTGGCCTGTCAAGTTGTCTATGGTTTGTTGCATGGCAGTCACCCTGTCTGCCTCTTGTTCCCTGTTGGCTAAATCCTCGGCACGCTCCTGCTGGAGGACCTCAAATTTACCAAAAATTTCAGCTGCCTCTGTGGCTGCTGTTTGCCGGTCTCCTTCAGAGTCGCGGCTGATGTTTTCTATGTCAACTTCGGCCTGGATGAGTCTGCGGTCCAGGTCGTCCAACCTTTGCACTAGGCTGGTTTTTAGATCGGGCACCATTTCCACGATGGGCCGTAATGCGTCAACCGTTCCCTCAAGGGTCGCGATGCGATCCCCATAATTCACCATGGTCAGAAATGGTGGTAATTGCAATGTGATCCCTCGTCCGATGTCGAGCCTAGGCTCTGATACCAACTGTTATGCGGCGCCTTCCTGAAGTTCCTTGGAAGGGCGACGTAACGCTAGGCAACCGATGTCAGTATGGTTGCTGTCCGCCAACTGAGGTCCCCTCCGTACGCTAGACTAGATTGTCAGTGCCGTACGGGAAAACCAATGTCATGAGCAATTGAAAGAGAGCAGAAAAGAGAATTGAGAATGAAAGAAAGCTTGATTGCATTGAATGAAAGTTATTACAGAAAACAAGACGGTGTCGGGGGGAGAGACACCAGTACAGAGAATTGTTTGCTTGCTTGAAAGTTTTGATTGCTTGGTCCCCCTTAATAATGCTTAAAAAAAATAAACCAAAGTTACATGACTAGACCTATGAAAGCTGAAAAATCACACTTAAAGAAAATGCAGCAAAACTACTCTATATTTACAATGAAAAGGACTTAGTCTTCTACAAAGCAGCAACAAGTCCGTTGGCAGCAACTTTGTCTTTAGCATTAGGGTCTGCGCGCGCGGCGCTGTTGGCTTTTGCCTGTGGCTGGGCACTGGCGATGGCTATCGGTGGGGCGACAGAGGCACATGCGCGCTTGTCACTTGGAGCTGCCGAGACCACGGGGCCGACCATGGCGACGGGCGTTGGGAGGCTGGCCAGGACGCCACGGGGGGCGTCCAAGGAATCATGGGGCATGGCTGGAAAGCCGCCCATGACAATGCTTATGCGATCGCGAGCACAAATTCAGTGCTTCAGGTTCTGCCTCATTCCTTCTACGCGATCGCAGCTTGGTCCTTGCGTTCGCAGTGCCTTAGCTTTTCCAATTGTGCGATCGCGTACAATACTATGCGATCGTGTACAATAATATGCGATCGCATAGTACAAATTTCCATCCGTGCTCAACAAGCCTTTGCGATCACGGATGAAGCCACGCGATCGCGATTAAGGAAACCAGAATTGGAGATACCAGATTTTTTTCCAAGTTCGAAATCATTCTGTGGCCTATCCGAAACTCACCCGATCCCTCGGAGCTCCAAACCAAACATGCACCCAAGTCCTAAAACATCATACGAACTTGCTCGTGCGATCAAATCGCCAAAATAACACCTAGAACTACGAATCGGACAATAAATCAAAGGAAGTTTTCAAGAAAACTTTAAAACTTATATTTTTACAACCGAACGTCCAAATCACGTCAAATCAACTCTGATTTTTACCAAATTTGGCAGACAAGTCATAAATATTATAGTGGACCTATACCGAATTCTAGAACCAAAATACGGACCCGGTGTCAATAAATCCAACATCAGTAAATTCTTAAAAATCATTAAGCTTTCAAACTTTTAATTTTTCATCAAAATTCCATATCTCGGGCTAGGGATCTCGGAATTTGATTTCTGGCATACGTCCAAGTTCCAAATCTCGATACAGACCTACCAGAACTGTCAAAACACTGATCCGAGTCCGTTTTTTCTCAAAATGTTGACCAAAGTCAACTTAGTTGAGTTTTAAATCTCTATTTCACATTTTAATCCATTTTTCACATAAAAACTTTCCGAAAATTATACGGACTGCGCACGCAAGTCGAGGAATGATAAATAGTACTTTTCAAGGTCTTAGAACACATAATTAATTATTAAATTTAAATATGACATTTTGGGTCTACCATATGTGTAGAAAAAGTCACTTATCTTTTGTATTTCACTCAAACTGTCTTTTTTTTCCTTTAATTTTGGAGCCATTTATCTTTTACTATTTCAACCAAAAGTCGTTTAATCCAGTCACTTTTTAATGACGTGATACATGACTTTTACTTAAAAGGAAAAAAAAATCATATAAACAAACAAACAAAAAATCTTTCTTTCTTCTAAGCAAATCCCGATATCTCTCCAAAATATGATAAATACTTAGGACATAAATGCTTAAGTAAAAAGAGTTTAAAAAACATCATCTAGATTGTTATATGGACTTTTTGGAAATATCTTTCACACCACTTATGAATAATGGGTAGTAATACAAGAAGTAAATTTTTAGGAACTCCTCCAACTCCTCTTTTTTACCGAAAAAAAGCCTACAGTACAAATTTTGGTTTCGCTGATAAATTATTTCTTAGAATTCATATTTGTTTTCCTTCAATGATTGCAATATTAAAACACACATTCAAGGGAATGAAACCCAAAAACAGCAGGACGAAATAGAAATTTTTATGAATACACCCCCATGCTGCTAATAGGAATTTGATTTGAAAATGAGCCTATAAATAAGCAATTGGAATAAGTTTTAACAATTTTTTAAAGTGAAACCGTTAATGTTAGGGTTTTGGACAAAAATATCTTAAACTTTTTGTATACATTAAGGACTATTTCTCCCGAGTGGTATATATTAAGGATCAAAATACTCCAATTCTCATACATCAAAGACCATTTTGGCTATTTTCTCAGTAGGGTTTGTAACCTAATTCTGAATAGTAGTTGATGTTTTCTTAGCAACAAAAGTCAAATATGAATCGTAGCTATATTTATGTATTTAAGCGAACGAAAATTAATTACATGTATTGAGCCTATAATTTTGGACTTTTTTGCACATCTATTTAGCATGTACGAATTTTACGAGTCGCGCATTAGATCAGATATGAAGTTTTCGGTTAAAATGGGTTGGGTTTAATATTTTCTATATTTCTACTTAAAAAATAGGTGCCACATCATTAAAAAGTTGTTGGAAATATCATTTTCCTTGAATGACTTTTAAGTGAAATAACAAAACATAAGTGATATTTTTATACAAATAAAAGAAAAATGACTCTATTTACTTATTTATAATAGTTCAATGACTTTTAAAATAATGAACACTAGAAATTCCCACTTCAAGATTTAAAATATAACACCAAATGACATTTCAACACATTCATCCTCAAGATTTTATGACAAATTCAAATTGTTATTTTATATGAATAATTGACGAACGTAAAATATTGCTCGACTAAATATCTACATACAGTTATTAACGTGCATCGCACGTTCGTAGAAGCTAGTACTATATTAAAAGTACGAAGGCCCTTAACGAAATATCTGTGATGACCCAAAAGATCATCTTATATTTTAGAACTCGATTCTGCGCTTTTAAGCCCTAAAAATCTTATTTTTACCCTTCTCGATTTACGTGCACAGTCCGGGCATATTTTCAAAAAGTTTTTATGTTGAAAACTAATAAAAATAAGAATTTTTGCCTTAAAAATTAATTTTAGTTGACTTCGATCAATATTTTTGGTAAACGGGCCCGAATCCATATTTTGACGGTCCCTGTAGGTCCGTATCGAATTATGGAACCTGGGCGTATACCCGAAATCGAATTCGGAGGTCCCTAGCTTGAGTTATAAATTTTTGATGAAAATTAAAAGTCTGAAAATTATTTATTTTTAAGAATTGATTGATGTGTGTCATTGTTAGTACCGGGTTCGTATTTTGATTTCGGAGCCCGATACAAGTTTATTGTGATATTTAAGACTTGTCTGTGAAATTTGGTGAGAAACAGAGTTGATTCGACGTGATTCGGACGTCCAGTTGAGAAAATAGAAATTTTAAAGTGTTCTTGAGAATTTTATTTGAGTTGGTGCTAAATTCAGAGTTCTAAGTGTTATTTTGGCGATTTGATCGCGCGAGCAGGTCCGTATGATATTTTTAGACTTGTGTGCATGTTTGGTTTGGAGCCCTGATGTAACGACCCGGCCGGTCGTTTCGAGAGTTATAGCCCCGTTTTCCCATTTCTACTTCTTTTGTGTTATTCAGCTGTATTATGTTATATCGGGTTAGTTGGTTTGGGACCGGAGTGGTTTTAGAGTGATTTGAGACACTTAGTCTCTTAAGTAGAAACTTAAGTTGGAAAAGTCAATCGGATGTTGACCTATGTGTAAACGATCTCAGATTTGAATTCTGATGGTTCCGTTAGCTCCGTTAGGTGATTTTGGACTTAGGAGTGCGTACGGAATGTGATTTGGAGGTCCGTGATAGAATTAGGCTTGAATTGGCAAAATTGAAAATTTGACGATTTCAGTCGGCAGTGAAAAATTTGATATCGGGGTCGGAATGGAATTCGGGAAGTTGGAGTAGGTTCGTAGTGTCATTTGTGACGTGTGTGCAAAATTTGAGGTTATTTGGACATGGTTTGGTTGGTTTCGGCATCGGTTGCCGAATTTGGAAATTTAGAAGTTTTTAGGCTTGAATCCGAGGGTAATTTTGTATTTGGATGTTGTTTTGAGTGATTCGAAGGTTCGACTAAGTTGGTATATTGATATATGACTTGTTGGTATTTTTGGTTGAGGTCCCGAGGGCCTCGGGGTGATTCCGGGTGGTTAACGGATTTGTTGAAGTTGGAAATTTCAGCTGGAGCTGCTGCTTCTGCTATTTCCGCACCTGCAGAAGCAAGGGTCGCAGGTGCGAGGCCGCTGGTGCGCGTGGGGAGTGCGTAGGTGCGGGAGACGCTGGGCCAAGACTGGGAACGCAGGTGCGAAGAATTGGCCGCATCTGCGAGCCTGCAGGTGCGAGGCCTTGAGCGCAGATGCAGAGATGAGGAGTTTGGGTTGGTTTCGCAGATGCGCACCTAGGACCGCAGATGCGAGTCCGCAGGTGTAAGGAAGGTGTCCGCAGGTGAGGAAGTTAGGTGATTAAGTGAGTTGCGCAGGTGCAGCTTCTTGGACCGCAGGTGCGGTCGCGCGGGTGCGAGGAAATGGCCGTAGGTGCGAAAAACCTGGGCAGAAACCATAAATAGAACCCTTCGCGATTTTGGTGCATTCTTCACCATTTCTATTCGGTTTTTGGAGATTTTGGGAGAGATTTGAAGAGGGAATCAAGAGGGTTTCGTTGAGGTAAGTTACTTGAGCCCTAATACTTGTATATATGGTGATTTTTCGTTGTTTAATCATGGTAATTAGTGAAAATGAGGGGTTAGGGCTTGGAATTTTTGGAGAGTAATTTAAGGATTTGAAGGACCAAATGATGTCGGATTTTGATAAATTTGATATGGTTAGACTCGTGAGTGAATGAACTTTTCTAGTTTTGTAAAATTTATCGAATTTCGAGACGTGAGCCCGGGGGACGGGTTTGAGTCAATTTCGGGTTTTGGTCTAATTTTGAAGCTTTTCTTGTGGAATTTATTCCATTAGTGTATATTGATGGTACTATACTGATTGTGAATAGATTTGGAGCATTTGGAGGCCGAGTCTAGAGGCAAAAGCATTGCGGGGTAGAGATTTGACCGGTTTGAGGTAAGTTACTATTGTAAATCTAGCCCTGAGAGTATGAAACCCCGGATTTCGTATCATTCTATTATTTTGAAGTGACGCACATGCTAGGTGACGGGCGTGTGGGCGTGCATTGTTAGGGATTTGTGACTTAGTCCGTCCCGTAGCAACTGTAAAGTTGCATATTTTGTTGAAACCATTGATACTTATATGTTTTAGAAAGATTTTCTGTAAATTGGGTTGAATGCCATGTTTGGGCCTTACGCCAATGCTGTTTGGACCCTTAGGGGCTGTTTCTTACCATCCTCTCACTGTTTTTGATTGAAAATTCTATACTCAGTCATATTTATACTTGTTTACCACATAACTCAGTTTTATGACTCTATTTTGTTGCATATAAATGTTTTGGGCCGAATGCCCTGTTTTACTAAAATGCCCGAGTGGCTTGATTTGTGAGGATGAGTGTGGATCGAGGCTGCCCGCCTGCAGCATACTTTATGATTGAGTGAGGCCGAGGGCCTGATTTGTGAGGATGAGTGTGGATCGGGGCTGCCCGCCTGCAACATACTTTATAACTGAGTGAGGTCGAAGGCCTGATTTGTGAGGATGAGTGTGGATCGGGGCTGCCCGCCTGCATCATACTTTATTATTATCGCACGTGAGTTGTCCGTGCAGATTATAGTGCTTGGGCTGAAGGATCCCCTCAGGAGTCTGTACACACCTCCAGTGAGCGCATGTACTTACTGAGTGCGAGTACCGAGTGACTGGGAGGCACAAGTGATTGTGAGGTATGCCCGAGTGGCACAAGTGATTGTGAGGTATGCCCGAGTGGCACGAGTGACTGTGAGATTTGCCCGAGGGGCTGTATATGAGTGATGTTTTGCCCGATGGGCTGTTTATGATTTCATCATTTTGCTCACCTTTGCATTGAGCCTTTGTTTGAAAAACTGTTAGAAAAATGTCTTTAAATGATTTTTACTGGAACTTGGTTTAAACGAGATGTTTGATTCAAATCCTTATTTTTAAGAGCATGAGGTATTTTACTGAGATTTCCTGATATGAACGTTATATGCTTTATTGTTCGTCACTAATGCTCAGTATTTATTTATTGTTGTTACTTACTGAGTTGGCGTACTCACGTTACTCCCTGCACCTTGTGTGCAGATCCAGGTGTAGATGGACACGGTAGCGGTTATAGAGTGTTCTGGTTGCAGATTTTCTTGGAGATAGCAAGGTAGCTGTTTGGTGATCGCAGTCCCTGCTCTTCTCCCTCTTATCTTCCTCTGGTTGTATTTAGCTATTTTTCGGGCTGAGTTAGCCTTGATATTGTTAGACAGATTGTAGTATATGCCCATGACTAGTGACACCCCGATGTCGGGATTTTCTTTTCCGCACTTCTGTTTTTCTTTGAGTTGAACTCTTTAAATGAAGGTTTTATGTTAAATAACCTTGAAATTATCTTTGAAATGAAAAAAATCGGTTTGTTTTGAAAATGAGTCGGCTTGCCTAGTTCCATGATAGACGCCATCACGATAGAGGTTAGTTTGGGTCGTGACACCCGAGGGCTCGGATGAGTTTCAGATAGGCCACGGGATGTTTTGGACTTGGGAAAAATCTAGTTTTCTGCAGATTCTGGTGTCTGGCATATCCTTCTTCGCGTTCGCGAAGGTCCTCTCGCGAACGTGAAGAGTAAACTGGTGAGACTGAGACTTCTTCTTCGCGAATGCGAAGGCCTGGTCGCGAACGCGAAGTGATGGGGGATTTACCCTTCGCGAACGCGACCGACTCATCGCGAACGCGAAGCACTTGGGACCCAGGGGAGGGTTGATCATTCCTTCATCGCGAACGCGAGCAATGTTTCGCAAATGCGAAGGCCGGGGGGGGGGGGGGAGGGGGTAACCATCACGAACGCGAGTAGGGTCTCGCGAACGTGAAGGCTTGGCAGCCAGTACCCTTCGCGAATGCGACAGTGGCCTCGCGAACGCGATGCACACTGTCGCCCAGTGCATAAAACAGAATCAAACACGGGTTTAAGCCATTTCTTCAACATGTTTCAAGAACCAAACAGGTAGAGGCGATTTTCAAGAGTCATTTTCTTCCCCAAAGTGTTGGTAAGTGATTCTAAACCATTTCCTTTCAATTACCCATTACATTTCTTGAATTATCAACCTAAAATCTACAGTTTTCATGGTAGAATTAGGGGGTTAGGGTAGAAAATTAGGGATTTCGGAAATTTGGGAATTTAGACCTCAATTTGAGGCCGAATTCCAAAACTAATTACATATTCGGGCTCGGGGGTGAATGGGTAAAAGGATTTTGGTCCGAACCTTGGGTTTTGACCAAGCGGGCCCGGGGTCGACTTTTCGACTTTTTGGAGGAAAAATTTGAGAAATTTAATTTGTGCAATATAATTGATTCCTTTAGCAATATTTGATATTATTGAGTCATTTTTGAATAGATAGAGTGATTTGGAGGTGAATTCCAAAGGAAAAGCTGTGATTGGGAGTTGTGTCTAACCCTGACTTGAGGGAATTGGGAACCTTTGATTATTTGCTAAGTGAAATTCATGTGAGCGGTGTATATATGAGGTGACTAGTACTTATGCGCCGCCAATTTATCTGTTTTCCATGTTTCTTCCATTTTTCTTATATTGTCTCTTTCTTATGCCTAATTTCTACATGTTTATCCTAGTGTTGTTAAATTGATCGTCATTATCATATTTACGGATTTTCTGTTGGTAATCGAATATTTATTTAAAAGTTGAGATTTATATTGTGGAACCAAATGTTGAAGTAAGGTTTGTACTTATTATTCTATCTCCCTGTTGTTATTTATGCATTGCATTATTGTAAGGGAGAGTGTTAATGCACGAAGGGTGATGCCGTGCCATATTGTGAGTGTTAATGCACGAAGGGTGATGCCGTGCCATATTGTGAGTGTAAAAGCACGAAGGGTGATGCCATGCCATGATATTAGAGTTAATGCACGAAGGGTGATGCAGTGCCGTTTCTATTAATTTTATGGTGAGATTGAGAGTAAAAGCACGAAGGGTGATGCCGTCCATTTTTCCTATACTGTATTCACTATTCCTGTTGATTCATGGTATATTGACTGCTCCGATTATCATTCTGTTGTAGTTCTTTATCTCGTATTCCCCTCAGTATGTTTCCCTCCCGACATTTTCTGTCTAGTTCTTCATTTATATTATTTGTATATATACTGTTAAATTGTACATGTTGATTCGTAGGTGCCTTGCCTTAGCCTCGTCACTACTTCGTCGAGGTTAGGCTCGGCACTTACCAGTACATGGGGTCGGTTGTACTGATACTGCACTCTGCACTTTCTGTGCAGATTTTGATACCGGCTCGGGTTAATCGAGATTTTGCTATTGGTCCGCTGTCCGGAGACTCAGGTAGATCTGTCGGCGTTCACAGACCTTGAAGTCCCCGTCTATCTTTTCTGTTCTACTGTTTCTTTCATTCAGACAGTTGTATTTCTTTCAGACTATTACTTGTAGTAAATTCTAGAATGCTCGTGAATTGTGACTCCAGATGCGGGTGGTAGTGATTAATACAGTTTTATAATATTTCGCACTTATTATATTTCATCTTAGTTAATTATTATTATTTACTAAATGGAAATAAGGAATTGGTTTAATGATTCTCTAATGTTGGCTTGCCTAGCAAGTGAAATGTTAGGCGCCATCACGGTCCCGTTGGTGGGAATTCTGGATCGTGACAATATCGTTCGCCTCTTTTACCCTTTAAAATAGCATTTAAATTGGACAAAGTTGTAAACTTATTATTTAATTAATTTACTACTAATATTTAGGATAATTTGAACTCAATTAAAATTTAGGTTATTAAATGTTTTCTTTATTTGAACTATGTACAAACTCCTAATAGTTAGGATAATATGTAAAATTAACTATAATACCTTTCCTTTTAATCTGTAAACACCGGTCTTAACGTTAAATAGTTCTTCAATTTAGGTACAAAATATCAGTTTAAACTTGAAATTGAATAACGATTTCCGTATGAGATTACTTACATATCTATGGACTATGATGATGCCAACGTAATGTTACGGTTGAAATCTATTCATAATAATTGCACCAACCTTTGTCCAACAATGAGTTCAAAATTAATATTTTTAAAGATATAACTTTATAAATAAAAATCATTTGCAAAATTCTAAGTAATATTAAAGCTCTTTCCATTTTATAAGTAAATAAAATAAAATAAATGTAAGGTTAAAATTAGAAGAAGCCATTTATAAATATATTTTATGTAAGTAGAAAATTAATACAAAAACAGAAAAAATTATAAAAGTTTGTTTTTAGAAAAATAAGCAGGCAACGTATCTATGTAAAATTTTCCTCATTTGTTTTTCACAATATAAGTGTCACGACCTAATTTCCTTTATAGGTCGTGATGGCACCCAACATCGCCACTAGGCAAGCCAACAGTGAATTAGCCGTGTGTTTATTCTTTTTAATAATTTCAAAGTAGTTGATTTTTTATTTATTAAATAAGTGAGAAATGGAAAATTTAATGAAGTAAAGCGAAAATTAATGAAAGAGCAAATGCACTGAAATAAATGCTCAAAAGCCATAAAGTCTACTAGCATCTTTCCAAGACCTGGTGTCACAAGTGTATGAGCAACTAGTAGAATATACAAAACACTAAGCTACTGTCTGAAATAGAGTAGACAGAAAGTAAATACGAAAGAGAGACTGCGGGTGCTGCAGGATGGCCTCAGAGATCAGCTCACCACTAAGTCTCGGAGTAACGTGGGTGCGCCTCGCCGGGCTCGAGCCATCCGATGGGCGAACGACATCGCCGACCATACAAAGCCTCAAATTTATCCATCTAGATGTTGTACTGATAACTGTTATTGTAAGCAAACTCGGCCAAAGGCAAGAATCGATCCCACTGCCCTCCGAAGTCAATCACACATGCTCTGGGCATATCCTCCAATATCTGAACCATCCGCTCTGACTGTCTGTCGGTCTGCGGATGGAAAGATGTGCTCTGCTCTACCCTGGTCCCCAACTCACTCTGTACTACCCTCCAGAAATGCGAAGTAAACTGAGGGTCTCTATCTGATATGATGGAAACAGGCACACCATGCAACAAAAAAATATCCGGAATGTAAATATGGGCCAATCTCTATGAAGAATACGTAGTCATAACCGGAATGAAGTGCGCCGACTTGGTCAACCTGTCGACAATGATCCAAACTACATCAAACGTCCACAAGGTCCGTGGCAACCAAACTATGAAGTCCGTAGTGATTCGCTCCCATTTCCACTCAAGTATAACCATCTGCTGGAGTAGTCCACCTGGCCTATGATGCTCATACTTACCCTGCTGGCAATTTAGGCACCTCACTACATACTAAACTATGTCCTTCTTCATCCTCCGCCACCAATAATGCTGCCTTAGGTCGCGATACATCTTCGTAGCACCTGGATGAATAGAATACTGAGAACTGTGTACCTCTTCTAGAATTGTTTCCCTCAATCCATCAATATTAGGAGCACATAGATGACCATGGAGTCATAGAACACGATCCTCACCGATAGTTACCTCCTTGACACCACCCTGTAGTACCATCTCTCTAAGAACCAACAATTGCGGATTGTCGTACTGACGATCCTTGATCTGATCAAATAATGAAGACTGAGCAACGACGCATGCAAGAACTCGGCTGGGCTCTAAAATATCCAACCTCACAAGTCTGTTAGCCAAGGACTGAATGTCCAAAGCCAATGGCCTCTCTTCTGCTGAAATGAATGCCAAACTACCATACTCTCTGCCTTTCTGCTCAAGGCATCCGCAACCACATTCTCCTTGACCGGATGATAAAAGATGATAATATTATAATCTTTTAGTAACTCAAGCCACCTGCGCTGCCTCAAATTGAGATCCCCCTGCTTGAACAAATGATTCAAGCTATGATGATGGTGTAAACCTCACATGACACCCCATAAAGATAATGCCTCCAGATCTTGAGAGCATGAACTATCGCGGCCAACTCCAAATCGTGTATGGGGTAATTCTTCTCGTGGATCTTCAACTGACGTGAAAAATATGCAATAACTCGCCGCTCCTGCATTAATACACAACCCAAGCCAATGTGTGAAGCGTCGCAATACACAGTATACATCCCTGAACCGGAAGGCAACACTAACACCGGTGCTGTAGTCAATTCGGTCTTGAGCTTCTAAAATCTCGCCTCGCAATCATCATACCATCGGAACGGAGCACCCTTCTGGGTCAACCTAGTCAAAGGTGCTGTAATAGATGAGAAGCCCTCCAAAAACTGGCGATAATAACCTGCTAACCCCAAGAAGCTCCTGATCTCGGTCGCTGTGGTAGGACGAAGCCAACTCTGAACTGCCTCGATCTTCCCGGGATCTACCTTAATACCCTCGCCTAATATAACATGCCCCAAGAATGCCACAGAATCTAACCAGAACTCGCATTTGGAGAACTTAGCGTATAGCTTCTATTCCCGCAAGGTCTGAAGCACCACTCTCAAATACTGCTCGTGTTCCTCCATGCTACGCGAGTAGATCAATATGTCATCAATGAAGACAATGACAAACGAGTCAATATATGGCCGGAACACCTGGTTCATCAAGTCCATAAACGCCGCCGGGGTATTAGTTAAACCGAAGGACATCACTAGAAACTCATAGTGGCCATATCTAGTCTGAAAAGCCGTCTTGGGAACATCCGAATCACGAATCTTCAACTGATGATACCCTGATCTCAAGTCGATCTTAGAGAACACCCTGACACCCTACAACTGGTCAAACAAATCATCAATACACGACAATGGGTACTTTTTCTTAATGATAACTTTGTTCAACTGGCTTTAATGCACATCCGTATAGTCCCATCTTTCTTTTTCACGAACAACAGCGGTGCACCCCAAGGCGACACACTCGGTCTGACGAACCCCTTTGCTAGCAACTCCTCAAGATGTTCTTTCAACTCCTTCAACTCTTACGGAGCCATGGGGTATGATGTAATAGAGTAGGCTGGGTACCTAGAGCCAAATCAATACAAAAATCAATATCACGATCTGGTGGCATGCTTGGAAGATCATAAGGAAACACATCAGAGAACTCCCAGACCATGGGCATTGAATCAATCACCGGAGTCTCTGTAGTAATATCCCAAACATAAGCTAGATAAGCCAAACAACCCTTCTCGACCATGTGTCGAACCTTCAGAAAAGAGATAACCCGACTAGATGCACTAACAGACAAAACCTTCCACTCCAATTTAGGCAACTCTAGCATCACCAAGGTAACAATTTTGGCATGGTAATCAAGGACGACATGATATGGAGACAACCAGTCCTTGCCTAGGATGACCTCAAAGTTGGTCATATCAAGCACCAGAAGATCTGCTCTAGTCTCATAACCACCGAAAGTCATGATACATGACCGATAGATCCGATCCACAACAACAAAATTGCCCACTAACGTGGACACATATACAGGAGCACCCAAGGACTCGCGAGGAACACCTAGAAAATGAGTAAACTAAGATGAAACGTATGAATATGTAGACCCTGGATCAAATAGTACTGACGAATCCCTACCGCAGACAGGAATAATACCTATGATCACGGCATCTGAGGCTACTACATCTGGTCTGGCTGGAAAGGCATAGAACCTAGCTGGAGAGCCACCTGACTGGCCTCCACCTCTGGGACGGCCCCTACCCACCTGCCCTCCGCCTCTAGGCGACCGGATGACTGGTGCGTCAGCTGGTGCTGTAATCATAGGCTAATGACCCTGCTGTACTGCCTTGCCCCGAAGTTTGGGGTAGAATCTCTTCATGTGGACAGGATCCCCGCACTCGAAACAACCCCTTGAAATGGTGGATTGCTGACCTGAAGCCTGACCCTGATGGCCTGAATACCCGTTGGAGGAACCCTGAATAGTTGGCGGGCGGTAGGAACCCACTGGAATAACACTGAAATAGGTCCTCTCTGGAGCATCACGAGGAGGCGACGGTACTGGATATGTGGGCTTGTTAGACTGACCCCTCACAAACTGACCTCTGCTCCCAGCCAGAGCACCGCTGAACCCTCCAAAATATCAAAACCGCTTGTCCCTCGGCACCTGCTATCGGCTCCGCTGACGAACGCCCTCGATCCTCTGAGCAATCTCCACAACCAGCTCGTAAGAAGTTCCATCTCAACCTCTCGGGCCATAGTGGCCTAGATACCAGAGTGCAAACCTGCAACAAACCTCCCCATTCTCTCTGCATTGGTGGGGAGTATCATAAGTGCATGGCGAGACAACTTAGAGAATCTTGCCTCATAGTCGGTCACCGATATCTGACCCTGCTGGAGCTGCTCAAACTGAAATCGCAACTCTTCCCTCTGAGAGGGTGGGATATATCTATCCAGAAATAGACGTGTGAACTGGTCCCAAGTCAAGGGAGGAGAACCTACTGGTCTGCTGAGAAGATAGGACTGCCACAATCTACGGCCCCTGCCCCCCCAGCTGAAAAGTGGTAAAGTCCACCCCGTGGGACTCCAATATCCTCATGTTGTGCAGTCTGTCCCTGCAACGATCGATAAAGTCCTGGGGGTCCTCATGTAGCTAACCTGCAAGGTAGGGGTGTAGCCTGGTCTTTCTATCCAAAAGCTTCTGCGGCTCACAGGCCACAACTGGTCTGGGCTCAGGTATAGCCGCTGCAACTGCTGAGCTCCGCCCACAGGTAGTGTGCCCGGGGTCTGATATACGATAGCTGCATGCCCTGGAGCCTGAGCGGTAGGGGTCTGTGCTCCCCCTCCCGCCTGAGATGTGGCTGGGTCTGCTGGAAATAAACCAGTATGAGTCATAGAATCCATGAACCGCAGCATATGGCCCATGACATACTGAAATCATGGTGCGTACATGAAGACCAATAGGGTCGGCCGATGAGAAGGCCTACTGAAATCACAGTGCAGACATCAACAACACGATAGGAGATGAAGAAAGAGTAGTTTCCTAACACCCTATAGCCTCTCGAAGATAAGTATGGACGTCTCCGCACTGATCCGCAAGACTCTATTAGGCCTGCTCATAACTTGTGAGACCTACGTGAACCTAGTGCTCTGATACCATGTTGTCATGACCCAATTTTCTTTATAGACCGTGATGGCGCCCAACGTTGTCGCTAGGCAAGCCAACGGTGAATTAGCTGTGTGTTTATTCCTTTTAATAATTTCAAAGTAGTTAATTTTTTTTATTTATTAAATAAGCAAGAAATGGAAAATTTAATGAAGTAAAGCGAAAACTAATGAAAGAGCAAATGCAGTGAAATAAATGCTCAAAAGCCATAAAGTCTACTAGCATGTTTCCAAGACCTGGTGTCACAAGTGTATGAGCAATCAGTAGAATATACAAAATACTAAGCTACTGTCTGAAATACAGTAGACAGGAAGTAAATACAAAAGAGAGACTACGGGTGTTGCAGGACGACCTCAGAGAGCAACTCACCATTAAGCCTCGGGGTAACGTAGGTGCACGCTTGGATGACTTCCAGATGCACCTGCCTCAGATCCTTCACGGTTAGTGCAGAAGTGTAGCGTGAGTACATAAACAATATATACCCAGTAAGTATCCAGTCTAACCTCGAAGAAGTAGTGACGAGGGATTGACATCGATAATTACTATGGGCCAACGAATAAAATACAAAAATTTTAGATAAGCATGGAATATGTGAATAATAATAATAACACAATAGCAAGCAGTGAATAAATAATTCTTCAACTGATAGTAAGTTCCAAAATCTCCAACCAACACCTAATAACTCCAAATCAATTTCTGTCATTAAATAAATTATAACCTCTCAAGCCATAAAATAATATCAAGTGTAATCAAGCTCCGAGTATTATCATGCATGATTTATGCCGAGGTCGTACGACCCGATCCAAAGATACTGTGTGCACTGCCGAGGGTCGAACCACACAAACCATAGATGCATCTATTAAACTATCGAGGCGAACAGCCCGCTCCCATGAGAGTAGAGAAGTATACCTCGCTCGCGGAAGTACTTGCGATGCGAGAGGACATGGATTTCTCAGAGTTATTATATATTTCCTCAATTCTTCCCAAAAATAAGAAATTTGAAACTCTAAATTCCCTAGCCTCAACTCTACTCGAAACAATTAATATGCATAATAAACTCAATGGTACAATTAAGGCATGATGTGGATCTAAGACTACCCGGACATATCATGGAATATAGCTACGCACGGGCTCTCGTCACCTAGTGCGTACGTATCTCCCCACACAAATAGTACACAATAAGATATACCTAAGGGGTTGAGTTCCCTCTTACAAGGTTAGACAAGAGACTTACCTCGTCCTTAAGTTCACTTTCGGTCCACAAATCTGCTTTAATTCCTCAACTTGGTGCCAAACAATCTGAAACTAGCCAAATATTATATAAGTTAATCAATATACACTCACAAGTTCATAATCTAACTATTAGAATAATTGCCCAACCCAAATTGGAAGATTCCTAAAGTTTACTCCCGGGCTCACATGCCCGACCGAATTCCGAAATGTTTTGGAGATATTAGTTACCCATAATCTCACGAACTCAAATAAATAATTTTCACTCAATTCCATAATCAATTTCGTGGTTAAATCTCATTTTTATCAAAGCCTAAGTTTTTCAACTAAACCCATAATTTTTACAATTTTAGATGTTAAAATCTACCCACAATCTATGTTATTAACTTACATTAGGTAGGGATGACTTATCTTCAATAGCTAGGTGGAAACCTCTCTTCAAAGAGCTTCAAAGTTGCCCAAGAGATGAAAGAGATGAGCCAAAATGGCCTAAGTCCCGACATTAAATGAACCTCACTGCCCTAGCAATTTTCGCTTCTGCGGATCCTGGGGCGCACCTGCGATGCTGCACCTACGAAAAATCCATCGCAGGTGTGGTCCTCACCTAGCTTGTCCAAGTCCGCTTCCGCGGAGAAGCATGCGCTCCTGCAGAGCTGGGCCGCATCTGCGCACATGTGCCTACGGAAGGTCGCCACTTCTGCGAACCCAGGCCTCTCTGCCTAGCCCGCACCTGCGACCATCTCCCTCGCACCTGCGAGCTCGCAGGTGCGGGAAGCTCTCCGCTTCTGCGACCACTGGGAGCTTACTCTAGGCCAGTTTTGTGGTCGATGGGCCGCTTCCGCGAGGTTGCACCTGCGGCCAAAACCTCGCAGGTGAGAACGCACCAGAACTAGGGCACCGACAGCTCCCCCAAGTCAAATTCTGAGTCCGATTCCAATTCGTTTTGCATCTGGGGCCCCCGGGACCCCATCCAACCGCACTCACACATCCAAAAACATAACACGCACCCATTCGCATGCTCAAAGTACCAAAATAATATCTCGGAATACGAATCGGATGCCAAAACGCATAAATCGAATTATGAAACCCAAAAACTTCTAGAAACACTTTCGCGCATCCGATTCCTATCAAATCAACTCGGAATGACGCCAAATTTTGCGTGCAAATCTTAAATTACCATACAGAGCTATTCCCAAGCTTGAAATCCCAATCGGACCTTGATAACACTAAGTCCTACTTCGAACTAAAGTTAAAGAACTTGAAAACCTTCAATGCGCCAATTTTTAATATTAAGCGCCCCGGGTCGTCCAAAACCCGATCCGGACATACGCCCAAGTCCAAAATCATCATACGAACCTATTGGGATTGTCAAATCCCGGTTCCGAGGTCGTTTATGTAAAATATTGACTCAAGTCAAACTTAACCATTTTATGCCACTATTAAGGAACTAAGTGTTCTGATTTTAACCCGAACCCTTTCCAACCCGAACTAACCATCTCCGCAAATTATAAAATAGTAAAAGCACATACGGGGAGTCTTAATTAGGGTAAAGAGGATCTAGAAAGCAAAATGACCGGTCGGGTCGTTACAATAGGCAATTAAATATATTGGTTTGAATCAAATTGGAGTTACTTTTAAATGAGAACTTAATATAGGCAAAAAATGTATTTTTTTCGTAATATAGACAATTAAATATATTTTTTGTATTAAATTGAATTTACTTTTAAAAAGTTTCAATTCAAATTCAATGTCAACCGACTGTAGACACGTAAAAATAAAACACTATATTCGTGATAATTGATAAATATAAATTCTAAATCTGATATTAACATGCATGAATCATATATTTTCACTTATATGCTAGGATAGTATTAAATTCTAAATATGGTTTCAAGCATAAACTCTCCCTTCTAAAAAAAGACAACATTTGGATGCATAATTATGTCCAAAGATCTATAAAAAATAAAAATAAAAGCTTAAATTAAAATCTAGCAATTTTCACTTTTACAATAGAGATTTATTCTTTCTACAACAATTCCCATATTATTTGTTATTGATAAGAAATAGAGTAATTTTTATTTTGCTTGACAACAAAAGACATACATCTTGTGTCAATTAGCAAATCTTGTTTTTTTTTATTTCAATTAAACTTAAAACATTTGTTTACCAAAAAAAAAAAAAAAACAGAAGAAGCATTCTTGTTGAAACTGAAAAAGATGTATCGTAATTTGTAAAATTGAAGTTCAAATTATAAAACTTGAATAAATTTTAAGTCGAACAAACTGATTGAGATGATTGAAAACATTTGTAGACCGAGTTTCTTCCTTGGCTTAGTTAAATAAGAACAACAATCATCATTTTCAGGAACTTATAAAATTTTCAACTTTTATTTATAATAACTCAAATAAGATTTTTGATATTATATTTTTGCATTTGTTTAACAAAATTTATACTTATTTAGACGAGGTACACGCGTACGATGGGACTAATAGTAAAATAAGTATAAAAACATATCATACACCACATGTCAACTATTTATTGATTTTTTGTTAAAATATATACTCTTATAATGGAAAGACTAAAGATTAATTTATAACTTCCTCTTTTCTTCCATGATCCTTTATGTAATGGGAAAAAAGATCAAACTAGTAGAATCTTCCACTTTCCTTTTTTCTCTTTTAGTTTTGTATATGGGTAAAATCGGGGACAAAGCTACCCTTGATTTCCTGGTAAAGAAACGAGAGGGAAGCACGATCTGACATGGCCTCAAGTAAAGCCGAGGGGTTCCACGTCTCAGAGCCCGGGGAGGACGAATGGTGTACCCGAGACCAGATATGACTGAGCATCGGGCCTAAGCAGAGTGAAGAGCCAAGACTAAGGAAAAAAAATGGTTAGGCACGATAATCGGGGAGCCATAATATCCATCCTCAACCGGATTTTACCGTGCAAATCCCGCCCGATGTTGACTGCAGATCAACATTTACTGGAAGGAGAAGATTTTTTTACCTTATTTAGACTTGTACTAGGATTGAAACTCCCCTACTATATAAATGGAAGAACCTTTTCATTTTAAAACCATTGTTGGTATGCATATCAAAGCAATAAAATTTTATTTTTGTTCTCTAGCTACCGTTCATAGTGTTCTTCAACTGATTATTTATTTAGTTGCAACCGAGCCCATCTCGAGGGCTCAACCGAGGTTAATTTTCAGTGTTCATCTAAAAGCCAGGCTTAATTGTTCATCACGTTTGGTTTGATCGTTTTGTTTCTCTTTACTTTAATTTTTTTCTATTCATAGATTATAATTAAATTAAATCACGAATCCTTTAACTGCGCACAAATTAAGTTGTTACTCATTTTAAGGGTAAACAATTTGGCGCCCACCGTGGGGCTAAGGATAATAGTGGTGATTTAATACGAATCTCCATAACACACCCTACTTTACACTTGCTCTTTGAAGTTTGATTTCAGGTTAATCTAAACATATTAAATTCTCAGTCTGTTCACTTGAACGTTGACACCGAGTCAGGCCACCACGATGAAAATAATAATGTGGTACCCAGCAATGACGTACCCCATGTTGATCCCAATAGTGTCCCAATCGCTGACCTGATCGACGCTAACTCACAGGTTGCCATCAACATCAACCTGCCAACTGATCCTAAAATTAGCATTCACGGGGCACCCCGGCCATCGGCTCGAGAAGCACTTGAGGGGGAAGGTGTTGGGGTTAGTTTGCGATTGATTTTTGAAACGTTACAAGCTCAGCAAGCAGAAATAGCATAGCTACAGACCCAAAGTCACGCCCGGAACAGGACCAAGCCCAAGCGGGCTAGAGAAAACGCACGAAGGGATGAATAAATTTCCATGGAACCGGACGAGTTCGGGCCCGGGGAAACTTTTGAGGTGATAAAAATGCTCGAAGCACTAACGAAGCGGGTGGAGTCTGGTGAGAAAAAGATCGAGGCAAATGACAAGAAGGTGCCGGGAGCACCCCCAATATTGAAAGAGCCGGATTCTAAAAAATTCATTCAGAAGCTTTTCCCCCCGAGTGCGCCCTGAAGCCAATTCCGAAGAGATTCCGAATGCCCGACATTCCCAGATATAACAGAACCACAGATCCAAACAAGCATGTAATCTCTTATACATGCGCAATAAAAGGCAACGACCAAGAAGACAACAATATCGAGTTGGTTTTATAGAAGAAATTTGGGGAAACCGTGTCCAAAGAAGCGATGATATGGTACCATAACTTGCCTCCTAATTCCATTGATTCATTTGCTATGCTTGCAGATGCCTTCGTTAAGGCCAATGCTAGAACCATCAAGGTCGAGACGAGGAAATCAGACCTCTTCAAAGTCAAGCAGAGAGACAACAAGATTCTTAAGGAATTCGTGTCAAGGTTCTAGATAGAGCGAATGGATCTGCTCTCGATCGTATATGATTGGGCCATTCAGGCGTTCACTTAAGGGCTCAACCCTCAAAGTTCCGTCGCTTCTCAGCAATTGAAGCAAAACTTGGTAGAGTACTCGGAGGTTACTTGGGTTGATGTCCATAACAGGTATCAATAGAAGATTAGAGTCGAGGACGACCAACTGGGCCCCCCTCGAGATCTGTTTACCCCAATAGAGCAAACGACAGGTCTAAAAGAATTATGGACCAAGAGCCAAGGCCGGTCCGAGATCGATACCAGCCATACAACTCAGACAGAAAGGGAAATGGGCCCGGTCGCCACCCAACTGGGAACGACAGGAGAAGCGATCAAGGATCTAGCAACCGGGGTCTGATGAATAAAAATGGTTTCGACAGATCACTTGGGGGAAGGGAGGCCCCGAGACTATCAGAATATAATTTCAATGTGGACGCTGCAAGTATAGTATACGCCATTCGCCTCATCAAGGAGACGGAATGACCTAGGCCACTTCAGTCCGATTCCACACAGACGGATCACAACTTGGTGTGCAAATACCATGGTACGCATGGTCACATGACCAAAGATTGTCGACATCTAAGGGAGGAAGTGGCTCGACTATTCAATAATGAGCACCTTTAGCCTTTAGGAATTCCTAAGTGAATGGGCAAAAATCATTTAAAAAACAGGGACGCCAACAAACAGATTGAGCAAGAGGAGCCTCAACACGTGATCAACATGATCATTGGGGTAGTGGATGTCCTACAAAGGCCAATGATAAAATGCACCAAAGTTTCTATCATAAGGGAAAAACGCACCTGGGATTACGTACCGGAGGGCTTCATCTCGTTCAGTGATGAGGATGCCGAGGGCATCATTTAGCCTCGAAATGATGCACTGGTAATATCCGTACTTATTAATAAATCTCGAGTTAAACATGTGTTAATTGATCCGGGTAGCTCGGCTAACATCATCCGATGGAGGGTCGTAGAGCAATTGGGATTATTGGACCAAATCGTACCGACAGTACGAGTATTGAACGGATTCAACATGACGTGCAAAAATAGCCCTACCAGTAAACAATGTGGGGACCACCCGAGAAATAAAATTCTATGTGATCAAGGGGGATATGAGGTACAACGCGTTGTTCAGAAGGCCATGGGTTCACAACATGAGGGCGGTGCCTTCAACCCTACATCAAGCGTTGAAATTTCCCACTCTGGGAGGAATCAAAACGATCTTCGGGGAACAACCGTCCGTAAAGGAGATGTTCGCCGTCGAGTAAGTAACCCTGGTACCCGCAGTCTCGACATAAAAAAGTAAAGGACTGGTCGAAGAGAAGGAAATCAAATGGCAATCAATGATCCCGACCCTGACCTGGTCGGAAAAAAGAAGAAGGAGAACACAACAAACGAGGAGGATGATTACGGTGTCCCAAGATCCTTTATAGTACTCGATGATACCGATGCCACTAAATTAGCGATCGAGGAATTAGAGCAGGTCATATTGATCTAGTACCTACCAGATAGAAAGGTATACATGGGCACGGGGTTAATTCTCGAGCTCAGAAAAATTTTTATTGATTTCTTTAGCTAATGCCGATTGTTTTGCCTGCTCCCACTTAGATATGACAGGGATCCCACCGGAAGTGATGACTCACAAGTTGAGCTTGGACCCAAAATTCCACCCGGTCAAACAGAAGAGGAAGCCGAAGTCCGAAATCAAGAACGTATTCATCAAAGACGAGATATCTAAGATTTTGAAAATAGGTTAGATCCGGGAAGTTAAATACCCGGAGTGGTTAGCTAACATAGAGGTCGTACCTAAAAAAGGAAAAAAAAAACTTAGAATGTGTGTGGATTATAAGGACCTAAACAAGGCATGCCCAAAGGATTCATTTCCTTTGCTTAACATCGACCGAATGATTGATGCGATGGCCGGGCACGAGATACTGAGTTTTCTCGATGCCTATTTCGGGTACAAACAAATTCAGATGGACCTGAGCGACTAAGAAAAGACTTCTTTTTTAACAAAGTTCGGCACCTACTGTTATAACGTAATGCCGTTTGGGCTAAAAAATGTCGGTGCCACATATCAACGCCCAATTAACTCGATATTCGAAAAACAAATAGGAAAGTCAATGGAGGTTTATATTGACGATACGTTAGTTAAGTCCCTGTGAGTAGAGGACCATTTGAAGCATTTGCAGGAAACCTTCGACATAACGAGGAAATACTACATGAAGCTAAATCCGAAAAAGTGCGCCTTTGGGGTTGGATCGGGAAAATTTCTCAATTTCATGGTATCCAACCGGGGAATATAAATCAACCCGGACAAAATAAAAGCCATAGAGGATATTATCGTAGTTGACAACGTTAAGGAAGTGCAAAGATTGGCCGGGAAGATAGCCGCATTGGGCCGTTTTATTTACAAATCGTCCGACAAAAGACATCAGTTTTTCTTGCTGCTAAAGAAGAAGAACAACTTCTCTTGGACTCCGGAATGTTAGCAAGCTTTAGAATAACTTAAGCGATACCTATCAAGCCCTCATTTCCTGCACACTCCGAAGGCGAACGAGCAGCTATACCTCTACTTGGCAGTTTCTAAGGTAGTGGTAAGTGGTGTCCTGGTCTGGGAAGAAGAAGATACACAGTTTTCTATTAATTATGCTAGTAGAACCCTAAGCGATGCTGAAACAAGGTATCCATACTTAGAAAAATTAGCGCTCACCTTATTGAGCGCATCTAGGAAGCTAAAACCGTACTTTCAGTGTCACCCATATATGTCGTGACCTCGTACCCGCTAAGGAATGTGATGCATAAGCCCGAGCTCTCGGGATGGCTGGCGAGATTAGCGGGTACGATATCGAGTACAAACCCCGGACTGCTATAAAATCTCAGATTTTGGCAGACTTCGTGGCTGACTTTACGCCGACCTTGATCCCCGAGGTTGAGAAAGAATTATTGCTCGCCTTAGGGACTAGCTTGGGGGTCTGGACCCTATTCACAGATGGTGCTTCCAACGCAAAAGGGTCCGGGCCGGGGATAGTATTAAAACCACCTACGGGTAACGTAATAAGGTAGTCTATTAGAACTGTAAAATTGACTAACAATGAAACCGAATATGAAGCTATGATTGCAGGTCTAGAACTGGCTAAAATCCTTGGGTTGAGGTAATCGAGGCCAAGTGTGACTCCCTCCTCGTCGTTAAACAAGTCAACGGGATATTTGAAGTAAAAGAGGATCAGATGTGGAGATACTTGGATAAGTTACAAGTGACCTTACACCAGTTCAAGGAATGGACTCTACAACATGTACCTCGTGATCAAAATAACGAGGCCGATGCATTGGCTAATCTAGGGTCGTCAGTCGACTCTGACGGGTTTAGCTCCGGAACAATAGTGCAATTGATGAACTCTGTGATAGAGAAAGGTCACATTGAGGTAAACTCAATAAGCTTGACTTGGGATTGGAGAAACAAATACATAGACTACCTTCACAAATGGAAGTTGCCGTCAGATTCGAAGGAATCGAGGGCCCTACGTACTAAGGCTACCAGATTTTGCTTGGTCGGTGGAAAATTATACCAAAGATCGTATTTCGGGCCGTTAGCAAGGTGCTTGGGTCCGGGGGAGACCAACTACATGATGAGGGAAATACACGAGGGTACTTGTGGAAACCATTCGGGGGGAAGAGTCCTTGGTTCGAAAATTGATCAGAGCTGGTTACTACTGGAATGAGATAGAAAAATAAGCGAAACACTTTGTCCAAAGGTGTAATGAATGCCAGAGGCACGCCCCGATGATTTATATACTGAGAGAGATGCTTCACCCGGTCCTCTCTCCCTGGCCGTTCATGAAGTGGGGGATGAACATCGTCGGTCCCTTGCAATGGGCACCTGGTAAGGCCCAATACATATTTCTCATGACCGGTTATTTCTCCAAGTGGGTCGAAACATAGGCATTCGAAAATGAAATGACCCGACTTTTCATTTTAAGAGTTATAGCCCCGATCACCTATTTACTGCTTTCCCGGTATCTGTTTCAGATTATGTGACTTGCCAGGAGGTTTTGTTTTTGGTTTCGGAGTGTTTTGGGATACTTAGTCCCTAAACGGAAGCTTAAGATTTAGAATTTTGTCCGTAGTCAGAACTATGTGAAGACGACTCTGGAATAGAGTTTTGTCGGTTCTGTTAGCTCCATTGGATGATTTTGGACTAAGGGGCGTGTCCGGATTGTGTTTTGGAGGTCTATAGCTCATTTAGGCTTGAAATGGCGAAAGTAGAAATTTTGGAGATTTGACCGGTAGTGGACTTTTTGATATCTGAGTCGGATTCCGATTCGGAAGTTGGAATAGGCCCGTAATGTCAAATATGACTTGTGTGCAAAATTTGGGGTCAATCGGATGTGGTTTGATAGGTTTCGGCATCGGTGGTAGAAATTGGAAGTTTCAAGTTCATTAAGTTTGAATCGGAGGGTGATTCGTGTTTTTATTGTTGTTTGATGTGATTTGAGGGCTCGACTAAGTTCGTATGCTGTTATAGGACTGGTTGGTATATTTGGTTAAGGTCCCTGGGGCCTCGGGTGTGTTTCAGATGCTTAACGGATTGAATTTGGACTTATGCAAATTGCTGAAGTTTCTGGTTTCTGGTGTTTTCGCACCTGCGGTGGGGTGACCGCAGGTGCGGACTTGCACGTGCAAGAAGAGGATCACTGATGCGGGTTGGAGGAGTTTGGCCTGGGGTCGCAGGTGCAACATGAAGGCCGCTGGAGCGAAGTCGCTTCTGCGGAAGCTTGAATGCAGAAGCGGAGAGGCCTGGGAGGTTTGGGATCGTAGGAGCGGAAGGGTCTCTGCAAAAGCGAGATCGCAGGTGTGGTCCCTAGTCCGCAGAAGCGGAAACCCTGCCCATATGGGGAATCTGCATCTGCGATGGTTTTTCCGCAGGTGCGACTAGAGGTCTGCAGATGCGGAAATGCTGGACAAAACACTTAAATGCAAGGGTTCGCGATTTTTGCTCATTTTAAACATTTTAAGCTCGAGTTTGGAGATTTCTTGAGAGCATATTTGAGGGATTTATTGAGGTAAGTCCCTTGTGCTTATTTTTGATCAATAATCTCGCTTCCCTATTTATGTTTTCACCTAGTTAGTGTGTATTTAAGGTGGAATTTGGGAGTTTGAGGCTAGGGATTTGGAGAATTTGATTTGAGGATTTGAGGACATGACACTTGATAGGAAGATGTGGAGGTCGAGTATTAGGGTTGTAGGTTAGGAGGTAGTTGAGTCTCGCCTTACTTCGTACCATTGTGGGACTAGCCAGGTAGGGTTTTTGTCTAAGATAGCTAGTGGCAATGTTGTGTCTTACTATTTCGCTTTTTAGTGAAGGGCCTATTTACTAGCTATAGTTTTTGCTTTGCATCTTTTTTCTGGATTTCATAGTGTTCTTAGTTTTCCTATGATTGTTGTGGTGATACTAATATTGTCCCCCTTTGTCCTTTTGTCTTTTTGTTTCTTGAGCCGAGGGTCTTTCGAAAATAACCTCTCTACTCCTTCGGGGTAGGGGTAAGGTCTGCGTACACACTACCCTCCCCAGACCCCATTAGTGGGATTTTACTGAGTTGTTGTTGTTGTTGTTGTTGTTGTTGTTGTTGTTGTTGATTTGAGGATTTGAGGGTCGAGTTGATGTCAGATATTGGTAATTATGGTATGGTTGGACTCGTGAGTGGATGGATATTCATATTTTGTGACTTTTACCTGATTTCGAGACGTGGTCCCGTGTCGACTTTTTAGGACGAATTTTGGAATTTTTGTTAAAGTCTTTATTTCATTAATTAGATTAATTTCTTGTAGTTGTATTTATGGTATGTAATTGATGTTGTCTAGATTTAGGCCATTCGGAGTCAGATATTCGTGGAAAAAATATTGTTACGGATTGATTTAAGCTTGGTTTTAGGTAAGTGGCTTGCCTAACCTTGTGTGGGGGAAATCCCCTTAGGATTTGGTGTTGTTATGATATGTGAGCGCCGTGTACGCGAGATGACGAGTGCGTACACGGGCTATTTGTGAAAAAACTTGATTTTCATTGAGTAATAGCCTGTTTTTATCTTATCTGAGTATACTAGCATGTGTAGTTATCCTGTTAGCCTAGAATAGCATGTCTACGTGTCCTAATTGCCTATTTGAACTCTTTGCAGCATGTTTAGTAAGTCCCATTTCTTTCTTGACTTATACTTAGCCTAAATTGTAGGTCTTCTTACTGTAACTGTTATATTCATTTGTTTGAGTTGCGCATTTATTTTGGGACTACGGGACGGTATCCCGGGAGATCCTCCTGTACTGCATATTTACTTTGGGACTACGAGACGTTTACTCGGGAGACCCCCCTGTACTGCATATTTACTTTGAGACTACGAGACGGTTCCTCGAGAGTTCTCCCTCCACATTTACTTTTGAGACTATGAGGCGGTTCCTCGGGAGTTCTCCCTGCACATTTACTTTTGAGACTACGAGGTGGTTCCTCGGGAGTTCTCCCTACATATTTAATTTTGAGACTACGAGACGGTATCTCGGGAGCACTCCTATTATTATATCATTGTGCGGTGTTGTTATTGCTTTGTGAATACTTGCTGTTGTCTTCTCCGTTTTTACTTAATGTTTATTATAGCATCTGTCTTATTAATATATACCAGGAGGGCCCGAACTTGACCTCGTCACTACTCTACCGAGGTTAGGCTTGGCACTTACTAGGTACCGTTGTGGTGTACTCATGCTACTCTTCTGCACATGTTTTGTGTGCAGATCCAGGTACTTCTTATCAGCCTCGCTACTAGCTTAGAATGCTTGCTGCTGTACGGAGACCTTAAGGTATAACTGCCGCATCCGCAGACCTCAGAGTCCCCCTCTATTCTCTTTTATGTCATCTACTTTCCGTATTTCTTTTATCCGTCTCTGGTGTATAGAGATTCTAGTTTCCTTCTGTAGCTTGTGACTTAAGATGTTTCAAGTTTTGGGAAACTGTGTATGTCTAGTATTTTGGTTATTATCTATGTCGAGCGGCTTTATTATTGGTTATTCAGTATCTGATACAGTTTGTTGTTTAGTCTGGCTTCCATTATTGTTATTTTTTCGCCATTTGTTAGGCTTACCTAGTCGTAGAGAATAGGTGCCGTCACGACGTTATACATAGGGAGTTTGGGTTATGACAAGTTGGTATCAGAGATCTAGGGTCATAGGTGTCGTGAGTCACAAGCAAGTTTCATAGAGTCTCACGGATCGGTACAGAGACGTCTGTATTTATCTTTGGGAGGCTATGGAACTGTAGGAAAAATTTCACTTCTTTGATTCCTTGTCGTGCGAAAATTGTTGACTTTGAAATTCTAAACTTCTTTATTCTATTCTCTCACAGATGATGAGGACACGTACATGAGGATTTGATGACCAGGCACCCGCGCCCCCTGCTAGAGTCGCGAGAGGCCGGGGTAGAGGCCGAGGAGGTCCACACGGTGCAGCCAGAGCACCCGCACGAGCTGCTATAGAGGAGCCCCCAGTATCTCTAGTTGAAGGGTAGACACCTGAGGTACCTGTTGCTGCACCAGCCCTCCAGGAGACTCTAGCCCAGTTTCTGAGCTTGTTCAGCACCTTAGCTCAGGCTGGATTGATTCCACTTGCTCCTGCCACATCTCAGGCCGGGGGAGGAGCACGGACTCCCGTCTCCGGTACTCCAGAGCAGTAGGCTCAATTTGACCAGGTTCCAGAGAATTTACCGATGCAGCCGGTAGCTCCAGCTCAACCCGAGGTCAGGGCAGCAGCTTCTGAGGCAGAGCAACGCAGACTTGAGAGGTACAAGAAGTACCACCCTCCTACCTTCAGTGGATTGGCGTCGGAGGATGCCCATGGTTTTTTGGAGGAGTGTCACCGTATTCTTTGTACTATGGGTGTAGCGGAGTTGAGTGGGGTTTCTTTTACTACATTCCAGCTTAAAGGAGCAGCCTATCAGTGGTGGCGTGCTTATGAGTTGGATAGTCCGGCTGAGGCAACTTCACTTACATGGACTTAGTTCTCGGACATGTTTTTGAGAGAGTATGTCCTTCAGAGCCTCAGGGACTCATGGCGCAGGGAGTTTGAGCAGTTACGCCAGGGTGCTATGACTGTGTTAGAGTATACAGTTCATTTCAGTGATTTGGCCCGACATGCACCGACCTTGGTTGCCACAGTTCGAGAGAGGGTTCGTCAGTTTATTGAGGGTCTCCACCCCAGTATCCGAATCAGTATGGCCAGGGAGTTGGAGACGGATATTTCTTATCAGCAGGTGCTGAGTATCGCCAGGAGATTGAAGGGCATTCTTGCCCGGGATAGAGAAGAGAGAGAGGCCAAGAGGTCTTGAGAGACTGGTTATTATTCTAGTGCTCGTACCCCAGCAACTCACCATGGTAGGAGTTATGTGAGTCACCCTGTTCATTCAGTACTTCCAGCCGCCAGTGGTATTCCGGTCCCTTTTAGGCCCCAGGAGCCTTATTATGCAATGTCAGTATCTAGTGTGCCTCCTGCATGGGGTGTTCCCAGCGGCCAGTTCAGCAGACCTAGCCCGAGCCAGTCACAACAGTCATGCCCTCCGAGAGCTTGTTTTGAGTGTGGCGACACCTGCCATATGGTGAGGGATTGCCCCAGATTTAAAGGGGTGCACCTCCACAGACTTCTCAGGCACAACGTGATCCACCAGGTCCTCAAGCTATGATTCTAGCACCAACTACCGCCCCACCTGCTCAGCCAGCTCGAGGTGGAGGTCGGCGAGGTCGTGGTCGCCCTAGATGGGGAGGCCAGGCCAAATATTATGCTCTTCCTGCTCGTACAGAGGCAATTACTTTCAACTCTGTCATTACAGGTATTGTTTCGGTCTGTCATAGAGACGCGCCAGTCTTATTAGATCCCAGCTCTACATATTCCTATGTGTCCACTTCGTTTGCCATGTATTTGGGCGTATCTCGGGATTCTTTTTGAGTTCCCCTATTTATGTGTCTACTCTTGTGGGAGATTCTCTTATTGTGGACCTCGTGTATCGGTTGTGTTTGATTGCTCTTCGTGGTTTTGAGACTAGAGCCGATTTATTATTACTCAGCATGGTAGACTTTGATGTTATCTTGGGCATGGACTGGTTATCGCCCCATTATGCTATTCTTGATTGTCACGCTAAGACCGTGATGCTGGCTATGCTAGGATTACCGCAATTTGAGTGGAGAGGTACCTTAAAGTATACTCCCAGCAGAGTTATTTCATTTCTTAAAGCTCAACAAATGGTTGAGAAGTGGTGTGATGCGTATCTAGCTTATGTGAGAGATATCAATATTGATACCCCTACAGTTGAGGTAGTTCCAATAGTGAGGGACTTTCCAGGTGTGTTTCCAGCTGATCTTTCGGGCATGCCGCCCGACAGAGATATTGATTTTGGCATTGATTTGTTGCTGGGCACTCAGCCCATCTCTATTCTTCTATATCGTATGGATCCTCCTGAGTTGAAGGAGTTGAAGGAACAGTTACAAGAATTGCTTGATAAGGGCTTCATTCGGCCCAATGTGTCACCTTGGGGTGCTCCTGTCTTATTTGTGAAGAAGAAAGATGGCTCTATATGGATGTGTATTGATTACTGCCAGTTGAACAAGGTCATAGTAAAGAAGAAGTATCCTTTGCCTCGTATGGATGACCTATTTGATCCGTTACAGGGTGCTAGAGTGTTTTCCAAGATTGACTTACATTCAGGCTATCATCAGTTAAAGATTCGGGAGCCAGATATCCCGAAGACTACTTTCAGGACCCGATATGGTCACTACGAGTTCTTTGTGATGTCTTTTGGGCTGACTAATGCCCCTTCAACTTTTATGCACTTGATGCACAGTGTGTTCCGACCTTATCTTGACTCGTTCATCATTATGTTTATTGATGACATTCTGGTGTACTCCCAAACTCAGGAGGATCATGGGCAACACCTGAGGACTGTGCTTCAGACCTTGAGAGAGAATAAGTTATATGCGAAATTTTCAAAGTGTGAGTTTTGGCTAGACTCAGTGGCATTCTTGGGTCATGTAGTATCGAGTGATGGGATCCAGGTGGATCTAAAGAAGGTGGAAGTAGTGCAGAGTTGGCCTAGACAGTCATCAGCTACGGAGATCCGGAGTTTTCTTGGTTTGGCGGGGTATTATCGTCGTTTTATAGAGGGATTCTCATCTATTGCAGCACCTATGACCAGGCTGACCCAGAAAGGTGCTCCATTCAGGTGGATAGAAGAGAGTGAGGAGAGATTTCAGAAGCTCAAGATAGCTTTGACTACAGCCCCAGTATTGGTATTGCCTATAGGTTCGGGGTCTTATACTGTATATTATGATGCATCGCGGATTGGTCTAGGTGCAGTGTTGCTGCAGGACGGTAGGGTGATTGCCTACGTGTCCAGACAACTGAAGTTACATGAAAAGAACTATCCTGTCCACGACCTTGAGTTAGCAGCTATTGTTCATGCCTTGAAGATTTGGCGGCACTATTTGTACGGTGTTCCTTATGAGATCTACACCGATCACCGGAGTTTGCAGCATCTATTCAAGCAGAAGGATCTTAATTTGTGTCAGAGGAGGTGGTTAGAGCTGCTTAAGGATTATGATATCACCATTGTTTACCACCCTGAGACAGCCAATGTGGTGGCCGATGCTTTGAGTCACCGGGCAGAGAGTTTGGGGAGCTTAGCATATCTACCAGCAGCAGAGAGGCCCATGGCATTGGATGTTCAGGCCTTAGCCAGCCAGTTTGTGAGATTAGATATTTCTGAGCCGAGTCAACTATTGGCTTGTGTGGTTTCTCGGTCTTCTCTTTATGATCGTATCAGGAAGCGTCAGTATGATGACCCCCATCTGCTTGTCCTTAAGGACACGGTCCAGCACGATGATGCTAAGGAGGTCACTATTGAGGATGATGGTGCATTGAGGATACAGGGATGACTTTGTGTGCCTAATGTGGATGGTTTGCGTGAGTTGATTCTCCAGGAGGCTCACAGTTCACGGTACTCCATTCATCTGGGTGCCGCGAAGATGTATCAGGACTTGAGGCAGCATTACTCGTGGAGGAGGATGAAGAAGGACATAGTGGAGTTTGTGGCTCGGTGTCTAAATTACCAGCAGGTTAAGTTTGAGCATCAGCATCCAAGTGGATTGCTTTAGAAAATAGAGATTACGGAGTGGAAATAGGAGCGGATCACTATGGATTTCGTTGTTGGGCTCCCACAGACTCAGCGGAAGTTTGACACAGTTTGGGTGATTATGGATAGGCTGACCAAGTCAGCTCATTTCATTCATGAGATGACTACCTATTCTTCCGAGCAGTTGGCTCGAATTTATATCCGCGAGATTGTCAGGCTTTATGGCGTATTGGTATCCATCATCTCTGACCGGGGTACGCAGTTTACATCATAGTTCTGGAGGGCTGTGCAGCAGGAGTTGGGTACTCGGGTTGAGCTGAGCACAACATTTCACCCTCGGACGGACGGACAGTTTGAGTGCACTATTCAAATACTGGAGGATATGCGCCGCGCTTGCGTGATAGATTTTGGGGGTGCTTGGGATCAGTTCTTTCCCCTTGCGGAGTTTTCCTACAACAACAGTTATCAGTCGAGCATTTAGATGGCACCGTATGAGGCTCTGTATGGTAGGCATTGTCGGTGTCCAGTGGGTTGGTTCGAGCCGGACGAGGCTAGATTATTGGGTACGGACTTGGTTCAGGATGCCATGGATAAGGTGGAGGTAATTCAAGATCGACTTCGCACAACCCAATCCAGAAAGAAGAGTTATGCGGACCGGAAGGTTCATAATGTTGCATTCATGGTTAGAGAGCAGGTCTTGCTCCGGGTTTCGCCTATGAAGGGCGTTATGAGATTCCGGAAGAAAGGCAAGCTGAGCCCAAGGTTTATCGACCCATTTAGTTGTTTAGCTTTGCTTCCATTATTGTTATATTTCCGTAATTTGTTAGGCTTACCTAGTCGTAGAGACTAGGTGCCGTCACGATGTTATACAAAGGGAGTTTGGGTCATGACAGAGAAGGTTCGGGAAAAAGAGGTTATTGACCTCATTTGGGATCATATAGTTTGCCAGTTCGGGAGACCAACCGAGATCACTTGCGACAATGAGAGACAGTTCATCGGCATCAAGGTTAGTAAGTTTTTTGAAAACCAAAAAATCAAAAAGATTTTATCGACGCCTTCCACCTAAGTGGGAAGGGTCAAGCAGAGTCGACAAACAAAACTATACTCCAAAACCTGAAGAAGAGATTGACCGACTCAAAGGGGAAATGGAAATAAATTTTACCCGAGCTCCTATGGGCATATCAAACGACTTCGAAGTCCAGCACCGGTGAAACACCATTCTATTTGGTCTATGGCGCAGAAGCTTTGATTCTAATAGAGGTAGGAGAATCGAGCCTATGGTTCCAATAAGCTACAGAGACATTAAATGACGAGGTCATGGCCATGATCTTAAATTTAGCAGACGAAAGGCGAGAAGTCGCCCTAGTCCATTCGCGGCCCAAAAGCAACAAATGGAGAGATACTACAACCGAAGGGTAAACCTTCGACACTTCCAAGTTGGGGACTTGGTATTGAGGAAAGTTACACCGCATACCAAGAACCCGAATGACGAAAAACTAGGCCTGAACTGGGAAGGACCGTACAGAGTCACCGGTATCACCGGGAAAGGCTCATACAAGCTCGAGTCCGGGAATGGTGTACAACTACCCAACTACTGAAATGTGGCACACTTAAAGTGATACTACTGCTAAGGTACGACACAATTTCCTTTGTAGTTATTTACGCTTGGAACTAACCCGTGCAAGTACTCAGTCAATGTTAAATTTGAGGATTAGGTCTGAAAGCACGTGTTGCACTCCTTTTTCCTTGGACTAGCTTTTTCCCGAAGTGGGTTTTATGGAAAGGTTTTTAACGAGGCAACAATAAAATGTGCTACCCTAGTTTTGAAGATTGGCCTGAGGCCGGGACTACGGATCACCCGTATCGAACCAATAGTATTCGAGACTTTTTAAGTTCAACCTCGAATACTAGGGGGCCATCACACCTAAGTCAAGGTCTTGGGTTCTGAAACATAGAGTCCTGAGTTCTAAAACTTAGAAGGCATTTTTTTAATTTTGATATTGAATGCCAAGGCTTGAACATTAGAATTTATTGTAAAGGCCAAATGGTCAAACGAACCGTGCCCGTGTAGCTTATTCTTGCCATAGAAGAAAGTTTTTTCTACCTTCGATTATGCACTCTACATTCAAAGTAATAAAAGAAGTTTTTCCTTCTATATTTCATCGGTTCATATTTGCACCAACAATATTATAGTTAAGTTACTTAGAATAAGTAGTGGGTTCAAAACCCTTAATCCTACGGGCCTCCCCGAACCGGGGACTTCTACCCGACAATAAGATCGGATGATTTGGGTTACCAAATCTCTGAGGCACCGAGCCTACTAGGCATGGCCCAAATATGAAAGGCTACAACCAACTTAAAATGACTTGGAGACGTCCAAGTCCGTACTTAAAAAGTAAGGTCCTTACACATTTTTAATCTATAAAAGATTGCTTCAAACCCGGCCATGAAAAGAGCCACCTTCGGCAGAGAATAATCATGTCCGGTCAAAACATTCGAATATTCTCATAAAGACATCATTTTTTATCGGACCCTCCGATGTCAAAAGCAACTCGGAGTTGTTATTTAACCTAGGCCTCATCTGGGCTTTGGGAAAACGAATAGTCTATGTTATGTCAAATTCTGTGCTAAGGCATTAATGGTATATTTTAAACACAAGTCTTAAGTCCCGAACATAAAGAAAATGCTGAAAAGTAAAGGACACAATATAGCCGAAGAGAAAATTTTATATATCAAAAGGTATTTACAGAGGCACTATAAATCAACCCCAAAATAAAAAAAAATATACAAAGGAAAATAAAAAATAAACTAAGGTATTTCCTGCCTCGTCTTCACTGGAGCCCGATTCACTGCCTGAACCCTCGGGCTCGTATATCTCTTTGGCCTCGGCCTCTTCTCTTCTTCGCCTCTTCGATCTCGGCCGATAGATCGAACCCCCGGGCATGATTCTCCTCGAGGTTCTCCCTCTGGGATAGACACTTTACATACTCAGCCTTTGTTATTATATGGGCCTCGAATACCTCCACATCGTTCTTGTATTGGGACAACATATCCTGAACCTCAGAGGACTCAGTCGAAGCTGCCTCTAACTTGGACTTCAGTGTGGTGTACTCCTGACCGAGGGCATCCCATTCTGAGACGGCCGAGTCCAGCTGTGCTCGGAGCTCATCATTCAGTCGAGACCATTTGTCGGCTTTATCCTTCATCACCTGGAGCTGGTCTGAGGCCAGGAGATCCATCTTGCTCCTCAACCTCTCGGCCGAGGCCTTGGCCTCGTTCATTTCGGCCCTGAGCTGGTCGATCAGGTCAATATTCTCTTTGACCTATTAGGTTGTGTCATTAGCAGCTGCGCTTAGCCTCTCGTTATTAATATCAAACACCCTTACGTTTTCGACCAGAATGACATGCTCTCATTTCATCGACGAGGCCTCCTTTTGAGCCTTTTCCAGCTCGGCTTGGAGGATGGGGAGGTCCTTAAGAGCCTCATCTTTTTTCTCATTAAGAGCTTTGTACATGTCCCTCTGCCGGATCTGCTCCTTGAGATCGAACTCGAGATGGACCACCTCTATCTGAGACCAGTGGAAGCTCTTATGATAAAGTACCGAGGCCTGAGGAACATAAGTGATGAAATCATTAAAATATGCCAAGGCTAAATAAACCCTTTAAGGAATATAAGGAAATGGAAACATACCCTGCTTAGCGCCTGTTGTGCCTCATTGAAAAGTCCTGGTGCATCCACTTCATTCATCTTTGCTTGGTCCTCTTCAGTCACCAAACAACAAAGATAGCTGGCTATGCCAACCGGCCTAGACAGCACCCTGGTATCCATCGGGATTGTAAACAGGACCGTTCTCTTACGGTCAAGATCCACGCTCGAGGCAGGGAACTGCTTCATCAGCTTTGGGCTCGAGGTCGGCCCACCTGACTCCGACAACACGTCCTTTTTCGGGATCTGCAGGTGGCCAAACCCAGAGTAGTCCTCCAGTGCACCAACGTCCATGCCTTAGAAGAACAGGTTGATGGCCTCATCTGCGGCCAATGATGCCTCGGTATGCTTTTCTTTAATGGCCTGGGCCTCATCAAATACAGACTCTGTATGAGACGGTGACTCCGGAATATTAATGATGCCGGCGACTTCTCTCGGAGCCGGAGTAGCTTTTTGAGAGGATGTAGCCACGGGCTTTCCCTCAGGCTCCCGAGCTAAAGAGAGTTCAGCTTCCCGATCTCTTCCCTCCGATGCTGCCTGCTCTTCTGCAGTGATGGCCATCTCATGGGCGACGAACTCCATGTCATCATCTTCAGGGTAGTCCCTGAGCTGGTAAAGGGAATCGGGGTCCGGTACCCTAGCCCGAGTACTCTTTTTGTTGCTCTTTCGGACCCTGACCGTGACCCTCTTTTTCTTGGCCTCATCATCCGCATCCAGGGAACCAGAAGACCCCCTCTTTATTCTCTTTTTCTCTTCCTTCTTCATAGCAGCCTTGGCGACATGCAGTACCAAAAGAGAGGGTTTAACAGATGGGGATGAAGCCTCGTCCTCGTCCACTGTACGAAGCTCGGTGGTCTTGGGCAAACTTGTGGAAGGAAGAAAATGACTTAGTCAAAATAATATATTAGAATAAAAAAGGAAATTCAAGGGAAGAAGGATACTCACCATGGGAACGGTCCTCCGACTTGCCTTTTGAGAGTTTACACCACTCGCTCTCGGAGTACGTTAGTTGCTTTTAGATCCTCTCAACCCACTCTTTGAAATGGGGGACTGTATTGGGAACTCGGGCGACCGCTGCACAACGGGAGAACTGGGCGATTAGAAAGAAGAATAAAACCAAAAAAAGTATTTTGACTACTCAAGAGGAGAGGGACTTACGTGTTAGGTTCCACTTCTCAGGGAACGGTAGGAACTCGGGGAGAATGAGATCCTCGGTCTTCACCTGAACGAATCTCCCCTGCCAGCCTTGATCCCTATCTTCATCGATGATCGAGAATAGAGCTTTCTTTGACCGTCGGACAAGCTTGATTAATCCCCCTCGAAAGATTCGGGGACTGTAGAGGTGAAGCTGATGGTCGATAGTAAATCGGGGATCCTCCGTGTTCTTAACAAAGTGACGGAGGAGGATCACGATCCTCTAGAAAGATGGGTGAATCTACCCGAGGTAGAACTTGTACCTTTTGCAGAAGTCGAGGACTATTGTATCCATCGGGCCAAGCGTGAAGGGGTGCGTATAAATACTTAAGTACCCCTCCGCATGTTTAGTGATGTCCTCGCCAGGGCCAGGGATGAGCACTTCCTTGCCCTCCCACTTGCAGTCCTCTTGAACTGTTGGAAGTGTGTCCTCGGTGATAGAGCATATATACCTCCACACCTCCTCACCTCGATCCCCTTGCTTGGAGGCTTTTTCGACCTTAAAGTCGTTGTCTATAGAGCAACCTCTGGGAATAAAATTCTTTAGAGGAGGTTCTGGGGCTGCTTCCGATAGGACCACTTTGACATCTGCGATAGGGTTAGAAGTTGAAGAGGCGGTATGTTGGGGCACAAATTTTGAAGTTTTTGCCATCGCTATTTGAGAATATGAAGATTAGAAGACGAGTATGGAGGTTTGAAGTCGGATATGAAGATTTGAAGATGGGTATGGAGATTTGAAGGTCAAACTTGAAGATTCAAAGATGAAATATGAAAATTTGAAGATTGGAGATGAAGAAATGAAGATATGAAGACCAATGTATCAAGGTTTGAAGGGGTAAAGAGCAAAAAAAACATTTGGGGGTAATTTAAGAAGGTTTGGAATCAGAAAGTAAAAAGGGAAAAAGGAACCATAGATTTTATAAGAGGAAGGTAATTAATGTGTGAAGTTTCGCATTCGAGGATGGTTAATTGGTGGCTGACACGTGTCCGAAGTCAGAACGACACGACTGATGGGACGTTTCACTAACTCGTCGACACGATTGTAGCGTACAAAGGAAGAAACTGGGGTCAATTAATCATTTCTCATCATTTTGATAAATCTACTCTCCGAAAAGTGAGGGGACTATCTGTATACGGGTAAAATAGGGGACAGAGTTACCCCCGATTTCCTAGTAAAGAAACGAAAGGGAAGCACGATCTGGAATGACCTCGAGTAAAGCTGAGGGGTTCCACGTCTCATAGCCTAGGGAGGACGAATGGTGCAGCCGGGACCAGATACGGTGTCACGACCCCCAAATTCCCTTCATAGGATATCGTGACACCTAGTCTCTAAGACTAGGTAAGCCTAATAATATGCGAAAACATTAAATAAGAGATAAAACTTGAACATCCCAACAATTTAATAAATAAAATCTAATCTACCAAAACTCAATACGTACCATCTCAAAACCTGGTGAGATATAAGTCACAAGCTCTAGATACAGTACCGAACAATCCAATACATCACTATCTATAAAAATGTAAGGAAATAAGGAAGCATAGGGTAGAAGGGGACTCTGAGGCCTGCGGAGGCAGGTAAGTGTACCTTGAAGTCTCCAAAAGCACGCAACTCAACGCGCTAATACCAGGGTTGATAGGATGTACCTGGATCTGCACAAAATATGTGCAGAAGTGTAGTATGAGTACACCACAACAGTACCCAGTAAGTGCCAAGCCTAACCTCGGTAGAGTAGTGACGAGGTCACGTCAAGGCCCTACTGGAGATAATAAGAAATAAGACAGAAGACATAATTATATTATGATAATGGCAAAGGAAGTGAAACAATAAAGAATTTACGGAAAGTTAACAACACAGAATCAAGGCAATCAATACAACACGAAAGGAAGGCAAGGATTTTACATGTTAAGGAAACAACAACCAAACAAATACAACAAATAGAGAAAAGATCAACATGGGCACTCCCGAGGTACCGCTTCGTAGTCCCAAATCATAATAGTAACTCACAATATTTCCTTATATCACCGCGGGGGCCTTTACATTTAGTTTTAAAATTATTTTTTCCGAAATAGTACCCCGCATTTTAGCCCACCTTATCACACCGCATGGCTTCTAGTAGTTCCCCTACTAGCCACGCGTATTAAGCCCACATTATCTCACCGCATGCATTTCAACATCCAAACCTTATACCACCACATGCGTATCAATAATAACAATGCCATGGCAGAACCTCGTGCAAATAGCAACAACATCACGGCAAAAACCTTGTGTAAATAATAATAATAGCACGGTAGAAACCTCGTGCAAACAACAAAACAATCACCTCAACAATAACATAAATGCCAAACATAACAACTAAGTAAAATGACATTTCACAACTTATACCTTGCCTCAGTAGAAACCACGGCCTTTGCAACTTAACACCAAGATATTTTACGGATAGCAATTTCAAGTAAAGAATTCTACAGTTAAATAATGAATACGGAATTAAGAAAGCAAGTAATTCAACTAAACATGTAGTACAAATTGCAAATAAGAGATAAGACAAGTAGACATGTGAAGTTAGGCTAACCATAATGACTATAACCTGCTAAAGTAACTCAAATAAGGCATGAAAAGGAAACTACATAGCTAAAATTGAAATTTCAACATTTAGCCCGTGTACGCACTCGTCACCTTGCGTACACGGCCTCCACATATCACAATTATCACAACAATACTAAATCTTAAGGGAAATTTTTTTCACACAAGGTTAGACAAGTCACTTACCTCAAACCACGCTAAATCAATCAACTAGAAGGCCTTTCCCTCGATTTTCGGACTCCGAACGGCTCGAATATAGCCAAAACAATTTCATACTATTAATATAACTATAAGAAACTAATGTTAAATAATGGAATTATGATCTTAGCAAAGGATTGAAAAATTCGCCCCAAAAAATTTTCGCGTCTCGGAACCTGACCAAAATTATAAAATCCAAACACCCATTCGATATCGAGTCCAACCATATAAGAATTATCCAAATCCGATCTCATTTCGCCTTTCAAAACCCAAATATTTAGCCTCAGGAGTTTCTACCATTTTTTTCAAATTTCAAACTCCAAAATGCTAATTAGAAGATGTAATTAACAGTAGATTCATCGAAATTAATCAAAAATGAGTCAAGAATCCTTACCCCAACAATTCCTTTGAACAACCCTCGAAATTTTGTCTCAAACCGAGCTCTCAAAGTCCCAAAATGAATTATGAAGCAAAACCCTCGAAAATCCCCTTTTCTGCCCAGCGACTTTCGCTTCTGCGGCCTTTGGGCCGCTTCTGTGACGCCGCACCTGCGGAAAAACCATTGTAGGTGCGGACCCCACTTAAGTCCTCAAATTCACCTTCTGTGGACCATGGCTCGCACCTGCGAGCCCGCTTCAGCGGAGAAAGAGACCGCACCTGCGGTCCTGCCCAAAGCCCTCCTCCAGTTTCGCTTCTGCGGAGGAAATGGCCGTGCCTGCGCCCAGGTATCCGCACCTGTGAGCCCAGCCCTGGGCTCTCCTTTCACTTCTGCGCTTCACCTTCCGCACCTGCGGTCAAACCTTCCGCAGGTGCGATGACACCAGCAGGCCTGGGACTTCAGCAATGAAGCTAAGTCCAAAATTGGTTCGAATTAGATCCGAACCAAACCCGGAGCTCCCGGGACCCCGTCCGAATATACCAACAAGTTCCAAAACACATAACGGACCCACTCGAGGCCACAAATCACATCAAACAACATAAATTCTACGGATCACAACCCAAATTCAAGCCTATGAACCATGAACTTCCAAATTCCGAAATCAACGCCGATTCATACCAAAACAACTCCGATTGACACCAAACACGCAAGTCATAATTGACATTACGAACCTATTCCAACTTACGAAATCAGGATCCGACCCCGATATTAAAAAGTCCATTCCCGGTCAAACTTTCCAAAAATCTTCCAACTTTCCAGTTTTCACCGAAAGGACCTACAGACCT
This sequence comes from Nicotiana tomentosiformis, assembly GCF_000390325.3. Lineage (NCBI taxonomy): Eukaryota > Viridiplantae > Streptophyta > Magnoliopsida > Solanales > Solanaceae > Nicotiana > Nicotiana tomentosiformis. The sequence continues at coordinate 29,560,565 of NC_090822.1, forward strand.
CCAAACCAACATCCGAATATGCTCCTAAGACCAAATTCACCCTACGGAGCTATTGGAATCGTCAAAACTCCATTCCAGAGTCATCCTCACACAAGTCAAACTACGGTGAACTCCAACGACTTAAAATTCCAACTTAAGGACTATGTGTCCCATAACACTCCGAAACTCTCCTGAACCCGACACCAAGGTCCCCTGACAAGTCAAGTAACCATAATATAACATAGAGGAAGCATAATTTAGGGAGATCTGGGCTAAAATACTCAAAACGACCGGCCGAGTCATTACATACGGTTGAGTATTGGGCCCGTGCAGAGTGAAAGGCCGTGACTAAGGGTAAAAACGGTTAGGCACGATAAGCGGGGAGCCATAATATCCGCCTCAATAGGATGTTACGATGCAAATCTTGCCCGATGTCGACTGCAGATCAACATTTACTGGAATGAGAAGTTTTTTTTACCTTATTTAGACTTATACTAGGATTGAAACTCCCCTACTATATAAATGGGAGAATCTTTTTATTCTAAAATCAATGTTGGCATGCATATCAAAGCAATACAAGTTTATTTTTGTTCTTTAGCTACCGTTCATAGTGTTCTTCAGTTGCTTATTTATTTGGTTGCAATCGAGCCTGTCTCGAGGGCTCAATCAAGGTCAATTTTCAGTGTTCATCTAAAAGCCAGGCTTAATTGTTCATCACGTTTGGTTTGATCATTTTGTTTCTCTTTACTTTAATTATTTTTTGTTCATAGATTATTCGTATTAAATTAAATCATGTATCCTTTAACCGCGTACAAATTTAATTGTTACTCATTTTAAGGGTAAATAAGTTTTCGTAAATTATAGTCATAATGTATCCATGTTGGTCTTCTTTGTATTTTAGCCAATATTCTTGTGATGGTCTTTTTGTTCTAACTTCAAAGTGGGCTATGCTAATGTGGGGAACAAGATATCAAGCTGAAAGGGCTTATGATATGGGCAATTTTGAAATAATTGAATTTTACTTAAGTATACTAAATTATAAATTTAATTATCACTTTTATAGAAATTCTGTCACGAACCAATTCCCGCTATAGGCAGTGATGGCGCCCAACGTCGCCGCTAGGCAAGCCAACAGTGAACTATCCATGTAATTGTTCATTTTAATATTTTTAAAGTCATTAATTTTATTTAATAAGGGAACGATTGATAGTTGATCGTAAACCATGAAATATCTACTAGAATCTCCCAAAACGCAGTGTCACAAGTGCACGAGCAAACTAGTAGAATATACAAAACCTCATATACTACTGTCTGGAGTAGGATAGACAGAAAAATAAATACAACAAAGAAGAGACTCCGGGTGCTGCTGAACGGAGAATAGGGAGTAGCTCACCACTAAGACTCCGGGTAGTGGGGGTATACGCCTGAATGGCCTCCAGATGCACCTGCCTCAGATCGTGCATGATTAGTGCAGAAGTATAGCGTGAGTACATAAACAACATGTACCCAGTAAGTATCTAGTCTAACCTTGAAGAATTAGTGACGAGCGGTCGACATCGACACTTACTAAGGGTCAATAAATAAAATATAGAAATCATAAGTAGGCATGAAATGCAATAATAATAGATAGATAAGAAACATGAATTTATAATTCTTAAACATAATACTAATTTAAAGTCTCCAATTATAACATGCCAAGTATTTGATACATAAGAACCATTAAGTATTTTCCTAGTCTCAGATCAGGAAAAAATATCAAGTATAATCGGACTCCGAGCAATATCACGCATGATTTATGCCGAGGTCGTACAACCCGATCTAGAATAGTGTGTACACTGCCAAGGATCGACCGGCGCGAACCATAAATACATCTAATATATTGCCGATGCGTTCAGCCCGATCCACAGGAAGAGAGAATGCTCTACGAACTCCGATTAACAGCTACTACCTAAGAATAATACTCAAAGAAGGCATAATTTCCACTAACAGTCAAGTAACCCGCCAAAACTCAAAGTAATAAAGCTCAGTCTTTACAAATCCTTCAACCAATTTCAATTATAATTTAAGTAATTAAACTAATAAGTTGGGTGCAAATAATACAAGTAATGCATGGCAGAGTTCTAAAACTACCCAGACATAAGCATGATTTTAGCTACGTACGGACTCTCGTCACATCGTGTGCACGTACCACCCACAATTATTAGAAAACAACCATTTATAACACCTACGGGAATAATTCCCTCTTACAAGGTTAGGTAAGAGACTTACCTCATTTTCAAGTTCTCTTCCCGATCAACAATTCACACTAAAAGCCTCAAGTCGGTGCTACGCAGTCCGAAACTAGCCAAATGTAGTACAAACTAATCAATATATACTCAAAAGTTTATAATTCACTATTATAGTAATTACCCAACCCAAATTAGAAGATTCCTAAAATTTACTCCGGGCCCACATGCCCTGATTCCAGAATTTGTTTTAAATAAACGGTACGCATAACCTCAGAAATACAAATATATAATTTCTACTCAATTCCTTAATCATTTTCGTGGTCTAATCTCATTTTTATCAAAACCTAGGGTTTTCAACTAAATTCTATAATTTCCACAATTTACTTGTTAATATCTACCTAAAATTTGTGTATTAAACTCACATTAAGTAGTAATTACTTACCTTACAATGATAGGTGAAGAATCCCTCTTTAAGAGCTCCAAAATCGGCTAACCCAAAGTGAAATGAGAGAAAATGAACCCAAGTCCCGATTTAAAACAAGTCACTGCCCAGTTGACCCTTCTTCGCGATCACGGAAGAAGCCTCACGATCGAGAAGGCAAAGCTAGCCTAGTCCCTGAAAATCTTCATCGCGAATGTGAGGGCAGCCTCGCAATCGCGAAGGCTTGCCCAGCCTGAGCTTCGCTAACGCGGTCAGCCCTTCACGAATGCGAAGAGCAAAGGTGGATGACCCAATCAGGCCCTTTATTCTACGCAAACGCGGGGCTATATACACGAACGCGAAGGCTACCGGTCCCAGACCTTCGCGAATGCGACCCCTTGATCGCGATCGCAAAGGGAAAAATGTCCAGCCCCCCAATTCCTTCTTCGGGATCGCGACACCACCTCCGCGTTCGCGAAGAAGGAAACCAGAACCAGCAATAGCAGATTTTTAGGCTTAGCTCCGGGTGGTACGAAATTCACCCGAGCCACCCAAGTTCCCGTCCAATTGCACCAACAAGTCCATAAATATAATACGGACCTGCTCGAACCCTCGGAACACGTAAAACAACATCAAAACTAAGAATCACACGCCAAAATCAAATTGAAACAACTTATGAACTTCAAACTTTTCAACTAGCTCCGAACGCGTTGAATCTTACTTAGACAACTCGGAATGACACCAAATTTTGCGTGCAAGTCATAAATCACCATACAGACCTATTCCTAGGCTCGGAATCCCAAACGAACCTCGATAACACTGAAGTCTACTTCCAACCAAATTTAAAGAACTTGAAAACCTTTAATGCGTCAACTTTCAACATTAAGCGCTGAAACGCTCCCGGATCACCCGAAACTGAATCTAAACATGCGCCCAAGTCCAAAATAATCATACAAACCTATTGGAACCATCAAATCCCGGTTCCGAGGTCGTTTACTCAAAGTGTTGACTCAAGTCAAACTTGTCCATCATAGGCTACTATTAAGGAACCAAGTGTTCTGATTTCAACCTGCACTCTTCCAAACCCAAACCAACCATCCCTGCAATTCATAAAACAGTAAAGGCATATATGAGGAGTCTTAATTAGGGGAACTAGGATCTAGAAAGCAAAATGACCGGTCGGGTCATTACATTCTCCACCTCGTAACAAACGTTCATCCTCGAACGGGTCTAGAATCATACATGAAGTGCTAAATTAGGGCGGATATCTGCTCCGCATGTCCTTCTCGGTCTCCCAAGTTGCCTCCTTGACTGGTTGACCCCTCCACTGGACCTTTACCGTAGAAATCTTCTTAGACCTCAACTAGCGAACCTGCCTGTCAACAATGACAACTAGGTCCTCCTCATAACCCAAGCTCTCATCTAGCTGAACCGTGTTGTAATCTAACATATGCAACCTGACGGCATGGTACTTCCGGAGCATAGATACATGGAAAACCAGATGAACTCCCGATAGACTGGGAGGAAAAGCAAGCTTATAAGCAACCTCCAAACTCACCTCAACACCTCAAATGGGCCAATAAACCTTGGGCTAAGCTTGCCCTTCTTCTCGGCCTTTCTGCTCAAGGCATCCGCAACCACATTCGCCTTGCCCGGATAATAAAGGATGGTAATATCATAGTCATTCAGTAACTCAAGATACCTGCGCTGCCTCAAATTAAGATCCCTCTGCTTCAACAAATGCTGCAAGCTACGATGATCGGTGTAAACCTCACAAGACACCCCCATAAAGATATTGCCTCCAGATCTTGAGAGCATGAACTATCACGGCCAACTCCAAATCATGTACATGGTAATTCTTCTCGTGGGACTTCAGCTGACGTGAAGCATATGCAATAACTAGCCCCTTCTGCATCAATACACAACCCAGGACAATGCGTGAAGCGTCGCAATTCATAGTATACATCCCTAAACCGGAAGGCAACACTAACACCGGTGTTGTAGTCAATGAGGCCTTAAGCTTCTGAAAGCTCGCCTCACAATCATCGGACCATCGGAAGGGAGCACCCTTCTGGGTCAATATAGTCAAAGGTGCCACAATAGATGAGAAGCCCTCCACGAACCGGCGATAATAACCTGCTAACCCCAAGAAACTCCTGATCTCGATCACTATGGTAGGACGATGCCAACTCTGGACTGCCTCGATCTTCCTGGGATCTACCTTAATACCCTCACCTGATACTACATGCCCCAAGAATGCCACAGAATCCAACCAGAACTCGCACTTAGAGAACTTAGCATATAACTTCTATTCCTGCAAGGTCTGAAGCACAACTCTCAAATATTGCTCGTGCTCCTCCATACTACGCGAGTAGATCAATATGTCATCAATGAAGACAATGACAAATAAATCAAGATATGGACTGAAAACCCGATTCATCAAATCCATAAATGCCGCCGGGGTATTGGTCAAGCTGAAGGACATAATTAGAAACTCATAGTGGCCATATCTAGTCCGGAAAGCCGTATTCGGGACATCCGAAGCATGAATCTTCAGCTGATGATACCCAGATCTCAAGTCGATCTTAGAGAACACCCTGACACCCTGCAATTGGTCAAACAAATCATCAATACGCAGCAACAAGTATTTGTTCATAATGGTAACTTTGTTCAACTGGCGGTGATTAATGCACATCTGCATACTCCCATCCTTCTTTTTCACAAACAATACCGGTGCACCCCAAGGCGACACACTCGTCTTAACGAACCCCTTCACTAGCAACTCCTCAAGCTATTCCTTTAAATCCTTCAACTCTTTCGGAGCCATGCGGTATAGTGAAATAGAGATAGGCTGGGTTCCTGGCGCTAAATCAATACTGAAATCGATGCACGATTTGGTGGCATGCCTGGTAGATCAGAAGGAAACACATCGGAGTAATCCTGCACCACAGACACTGAATCAATCATGGGAGTCTCTGCAGTAGTATCTCGAACATAAGAAGATAACCCAAACAACCCTTCTCGACCATATGTCCAGCCTTCAAGAAAGAAATAACCCGGCTAAATATACTGATAGATGAACCCCTCCATTCCAATCTAGGCAACTCTGGCATCGCTAAGGTAACAGTCTTGGCATGGCAATCAAGAACAACATGGTGCAGAGACAACCAACCTATGTCCAGGATGACATCAAAGTCGGTTATGTCGAGCAACAGAAGATCCTCTCTGGTCTCATAACCACAGAAAGTCATAATACAAGACCGGTATATCCGATCCAAAATAACAGAATTGCCCACTAGCATTGACACATATACAGGAGCATCCAAGGACTAGCAAGAGATACCCAGAAAATGAGCAAATAGAGATGAAACATATGAATATGTAGACCTTGGATCAAATTGTACCGAAGCATCACTACCGCAGACAGAAATAAAACTTGTGATCAGGGCATCTAACACTACTATATCTGGTCTGGATGGAAAAGCATAGAACCTAGCTGAAGTGCCACCTGACTGGCCTCCACACCTAAGGCGACCCCTACTAACCTGCCCTCCACTTCTGGTCGGCTGGACAGTTGGTGCGGCAGCTGGTGCGGTGATCATGGGCTGATGACCCTGCTATACTGCTTTAACCCGAAGCCTGAGGTAGAATATCCTCACATGACCAAGCTCCCTGCACTCATAGCAGCCTCTCGGTGCGGAAGATGACTGACCCTGAGTCTGACCATGAGGACCTGAACACCCACTGGAAGAACCCTGAATAGCTGGTGGACGGTAGGAGCTCTCTGGAATGGCACTAAAATAAGGCTGCACTGGAGCATCCCGAGAAGGCGGCAGGTCTGAATACATAGCCTGCTAGACTAGCCCCTCACAAACTGACCTCTGCCTCTAGACAGAGCACCACTGAACCCTCCAGAATATCGAGGCCACTTGTCCCTCGGCGCCTGCTCTCGGCCCTGCTGACGAATACCCTCGATCCCCCTAGCTATCTCCACAACCTGCTCGTAAGGAGACCCATTTTAATCGCTCGGGCCATAGTAACGTGGATACCATAGTGCAAGCCCACAATAAACCACCACACTCTCTCTGTATCGGTGGGGAGTATCATAAGTACATGGCGAGACAACTCAGAGAATCTCGCCTCATAATCAGTCACATACATCTGACCCTACTGGAGCCGCTCGAACTGACCCCGTAACTCTTCCCTCTAAGAGGGTGGAATATATCTCTCTAGAAAGAGACGTGTGAACTGGTCCCAAGTCAAGGGAGGAGAACTTGCTGGTCTACTGAGAAGATAGGACTTACACCATCTACGAGCCCTACCCTCCAGCTGAAATATGGTGAAGTCCACCCCGTGGGACTCCAATACTCTCATGTTGTGCAGTCTATCCCTACGACGATCAATAAAGTACTGGGGGTCCTCATGTCGCTCACCGCCAAAGGCAGGAGGATGTGGCATGGTCCACCTATCCAATAGCTTATGTGGTATGCTGATCGCAGCTGGTCTAGGCTTTGGTATAGCCGTTGTAACTGGCTGGGCCCCGCCCGCAGGTAGTGCACCTGGGGTCTAATATACGATGGCAGCATGCCCTAGAGCCTGAGCGGTAGGGGTCTGTGCTCCCCTCCCGCCTAAGATGTGGCTGGGTCCGCTGGAAATAAACCAGCCTGCGTCATAGAGTCCATGAACTGCAACATATGGGCCATGACCTCCTAAAATCCCGATGCGGACATGAAATCTGCTGGGGCCGGCTCAGCTGCAGGTACCTCATCCTGCTCTTCAATAACAAGATCCTCCACTGGATCCACTGGTGTCACAACGGGAGCAACTCTAGGCCGTCCTCGTCCTCTAGCAGGAGCTGGAGCCCTCCCTCGGCCTCTAGCAACAGGGGGAGAAGCTCCTCCACCGCTAAGTACATCTGCCGCGTGCGTTCTCACCATATGTGAGAGAATAAGAGAAAGGTACTTAGACAACATCAACTGCACGATAGGAGATGAATAAAGAGAAGTTTCCTAACACTCTATAGCCCCTCGAAGATAAGTACAGACGCCTCCGCACCGATACGCAAGACTCTATTAGGCCCGCTCATGACTTGTGAGACCTATGTGAACCTGAGCTCTGATACCAAAATGTCACGACCCAATTCCCATTATAGGCCGTGACGGCGCCCAACTTCGTTGCTAAGCAAGCCAACAGTGAACTATCCATGTAATTGTTCATTTTAATTTTTTTAAAGTCATTGATTTTATTTAATAAGGGAACGATTAATAGATGATCGTAATAATGTAAAGCATGAAATAAATGAAAGAGTGAAGTAATGAATTTAATAATCAAAAACCATGAAATATCTACTAGAATCTCCCAAAACCCGGTGTCACAAGTGCACGAGCAAACTAGTAGAATATACAGAATCTCTTATACTACTATCTGAAGTAAGATAGACAAAAAAATAAATACAACAAAGAAGAGACTCTGAGTGCTGAAGAACGGAGCATAGAGAGCAGCTCACCACTAAGTCTTCGAGTAACGGGGGTACGCACCTGAATGACTACCAGATGCACCTGCCTCAGTTCCTGCACTATTAATGTATAAGTGTAGCGTGAGTGCATAAACAATATGTACCCCATAAGTATCTAGTCTAACCTCGAAAAAGTAGTGACGAAGGGTCGATATCGACACTTATTAAGGGTCAATAAATAAAATATAGAAATCATAAGTAGGCATGAAATACAACAATAATAGTGAGATAAGAAACATAAATTTTTAATTTTTAAACATAATATTAATTTAAGTCTCCAACTATCACATGCCAAGTATTTAACACATAAAAACCATTAAATAATTTCCTAGTCTCAGATCAGGAAGAAATATCAACTACAATCGGACTTCGAGCAATATGGCCCGATCTAGGATAGTGTGTACACTGCCAATGGTCGAATCTTACGTAGACAACTTGGAATGATACCAAATTTTGAGTACAAGTCATAAATTTTCATACAGACCTATTTGTCAGGTTCAGAATCCCAAACGGATCTCGATAATACCGAAGTCTATTTCCAACCAAATTTAAAGAACTTGAAAACCTTCAATGCGCCAACTTTCAACATTAAGTGCCGAAATGCTCTCGGATCACCCAAAACTCTATTCGAACATACGCCTAAGTCCAAAATCATCATACGAACCTATTGGAACCATCAAATCCCGGTTCCGAGGTCGTTTACTCAAAATGTTGATTCAATTCAAACTTGTCCATCTTAGGCCACTATTAAGGAACCAAGTGTACCGATTTTAACCCGAACCCTTCCAAACCTAAACCAACCATCCCCACATGTCATAAAACAGTAAAGGCACATACAGAGAGTCTTAATTAGGGGAACGGAGATCTAGAAAGTAAAACGACTGGTTGGGTCATTACAAATTCCTTCTTAATTACATATCATATTTATATTTACAATTTCTATTAAAATCTATAATAACAGAGTCCCTCCCCTTATGTTCAGATCTAACCTTCTGTTCCTCTTCAAATCGCTCTCTAAAATCATGAAAACTTTCATTGCTGAGTTATGAATCTTCATATCTCATGCAATAATACAATCATTTTACATATTTCAGTGAATCACTAGATTATGAGCTTATGAAAATGCAATCATACAAATACACATTAATTAATAAAGATGTCAGCAAGATTTGAAAGTTTTTAGCAATCATCCATTGTGTGTTCAATAATAATAATAATTAAGAAACAATGACAAAACTATAAACTTCATTGACAACCGTTAAAAAGTTTTAAAGCTTTGAATTCGAAATTCAGGTTTTATGAAATTTTGATTTTTGTGGATTGGGCGTTGCAACGATTGAGAATGTCCTTTGAAGTTCATATCTCAATTTTGGTCGAGTTTGATGAAGAATAGAGTGGGTTACTGGTTCAAATTTCGGACTGAACCCCGAAAAGAAAGAAGACACACGATATCAAAATACATACAAATAACATACGAAATACATACAACGACATAGTTTGTATGCAAGTTGCATGCAAATTATATGCAAGTTATATGATGTTGTACGAAACATGACAGGACTACAACTGGCAATGAACCACATTGAAAGATGTACCAAATTTGTATAAAATTTTGAATGTAAGTTGTCTAATGAGGTGTATGAAAGTATATATCATGAGTTGTATGAAAGTTGTATGACGTAGTATAAAAATTATATGAAAGTTGTATAAAACATAACAACAAACTTTAACTGGTAATGAATACACCTCGCATTTGCCTCTATACTATATCATAAATTCTTTATTCTAGCTCGATTGGATTTGTCTATTGCCTTTTAGTTTATTTGCATTGCGATATTTTGAAAATATATCATGTTTTCTTGATGCTCGCATCAAATTGATTTTTGTTTCTGTATACATTTATTTTTCAATTTAAAGCTTTGAGATGAACTTCAATAGCCGTTACTGGCGGATTTTTTGTGAGAAACGATTATTGCGATTTATTGCTTGTTAATTGTGTATATTGATGCCAAATACAATTTGCTATAGTTATTATCAATGGCAACTAGTGTAGTAATCATGACCTGAGAAACCTGAGGACCCTGTGGAATAGGTGGGGCCTGAGAAATTTGTGGAGATGCACCCCTCCTAAATCTAGGGCAATCTCTCATAATATGACGAGTGTCACCACACTCAAAACAAGCCCTCAGAGGATGTGGCTTCTGGGACTGGCTCGGGCCTGATCGACTAGACTGCCCACTGAAAGAACCCCGTACAGGAGGTACAGAAGACACCGGTGGTGCATAATATGGAACCTATGGTCTGGGAGTAGTCGGAATACCACTGGAAACTGGCAGTGCTGAATGAATAGGATAGCTCACATAACCTCTACCATGACGGGCTGCAACTGGGGCACGAGAATTATTATATGTGCCAGAATCTCGAGGTCTCTTAGCTTCCCTCTCTTCCCTCTCCCGAGTCCGCATACCTTCTAATCTCCTAGGAATTGACACCACCTGTTGGTATGTGATGTCCATCTCTAGCTCTCGGGCCATACTGTATCTGATACCAGGGTGAAGACCCTCAATAAATCTGCGAACCCACTCTCGAACAGTGGCAACTAAGGCTGGTGCATGCCTAGCCAAATCACTGAATCGGACCGCATATTCTGACACGGTCATAGAACCCTAGCGCAGCTGCTCAAACTCAGCGCGCCATGCATCTCTAAGACTCTGAGGAACATACTCCCTTAAGAACATATCTGAAAATTGAGTCCAAGTAAGTGAAGTTGCCTCAGCTGGACTATCCAACTCATATGCCTGCCACTACTGGTAGGCTGCTCCTCTAAACTGGAATGCCGTGTAAGAAACCCCATTAGAATCCTTAATACCCATAGTACGAAGGATACAGTGACATTCCTCCAGAAGACCCTGAGAATCCTCTGAAGCTAAACCGCTGAAAGTGAGAGGGTGGTACTTCTTATACCTCTCGAGCCTGAGCTGCTCCCCCTCTGAAACTGTTGTCCTAATCTCAGGCCGAACTGGGACAACTGGCTACACTGGTATAACCTCTGGGGCATGGTCAACTTGGGCCCGTGGCTCTGGAATACGGACGGCGGGAGTCTGTGCTCCTCCCTCGGCCTGAGATGTGGCAGAAGCAAGTGGAATTAACCCTGCCTGAGCTAGAGTGCCAAACATGCTCAAAAACTAGGCAAGAGTCTCTTGAAGTGCAGGAGTAGTAACAGGCGTCTCAGGTGCCTGCTATCCAACTGGAGCTACTGGTGGCTCTGGTGCAGCAGCTCGTGCAGGTACTCTGGCTGCACCACGTGGTCTTTCTCGTCCCCTGGCTCGGCCACTTCCCCGACCCCGGCCTCTTGCGGCTCCAACAGGGGGCACGGGTGTCTGATCATAAGATCCAGTTGTACGTGTCCTCACCATCTGTGAGAGAATAGAAGGACAATTGTTTAGAAATTTGAAATCAACAAAGGCGCACGATAAGGAATCAAAGAAGTGAATATTTTCTAATAGTTCCATAGCCTCTCGAAGATAAGTACAGACGTCTCCGTACCGATCCACAAGACTCTACTAAACCTGCTTGTGACTCATAACACCTATGAACCTAGTGCTCTGATACCAACTTGTCACGACCCCAAATTTCCTCTATAGGAAGTCGTGATGACACCTAGTCTCTAAGACTAGGTAAGCCTAACAATGCGGAATAATCATAAATATCTGAAATAAATAAACTACAATTCAAATAATTACAGCTCCCAAAACCTGATAGAAATAAGTCACAAGCTTCTAAAAATTTATTCTCAATGTTTCTATGTATCAAGGTCTAAAGAAAAAAAATAAGGAAGTAACATAAAATGATAGGAGGGGACTCCGGAGTCTGCGGACGCAGGCAGATATACCTCAAAGTCTCCGTGTGCAGATAACTCACTGACGTCTAGACTGGTAAGATGTACCTGGATCTGCACAAAAAGATGTGCAGAAGCGTAGTATGAGTACACCAAAGCGGTACCCAGTAAGTGCCAAGCCTAACCTCGGTAGAGTAGTGACGAGGTTAGGTCAGGCCCTACTGGAGAATAGATAATGACATGAAAAAAAATGTTTAAACAATTTAATAAGATAAAATGACTATGGAAATGAATCAAATAGTATGTCACATTTAATGACACCAAATAATTGCAAATAATATCTCGTGGAATCAAAACAGAATTCCTTTCAACTTTATGAAACTCACAACAATTAATCGAAGGCAACTATGGCCATAAATCAATATCAACAAGGGCACTGTCGAGGTACCACCTCGTAGTCCCAAATCATAAATAAATTCACAATATCTCATTTTCTTATCTCACCGCGGGAGCCTTCACAATTTATTTCAAAGAAAATGTTTTTCCCGAAATAGCATCCCGCATTTTAACCATCCTTATCACACCCGCATGACTTCTAGTAGATCCCCCTACTAGCCACGCGTATCAAGCCACCCTTATCTCACCGCATGCGTTTCAATACCCAAATCTTATACCACCGCATGCGTATCAATATCACAATATATCACAATTTGCACCTCAAGTGCTCAAATAATTTAACGTGCCAACATAATTCAACAACAATGTTTTCCAAAATAAAGATCTCACGGCTCATACCAAAATAAGTCATCAATAATATTTTTCCACAATAAAGAGCTCATGGCTCCATCACAATGAGTGCAAAAATCTTACACAAATATTCACGAATAAATAATTCAGCAAAATAATATTTTAAAATCTTTAATACGTTGCTTCAATACCAAATTTAAAATATCAAATATTTCATATTAATAATATTTAAATTTAATAAAATCAATTTCAAATAATGCACAGAATAAAAGGAATCAAGTTTCAACTAAACAAGTAAAACAATTAGCAGGAAAAGGTCAAGCAAATTTAAAGTATACAAATCAAATCAATGATGGAGAATATAACAAGATTTAATAATTTAATTAATATGCAACAATGATTTTCATATTTTGAACACATAATCCTTCACATTTAGTCCGTGTACACACTCCTCACCTCGTGTACACGACTTTCATCACATTATAATTAATACCAATCCTAGGGGAATTTCCCTTACACCATGTTAGACAAGTCACTTACCTCGACTTGCTCTAATTTAACCAAGTAGTATATTTTTTCCTCGACTTTCCGATTCCGGTCGACTCGTATCTAGTCATAAATAATTCGATACAGTCAACAAAAATTATAGAATTAATTCTATAAGAAAATACTACATTTTCAATAAAAATCCGAAATTACGAAATATGAACGCCCATTCAATCTCGAGTCTAACCATACCAAAATGACTTAATTCCAATAACAATTCGACCCTCAAATCCTCAATTCTATCCATGAGGGTTTTTCAAATTGTTTCCAACTTAAATCACCAATTAAATGTTAAAACAGTGATGGATTCGGGTAATCTAATCAAGATTGAGTTAAGAACACTTACTCCGATGTTTTCTCTGAAAATCTCCCAAAACTAGCCTCAATCCGAGCTCCAAATCGTTAAAAATGGATTTCTGAACTTAAACATTCTGTCCAGTGGTTTCTTCTTCGCGAACGCGACCCTTGTCTCGCGTTCGTGAAGCACAAAAATGTGCTGCCCAACTTTCCTCTTCGCGAATGCGAAGCTTTGCAAACTCAGACCTTCGCGAACGCGTCCCTTATATCGCGAACGCGTAGAACAAAAGACTGGGGTTCCCAGCTGCCTCGCTCTCCTTTGCGAACGCGATGTCACTCACGCGTTCGCGATGCACACACTGCCCTACCCTTCGCGTTTGCGTCCTCTCCTCCGCGAACGTGTAGAATAAAAATTCACCAGCCTAGAACACTCTTCGCGAACGCGAGGATCCTCTCGTGAACTCGAAAGAGGAAACCAAAACAATTGCAGCAGCAGATATCAGCCATCTCACCAAGGCCAAAAATGATCCGTTAACCATCCGGAACACGTCCGAGCCTCTCGGGACCTCAACCAAATATACCAACAAGTCCTAAAATATCATACGAACTTAGTCGAGCCTTCAAATCACGTCCAACAACACTAAAACACGAATCACACATAGATTCAAGCCTAATGAACTTTAAAATTTCTAATTTCTACAAATGACTCCGGAACCTATAAAATCACGTCCGATTTACCTCAAATTTTGCGCACAAGTCATAAATGACATAACGAAGGTACTCAAATTTTCAGAATCGGATTTTGACCCCGATATCAAAAAGTCAACCCCTCATTCAAACTTTCCAAAAATTCAACTTTCAACATTTCAAGCCTAATTCCTCTACGGACTTCCAAATAAAATTTTGATCACGCTCCTAAGTCCAAAATCACCATACGGAGTTGTTGGAATCATCAAAATTCTATTCCGGGGTCGTTTGCACATAGTTCGACATTCGATCACTATTTGAACTTAAACTTTTAATTTTTCATCAAAATTCCATATCTCGGGCTAGGGACCTCGGAATTTAATTCCGGGCATACGCCCAAGGCCCAATTCACGATACGGACCTTCCACAACTGTCAAAATACTGATCCGAGTCCGTTTGCTCAAAATGTTGACCAAAGTCAACTCAGTTGAGTTTTAAAGCTCAAATTCATATTTTAATCCGTTTTTCACATAAAAACTTTCCAGTAAATTTTATGGACTGCGCACGCAAGTCGAGGAATGATAAATAGTGCTTTTCGAGGTCTTAGAATATAGAATTAATCATTAAATTTAAAGATGACATTTTAGGTTATCATACTGGACTCGGTCATGGCCTCGAGCCTGGGACTTGGTCATGGCCTCGATCATGGCATCGAGCCTGTGCCTTCGATCGTGACCCTCGATCTTGGGTCTTGATCCTGGCCCTCGAGCCGGACCTTCGATCATGGCCCTCGAGCATGGCTTCGATCATGGCCCTCGAGCTGAGCTTCGATCGTGGCTTCAATACACAAGCTCGAGCCTGAGCCTCGTCAACCCTGGGCTCGATATCTGGGCTCGATCACAACCCAGAATGTCCAACACAAGAGGAAAAATTTCAACAACTTTTTAAGTCCAACTTTTGATCCGTTAATCATCCGAAACTCACCCGAGGCCCTCGGGACCTCAATCAATTATACCAACAAGTCCTAAAACATCATACAAACTTATTTGAAATCTCAAATCACATAAAACGATGCTAAAATCACGAATCATGCTCCAATTCAAGCTTAATGAAACTTAGAATTTCCAACTTTTACATTCTATGTCGAAACCTATCATATCAAGTCCGTTTGATCTCAAATTTTGCACACAAGTCATAAATGACATAACGGAGCTATGAAAATTTTCGGAACTGGATTCCGACCCCGATATCAAAAAGTCAACTCCCCGGTCAAACTTTCAGACTTTAAATTCCTATTTAAGCCATTTCAAGCCTAATTTAACTATGGACTTCTAAATAAAATTCCGACCACGCTCCTAAGTACAAAATCACCATACGGAGCTATTGAAATCGTCAAAATTCTATTCCGATGTCGTTTTCTCAAAAGGTTGACCGAAGTCAAACTTGGCCTTTTAAAGCCAACTTAAGGAACCAAGTGTTCCGATTTTAACCCAAACACTTTCAAATCCCGAACCAACCATCCCCGCAAGTCATCAATCATTATAAACACATACGAGAAATTTTATTTTAAGGAACGGGGTTCTAAAAGTTAAAATGACCAGTTGGATCATTACATTCTCCACCTCTTAAACAAACGTTCGTCCTCGAACGAGTTTAGAATTGGACCTGGAGTGCCGAATAAGTGTGGATATCTGCTTCGCATGTTTTCCTCGGTCTCCTAAGTCGCTTCCTCGACTGGTTGGACCCTTCACTGGACTTTTACTGCAGAAATCCTTTTGGACCTCAACTGGTGAACCTGTTTATCAACAATGACAACTGACTCCTCTTCATAACCCAAGCTATTATCTAGTTGAACTATGCTAAAGTCTAACACATGTGATAGGTCGGCATGATACTTCTAGAGCATTGATACATGGAAAACCGGATGAACTCCCAATAGGCTGGGAGGTAATGCAAGCTCATAAGCAACCTCCCCAACTCGTCTCAACACCTCAAATGAGCATATAAACCTTGGGCTCAACTTGCCCTTCTTCCCGAATCTCATGATTCCCTTCATCGGCGAAACCTTCAAGAGAACTTTTTCACCCATCATAAAGGATAAATCTCACACTTTCTGATCTGCGTAACTCTTCTGTCTGGACTGTGCTATACGAAGTCGCTCCTAAATCAACTTTACCTTTTCCAAGGCATCTGTCACCAAATCAGTACCATATAACTGAGCCTCACCGGGCTCAAACCACCCGATGGGCGAACAACATCATCGACCATATAAAGCCTCAATGGAGCCATCTCGATGCTGGATTGGTAACTGTTATTAGAAGCAAACTTGGCCAAAGGCAAGAAACGATCCCACTGACCTCCAAAGTTAATCACACATGCCCTGAGCATATCCTCCAAAATCTGAATTGTCCGCTCTGATTGCCCGTCGGTCTGCGGATGAAAGGTTATGCTGAGCTCTACACGGGTCCCCAACTCACTCTGTACTGCTCTCTAGAAATGTGAAGTAAACTGAGGGCCTCTATCTGATATGATGGAAATTTGGCACGCCGTGCTACTAAACTATCTCCCGAATATATATCTGGGCCAACCTCTCTGAAGTATACGTAGTCACAACAAGAATAAAGTGTGCCGACTTGGTCAACCTGTCGACAATGACCCAAACTACATCAAACTTCCGCAAGGTCCGCGGCAACCCAACTACAAAGTCCATAGTGATGCGTTCCCATTTCCATTATGGTATAATCATCTGCTGAAGTAAGCCGCCTGGCCTCTGGTGTTCATATTTAAATTGCTGACAATTTAGACACCTAGCTACATACTCAACTATGTCCTTTTTCATTCGTCTCCACCAATAATGTTGCCTCAAATCACGATACATCTTCGTAGCACCTGGATGAATAGAATATCAGGAACTGTGCACTTCCTCTAGGATCTTTTTCCTCAGTCCATCCACATTAGGAGCACATAGACGATCCTGGAGTCGCAGAACACCATCCGTGCCAATAGTAACTTCCTTGGCACCACCCCGTAGTACCGTTTCTCGGAGAACCATTAAGTGTGGATCATCATACTGGCGAGCCTTGATCTGTTCAAATAGTGAAGACTGAGCTACAACACATGAAAGAACTCGGTTGGTCTCTGAAATATCCATCCGCACAAGTCTGTTGGCCAAGGACTGAATATTTGAAGCCAATGGTCTCTCCTCTGCTGAAATGAAAGCCAAACTACCCATACTCTCTGCCTTTCTACTCAAGGCGTCTGCAACCACATTTGCTTTGCCCGGATGATACAAGATAGTAATATCATATTCTTTTAGTAACTCAAGCCATCTGCGCTATCTCAAATTTAGGTCCCTCTACTTGAACAAATGCTGCAAGCTGCGATGGTCAGTGTAAACCTCACAAGACACCCCATAAAGAGAATGCCTCCAAATCTTAAGAGCGTGAACAATCGCAGCTAACTCTAAATCATGTACCCGATAATTCTTCTCGTGGGGCTTCAGTTGATGTGAAGCATATGCAATCACTGGCCATTCCTGCATCAATACATAACCCAAGCCAACGCTTGAAGCGTCGCAATACACTGTATAAAATCCTTGAACCGGAAGGCAACACTAACACTGGTGCTATAGTCAATGCTGTCTTGAGCTTCTGAAAGCTCACCTCACAATCATCGGACCATCGGAACGGAGCACCCTTCTGGGTTAATTTGGTCAAAGGTGCTGCAATAGACAAAAAACCCTCAACGAACTGACGATAATAACCTGCCTAACCCAGAAAACTCTTGATCTCAGTTGCCGAAGTAGGATGATGCCAATTCTGAATGGCCTCAATATTTTTGGGATCAACCTTAATACCCTCGCCCGACACAATATGCCCCCAAAACGCTACAGACTCTAGCCAGAACTCACATTTGGAGAACTTAGCATATAACTTTATTCCCGCAATGTCTGAAGCACTACTCTCATATGTTGCTCATGCTCCTCCTTACTGCGCGAGTATATCAAAATGTCATCAATGAAGACAATGAAAAACGAATAAATATATGGCCTGAATACCCTATTCATCAGATCCATAAATGCTGTCGGGGCGTTAGTTAAACCAAAAGACATCACTAGAAACTCATAATGACCATATCTAGTCCGAAAAGCAGTCTTCGAAACATCCGAATCCCAAATCTTCAACTGATGGTACCCCGACCTCAAGTCGATCTTAGAGAACACCCTAGCACCCTACAACTGGTCAAATAGATCATCAATACGCGGCAACGGGTACTTGTTCTTAATAGTGACTTTTTTCAGTTGACGATAATCAATACACATCCGCATTGTTCCATCCTTCTTCTTCACAAATAATACCGGTGAATCCCAATGCGATACATTCGGTATGGCGAACCCTTTGGCTAGTAACTCCTCAAGTTGTTCTTTCAATTCTTTCATTTCTTTCGGAGCCATGCGGTACGACGGGATAGATATAGGCTGGGTATCTGGAGCCAAGTCAAAACAGAAATCAATATCACGATCAGGTGGCATACTTGGAAAATCTGAAGGAAATACATCGGAGAAATCTCGAACTACAGGCACCGAATCAATAGCCGGAGTCTCTGCAGTAGTATCCCGAACATAGGCTAGATAAGCCAAACAACCCTTCTCAACCATGTGTTGAGCCTTTTTAAAAGAAATAACTCGATTAAATGAACTAGTAGATGAACCCTTCCACTCCAGCTTAGGCAATGCTGGAATAGCGAAGGTAACAGTCTTGGCATGACAATCCAAAATAGCATGATATGGAGATAACCAATCCATGCCCAGAATAATTTCAAAATTGTTCATCTCAAGCAATATGAGATCCGCTCTAGTTTCATAACCACAAAATATAATAATACATGACCGGTAGATCCGGTTCACAATAACAGAATCGCCCACAGGAGTAGACACATAAATAGGAGTACTCAAGGACTCACGAGAAACACCCAGGAATGGTGCAAATAGAGATGACACATATGAATACATAGATCATGGATCAAATAATACTGAGGCATCTTTGCCGCAAATAGAAATACTACCTGTAATCATGGCATCTGAGGCCTTTGCATCTGGTCTGGCCAGAAAAGCATAGAACCGAGCTGGAGCGCCAACTGGCTGGCCTCTGCCGTGCTGACCTCCACCTCTAGGACGGCCCCTACCCACCTGTCCTCCACCTCTTGGTGGTCGGACTACTGGTGCGGTAATCATAGGTTGCTGACCCTGCTGCACTGGTTTACCCCGTAGTCTGGGGCAGAATCTCCGTATGTGACTGGGGTCCCTGCACTCGTAACAACTTTTCGGTGCGATAAGCTGCTGACTAGAAGTCTGGCCCTGGTGACCTGAATACCCACTAGAAGAACCCTGAATAGCTGGTGGGCGATAAAAACTCTTTGGTATAGCACTGAAATAAGGTCGCACTGGAGCATCCCGAATAGGCGGTGGTGCTGGATGTGGGGGCCTGTTAGACTGCCCTCTCACGAACTGACCTCTGCCCCCAGACGAAGCACCTCTGAACTCTCCGGAATACCTAAACTGCTTATCTCTCGTAACCTGCTCTCGGCTCCGCTAACGTACACCCTCAATCCTGCAGGCTATCTCTACGACTAGGTCATAAGAAGTACCCATCTCAACATCTCGAGCCATAGTGGCCTGAATGCCAGTATGTAAACCCGCAACAAACCTCTGCACTTTCTCCGCCTCAGTAGGGAGTATCATAAGTGCATGGCGAGATAACTCAGAAAACCTCACCTCATAATCGGTCACTAACATTTGACCCTGCTGGAGCTGCTCAAACTGAAACCTCAACTCTTCCCTCTGGGAGGGTGAAATATACCTGTCCAGGAAGATACGGGTGAACCTGTCCCAAGTTATGGGAGGAGAATCTACTGATCTGCCAAGAACATATGACTGCCACCATCTACGGGCTCTGCCTTCTAGCTTAAAAGTAGCAAAGTTTACCCCATGAGACTCCAATATCCTCATGCTGTACAGTCTATCCTTGCACCGATCAATGAAATCTTGGGGTTCCTCATGTCGCTCACCCCCAAAAATAGGAGGGTGTAGTCTAGTCCATCTGTCTAATAGTTTCTGCGGATCAAAGGCTATAACTGGCCTGGGCTCAGGTGTAGCTGCTGCCACTGGCTGGGCTCCACCCATGGGTAGTGCACCCTGGTTCTGATATACAACAACTGCATGTCCATGAGCCTGTGCGGTAGGGGTCTATGCTCCCCCGCCCGCCTAAGATGTGGCTGGGTCTGCCGGAAATAAACCGGCCTGAGTCATATTGTCCATGAACTGCAGCATACGACCCATGACATCCTGAAATCCTGGTACATATGTGAAATCCACCATAGCTGGCTCTGCCACATGAACCTCATCCTGTTCCTCAACAATGGGGTTCTCTGCTGGACCCACTGGCAGCATAACTGGAACAGTCCTGGGACGTCCTCGCCCGCTACCATGGGTTGAGCCCTCCCTCGGCCTCTGCCTTGGCTCTAGCAACTGGGGGAGTAGCTCTTCCCTGGTATGGAACCTCATTAGAGCGCGTTCTCACCATATGTGAGAGAATAAAAGAAGGATATTTAGTACTACATTAATTGCACGATGGAATATGAACAAAGGTAGTTTCCTAATACCCTATAGCCTCTCGAAGATAAGTACAGACGTCTCCGTACCGATCTGTAAGACTCTATTAGGTCTGCTCATAACTTGTGAGACCTACGTGAACCTAGTGCTCTGATACCATGTTGTCACGACCCAATTTCACCTATAGGTCATGATGGCGCCCAACACTACAGCTAGGCAAGCCAACCAGTAATTTAAAATAACCAAGAAAATAAGCAACTCTTAATTCAACCAATGTGTGTGCCAAGACCTGGTGTCACAAGTGTATGAGCATCGAGTAGATTATACAAAACTCTAAATACTATCTAAAATGAAAATAGACAGAATTAAAAAAATACAAGAAGAGGCATTGGTAGCTGCAGGACGGCTCAGAAAGGCAGCTCACCACTACGCCCTTGGATAACGAGGATGTGCGATGATAGGTCCTCCACTAGTATCTGTATCAGATCCTGCACATAAAGTGCAGCAAGTGTAGCATGAGTACATAAACAACGTGTACCCAGTAAGTATCAAGCCTAATCTCGAAGTGGTAGAGACGAGATGGCCGACTTTGACACTCACTAAGGGTCAATAATAATGAATAGAATAAATTATAATTATTCAAATTAGCATGATTCAGAGAGTTAACAATAATTTTATTCAATGAGCAGAAATAATAAAAATCCTTCAATTTCAACAATTCCCAATCTATAAATTAAACCCTTCAATTTCAATAAAAATTCCAATTTATCAAATAGCTTTACAAGCTGCAATTAAATTTCAATACATTTTCAATTTATCAAATAGCTTTACAAGCTGCAATAAACTACCAAGTATCGTGTAATTATTATTATTATTGAGCACGATTTCTGCCGAGGTCGTACGGCCCGATCCAGAATTTCGTGTACACTACCGAGGGACATGTGACACGATCCATAGATGCATCTATTCTGCCGAGGCATTCGGCCCGCTCCACAAGAAAGGAGGACATTTACGTATATACCTCCGGAAAGAGAGTATATTCATTGTAAGATAAATTCGGGAGGAAGAACAATTTCTCTTAACCATTAATTAATTTAAACAAAAATTCAAGAATTTCATCCTTTAATATTTTTATCTAACAATTCACAACACACACACACACACACACACACACACACACTATATATATATATATATATATATATATATATATATATATATATATATCAAATATTTTAATTAAGTAAAGAATACCATTTACACAAGTAATTCATGTTTTTGAGTCCTAAATTACCCGGACTTTGGCATTAATAATAGCTACGTACAGACTCTCGTCACCTCGTGCGTACGTAGCCCCCACAATTAGCAACAATTATTTAATTTAATCACCTATGAGGTAGTTTTCCCCTCACAAGATTAGACAAGAGACTTACCTCGTCTTGCTCCAATTTAATCTACTAGTAGGCCTTTTCCTCGATTATCCAACTTCGATTGGCTCGAATCTAACCAAAAATAATTCGATACAATCACTAAAGATTATAGGAATCAATTCTATAAGCAAAATACTACATTTTTTAATAAAAATCCCGAAATTAATTAAAACTTCGTCTGTGGGGTCCACATCTCGGAATCCGGTGAAAGTTACGAAATCCGATAACCAATTCAATTACGAGTCTAACCATACCAGTTTCACTCAAATCCGGTTCAGAATCGAGACTAAAATCTCAAAAATCCGCTTTTAGGAGATTTCTAAAATTTTTCCAACTTTCAATCTCAAAACACTAATTTATGGTGAAAGCAATGATATATTTGTATATATCGACCAAATCCGAGTTAGAATCACTTACCCCAATATCTTTTCCTAGAAAATCTGTCAAAAGTCGACTCTGCTCAAGTTCAAGTTCGTCAAAAATGGCAAATGGGACGAATGCCTTCTTTTATTGTCACGACCCAAAATCCAAAAAGGTCGTGATGGCGCCGGACACCACTGTTAGGCAAGCCAACCATAATCAATTAACTTAATTACCCATTTTAGTATTTTTTAAATAAAACTTTCTTCAATGAAATAGTAAAGATAAAACTCATAGAGTAAATGATAAATATTTTTAGCAACTAAGTTTCTAAACATTTCACCACCATTCCCAAAACCCGGTGTCAGAAGTGCATGAACATTTACTAGGGAATTAAAATAAAATACAGCATCTGTCCAGAATACAAATCAGACAGGAAAATATAATAACTCTGAAGGAGACTCTGTTAGCTGCGGATCGTAATATAGAATGCAGTTCACCTATGTCCCCATAATTATTAACCACACCTCTGCGCCCACAAGGACGCTATACATATATGTACCTGCATAATAAAATGTACATCAAGTACAGTATGAGTACAAAAATAACATGTACCCAGTAAGTATCAAGCCTAATCTCGAAGAGGTAGAGACGAGATGGTCGACTATGACACTCACTATGGGTCAATAATATTAAATAATCATGAAAATAGAAATATTTATATCAACGTGATTCACAAAGTTAACAATAATTTTATTAAACCAGCAGAAGTAATTAAATTCCTTCAATTCCAATAAATTTCTGATTTATCAATTAGTCTCATTTTCAGAAACAACAATAATTCATTAACAAACAGGAATAATAATTCTTTAAATTCCAAAGATTTCCAATTTATCAATTAGTTTCGCAAGCTGAAATAAACTATTAAGGTATCGTGTAATTATTATTATTAAGCACGATTTCTGCAGAGGTCGTGCGGCACGATCCATAGATGCATCTATTCTGCCGAGGGACGTGCGGCACGATCCATAGATGCATCTATCCTGCCGAGGCGTTCGGCCCGATCCACAAGAAAGGAGGATATTTTCTTATATACCTCCGGAATAAGAGTATTTATTGTAAAATTTATTCGAGAGGATAACAATTTATTTCAACAATTAATTAATCTAAACAAAAATTAAGCATATGAAAATTTCATATTTTTCTACCTTTCATAACAATTCACAATATATACATCAAATATTTTAATTAATAAAGAATATAATTTACACAAGTAATTCATACTTTGAGTCCTAAACTATCCGGACTTTAGCATTAACAGTAGCTACGCACGGACTCTCGTCACCTCATGCGCACGTAGCCCCCGCAATTAGCAACAATTATTTAATTTAATCCTTATGGGGTAATTTTTCCCTTACAAGATCAGACAAGAGACAATAAAATGTGCAGTAAGAGCAGTATGAGTACGAAAATAACGTGTACCCAGTAAGTATCAAGCCTAATCTCAAAGTGGTAGAGACGAGATAGCCGACTTTGACACTCACTATGGGTCAATAATAATAATTGAAATAAAACTAGAATATCTAACTCAGCATGATTCACAGAATTTATAATAATTTATTTAACCAACAGAAATAATTAAATTCCTTCAAATGCAACAATTCTCAATATATTAATTAAATTCCTTCAATTCAAATAATTTCTAATTTATCAATTAATCTCATTTACAGGAATAACAATTAATTTCTTAACAAGCAGGAATAATAATTCCTTAAATTTCAAGGATTCTCCAATTTATCAATTAGCTTCACAAGCTGAAATAACAATTAAAGTATCGTATAATTATTATTATTATGCACGATTTCTGCCGAGGACGTACGACCCGATCCAGAGTGTCGTGTACACTGCCGAGGGATGTGCGGCACGATCCATAGATGCATCTATCCTGTCGAGGCGTTCGACCCGCTCCGCAGGAAAGGAGGACATTTTTCTTATGTACCTCCGGGAATGAGAGTATATTTATTATAAGATAAATTCGAGAGGACGAACAATTTCTTTTAATAATTTATTTAATCTAAACAAAAATTGAGCATATGAAAATTTCATCTTTTACTACCTTTCATAACAATTCACAATATACACATCAAATAATTTTATTAATAAAGAATACAATTTATACAAGTAATTCATGCTTTGAGTCCTAAACTACCCGGACTTTAGCATTAATAGTAGCTACGCACGGACTCTCGTCACCTCGTGCATACGTAGCCTCTGCAATTAGCAACAATTATTTAATTTAATCCCTATGGGGTAATTTCTCCCTCACAAGATTAAACAAGAGACTTATCTCGTCTCAAAGTCACTTTCCGATTACCACGTCGCGTTGAATTCTCGATTCGACGCCGAAAATCCAAAACTATCCAAATATTATACAAAATAATTAATATATGCTAAATGATTCGAAATTTATCTATTAAATAAATTACCTTATCCAAAATAAAAAAATTTCTAAAATTCACCCCGGGCCCACGTGCTCGGATTCTGAAAAGTTTTGGATGAAAACGTTACCCATAATTTCAAGAACTTAAATATATAATTTCTACCCAATTCCATGACTATTTTTGTGGTTAAAATCTCACTTTTATAAAAATCTAGGTTTTTCATCTAAATCTTTGATTTCTAAGATTTACTAGTTATAATCTACCTATAATCTATGTATTTAACTCAAAGGGTGTAGAATTAACTTACCTTTCAATTTCTAGTTGAAACTCCCTTCTCAAACGCTCTGAAATCGCCCAACAATGGATGAAAAATAGAAAGAAATGGACTGTGTTTTCGTCCGTTTTAAGGTTCTGCCCAGACAGGTTTTTCGCACCTGCGGAAGGAGTACCGCACATGCGGCTTTTGCACCTACGGAAATTCCTCGCAGGTGCGCATCTTCCCTCTTTTCCTGGTTCCGCACCTGCGGAAGAAGAGCTCGCTTTTGCGCAAGTGCAGGTGCGCCCATTCCTTCGCACCTGCGCATCCCTCCGCTTCTGCGCACAAGACCTTCGCACCTGCGCATTCGCATATGCACCAAATTACTCCGCATCTGCGATGGCTGGGCAGGCTCCTGTCTTTCGCCCCTGCGAGCTCGCACCTGCGACTGTCCAAGCATAGGTGCGATTATGACAGTAGCTGGGAGCTTCAGTCCTTGCTCAATTTCCCAAAATTTGTCCGAGCCTCGTTCGGTTAACACTCGGGACCCCCGGGGCCCCGCCCGAACATACCAACAAGTTTGAAATCATAAAACGGACTCGCTCGAACTCTCGAAACGCGTAAAATACCATCAAATCTAAGAATCATACCCTAAACCAAATTGATTCAAACCTATGAATTTCAAGTTCTTCAATTCACTTCCAATGCGCCAAAATATACTTAAACTACTCGGAATGACACAAAAATTTGCGTGCAAGTCTTAAATCACTATACAGAACTATTTCCAAACTCGGAATTCCAAACGGATTTCAATTACTCAAAATCCTACTCCAAACCAAATTTAAAGAATTTTAAACCTTCAAATAGTTAATTTTTACTATTAAGCGTCAAAACACTCCCGGGTTATCCAAAATCCGATTCGGACATACGCCCAAGTCCAAAATCATCATACAAACCTATTGGAACTGTCAAATCCCGATTCCAATGTCGTTTTTTAAAAATGTTGACTGAAGTCAAACTTGGCCTTTTAAGGCTAACTTAAGGAACCAAGTGTTCCGATTTCAACCCGAACACTTCCAAATCCTGAACCAACCATCCCCGCAAGTCATAAAATCATTAAAAATACATACGGGAAGTTTTATTTAGGGGAACGGGGTTCTAACAGTCAAAACGACCGGTTGGATAGTTACAGTTGCCAATTTGAAAACAGAACAAATTTCCTCATAAAATAAAAAGTAATGAAAATACTTGAATTGAGTACTTTTAATATTATATTTTTGCCAATTCTTGGTATGGATGAAAACAAAATACGTATTTGTATTTTTTCCTTGGAATCAACAATCAATTGGGTTATGATTAATTGATGTTTTGGCGTTGCTAGAAGTCCAGAACTATATTTATCAAGAAAAATGATAGTTTAATTTGCACAATTATTTATTGTACATTAATTTTCATTTTGTGAATGTATCTGCCAATTACTTTTTATCTAGAAATATGGAATTGATATTTTAAGACTTGATTACAATGCTAAACGCTTCTTCATTTTTGCTGATAGGGCTTTCAGTTCCAAACTTGCCAACTAAAGGAGTAGATTGGTTTATCATGTGTTCATCTTTATCTCACAACTGCACATGCAAAATCTTAGCTTCAGGGATTGATATCTTAAAGGAAATACAAAATTAATTAGATATAAAAGTGTAGTTTATTTTGAAGATCCAAAAATGTCATTTATCTATCTATTATTAAAAGGAGAAAAAAAAAGTCATCTCCTTAATTCAAGTGGAAGCCTAGAAAAAAGCCACATGGCATAAGTAATTAATAATTAGTTATTGGTTATTATTTTTGAATTTAAATATCTATAAAATAATAAAATAAAATATTTTATAATAAAAAACAAAAATAAAAAAATACCTATGCATTCAAATTGGAGAGTAGTCTCAAGTTGGAGTTTTTAAATTATTGTGAAATAAAAACTAAAATTACAAAAAATAAAAAAAATATATCTTCTATTATATTACAAAAAGAAAGTAGTAGACAATAATATTAAATAAATTAATATGCTAATAAAATTTTTTATTAACAATGTAAAAATACTAAATATTGGATAAGCATTATAAAGAAAAATAAAGAACAAAAACGTTATTCAATGAGTATACAAGTCTCTTTAATTTAACAGAGATTTTATTCATTAAAATTCAGACAATATTATTGAGAACATTAGAATAAAATTTCTAATATTAAACAAAATCATATGCTAATAAAATTTTCTATTAACAATGTAAAAATACTATATCTATATCTAAATCTATATATTATATATTGTATTATATTATTAAAATTAGAGGAAAAAGCCATCTCCTTAAGCCAAGTGGCAGTCTAGAAAAATGTCATGTGGCATAAGTAGTTAATAATTAGTTATTGGTTATTATTTTTTGAATTTAAATATATATAAAATAATAAGATAAAATATTTTATAATAAAAAACGAAAATTAAAAAAATAATTACATTCAAATTCGAGAGCAGTTTCAAGTTGGAGTTTTTAAATTATCTATCTATTATTAAAATGAGAGAAAAAAGCCATCTCCTTAAGCCAAGTGGCAGCCTAGAAAAAAGTCACATGGCATAAGTAGTTAATAATTAGTTATTGATTATTATTTTTGAATTTAAATATCTATAAAATAATAAATTAAAATATTTTATAATAATATTATTGACAACAATGGAACAAAATTTAAAATAAAAAATATTTCAAGGTTAATAAAATATATATATTCTCTTATATTATAAAAAGAAAGCGAGCAGATAAAAATATTAAACAAAGTAATTTGCTAACAAAAATTTCTATTAACAATGTAAAAATACTAAACATTGGATAATAGAAAATAAAAAATTTATTCAATGAGTATATGAGTCCCTCTAATTTAATAGAGATTTTATTATTGGGTATATCATATTGACAAATAAGATGACAATTGCGATCACAATTTATGTTAATTAATATTGATCGCGCATCGTGCGGGTACGACTACTAGTATTACATAATAATCAGAGAATTTTCTTTGACTATAATATTTGTAATAAAGTTTTTGGAGGACATACAACATCATTTGTGATGACCCAAAATATCATCTTTAAATTTAATAATTAATTATATATTCTAAGACCTCTAAAAGTACTAATTATCATTCTTCGACTTGCGTGCGCAATCCGTAAAATTTCATGGAAAGTTTTTATGTGAAAAATGGATTAAAATGTGGATTAGAGCTTTAAAACTCAATTGAGTTGACTTTGGTCAACATTTTGAGCAAACGGACTCGGATCAGTATTTTGACAGTTTCGGTAGGTCCGTATCGTGATTTGGGACTTGGGCGTATGCCCGAAATCAAATTCTGAGGTCCCTAGTCCGAGATATGGAATTTTGAAGAAAAATTAAAATGTTTAAGTTCGAATAGTTATCGGATGTCTAATTATCTGAAAACGACCCCGGAATAGAATTTTGATGATTCCAACAGCTCCGTTTGGTGATTTTGGACTTAGGAGTGTATTCAGAATTTTATTTGGAAGTCCGTAGTTAAATTAGGCATGAAATGGCTAAAAACAAGAATTTAAGTTTGGAAGTTTGACCGGTGAGTTGACTTTTTGATACCGGAGTCGGAATCCAGATCTGAAAATTTTTATAGCTCCGTTATATAATTTATGACTTGTGTGTAAAATTTGAGGTCAATCGGAGTTGATTTGATAGGTTCCGACATCGAATGTAGAAGTTGAAAACTCTTAGTTTCATTAAGCTTGAATTGGGGTATGATTCATGGTTTTAGCATTGTTTGATGTGATTTAGAGGTTCGACTAAGTTCGTATGATATTTTAGGATTTGTTGGTATATTTGGTTGAGGTCCCGAGGGCCTCGGGTGAGTTTCGGATGGTTAACGGATCAAAAGTTGGACTTAAAAAGCTGATGCAATTTTCCCTTCTGCTGTATATTCTGGGCTGTGATCGAGCCCCAAATCGAACCCAGATATCGAGCCCATGATCGAGGCCTGAGTCGAAGCCAGGGACGGGGCTTAGTATCGAAGCCACGATCGAAGGTCCAGCTCGAGGACATGATCGAAGGTAAGGCTCGAGGGCTAGGATCGAGACCCATGCTCGATGCCCTGATCGAAGGCTCAACCTCGATGTCCTGATCGAAGGCCCAACCTCGATGTCCTGATCGAAGGCCTAACCTCGATGCCCTGATCGAGGCCATGACCGAGGTCCAGGCTCGAGCCTGTGATCGAAGCCGCGATCGAGGCCCAGTTCCGAAGGCTGCTGGGCAGTTTTATAAAAAGAGGGCATTCGTCCCATTTGCCATTTTTGACGTACTTGAACTTGAGCAGAGGCGACTTTTGGCAGATTTTCAAGGAAAAAATATTGGGGTAAGTGATTCTAACTCGAATTTGGTCTACATATACAAGTATATCATTATTTTCACCATAAATTAGTGTTTTGAGATTTAAATTTGGGAAATGTTTAGAAATCTCATAGAAACGAATTTTTGAGATTTCGGTATTGATTCGGAGTTGGATTTGAGTGAAACTGGTATCGTTGGACTCGTAATTGAATGGGTTTTCGAATTTCATAACTTTCGCCAGATTCCGAGATGTGGGCCCCACGGGCGAATTTTTAATTAATTTCGGATCTTTTCTTTAAAATGTAGTATTTTCTTATAGAATTGATTCCTATAATATTTAGTGATTGTATCGAATTATTTTGGCTAGATTCGAGCCAGACGGAGTTGGATAATCGTGGAAAAGGGCTTATACTGGATTAAATTAGAGCAAGACGAGGTAAGTCTCTTGTCTAATCTTGTGAGGGAAAAATTACCTCATAGGTGATTAAAATTAAACAATTGTTGCTAAATTGTGGGGGCTACGTACGCACGAGGTGACGAGAGTCTGTGCGTAGCTACTATTAATGCTAAAGTCCGGGTAGTTTAGGACTCAAAGCATGCCTTACTTGTGTAAATTGTATTCTTTGATTAATTAATATTAATTGATATATATGAATATATTGTGAATTGTTAGATAAAGATATTAAAGGATGAAAATCTCATATGCTTAATTTTTGTTTAAATCAATTAATTGTTAAAAGAAATTATTCTCCTCCCAAATTTATCTTATAATAAATATACTCTCTCCTTCCGGAGGCACATAAGAAAATGTCCTCCTTTCTTGTGGAGCGGGCCGAACGTCTCGGCAGAATAGATGCATCTATGGATCGTGCCGCACGTCCCTCGGCAGTGTACACGACACTCTGGATCGGGCCGTACGTCCTCGGCAGAAATCGTGCTTAATAATAATAATTACACGATACTTTAATAATTTATTTCAGCTTGTGAAGCTAATTAATAAATTGAAAAATCTTTGAAATTTAATGAATTATTATTCTTGCTTGTTAAGGAATTAATTGTTACTCCTATAAATGAGGTTTAATTGATAAATTAGAAATTATTTGAATTGAGAGAATTTAACTAATATATTGAGAATTGTTACATTTGAAGGAAATTTGATTATTTCTGCTGATTAAATAAATTATTGTAAATTCTGTAAATCATGCTGATTTAAATATCCTAGTTTTATTTCAGTTATTATTATTGACCCTTAGTGAGTGTCAAAGTCGGCCATCTCGTCTCTACCACTTTGAGATTAGGCTTGATACTTACTGGGTACACGTTGTTTACGTACTCATACTATACTTGTTGTACTTTTTGTGCAGGACCTGAGACAGGTACTAGTGGAGGACCTATCATCACGTACTCACGTCATCCCGAGGCATAGTGGTGAGCTGCCTTTCTGAGCCGTTCTGCAGCTACCAGTGTCTCTTCTTATATTTACATTCTGTCTATTTCATTTCAGACAGTATTTGAAGTTTTGTATAATCTACTAGATGCTCATTCACTTGTGACACCAAGTCTTGACACACACATTGGTAGAGTTTGTGTTTATATTTTCTTGGTTTTAAATTTTATCAATGTATGTTTAATTTATTAGTTGGCTTGCCTAGCTGTAGTGTTGGGCGCCATCACGACCTACATGTGAAATTGGGTCGTGACATCATTAGATTTTTCTTCCTGAAACAAATATGATGCTATTAATTTCTGTAACTACCATGCATCTCTGATGTGTATGATAATTGAAACTAACTCCTCTTATATGAGAAAATAATTTGAAAAGCAGTTTTTGCACTCTAAGCAAGTAAAAAAAAAAATTATTTCTTGCCAAGATACTCGAATAACTTAAGGCTTCTAATAATTCTACGGTTGATGGCAACAATCATCAGTGATATTGATATTTATGTCAAGACTCAGCTTTTTCACTTTTTAAACCAACACAAATTTTCTATCTTCTTAGAACTGTACAGGCTTGACATACTATCTATGACGACGTTAATACAAATTGATAAATTGTGCTACTTTGTCGGACTTCTAATGCAAATATTAAACCCATATATGACGAAATTATAACAAGGCATCCACAGACTTGGGCTGAGTTACTTCCTTTATTTATTTAATTAGCTGAATCGGATCAATTTTCATCAATTTAAGCAACTTAAACTCTTTTTTAATTTTGATTTTATAACTCAAACATATTTTAAATTATATTTATGTGATTATTTAAATTTTAGTAGACACTGGGTTCATGCGCAACGCGCGTACCCTAAGACCAATATACTATATTAAAAGCACGAAAACCCTTAGCGAAATGTCGCTCGTCTTTTTTACCCTTAAAAAGTAGGTTTCACATTTGATAAAATAGTCATTTAAGTTTTCTCCTAATATTTAGGAATTTTAATCAACTAAATTTTGAGCATTAAATCCATTTCCTTATTTGAATTATATAATATAAATTTTTAAAAGACAAATAAAAAAATACAGAGCGATTAAACATACCAAGCATTGACCGAAATATCTATAAAACTAGTCAATTTTCCCACGCTTTCGCGCGGTATTTTGTTAAATTTAGAAATATACTTTTCATAACTTTAGTCAATATATATAGAAGAAATAACTTTTTCATGTTAAAAAAAGAAAGTCTTTTCAAGATATTTATGTGTGTTTGTGTGGGGAGGGGGAAGGTGTGAGCGTATATATGTACAAATGTGTGATTTACATGATAAGTAGGTATTTTCATTTATCATAGTGCAAATATAATGCATCCTACATAAATTCCTTAAAGAAGCTTTTCCGAGATAGTATAGTAGATCTTTCTGAAATCATTAATTGAGACATTGTAAGGAGAAATAGCTCATGTGAAGCTAAGTTTCATTGTTGACATGGGGTCCTTGATACTTGTAAGGATTTTTAAAAGGTAAATTTCATCACTAAACTACTAATTACCATACAAATAAAAGTATTTATTTCTTTCTTTTGTACATTGAGAGTAAAGTTATACAAATGAAATATATACTTTTTTAGGTAGCAGCAAAAAATCTTTTTAGGCAATAAACCGAGCTAGTATACTGTATATGGAAGTATGCAACCAAGTGTAATAGTTACACCAGCAACGATATTTTCAGCTTCCTTGTTCTTCCCCACAATCAAGAAGTAGATGCCCTGAAATTATTTTGTTGCTCTTGTTATCACGAATTGCATCCCAAATATCAATTCCACCTCCTATAACCATTCATTAGAAATTAAGTTGAAGAACTATATTAAAGAAATTATATATCCAAACCAGGATTTCAAATCCCTTTTAAACAATAAATTAAACTCACACTTGTAAAATGCAAAAGCCGGAGTACAGCACAATTAAATAAGTACAAGCTTGAGTTTATGATTTATAACAATATTGAGTTCATCCAACATCTACAAAGAAATTCAATCATTTATTAGCTATGTACAATATTGAATTTATCTAATCCATCTATAGAGAAATTAAGTCATTTTAGTATATTTTAACACTGTTCAAAATTTTTATGGTCATATACTCGTGTATATTTGGCTAAGTTCAAAAGTAATAGTATCAATTCAAGTAAAAGTCATACGTAAATTCAACACAAATCTAAACGCGCACGAGTACATACTCATAGAGAAAAATGATAACTTTTGTCAAACATAACATCAAATTCTATGGCATGCGCAAAACTGAAGCAAATAATTCTCGATCATTAACTAATAAAAAAAGATTACATGTAGTCTTCGGTAAATAATCTTCAAAATTTGGGGACGTACTTAATGTCATCTATATTTTCTGCTTATGAAGAAGAGGAACAAAAAATCAGAAGAGCAAAATGAAGATAAACTAAGATTTTGTTCTCTTCTTTAGTTTCTAAATAGTAATAATTCTATACATTTCTCAGTGTTTTAAGATTAGTTCTATTCTCAAGCATCAAAATCACCAAAAATTAGAAAAGGAAAAACAGTTTTGTTTTTTTTAAAACAATAAGATAACAATTATGCACAATTCTCAATGTTCAAAAGTCAATTATATTCTCAAGCACAATGGATTAAATTGTTAACCTTGTTTCATCTACCTACTCAATTGTTTCAAAAGCAAATGTCACCCGGTTTACTGTATTTTGTACTATTGGAACTCATATATGTTACAAAATCAAAATTAAATAATGAGAATTTTATATAGTAGAAGAGAAAACTCTAAGAAACCGATGGTTTAATATTTCCCCTCTTTTCCTTCCTTTTCTTTGTTCTTTTGGCGGAATTCATTAGTTGAGGAAAGTAGAATATATCAGAGGGGAAAAAGAAAGTGTCTTGGAGGGGAAACAGGAAAAA
Organism: Nicotiana tomentosiformis; assembly: GCF_000390325.3. Lineage (NCBI taxonomy): Eukaryota > Viridiplantae > Streptophyta > Magnoliopsida > Solanales > Solanaceae > Nicotiana > Nicotiana tomentosiformis. The sequence continues at coordinate 29,594,685 of NC_090822.1, forward strand.
TCGAAAAGGTGGATTCTCCACATGGAGATTTCTTTTCACTTGACAGAGATATTATGCCGCTTGTCGGGAAAGTCGCGCCTTCCGATATGTATAAGATGTAGTTGTAATTTTACACCAAATACATCTTTGGACAGAGATGACTGTGGAGATTGCTGAAGAAGAGAAAATTAGTTATGTGTGTTAGTCCCGCCAATATTGTTGTATTTGTAAATAATAATTCTGCAAAATATAAGTTATCGTAATGAAACAGTAATTAATTCGAGCCCACTGAATTCACAGTGTTTCCTTAAGGAATTTAATCCCCTCCTAGTACCCAAGGTAATGGATTATTTCCTCCCAGGATAGAACGAATCACACACTGGTGTAGCGGTACTTCAAACCCCAGTGTTTCAGCGAACACAAAGTTCGGTAGCAAATCACACTTACAGTTGCTTTGTTTGAAGTTAAAAAAATGCAGAACGAGGGAGTAGAAACTCAGAAAATCGTATGGAAATGCTGAGAGGAAGGAGTGCAATGTATAGCCAAATCTGTTGAGCGATTTCAGTCTTGTGTCTTGTGTATTGTGTGTTGTGTGTTGTGTGTGTCTTTCTTCAACAGCTGCTGCACATATATATAGCAGCCAGTGTTGAAGAAGAACAATCGTCCACCCTCCATGGTGGAGCAAGCATTAGCTTGTTTGTGGAGCAAGCACATTCATGGTGAGAAGAGCATTAGGCGGCTGCCTGGTGGTCAATACACGGATTGAAAAATATCCGTTATAAATGCGGATAATCTTACGTTAATATTTACTATTAACAAATAAATTTGGTCCAAAAAATTAATCAATCAATTGATTATTTGACCGAATAAGCCGAAGCCGAAGCCGAAGCCGAAGCCGAAGCCGTAGCCGAAGCCGAAGCCGAGCCGAGCGAGCGACGACGACGACGGCGCGAGGCTTGCTTTCTTCTTAACTCTTTAAGAGCTACAAGAAGAGCAATTATATATATACCCACCAAAAATCTCTTCCTCTTCCAATATGGGACAATGTCTCATTGTCAAGAGGGGGAAACTTAAAATTTTACTCAAAAATTTCATTTTCCTCCATTTCCCATTCACCCTCATTTTAAGACTATTTCATCTTAAAAACAAAAACCTCAACAATTCCCCACATGAATGGGGAATGGCTATATCACGGAAGTATGCATGGAAAAACTGTGTGATTTACAAGCAAGGATTAATCGCATCTGGATAAGTAGGTTTCCCTTTGAACTTTTCGTAGTAAACTTATGTCGGATATACTCGGTCAATCGGTAGATTTGATATCTTTGAACCGTCGATCTTTGGTGTATACCTAGACAACCATAAGTCACACAATCAACCCTTAACCGTCTTTGGTTCTCATTGTTGTGTTCGTTTCAGCCATGAACACCGCCTGGTTTCATAAGTGCGTAGAGAACTGGCCTTACAAAGTTCTCCTTGAAGCGGCTAACACTTCACACTTACATAGGTGATTCCTAAACGTGTCATCCTGTAGATACACTATTTGATATACCCCGTATCAAATTTAGAAATCATTAAAAAGCCTTAATACTTTATCCTTGGTACTGAACATTGTCTCATCACGAGAACGGACTAAAATTTTATTTGACAATGTTGAACCGTCATTAATGACTTTGTTTGATATCCTTGAACCTAGATCTTGGGATCTCTAGTCTTCTAGTTAGAGTTACTGCCACAATGACTTGTTCTCGGCCATAGCCCCATTTCCCTTGATGATTTCTCAACTACCTCTCTAGTTAGGCCTTTTGTAAGTGGATCCGACATATTATCACTTGACTTTACATAGTCAATCGTGATAATTCCTCTAGAGAGTAATTGCCTAACGGTTTTATGTCTTCGTCGTATATGACGAGATTTACCGTTATACATAACGCTCCCAGCCCTTCCAATTGCCGCTTGACTATCACAATGTATGCATATTGGTGCCAACGGTTTGGGCCAAAATGGAATGTCTTCCAAGAAATTCCGGAGCCATTCAGCTTCTTCACCGGCTTTATCTAAGGCTATGAATTCAGCCTCCATTGTAGAGCGGGCAATACATGTTTGTTTGGACGACTTCCAAGATACCGCTCCTCCACCAATAGTGAATACATATCCACTCGTGGACTTAGAATCAGTTGAACCGGTGATCCAATTTGCATCACAGTATCCCTCAATCACCGCAGGAAATTTACTGTAGTGCAATTCAAAGTTCTGGGTATGTTCTAAATATCCCAAAACTCGTTTCATTGCCATCCAATGAGATTGGCCTGGATTGCTCGTATATCGACTCAGTTTACTTATAGCACAAGCTATATCTGGTCGTGTACAATTCATGATATACATTAAGCATCCCAACACACGAGCATAATCCAATTGTGATATACTTTGGCCTTTATTCTTTGCTAATGCAAGATTCACTTCAATTGGAGTCTTTGCAACTTTAAAGCCCAAGTGCTTGAATTTTTCAAGTACTGTCTTAATATAATGAGATTGTGACAATGCCAGACCTTGAGGAGTCTTATGGATCTTAATTCCCAGAATTAAATCAGCAACTCCCAAGTCTTTCATATCAAACTTGCTATTGAGCATACGCTTAGTAGCATTTATGTTGGCAATGTCATTACTCATTATCAGCATATCATCCACATATAGGCAAACAATGACTATGTGATTTGGAACATTTTTAATGTACACACATTTATCACATTCATTTATCTTAAAACCATTTGACAACATTGTTTGGTCAAATTTCGCATGCCATTGTTTGGGTGCTTGTTTTAGTCCGTAAAGAGACTTAACAAGTCTACATACCTTCTTTTCTTTACCTGGAATCACAAACCCTTCAGGTTGTTCCATGTAAATTTCTTCCTCCAACTCTCCATTTAAGAAGGTCGTCTTAACATCCATTTGATGAATTTCAAGACCATACACTGCAGCTAATGCTACTAACATCCGTATGGACGTAATTCTTGTAACTGGAGAGTATGTATCAAAGTAGTCTAGACCTTCTCGTTGTCTATACCCTTTGACTACGAGTCTTGCCTTGAATTTATCAATAGTGCCATCATCTTTGATTTTTCTCTTAAAAATCCATTTAGAACCCAAAGGTTTATTTCCAGGAGGAAGATCAACCAATTCCCATGTATGGTTGTTCAATATGGATTCTATTTCACTATTGACTGCCTCTTTCCAAAACAATGATTCCGAAGAAGTCATAGCTTCTTTAAATGTTTGAGGCTCATTCTCCAATAAGAAAGTCACAAAATCTGGTCCAAATAAAGTAGACGTTCTTTGACGTTTACTACGTCTTGGAGATTTCTTTTCACTTGACAGAGATATTATGCCGCTTGTCGGGAAAGTCGCGCCTTCCGATATGTATAAGATGTAGTTGTAATTTTACACCAAATACATCTTTGGACAGAGATGACTGTGGAGATTGCTGAAGAAGAGAGAATTAGTTATGTGTGTTAGTCCCGCCAATATTGCTGTATTTGTAAATAATAATTCTGTAAAATATAAGTTATCGTAATGAAACAGTAATTAATTCGAGCCCACTGAATTCACAGTGTTTCCTTAAGGAATTTAATCCCCTCCTAGTACCCAAGGTAATGGATTATTTCCTCCCAGGATAGAACGAATCACACACTGGTGTAGCGGTACTTCAAACCCCAGTGTTTCAGCGAACACAAAGTTCGGTAGCAAATCATACTTACAGTTGCTTTATTTGAAGTTAAAACAATGTAGAACGAGGGAGTAGAAACTCTGAAAATCGTATGGAAATACTGAGAGGAAGGAGTGCAATGTATAGCCAAATCTGTTGAGCGATTTCAGTCTTGTGTCTTGTGTATTGTGTGTGTCTTTCTTCAACAGCTGCTGCACATATATATAGCAGCCAATGTTGAAGAAGAACAATCGTCCACCCTCCATGGTGGAGCAAGCATTAGCTTGTTTGTGGAGCAAGCATATTCATGGTGAGAAGAGCATTAGGCGGCTGCCTGGTGGTCAATACACGGATTGAAAAATATCCGTTACAAATACGGATAATCTTACGTTAATATTTACTATTTACGTTAAATTAATCAATCAATCGATCATTTGACCAAATCCGAATCCTAATCCAAATCCGAAGCCGAAGCCGAAGCCGTAGCCGTGCCGAGCGAGCGACGACGACGGCGGCGCGAGGCTTGCTTTCTTCTTAACTCTTTAAGAGCTACAAGAAGAGCAATTATATATATACCCACCAAAAATCTCTTCCTCTTCCAATATGGGACAATGTCTCATTGTCAAGAGGGGGAAACTTAAAATTTTACTCAAAAATTTTATTTTCCCTCCATTTCCCATTTACCCTCATTTTAAGACTATTTCATCTTAAAAACAAAAACCTCAACAATGTAAACAGTAGAAAAAATATTTGTCATTCAAGCATAGGTGTGTGAAAATGTTTACACATGAGCTCTAGTTTTCTAACTTTACCATGAAAAACGATAACCGTTCTTATGTATCCGTTTTATTTACGGAAGAATGTTATTAAGAACCGTCATTTCTTTTCATGAAGAATTGCTCCCTTCTCGTTTTCATCTAATTCCCCTGTAGTTGTTTGCGGTAACTATTTTCATAGTTAGTAAATGAAGCGTTACAAACTTTTGGGTTTCTCCAATAAGATAAAGGTGGCTTTTGGTAAGGGGTTTCTATAATAAGATAAATGAAGAATTAGGAGAAAACGTCAAAAAAATTCTGTAAAAAGATAAATAGGATTCCTTGTTTGTAAGACGTGCCATATCACCTACCCAAGGCCCCTCAATTATATATATATATATATATATATATATATATATATATATATATATATATAGATTACAATAAAATCCATTCGTAGTCCTATACATCTTTACTTAAGGTAAGAGTACTGATGTCTTTCGGATGATTTCAAATTCATCCTAATTGACAGAGAATAAATAAGAACGTAGCTATTATTTGTTGTTGGGTTGAATTACTCTTTGCCATAGAATTATAATCAATTGATTTTATATAATTTAGTTATCTTAATAAAATTAAGAAATAAAAATGGAGAAAGATTAAGTAGGAAATTATCACTAAAAGTCAATAATATAGTTCGGCACTCCTTTGATTTTTCTTATTCTCAATTGTAGATTTTTAGGTGGTCATCGAATTAAAACTAATAAATTCTATGTAATTTAATAATCTTAGTAGAAATTAAAAAGAAATATAAAGAAAGATTTGTAAAAAAAAAATTATGTTTGATTGTTTTGGTATATCATAGAATGTTCATTAAACTTAATCGAATACTCCTTCTAAATATATTACTTAAATGTAAATATATATTCTAATACACACTATAATTAGATATATATTATATCGATATCCATAATTATTATATACTCTTTAACACAACATCAGATTATAATAATATTTTCGAGATGATACTTTATAATTGCATGTCAAGTATACATAGTTAAATAAAATAATTTTTAAAGTAATTTCTTGTATGGGATATTATTGAATATTTTAATTATCTAATATAATATGTAATGAATCTAATATAATTCCTTACATATATTACCTTTGAACTATATATATGAACCATACTACACTTGCATATTTAAATTTGGGCTACTTTTCACTTCAAATAATATTTTTATATAATATCTAAAAACTACATTCAATAGTTAGAATAAGCAACTATATTTAAAAATATAAAAGATATAAAGAGATAGGGAGAAAGAGAGATAAAAATAATAGTTGGCAAGAGTCAATAATAGTACTAATTATTTTACAAACACAATGTCACGATCCAAAATCCACTATAGGCCGTGATGGTGCCCAACGTCACCGTCAAGCAAGCCAACAGTGAATTATCAACTTAATTACTCATTTTTATTATTTTTAAAATCATAAATCCCATTAAATAAATAGAGTGAAATCTGGTACTCGTAGAAACCCGTGATTTTCTTTACCAAATCCCGTATATAAATATAAATTACAAGGTGAAATGATAATAATAACATGAACTACAATAATGAACATCCACTAGGAACCCCTAAAACCCAGTGTCATGAGTGCATGGGAATCTACTAGAAGGTACAATAACAATACAACATCTGTCTGGAGTAAAAAATAGACAGGATAATGTAACTAATTAAGATGGAGACTTTGTATGCTGCGGGTCGTAACATGGAATGCTGCTCACCGTGAAGTCCCCGCAATAGCCGCGCCTTTGTAATTCTCAACTCCGGTCGAAAAGTCAATAAAGTCAACCCTCGGGCCCACGTGCCCAGATTTTGAAAATATTCGAAGATAAACTTTACCCATAACATCACGAACTCAAATATATAATTTATTTCAAATTTCATGTCCAATTTCGTGGTCAAAATCCAAAAATATGATTTTTAGGTTTTTCTTCAAAAATTCTACAATTTCCACCAATTCCATGTTAAAATCTATATATAATCCATGTAAAATAGTTGGAAATTGAACAAAATTACTTACCCAAAGATTGTAGATGAAAATCCCTCTTCAAAATTGCCTCCTACCGAGCCTAGGGTTCCAAAAATGAGAGAATGTCTCCAAAATCCCGTCTCCCAGCCCTTTTACCTGTTGCAGATGTCGCATTTGCGACACAAGGTTCGCATTTGCGGACCCTCGCAATTGCAGACAAGTGTACGCAATTGCGAACTGAGGCCAAAATCTACAAACTTCGCAATTGCGAACAAGTGTTCACAATTGCAAACCAAGGCAAAAATCTACAGACTTCGCAATTACGAACCAAGGCAAAAATCTACAGGCTTCGCAATTGCGAACCAAGGCAAAAATCTAAAATCTTCGCAATTGCGAACAAATGTTACCTGAGCACCAGCAACACCAGCAATCTTTCCCGACACGAAAATGGGCATAACTCTCTCATACGACGTTGGAATTCGATGATTCTTATTGCTATGACTCCGTAATTACGATACGGATCTAATGATTCAATAAAATCACAAATCAAAGGTAGTTTGCTCAATATACTATCCTTTATACCCCAGAAAACGATGTCGAAACATCAAATAAGAGCGCGACACAACCCAAACATATCTGAAACACACCCGAGGCCCCCGAGACCCTGTCCAATTACACAAACTAGTCCAAAAATATAACATGAACCTGCTCGAGGCCTCAAATAACACCAAACAACACCAAACCATGAATCGATGATCGAATCTACCTTTTAACTTTCAAATATTCAAACTTCGACGAACGCGTCCGAATTACACTTAAACATTCCGGAAAGACGCCAAACTTTACGTACAAGTCATAAATCATGATACAAACCTATTCCAAGGCTCAGAATCCCAAACGGATATCGATAACACTAAAGTCCACTTCAAACCAAACTTAGGAAATTCTAAATTCTTCGAATGACCAACTTTCCACAATAAGTGCTGAAATGCTCCCGGACAACCTGATATTCAACCCGAACATACACCCAAGTCCGAAATCATCATACGAACCTATTGGAACCTTCAAATACCGATTCTGAGGTCGTTTACTCAAAAGTCAAACTATGATCAACTCTTCCAACTAAAGGCTTCCGAATTGAGAATTTTCCATCCGAATCAACTCCGAACCTCCCGAAATTCAATTTCGACCACACGTACAAGTTATTAAACATGAAGTGAAGCTACTCAAGGTCTCAAACTGCCGAACGACCTGCTAGAGCTTAAAATGATCAATCAGGTCGTTACATTCTCGCCCACTTAAACATATGTTCGTTTTCGAACGTGCCAAAAACTGTTCCAGAGTTGCCTCAAAATCACTGCTCAACACCTTCTGCACCTACCTGTGCCACCACAACCAAGGTGAATACATTTGCTCAAGCCAGACTGAAGATCCCCCCTTTTTTTGTCAATAAGCCTTAGGACCAAATTCCAACCTCTGAATTTCTCTACAGGACCTGATTCTAAGATACGAACACCATATTAATATCTACACGCTGAACCCACACATGATCATGCACCCACGTTGACATCACACAATGCACCGCAAACTTCATTTGCCCATGGTAACCTCCTCCAAGCAAAACAACTGCAAATTCACTGACCCGACGCCCGTAGTATACCTTATAACACATCTAAGTTGGATCTTAACCCTCACAATACTTCAACGACGAAAGAGATGTGCATGAACTCATAACCACCCGTTAAATCAATAACTCACGGAGTTCCTCCGCTCGACAAGAACTATTACCTCATTTTGAACTGAATAGTGACATTTTCCCTTTAATATACCTTACATAAATCCGATCGCACTGATTTCAGGTCCAATAATCTCGTCTTACCCAGTACAAGCTGCTCAGGCAATAAGCCATCTCAAATACTGACCAAGATATCATATGATGCCATCAGTGCTCCAACAAGCCACAACTTGAATATGACACATAAGGAATAACAAACTCTAGAAAAGAACTACTCAGCCGCATAACGAATAAAACAGCCGAAAATATGCTATGAACCCTTCTCAGCGAATGAGAAACAAAATACACAGAAATAAGTATAGGGAACCGTACTAAACGTCTTACTGTTGCGGCGTGCAACTCCATCCACACATGATATCGTTGCGGCGTGCAACCCGATCCAAACAACATACCCATGGCGGCGTGCCACCCAATCCACATATGACAATAAATAAGGAAATACCCATCAAGCCATAATGCTTATACCTACGAAATACCCTAATATGGGCCACAAGCACGCCAAGTGCATAAATACGACTCTGAGGATATGCGCCACAAAACTCGAGCTTGACTAAGGTGCAATAACGACAAGCTACACAGGACCACAACACCCGAAGAATCCTCCATAAATAGTGCTATGCTGAATGAACACATCCGACCTGACATAGAGCATACATTCACATTAGATCTACTAGCGAACCTCATACCGATTCCGATCATCCCATACTGGGCCAATATCCTTCCAAAAATCCACAATGACTCTATTCATGACACATAAGAGCAGCCGTCGAATCCGAAAAAAACTCCCACAGCCCACAACCAAAGGAATAGAGCGCCTCTCAGTCATAACCTCTCCCATTGGCGACATTACCAAAATATCCATACCTATTTTAAAACTCTAAAAATTGAATGACTAACATGTCACACTTATTCGTGTGACATGTATATTCGTGAGTGGGGTCAAGGACCCGTTAAAGCTTCTTATTCTTATGGGATTGGGTTATTCGCCTCGGCAGGATTATGTATCACACTCTTATGGGATTGGGTCGTTCGCCTCGGCAAGATTATGTACCACATTCTTATGGGATCGGGTTATTCGCCTCGGCAGTATCATATTCTTATGGGATCTGGCCGTTCACCTCGACAGTATCATATTCTTAGGGGATCGGGTCGTTCGCCTCGGTAGCATCATATTCTAATGGAATCGAGTTGTTCGCCTCGACATTTCTATAAATACTCTTATGGGATCGGGTCGTTCGCCTCGGCAGCGTCGTGCATAATATTTGACAAGAAGCCATCGTATCTGTGAGTTTTTCTGTTTTGAGTTGTGACGACCTATCTGGTGGGAACCATTTTACATATATACTCTGGTTGAGGAGGTGACCGATAATTGAGAGCTTGAGTTTACTATTCAGAGAAGGATTGTACCGCGTACCTATATTTGTTTATACTGTTTATTTACTCTGCCTCATATTTGTTTACTTCCTACTATATTTGATTTATTAGACCACTAATAAGTGTTGATGTCGACCCCTCGTCACTATTTCTCATGGGTAAGGCTAGATATTTACTGGGTACGCGTTGATTTACGTACTCATGCTACACTTCCTGCACTTATTGTGTATGTGTGTGTGTGTGTATATATATATATATATATATACACACACACACACCTGGTGGTCTTTAGGGCGCAAAGGTGCAGCTACTGCGGGGACTTTACGGTGAGCTGCATTCTATGTTACGACCCGCAGCATACGGAGTCTCTATCTTAATTAGTACATTATCCTGTCTATTTTGTACTCCAGACAGATGTTGTATTGTTATTGTACCTTCTAGTAGATGCTTATGCACTTGTGACATCGGGTTTTAAGGGTTCCTAGTGGATATTCATTATTGTAGTTCATGTTATTATCGTCATTTCACCTTGTAATTTATATTTTATACGGGATTTGATAAAGAAAATCACATGTTTTTACGTGTATCAGATTTCACCCTATTTATTTAATGGGATTTATGATTTTAAAAATAATGAAATAAGTAATTAAGTTGATAATTCACCACTGGCTTGCATGATGGCGACGCTGTGCGCCATCATGGCCTATAGTGAATTTTGGATCATGACAGCTTGGTATCAAAGCGTTAGGTTCACATAGGTCTCACGAGTCATGAGCAAGTCTAGTAGAGTTTTGTGGATTGGTACAGAGATGTCTGCACTTATCTTCGAGAGGATACAGGGTTGTTAGGAGCACTTCCCTTTTTAATCGTGCGATTTGATTCCATTGAAGCTTATGCCTCTCCTTCCTACTCACTCTTATATGGAGTGGAGTTCTTGTTATCAATTGGGCACTGATGAGTTGTTTAGATGCTACAGATGCGGCGCAGGATGCCTTTCCCTGCGAATGCGGGCAGACCATTATCGTCGCCTTGTGGAGGAGTATTCTGTCATTTCAGCCCAGTGTTGATGGTTCTAGGGAGATGATCTCTGAGGTGGTTTCTATGCTTAAGAAATTTTGAATGTGGCAAGAAGGACTTGATAACATATTGTTGGACCTTCGGGTGATGTTAATGAATGAAGGTATTCTTACGGCTGGCGGTTCAGTGTAGACCCAGGGAGATTAATTGATTTCATGATGGATGTAACTTTAGAAATGACGTTAGAGGAGGTCGATACGAGGCTACACATGTGGTCTATCTCCGGTGAGCAGGTTAGCGGTTGCGTGATTTTGATGAGGTTCCTATGAAGAATTTTACTTTTTGCCTAACAAGGGATGCATGTACTACGATGTGAGCTTGGATCGCTTGGAGAAGATGGGTACGACTGTTAGGAGGTCGTGTGTGCAATTGTAGCTAATAATTCGGGATGTGTTATGATTAGTCCAACAAGAACTTATGAGAAATTTGGCTAAGCAACGGTGTGGGACCTTGGTAACAAGGAAGAAGAATAAGTCGTTAAGGGGTCGAGATTTAAGTGATTGTAGCATAAATCTAAGTGGGGGAGCCCACCGTCTACAATTGGGCCACGTAGTTGTGTGCCTGTGCAGTTTTTGGTTATCGGTGCATTGGCAGATTAGTTATGACCAAGAATCATTTTGGATAAGGACGTATATGAGTTGCATTTGCTTTATTGATTCATGTGTAGGTGTTAGGGATGACTCAAGATTTATGCTTCCAGTGGAGGTGATGGGCAAGGAAAAGAATTCATCCGGTTGCTTCCTTGAAAGTGTCCATGTTCTAGTAGAGCACTAGAGTTTGGTTATATATTTGGGACCATGTCAGAATGGGTGACTCTCAATAATGGTTCTAGTGGGTGCAAGAACTAAAGTGCGGTGTTTAAAGATTTTTGGTTTTTTATGTGGCTGAGGACTGGGTTTTGCAGTAGAGTGTGGAGAATACATGGGGAATTTCTATGTTATCATCGGGTCTATGGTGCAGTATTAGAGAAATTGGAGAAAGAGCTTCGGTTCGCAGGGGGTCTTTCAGAATGGGTGTATCAGTTGGGAATACTAGTGGGTGCATAAAGAGGGTATGAGATGGCTGATGGGTATTGAGACGATGTGGTCTCGTGATTTGGGTCACTCGGGATGAGTGTTGTTTGACTCATGTTATGTGTTTGAATGGAGCTATTATTACTTCGAAGGCAAGTCAAAAGTAAACTGGAAGAAGTTGGGTCAATGGTTTAAATCATCATGGTTGTGGAAATGATCAGTTCCTTCGGTGTGTTAAGGATATACATATGATTTGTGGTTGTACGTGCGGGTTTGACAGCCACCGTAATTGGATTGATTTGGAAGTAGTTGATTCTGATGGCCTTGTTATATGTAAATGAATCCCGGAAGAATTATGGTGGTTTAGACCCCAACTTGAGGTTTGATTTTCTGCGGCTATGGGAATTTGATTGCGTGTTGCAATTGTTCTTCAGAAATAAGTGGAGTGAAATGGGTTCTAACTGATAAAGTATGTATTCTACTAGTGGTTAAGGGGTTATGATTAAATTCTTAGACTCTTGCATAGCGGCAGGATAGGTACGGTGAGCGGTATAGTAATGGGGAGTTGGGATCAAGGTTATGGTTTGGTTTCGATAAGAATGTCATGAGCTCGGAGGAGAACGAGATGATTTTAGATGTTCGGAATATGCTGGCACTATTTTCGATCAGCCTGAGGATGGTCTGTTTTGTGGTAGGAGTGTTGAGTATTAAATGTGGATGCTTGGCCAGTATTATAGAAATAACATGGCCGGTGTCCATTAATGTTCAGATTTTACTACCTGGTGCGGAAGGTTGTGGGAGTATATCCCACGGGAAGATCCGAGAGAAATTCGTAAGAGAAGCATAATCATTCTGCGGCTAATCAAGTACCTCGCCAAATATCTTACAATAACGAGTCTATCACTCTACGCAAGCCTAGTATCAAGTCGTAACGCAAAATAAAGGAATTAAACAGGAAAGGATAACTCAAATAGTACAATTAAAGCATGGTGTAAACCTAAGTTTACTGTCACGACCCCAGTTTTTCTCTGTAGGATGTCGTGACGGTACCTAGTCTTTAAGACTAGGTAAGCCTAACACTTACTGAATAATTAGAAGATTTCAACCATCAAATGAAAAATACGAGATAAAATCTTATACAAATTACAATTCCCAAAACCGGTAATACAAGTCATAAGCTCTACTGAGTTTGCTAGAAAAACCTCTAGTAAAACTGTTTCAAAATAGAGATAAAACAGTGCAAGTACAATATTCGAAGGTGACTCTGAAGCCTGCGGACGCAGTAACAGGTTTACCTTGAGTCTCCACAGCAAGATACGTACAACTAGCTAGCGATCAACCAACTCCGAAATACCTAGATCTGCACAAAATGTGCAAAACCGTAGTATGAGTATACCACAGCAGTACCCAGTAAGTATCAAGACTAGCCTCGGTGAAGTAGGGACGAGGGACAGTCAAGACACCTACTGGACTAAATAATCTGGACAAGTATAGGTGAACAAATAGTAGGGTATGATACCTCTATAAAGCTAGGCATGATAACAACAATAATACGATGCTTGCAAGAGGAACTAGAAGAAACAATTAGCAACAAGACACAACAAGTAATAGCACTGTAGAGTAAGCTGGACACAATTTAAATCCGGTGGAACCAAATAAGGGAAAAACAAATAGCAACTCAATAAGAATAACCGCTCTCACACTGAGTTTATCCAATAATCTCAACGAGGTACCAAGCCTAAAAACTCACACAATTCACGGGTCCCAATTCATGAACCCTAATCACTAGGCATCTTGTGCCCTCATTATAACTGATAACTGCATGGACGATTTACTTGCCAATAGAACAATTCTCACATATAAGACAAGTAGACGGAGTACATACAAATGATCAGTAGCATCAGTGTTCATCTTTTTAAACCAATAGGGTGATAAAGTATATGTATGCTTGTGCAAGTGTGCTACCACAGTTAGGGCCAACGAATGAGAGTAGAGGAACAACAATGAACGGTACGTAAGAAACGATCCCCACAATTTTGCACAAGGTAAAACTCACACAAGTTAGGCACGCCACTACACAAATATCAACAACAACAATGCCCCCAGGCCGTCACATGTCATCGCAAATCATTTTCCGACATAACCCACCTTGTCTCGTCACGTGCGCAATAAGAAAGTAAATGCCCGCCTTGTCTCGCCGCACGCGCATAATAATATTCCCATCTTGTCTTGCCATATGCGCAATCCCACATATATAGCCCGCCTTATCATGCCGCATGTGCAAATATCAACAGTAATAATAGCACAACAGAAACATCGTGCAAACACCCGAACAAAACCTCCCAACAATAGCACGTGCCAAAAAAAAAAAACACAACATCACAATAGAATGACTTTCACAACATGTGCCCATATTCCATAACATTTTATCTAAACAGTGTCAATACCACAACCGTGCATAGCCCTCGGCTCAACAAACTGAGTACAACAACAACAACAACAAAAATAACACGAGAATACGACAAGTAAATCAAATCAAGAGCTTTGGATCACAAAGAAGCGGTAGAACGAGCTCACAAAGAATAAACACAATAGGGAATACTAGTTTCAATAAGAATAGCTCAACAAGGGAAAAATGATATGTAACAAATGATTCCATAAAAGTACAATTCGATATCAAGGGAGATAACATGACTCAATAATTCCAAATAAGGATAAGGCAACTACGATAAAGGATAACTAATCTTCATATAGGGTTGAGCAATTACGAAAGAGATACAACAAATTCAATTAAGGATAAGCAATGGAAAAGATAATCATAACCTCAATTAAGGATAGATAATTACATAAGAGATAATAATAATTCCAATTAAGGATAAGAAATTAGAAAAGGATAGCATGGCAATCGAAGAGGCAACAACTTCAGTTAAGGCACACAACAGTCAAATAGGCAATACGAGTGGAACATGAAAGCAATTAATTCCAATTAAGACATGTAGAGGTGAAACTAGTAAATGGGGAACTTAACATAACAAAACAACTTCATATCTAATGAGCATAAGAACCTAAGGGCCCTAAAAGGTCAACTTTCCACAAATAAGCCCGAGCACGTACTCGTCACCTCACGTACATGGACTTCACACGACATAATTAGCACCAAAGACTCAATTCCTAAGGGGTAGTTCCCCCCCCCCTCAAAACAAAGTTAGGCAAGATACTTACCTTAAAGAAGCTAGGCTGATACTCTAAAATGGCCCTCTCAAGTGAAACAACCTCCGGAGAGTTTCAAATCTAGCCAAAATAACTTAAATCCATAAATAAAACTCATAGAAAATAATTTCGGATAATAAAGCTTCGATCTTTAATTAAAACTAAAAAGCCAACCCCCGGGCCCGCACCTCAAAACCCGAACACCAATTCTGATACGAGTTCAACCATACCAAAATTATCAATTTCCGACATCAATTCGTTCTTCAAATCATCATTTTATATTATGAAAGGTTTCTACAATTTTCCCCAAATTTCCAACTTAATTCACTAATTAAATGATGAAAATAGCAATGGGTTCATGAAATATAACAAGATTCGGGCAGAGAACACTTACCCCAATGAGTTTCTTGAAAAACCCACGAAACATCTCCCAAAACCGAGGTCTAGAACTCAAAATATGTTAAAAACATCAAACCCTCGACATATAAGTGTTCTGCGCAGCGCCCTTCGCATTTGCTGGCAGAAAACTCGCACCTGCGGCCTCGCATTTGCGAGCAAACATTCGCATCTGCGAGCTCAACTTACCAGGTGTAGGTCATCATTTGCAGAAAATACAGCTGCACCAGCGACACCGCATAAGCGCCAAAAGGAGCATAGAAGCGAGCCTCTTCGCATGTGTGGTCGCTGGACCGCAAAAGCGGCCTTCGCACCTGCGTGCCAACCTCCACAGAAGCGAGTGAGATCCCAGGACACTATGACCGCAGAAACGACCAGGCTCGCGCAGAAGCAGAGCCGCACCTGCGCTCCAAAATGTCGTAGGTGTGAAGCACCAGAAGCAGACCTGATCACAAGCATGAAAATCATCTGGAACTTGTCCGAAACACTCTCGAGGTCCCCGGGACCCCGTCCAAGCATACCAACAAGTTTCATAACCTAATACGGACTCGCTCGAGGTCTCAAATCACATCAAACAATGTCAGAACTATGAAACGTACCATGAATCGAACTTATGAAATTTCGAATATTCCAACTTCTAAAACCCATGCCGAAACACATCAAATCAACCCGGAATGACATTAAATTTTGCATGCAAGTCCCAAATGACATAACGAAGCTAATCCAACTCTCGGAATCACATTCCTACCCGATATCGCCAAGGTAAACTCTCGGTCAAACCTTTCAACCTTCCAAAAGCTTCAACTTTCAATCTTTCGCCGAAATGCTTCAAATTAATCTACGGACCTCCAAATCCAAATCCAGACGCACGCCTAAGTCCAAAATCATCATACAAAGTTATTGGAATCATCAAAAACACTATTTCGGAGTCGTCTACACAAAAGTTAAATTTCGGTTAACTCTTACTGCTTAAGCTTCTAAAACAGGAATCCTTCTTCCAAATTGACCCCGAATCATCCGAAAACTGAAGTCGGCCCTACACGCAAGTCGTAACACATAATACGAAGCTGCTCGAGACCTTACGCCACCGAACGAGAATTTAATTCTCATAACGACTGGTCGAGTCATTACATCTATTTGGACAAATCAGGAATCCTAGTATACGCACGAACACTCGTCACCTCATACGTGCGTAGCTCCCACAACATGTAGTACATAACAATATAATACCTACGAGGTAAATTCCCCATCACATGGTTAGACAGGAGACTTACCTCGCTCCGAATTTCCATAACCGCCTTCAATGCCTCTCTAACACCTTGATTCAATGCCAAACGATCCGAAACTAGTCAAACAATGTGCAAATCAATCAAAATATACTCCAATGCTTAATCAATTTATAACAATTTTCAACTCCGCTCGAAAAGTCAATAAAGTCAACCCTCGAGCCCACGTACCCGGATTCTGAATATTTTCGAAGATAAACTTTACCCATAACATCATGAACTCAAATATAATTTAATCAAAATTTTTTGTCCAATTTCATGGTCAAAATCCAAAAATATGATTTCTAGGGTTTTCTTCAAAAATCCCATAATTTTTACCAATTCCATGTTAAAATATGTATATAATCCATGTAAAATAGTTGAAAATTGAACAAAATTACTTACCAAAGATTGTAGATGAAAATACCTTTTCACAATCGCCTCCTACCTAGCTTGGGGGTCCAAAAATGGGAGAATGTCTCCAAAATCCCGTCTCCCAACCCTTTTAGCATGTGCAGATGTCGTATTTGCGATACAGGGTTGGCATTTGCGGACCCTCGCAATTGCGAATAAATGTACGCAATTGCGAACCAAGGAAAAAATTTATAGACTTCGCAATTGCGAACCAAGGCAAAAATCTACAGACTTCGCAATTGCGAACAAATGTTCGCAATTGCATACCAAGGCAAAAATCTACAGACTACGTAATTGCGAACAAAGGCAAAAATCTACAGGCTTTGCAATTTCGAACGAACTTTCGCAACTGCGAACCAAGGTAAAAATCTATAATCTTTGCAATTGCGAACAAATGTTCGCAACTGCGATACCCGAGCACCAGCAATACCAACAATCTTTCCCGACACGAAAAATTGGCATA
This sequence comes from Nicotiana tomentosiformis, assembly GCF_000390325.3. Lineage (NCBI taxonomy): Eukaryota > Viridiplantae > Streptophyta > Magnoliopsida > Solanales > Solanaceae > Nicotiana > Nicotiana tomentosiformis. The sequence continues at coordinate 29,612,169 of NC_090822.1, forward strand.
ACTCTCTCACATGACATCGAAATTCGATGATGCTTGTTGCTATGAGTCCGTAATTACGATACAGATCTAATGGTTCAATCAAATCACAGATCAACGGTCGTTTTCTCATTATAATATCCTTTTATAATCGATAAAATGACGCCGAAACATCAAATAAGAGCGCGACACAACCCAAACAAATCCAAAACACACCCGAGGCCCCCCGTGACCCCGTCCAATTACACAAACCAATCCCAAAATATAACACGAACCTGCTCGAGGCCTCAAATCCCACCAAACAACACCAAAACCATGAATTGACGATCAAATCCTCCTTTTAACTTTCAAACATTTAAACTTCGATGAACGCGTCTGAATCACACTTAAACATTCCGGAATAATGCCAAACTTTACGTACAAGTCATAAATCACGATACGAACCTATTCCAAGGCTCAGAACCATAAACGGATATCGATAACACCAAAGTCTACTTCAAACAAAACTTAGGAAATTCTAAAACATTCGAATTGTCAACTTTTCACAATAAGCGCTGAAATGCTCCCGGACCACCCAATATTCAATCCGAACATACGCCCAAGTCCGAAATCATTATACGAACCTATTGGAATCTTCAAATCCCGATTTCGAGGTCATTTACTCAAAAGTCAAACTTTGGTCAACTCTTCCAACTTAAAGCTTCCGAATTGAGAAATTTCCATTCGAATCAACTCCAAACCTCCCGAAATTCAATTTCGACCATACGTGCAAGTCATAAAATATGAAGTGAAGCTACTTAAGGTCTTAAACCGCCGAACAACCTGCTAAATCTTAAAACGGTCAATCAGGTCGTTACACACAAAGATTCCAAATTTGAAAATGACTATATCAATTTTTTTAATCCTTTTAAATATAAAATTCATAATGGATAAAATTATAATTATGGTTAAATATTTAAACCATGATACGAGCTTTAAGAATTTGAATCAATAAAAAACTTAATATCGAAAATAAATAATTAAACCTCTATATGACTAAGCAAAAGAATCATATTCAATTCTGTTCCAAATTCCTCATATAAAAAAAAATTAATTTTCAAGTTGATAAACTCTTAGTCTTGTACATAAATTTATTTTCATAGAAAGAGCATTTTCAATGAAAGCAATTAGAAGGAAAAAAACGCAAAACCAATTATGAAATAGTATTATTGTCAAATTGGTAAATTGCAAACTTGAATCAATAAAGCTGAAATAGTAAAAGACAAGATGTATTCTATTTGAGTTGTCATAAAATAATTTCTTTTTTGTATTTGTTCCAATAAATGACAGGTTTCTATATTTTTTATATATTAATTATTTGTAGTAAAATATTAACTCAACATTAGTCATTTTACGTTTCAAATTCTAAGAGATATAAGCTAAGCTTCTCATTCCCAAAAATTCTATAAGATCAAAAGATTAAATTTCTTGGTTTATATATTTGTCAAATCTTTGAAGAATAGTGATAAAAGTATTTTCGTGCTATTTATATTTAGTATTAATGTAACGACCCGATCGGTCGTTTTGAGCATTTACACTTAGCTCAGTCATTTGAGGGCATGAGTAGCTCCGTATGATATATTATGACTTATGCGAATCGTCGATTTTATTTTTTTAGGTTATTCGGAATTGATTTGGAAGAATGATTCTCAGCTAGAAGCTTTAAATTTGAAAGGGTTGACCAAATTTGACTTTTTAGTAATTGACCTCGGATTGGATTTTTGATGGTTCCGTTAGCTCCGTTGGGTTATTTTGGACTTAGGAGCGCGTCCAGATTATGATTTGGAGGTCCGTAGTAGAATTTGGTTTGAAATGGCGAAAGTTGGAATTTTGGAAAGTTTGACTGGGAGTGAACTTTTTGATATCGAGGTCGGATTTTGATTCCGGAAGTGGGAGTAGGTTCGTAATGTCAAATATGACCTGTGTGCATGTAAGGTCAATCAGACGTGATTTGATAGGTTTCGGCATCAGTTGTGGAAGTTTGAAGTTTCAAAGTTCATTGAATTCGAATTGAGGTGTGATTCGTCGTTCTGATATTGTTATGTGTATTTTGAGGTCTTGAGTACGTCCGTGTTATATTATGGTACTTTTTGGTATGTTTGGATGTGGTCCCGAGAGGTCCGGGTGAGTTTCGGATGGGTTTCAGGCTATTGTTTTTCCTTCATATTTCACTCCTGGTTCTGCTGATGTCTAGTGCACCCAGTGTTTTTCGCGTTCGCGAATATGGGTCCGCGTTTGCATAGGTTACCTCAGATCGAGCATCACATTCACCTAGGTGTGTACGTGTTCGCATTGTAGAAGTGAACTGGGCAGGTCTTTATGGCTTCTTCATCGTGTTTGCAAGCCTAGGGCAGCATTCGCGTAGGTTCTTTTTGAGACTTAACAGTTGGTACTTTGCGATCGCATAGCTTATTACGCGATCGCATAGTGTATTTTCAGGGGCAGTGTATTTTCTTCTTCGCGGTCGCGAGGGTATTTCCGCGATCGGGATTCATTGATTCGCTCTGTGATTATAAAGTACTCTATTTCGAGGGTTTCGATCATTTTTGCATTTTGGGAGCTATGGAGCACGGATTAAGGCGATTCTTGAAGCAATTTTCACCTTATGAATTGAGGTAAGTGTTCTCTACTCGGTTATGGTTATATTTTATGAATCTATCTTCAATTTTAGCGTTTGGTTGATGAATTTTAAAGAAGAAATTGGAGGTTTTGGCCTAAAGTTTCATAATATGAAATTTTGAGTTTTGAACATCGACTTGGAGTCAGAATTTAGTGAAACTAGTATGGTTGGACTCGTAATTGAATGGGTTATAAGATTTTGTGAGTTTTGTCGGGTTCCGAGACATGGGCCCGAGTGTGATTTTTGGCCGGTTTTGGGTTTGAGTTAAGGATTCGATATTTTTCATTTGAAATTGTTTCCTTGGGCCTTATTTGATGTATTTGAGTTGCTTTTGGCTAGTTTTGAGCCGTTCGGAGGTCGCTACGCATGTGAGGGCATTTTTGGAGCATCGCTTGGATTGCTCAGTATTGGAATTTTCTTGTTCGAGGTAAGTAACTCTTCTAAACTTTGTGCTGAGGGTACGAAACCCCGAATTATGTGTTATGTGATTGGTATTGAGGTGACGCACATGCTAGATGACGGGCATGTGGGCGTGCACCATATGAATTGGGACTTTGTTGTTTCTATGGCACTTTATAGTGGTCCTACTTTGTTGATGTCCGTGTTTTTACCATGTGATAAAGTAATTGAGCTGTCAATCATGCTAGGTATCATGATAGTCTTTATGACGATACTGTTAGGACCCATAGTGGTCGTTTCTTACTGTCATTTTACTGATTTCATTGATATTTCGTACATAGTCATATTTATGCATTCATATCATATCTCAATCTCAGTTGTTATTTATTGATACATCATATAATTATTGTTGGGCTAGTTTCATGACATTGTGAGCCCGTGAGTGAGACTAGAGAGATTGATGACTGAGTGAGGCCGAGGGCCTGTTTGTGAGGGTATTGATACTATAGCACGTGAGTTATCCGTGCAGCACGTGAGTTATCCGTGCGGATCCAGATATTGATACAATAGCACGTGAGTTGTCCGTACAACACATGTGTTGTCCGTGCAAATTCGGATATTGATATTATGGCACATGAGTTGTCCGTGCAACACGTGAGTTGTCCATGCGGATTATAGTGCTTGGGCTGTAGGAGCCCCTCTGGAGTCTGCACACCTCTAGTGGGCGTAGTCGACTATAAATATGTGAATCGGGTTGCACGTCACAACGGGTATTGTACAATGCTGAGTGATTGCATGTACTAAGCATTGAGCATAGTGAGAGAGGATGCGAGACAGTGAGATTGAGTACTATGAGAGTGTGAGTATAAGAGCTCATCATCGATATGCATTGCATTTGATATGCGTACTTGAGATACATGCATAGAAATGCATTTCCCGTTGCTACCCAGTTTTGGGACATTTATGATTTTACTTATATCTTGACATGTAGGCATAGAGACATACTTTGCTCATGCTATCTAAAAAATGAAACATCTTACTTATTGTTGAAAGGATTTTTAGGAGAAATCACAGTTTTCAAACTTACTCGTATTTTGGCATATTCGGTAAAAGATTTGAGTTTTCACTGAGATACCTCTTTTACAAACCTATATTATGCTGTTAAGAACTGTTGTGGAATATTGGTATTGTACCCGACCTTATGTTAGCTCATCACTACTTTCAACCTAAGGTTAGATTTGTTACTTAATAAGTACATGGGGTCGGTTGTACTCATACTATACTTCTACACCTTGCGTGCAGATGTTGATATGATCGATGGGAGCTGGATTAAAGATGTACCTGCATTCCGGTTGTAGTTACCTCTTGTTCGTGGTAGCCATTGATCTATAAAACCCTGTTTATGTACTATTCAAACAGACTATGTATTTATTTCATTTCAGCTTTGTAAACTCTATTCTTAGAAGCTCATGATTTGTACTATCAGTCCTTGAGAAATGTATAAGATTCAGATAACTTCTTTTGATTAATTATCCTGTTAAATATTATTGCAATTGGATAGTTATTATTTGGCTTACCTAGTGGGTTGGGTTAGGTTCCATCACGAATAGTGGATTTTGGGTCGTGACAAATTGGTATCAGAGCTCTAGGTTCATAGGTTCTACAAGTCATGAGCAAGTGTCTAGTAGAGTCTTGCGGATCGGTATGATGACGTCCATACCTATCTTCGAGAGGCTACAGGACATTTAGGATATACTTCCCATCTTTCTTTCCTTATCGTGCGACATTGATTCAGCTTGAAGCGTAAGCCTTTGAATTCCTTCCACGCATTTGTATGCACACATGAGCGCTCGGTATCAGCTGTGCATCGACGACTTGTGATTCCATGGATAAGGTGCGATATGTGATTTCAGTATGCTGATGACGGGCTAGTCTGGAGGAGGCCGGGTTTTGACTGTGGCTTGAGCACATAGATGTTTATTGTGTGAGCACGTGCTTTTGGATATATATGTCCGGTAGTGTCCCTATTAGTGGAAATTTATGGCTGGATGGCACGTGATGAGTATGATGTGGTTGCGAGATGTGTTCATATGGTTTGAATGTGACGAGAAGGGTTTGGTTGAGGTATAGAAAGGACTATCGGGTGCTTGATTTCTATCTTGATGGGACGCATAGTCTCGACTTATGAGTGTATTGGAAGATCTTTCATGTTGTTCAATTGTGGAATGAATTACATTCTCATGTCTTGTTGATGAGTTCAGAATCAGGAAGATTAAGTAATTGCGTAGTAGTTGTAACTATGGAAGGGTATAGAGAGATGACAGTTTGAGGCGATACAGGTGGGTTATAACCTGCGAGGTAATCTACGGATGTGTGATTTTATGAAGTTGTGTGGAGGCTTTCTTTTCTACCAGTGGGTTATATTTGTGCGATTTGAGGTATTATATGGTTTGTGTTCCATGAGCTTATGAAGGATTTAGTTAAATCCTATTGCGGTATTATGCCAGTATGTGGGTGGCTATTGTAAGTTATTAGATGCTTTATTCCTTGGCTTTGAGCCAAGTGGGGGAGTCTGCTATTGATAAGTTGATTGCACGGTTGTGTGTTGTATTGGTTTCGGTTTGACGTATATTTTTGAATAAGTTATGTTTTGCAGAGGCTGAGATCGAGGATGACTCGAGTAAAGGAATTTCTGGTTACGGGTTGTATTATGCTTTATGGGTATATTCAGTGGAGTAGTGACGAGGTACAGTCAAGATACCTACTGGACTAAATAACCTGAACAAGTATAAGTATAGAAACAACAGAGTATGATATCTACATAAAGACTACGCGAAGTGACAATTAATACAGTAATTGTAATAAGGAAGGAAAACAACAACTATCAGCGGAACACCATAATAATGACATAGAAGAATGAACGAAAATACAGCCTAAGTCCGATAATCACAAATAAAGAAAGGACAAGTAACAACTCAACAATACGACAGCTTTTACACCAGATTTCAGTCAATAAACTCCACGAGGTACCGAACCTCGGACAAATCACAACTCACGGGTCTCAATACCTGAACCCTAACACTAGGCATCCTATGCCCTAATTACACCTCATAACCGCACTGACGACTCGCGTGCCAAATAGAGACATTCTCATATAGAAGGCAAGTAAAGACGGGTGTTCATCTATACTCAATAATATCAAGAAAACTTCTTAACTAATAAGAGTGCTCAACTACGTGTATGCTTGTGCAAGTGTCCTAACATAGTTCATGCCAGCTAGTAAGTACATGGAAAGAAATGGACAGCACGTGGAATGTTTTCACACAACTTTCCACAAAATAAAGCTCACAAAGATAAGTGTACCACTACATAAGTAACAACAACAAGAATGCCCCCAGGCCATCACAAGTCACCACAAATCAATCCCTGACATAGCCCACCTTGTCTCGCCACGTGTGCTACTAAAGTAAATGCCCGTCTTGTCTCGCCACACGGGCATAATAATATTCTCACATTGTCTCACCACATGCGTCCCCCCCCCCCCCCACACACACATATATATATATATATATATATATATATATATATATATATATATATATATATATCCTATATTGTCACGCCGCATGTGCAAATTTCAATAGTAACAATAGCACGGCAGAAATCTCGTGCAACCCCATACCAAAGAGATGTCAACAAAGGGCACTCCCGAGATACCGTCTCGTAGTCCCAAAAGTAAATGCTCAACAGGGGATCTCCCGCGGTACCGCCTCGTAGTCCTAAAATAAATTTGCAAGAACAACAAGTACAACAACAACAATAACAATAGTACAAGGGTACGACAAATAAGTGAATTCAGAAATTCCAGAACTCAAAGAAAACGGAGGAACTAATTCACAAGGAGTAGTCACAATTGAGAAAGCTAGTCATAATAAGAACAACTCAACAAGGAAATAAATAATATGTAACAATGGCCCGCAATGTACAGTTCAACAACAAGGGAGCAAAAGTAAGTCGAATGATGCCAAATAAGGACAAGTCAACTAAGATATAGGATATCTAAACTTCTTTTAAGGCCGGGCAATTACGAGAGAGACAAAACAAATTCAATTAAGGATAAGTAGCAGAAAGATAGTCATAGTCTCAATTAAGGATGAACAATTACAGAAGAGATAATTATAACTTCAAATAAAGACAAGAAGTTAGGGGAAAAATATCATGTCAATAGAAGAGATAACAATTCCAGTTAAGGCACAAATGAATCAAATAAACAACAAGAGTGGATCATGAAGAAATTAATTAAAATAAAGCAAGTAGAAGTAAAACTAGTAATTAAGAAACATAATCATAACGAGAACAACTGCATATTCAGTGAATACAAGGACCTAAGAACCCTAAAAGGCCAATTTTCCACAAATAAGTCTGAGCACGTACTCGTCACCTCGCGTACACGGACTACAATTAGCATAGAAGACTCAAATCCTTAGGGGTAGTTCCCCCACACGAAGTTAGGCAAGATACTTACCTCAAAGAAGACAAACCGATACTCTAAAATAAACTTCTCGGGTAAAATGACCTCCGAGTGGCTCATATCTAACCAAAATAACTTCAAAGCACAAATAAAACTAATAATAAACTATTCCGGATCATAAAGCCTCAATCTTTATTAAAATCTAAAAATCAACCCAAAAGTCGACCCCCGGGTCCGCACCTCGGAATCCGACAAATTTCACAAAACCCAAACACCCATTCCGATAATCAACCATACTAAAATTATTAAATTCCGATACCATTTCGTCTCTCAAATCATGATTTTTCATTTTGGATTTTTTTCTTCAAAAACCTCCATTTTACTCAACTCAAAACACAATTTAAATGATAAAAATGAAGATAAAATCATAAAATATATTAAATTCTAGGTGAAAAGCACTTACCCAATCGTTTTGCTTGAAAAACCCACAAGGAAGCTCCCAAAACCGAAGTCTAAATCTCAAAATATGAAGAAAATGGCCAAACCCTCGACTTAAATGTTTCTGCTAGGATTTCCGCATCTGCGGACAAGGTGGCGCATCTGCGCACACGCATTTGCGAGAAAGAGTCCGCATCTGCGAACTCAGCTGGCCAGGCCAGGAACCGCCTCTGCGGATTTACAGCCGCACCGCAAAAATGCAAGGGGGAAACACAGAAGAGAGTTTCTTCGCAGGTGCGACCGCTGGACCGCAAAAGCAGCCTTCGCGCCTGCGTGCCGGCCTCCACAGAAGTGAGCGAGCCTCCAGGCCACCATGACCGCAAAAGTGACCAGGATCACGCAGAAGAGGAGCCGCACCTGCGCTCCAAAGCGCCGCATGTGTGAAAACACCAGAACCATACCTATTCAAAACCATGAAAAACATCTGAAACTCGTCCGAAACACACCTGGGGACCTCGGACCCCGTCCAAGCATACCAACAAGTTCCATAACCTAATAAGGACTCGCTTGAGGTCTCAAATCATATCAAACAACGTTGAAACTATGAATCACCCTCCAATCCAAACTTAATGAACTTGAAACTTTAAATTTCTACAACCGATGTCGAAACCTATCAAACCACGTCTGATTGACCCTAAATTTGGCACACAAGTCAAATTCAACATTATGGACCTACTCCAACTTTCAAAATCGGAATCCGACCCCGATATCAAAAAGTCCACTTCCGGTCAAAATCTCTAAATATTCAACTTTCGCCATTTCAAGACTAAATCAGCTATAGACCTCAAATTCACCGTCCGGACACGCTCCTAAGTCAAAAATTACCCAACGAAGCTAACAGAACCGCCAGAACCCCATTCTGGGGTTGTTTTCACACAGTTCCAACTACGGTCAAAATCTTAAGACTTAAGCTTCTGTTTTATAGACTAAGTGTCCCAATTCACTCTAACTTATCCGGTAACTGAATTCAACCACGCACGCAAGTCCATACACATAATACGAAGCTGCTCAGGGACTTATGCCGCTGAACGGGACTTAAATTCTAAAAACGACCGACTGGGTCGTTACAAAATATCTCGCCAAACAACTCAAAGTGGTGAAGCTCAGTCTAACATAATCCCAAATCAATTCCCGTTATAAATTCAAGTAATTAAACTAACAAATTGAGTTCAAATTATACAAATATTGCATGATAAAGTCCTAAGTCTACCCGGACATAAACATGCTTTTAGCTGCGTACGGACTCTCGTCACCTCGTGCGTACGTAGCACCCACAATTAGTAGCACATAATAATTTAGTACCTACGGGGTAGTTTCCCCCTCACAAGGTTAGACAAGAGACTTACCTTGCTCCGAAGTCCCATAACCGGCTCAAATGCCTCTGTAACACCTCAATTTGATGCCCACCAATCTGAAACTAGTCAAACAACGTGCAAACCAAAAATATATACTCCAATACTCATAATTAATCAATTTATAAGAATTTCTAACTTCGCTCGAATAGTGAACAAAGTCAACCCCCAGGCCCACATGCCCGGATTCTGAAATTATTTGAAGACAAACATTACCCATAGCATCACGTATAATTTATTTCTAATTCCATGTCCAGTTTCGTAGTCAAAATACAAAAATACCATTTCTATGTTTTCTTCCAAAAATTCTATAATTTCTATCAAATTCCATGTTAAAATCTATATATAATCCATGTATTTAACACGAAAAAAGTAGTAATAACTTACCTTATGATATATGGCAAAAATGGTCTTCAAGAATCACCCCAAATCACCCCACATGTGCTCCAAGAACTTAAAAGTGAAGAAATGAGCTCAAAATCTCGAAATTAGATGTTAAATACACCTTCCAGGCCTCCTTCTTCATGATCACGGTCATTAGCCATGCGATCACAGTTAACAAATGTTCCAGCGTCATTTTCTTCATCGCCATCGTGGCCAAAATCCCGCAATCGCGATGTGCAAATTTTGTTTTCTTCTTTACAGATACTCATCGGTTTAATGGTCATAACTTTTGGTAAATAATTCCAAATGACAAACAGTTTGAGTTTCCAAAAACTAGATACAATGATCTACAACTTTTATTTTTGGATCATCCCCAAATTCCTTATAGATTGCAAGATATAAGCTCCCGAAGTCAGACCACTAACAACATAAATTCCTTCTATGCTATCGCGGCCTTCCTTCTGCGATCGCGATTCACAAGGCCAGGAATGCAATTTGCTCTTCGCGATCGCGAGTTAGAACTCCGCAATCACGATTCGCACCATGGCATCAGATATCAGCAGTTCAAAAGGGCCTAAAAGTGGTCCGAAACAACTCCCAGAACTCACCCGAGGTCCGAGAAACCTCGTCCAATCATTCTAACAAATTTATATACCCTATGTAAACTTGTTCAAAGGCTCGGAACACAAATTACAACATCAAAACCAAGAATTAAAGATCAAACTCAATTTTTAAACTCTCTTAACTTTTGAGCCTTCATGCTTTGTCGAATGCGTCTGAATCCCATTTAGACATTCCGGAATGACGCCAAATTTTACGTACAAGTCAAAAATCACAATACGAACCTATTCCAAGGCTCGGAATCCCAAACAGACATCGATAACATCAAAGTCCACTTCAAATCAAACTCAGGAAAATCTAAAACCTTCAAAATGCCAACTTTTCACATTAGGCGTCGAAATGCTCCCGGGCAGTCCGATACTCAACCCGAACATACGCCCAAGTCCAAAATTATCATACAAACTTATTTGAACCTTCAAATCCCAATTCCGAGGTCATTTACTTAAAAGTTAAACCTTGGTCAACTCTTTCAGCTTAAAGCTTCCAAATTGAGAATTTTCCTTCGAAATCAACTCCGAACATCCCAAAATTCAAATTTCACTACACGTACAAGTCATAATACATGAAGTGAATCTACTAAAGGCCTCAAACTACCGAACGATGCACTAGAGCTCAAAACGATCGGTCGGGTCATTACATTCTCCTCCACTTAGAAATACGTTCCTCCTCGAACGTGCCAAGAACCATTTCGGAGTTGCCCTAAAATCACTTTTTGACACCACGCGTACCTGCCTGTGCAACCATGTCATGACCCAAAATCCAACCAGCCGTGATGGCACCTAACTTCACCCACTAGGTAAGCCAAATAATAACAATCCAATTCAATTAATAGTTAACTAACTCTAATACACTCCGCAAGAACTAGTAGTACAAATCATGAGCTTCTAAGATTTAAAATTTGCAAAGCTGATATGAAATAAAATACATCATCTGTTTGAAATATACATGAACGGATTAATAATTCTAAAGCTACCAAGAACAAGAGGGAGCTATGACCGGATTGCGGAAAACATCTTCAATGCCAGCTCCCGTCATACACCGCAACGTCAAACATCCAAAATCTGCACACAAGGTGCAGAAGTATAGTATGAGTACCACTGTCCATGTACTCGGTAAGTATTTTGTCTAATCTCATCGAACTAGTGACAAGGATTTTTAGTAAAATGATACTCATTATTATAACCTGTTATACTAATAATAGAAACAATTATAGAACATAACAGGTAAGGGTACAATGAAACAACTATGTGAGGCAGAAAAAGATTACTAGGAGAAATCACAATAGCAAATTCATAATTTTCTTGGTGTGAGAAATATATTCAAGATATCACATCGAATGGCACAGTGATACCTTCGAGCACTTGTCTCATTCTCACCCAATATATATATATATATATATATATATATATATATATATATATATATATCAAATCAATTGGTACGGCAACACCCTTCGTCCATTTATATTTTTCTCACCGAGCATACATATAACAATACCGACTAGGTGGGACAAATGCCAATAATAATAAATGTAATAAAATGGGAGGCACACAGGAAGCAACAACGAACAAAGCAGTACATATGGACCATGAAAACAGGCTGGGAAAAAGGGGCATAGAACTTATGACAGCAATTAGAAAGGAAAAATATAAATTTCACTAATTAGCATGGTAGAAGGCTTAGATGCCAATATAACAAACAAGAAGAAAATCATAATATTTGCAAGTTAAACAGATAGAATGCATGGATAACACAACAACACTTGGGGTAGAGGACACAGAAAGAACAGCGACTACAAGTCACATAGAAAACATAGGTGCACAATAACAACTCAAGATAAAGGCATGAATGTATACACAACGAAAAGATATCACAATATAATGTATGTCTCTTATCCTCGCCTGCACGGAAACACCCTTCGTGCCATGAACATATGATGATATAAAAATAATGGCATGACATTACCCTTCATGCTTTTATTCTCATCCTCACATGATAATGTAAATGAAATGGCACAGTATTATCCTTCGTGCATAATAATGTATATAAATGGCACGACATCACCCTTCGTGCTTTATACTTTTCCTCACATGATAATATATACGAAATGGCACGACATCACCCTTCGTGCTTTACACTCTCCCTCACATGATAATGTATATGAAATGGTACAGCATCACACTTCGTGCTTTATACTCTTCCTTACCAAGTATATATATATCATTAACAATCAAGGTAGGAAGCATATATAACATCAAGGATAGTGTTTAAACGAATGTTCCAAATTGAACATCAATCACGGCTTTCAAGCCAATAACAATTCAATAAACTTCTAGTACTTTATTATTCCAGTATTTCAACAAGTCTCAAAAATGATCTTCAACTCATGTATAGAATTCAAAATCTCAAGAATAACAGTCGTAGAGTCGTATTTATGATTAAGTATAATAACGACCAGATTTAGCACATCAGTAATTTTCAAAAAAGTCCATCAGATTTTAATCAAATTGTAATAAGCCAAATCAGGGTTTCTAGCATTGAATGTCATATTCATAGAAATCTAGAAGTCAAAGAAATGAAACAAGAGTGTCACATAATTCTACAAAGCACAATAAATCGTATAATTTATCCCCGAACATGATTAACCCTGGCACATGCATATATGCTCGTCACCTCATATATGTATCACCCCCGCATGTAGCAAACAATGGCAATTAATAAAAAAAGTTTCCTCAACAAAGTTAGGCAAAACACTTACCTCAAACAAGCCGAATACGCTGCCGAGCGAGCTAAACAATACTCCGAAAATTCCAGTCCGCATGTACCAACCTCCGAACGCCTTCCTATCTCCTTAATTCCATGCCAAACGATTCAAAACTAGCTAAACAACGTGCAAATTAATCATAATATACTCCAATGCTTGCAATTTAACAATTTATAAAAATTTCCAACTCCGCTCGAAAAGTCAACCAAAAGTCAGTGGTGGGGCCCACATCTCTGAATCCGACAAAATTTATAAAATCTGAACCCCCATTCAACCACGAGTCCAACCATACCAAAATTACTCAAATTCGACCCCAACTCGGCCTTCAAATCCTCAATTAAAGTCTATGCAATTCTCTACCATTTTCAACCCAAAATACTAATTTAATGATTGAAAACAACAATATATATATTCATGTAATTTAACCAAAACTGAGTTAGAATCACTTACCTCAATCCATATGGTAAAAAGCGCCTCAAAAATCTCTTCAATCCGAGCTCCATAACTCCAAATATGTTAAAATGGCCGAAACCTCAAAATATAACTTCTGCCCAGGTATTTACTCTTCGCGATCGCGAAGCACAAAATTTTCCAGCTCAAAACTTGCTCTTCGCGATCGCGGAAAACCAATCGCGATCGCGAAGCACAAACTCCCCAAGTCCTCCAGATAGCCTATAGTATAATGGTCATACCTTTTTGTACGAACCTCCAAATGTTAATTCATTTGAGTTTTTGTAAAACTAGACATCAAGGACTACAACTTTTATTTTTAGACCATCTCCAAATTCCTTATAAATTGCAAGATATAAGCTTCCAAAGTCGGGTTAGTGCAACAGAGATTTTGTTCATCGCGATCGCGATGCACACCTCTGTAGCCAAAAACTAGCAATTAAAAATGGCCTAGAAATGGTCCAAATCCACCCTCGAAACTCACCCCGAGTCCCTCGGGACCCCGTCCAAGTATACAAACATGTCCCAAAACATATTACGGACCTACTCGAGTCCTCAAATAACATATAACAACATCGAAATGACGAATCACACCTCAATTCAAACTTAATGAACTTTAAATCTTTCAACTTTCAAACCTCGCACCGAAATATATGAAATCAATCCGGAATAAACTCAAATTTTGTGTACAAGTCATAAATGACGTAACACAGCTATTCCAATTTCCAGAATCAGATTTCGACCCCGATATCAAAAAGTCAACTCCCTGTCAAACCTCCAAACTTTCAATTTTCTATTTTCGCCATTTCAAGCCTAATTTAACTATGGACTTCCAAATAATTATCCAGACACACTCCTAAGTCCAAAATTACCATACGGAGCTATTGGAATCATCAAAACTCAATTCCAGAGTCGTTTACACATAATTCAACATCCGGTCAACCTTTCAACTTAAGCTTTAAACCTTGAATTTCATTCTTTCAAACTAACTCCGAAATACCTAAAAATCAAAACCAACGATTCACACAAGTCATAATACATCATATGAAGCTATCCAAGACTTCAAATAGTTGAAAGGAGCGTAAATACTCAAAACGACAAGTCGGGTCTTTACACACCACAACCCATATGAGCACATCGGCTCAAGCCAGACTAAAGATCTTTCCAGCTACCTTAGCCCCCAAACCTTAGAATCAAATTCCAACCTCTAGAATTCTCTACCAAGTCTGATTCTATCATACGAGCACCATATCAACCTCAACTTGCTGTGCAAAAACATGATCATTCACCCATGCTTAAATCACACAATGCACCGCATAATTCGTATGCCCATAATAACATCCTCCAAGAATAGGAGCTACAAATTCACTAACCCGATGCCCATAGTATACCTCATAACACAAACAAGCCCTGTCCCAACCCTCGCAATACTGCGATGATAAAAGAGATGTGTAGAATCTCATAACAACCCGCCAAATCAATAATTCATTGAATTCCTCTGCTCAACAAGAACCTTTGCCTCATTCTGAACTGAATAGTGACATTTTCCCTATAATATACCTTATATAAATCTGATTGTACTAATTTCATGTCCAACAACCTCATCTCACCCAATACAAGCCGCTCGGGAAATAAGCCACCTCAAACACCGTCTAAAATCTCATACGACGCCATCAATGCTCCAACAAGCTACAACTCGAATATGACTGATAAGGAAAACGAACTCGGGTAAAGAAATATCCAGCCCGCATAACACTCAAATCAACCAAACAAATGCTATGAACCTATCCCAAAGGTAAGAAACAACACAAACGAAATAAGTATAAGGAACCGTACTCAATATCTCACTATTGCGGCGTGCAACCCAATCTACACCTCATACCTGTGGCGGCGTGCCACCTTATCCACACATAACAATCAATAAGGAAATACTCATCAAGCCAAAATTCTCATACCCACGAATAGGGGTGTTCATAAAAACCCGAAAAATCGAACCAAACCGACCAAAAAACTGATACCTTTTAGGTTTGGTTTGGTTTTGGTTTTGAATTTTAAAAGCCGATCAAATTTGGCTTGGTTTTGGTTTAAATCAAAATATAACCGAACCAAACCGACTATAGAAGTAGCTATTTAAATTATTATTTACACCTATATATATGTATATTTTTATATAAAGTTTCCAAAATTTTATGGTGCAATTAGTCGTTTGTATTTTTAGTCTAGTTCTTTGCTATTATAATAATCTAATTCTTTTCTTTTATATTCTAGTTTGAATGGTAGTTTTCTTTTTCTAGGTACAAGAATTTATTTTTTGTTAAAAATAATCAATTTTTAATTGAGTAATTAAATTATTCATCACTATTTGAATCAATTATCATCAATACATCTTGGTAAATGATAGATTTCTCAACGAGCAATTGGTTTGGTAATGTTACGTTGAAATGTAGTAGGAAGAATATTTGTTTCGTAGTTTATGTCTCATATTTAAGAAAAAAAACCCGATAAATAACCAATAAAACAGAAAAATTGACAAAAACTGAATCGATAAAAAAATAATTTAATTTGTTTGGTTTGGTTACAATATTTGAAGAACCGACTTACTTGGTTTGGTTTCTTTTTAGGGAAAAACCGATCCAAACCAAACCATGAACACGCTTACCCACGAAATGCCCGATTATCGACCACAAGTACGCCAAGTGTATAAACACAACCCTGGGGAGACAGATAGCACCATTCGGTACAAAATGCCAAGCAAGACTAATGTACCATAACGACCTGCATCTCGAGATCCATCTTGCTCATATAATTCCACAAGCTACACGTGATCATAACACACATGTGAATAGTCAAGCCATCTCACAACCCACGTGGCATAATAGAGTATTACATAGAATAGTTGATGACAAGAATAACATCCAACGACCAAAAACTCCTCCATAAGCAATGCTATGCCAAAGGAACACATCCAACCTGATGTAGAGCATGCATCCACATTAGATCTAATAGTGGACCTCAAGCCGATTCCGATCATCCCATACTGGGCCAATAACCTTTCAAGGATCCACAATGACCTTATTCATGACACACAGGAGTAGCCGTCCAATCTGGAACAAACTCTCACAGTCCACAACCAAAGAAGTGGAGCGCCTCTCAAGCACAAACTCTCCCTTTAGGGACAGTACCAGAATCTCCATACCTAATTTCCATCTCTAACACTTAAATGACTAACAACACACTTATACGATCATCCCATGGGATATACTCCAACAACCTTCCACACCAGCTAGTAAAATTTGCACATCCAGGGCTACCAATCATACTATTTCTGTAAGGCAAATCATGAAATCGCAATTCAATACACAATGCCTCTTCCACAGAACACCATTCTCAAGCGATAAAACTAACCGCAACCTTGACTTTTTAATCCAAATTCCATACTGCTCGCTACACCTATCATGTTGTTACTGTCACGCCACGACCTAAGGGAGCACGACCAGTGCTCAACTGAGATACCCCGGTTAAGCAAGCCTACTGGATACCTTCTACCCAACCTTACCCATGAACAATTTAAGAATTAGTCGCAAGAAGTATACATGAGAAGAGTCAAGTGCTCCACATTCTTTTCCGTTACTCAAAGGATATTCATTTTTCAAGTTCCAAAATATTACAAGTTCATAATAACGAGGGAAAACATGTTTTTCAGATACCAACACTTCTAGTTCATTATCCAACATCATACACCACCCACAATATATCTACGGAGCCTCTAGGTACAACAAAAGAGTAGTATGGAAGCGCCAGTGACAAGGCCCCGGCTATACTTCAAATCACAAAATACAACATCAAGTGACATAAGGCTCGAAACAGAGTAGGGCTCACCAAAACTTGCTGGATTGAGAGTAACTGCTAACGAGGATCAAGGCTGTCCGCTGATGAACCACCTACATCCATTGAAGATGCAGCGACCCCGACAAAAGGGACGTTAGTACATGTGGAATAGTACTAGTATGTAAAGCTAAATATCCTCTTTCAAAATAGAATGCCAATATAAGAAGGGGAAAACTATAGAAGCAACAAGTAACAATCAATGGTATCCAAATGCCAAGTTAAAACATATTAATTTTCAAAATACGGAAATAATATATATATTTTTGGTTGGGAGATCATTAGCAAATTCATTTAAAGCTTTCAATGACATTTATAAATTTCAAGTTGGGGATCCTCCATAACAAACTCTACCACCATACCACAATCTCTACACAAAGTGGTCCTGCCGCCTCACCACAATGTGTGCGGGTGGAGGTGTAATCACAATGCCACAATCCCTACACAAAGAGGTCCTGCCGCCTCACCCCAATGTGTGCGGGTGAAGGTGTAGTCACAATATAATAATCTCTACACAAAGTGGACCTGCCGCCTCACCCCAATGTGTGCGTGTGGAGGTGTAATCACAACATAAGTTAGAAATCATAGCGAGTAATGCACCCTTTCTTTGTGAAATACTTCTCTAAAAAGGCAATGCACAGTTTAAAGTCATGGGTAAATAAGGACTAAAAACATATTGGAAGCACTTACGAAGGAGATCATGGTGATTTACGATTGAAACATAGATTCAAATCATAAATACTAATTACCATAACCATGGCCGCACTTTATATCTCACTCTTACTTCTTTCACTTCCAAACATAGACATAGTTTATCAACAATAAGGGCATTAGGAAATAGAAATTCGATGAGTATATGAGCTATATGTGTTTTAAGCACATTGGGTTTTTCTTTCCAAGTCAAGCATAATGAACTTTCATTTGAAACATGAATTGAAGTTATAACGCTTTAACACATAAATCATACTTGAACATATTCCCGAAGGAGATCATAATGATAGAGTATTAATTGGAACACGTTTTGAGTACACACATCTTTCGACACTTTGCTTACTCGGGATAATCGAATTTATTAGGAATAACTCGGAACATGGGAATTAGGAACCTGGGCCAACCACGCTTGATGCTTACAGGAACATCATGGAATTTTATTCTAAGAGAGATGTTTTAGCTAACATACCCGAAATTCACACCTTAATAATACTACGATGGTCCACCACACTAAACAACTTCAATCTACAAAAAGGCAACACAATTGTACCAATATTAGCAAGATTTCTATACTTTAAGTCATTTGGACTTTTTATCAAACATCTAATGTTCATATTTTTCTACAACCTCCTTCAATGGAATTTCTTCATCTAACAACCACCTTCTACACCAATGATTCACCTTACAATCATCTCAAGGCCATCCACAACTTTCATTAGCACATGCATGCCCAACAATTCACTCCCAAACCATCAATCTCATAAATTAAACCATTTTACAATCTCTACAAAAACAACACAACCTAGGTTAGGCACTTATGGCTTCCAATCACCATCCTATAAGTCATAACACATATTTCATACATAAATAATCACCATATATTAGTTAGAGATGATAGACATACCTATTATTACTTTGGCTTGATTATTCCTAACTGCATATTTACAATACATGTGTGGTGATCAGTTAGACCTTTGATTAATTAACATCTCTTTTTTTTGATTGACCTCCTCCTTTCTTTAATTCACATGCACAGGAGGTCAAATTAGTGAAACTCTTGAAAAATCCCAACTTATAGTGTTCTTGACCAATTTGGGGATTTGAATGGAAATATATGGATCATCAAGATTAATCCTTGTTAATACAAGTGTTTAGGAGTAGTAATCAACTCAAAATACTCCAAAAATATTACATGTGTTTGAAGTCGGATCATTCGTCCTCGAATGAGGAGTAGGGTCATCCCAAAATACCCAACATAACTCGTCTTTTCT
Organism: Nicotiana tomentosiformis; assembly: GCF_000390325.3. Lineage (NCBI taxonomy): Eukaryota > Viridiplantae > Streptophyta > Magnoliopsida > Solanales > Solanaceae > Nicotiana > Nicotiana tomentosiformis. The sequence goes on from NC_090822.1 coordinate 29,631,610, forward strand.
TTTACACATCATAAGCTCCCAAATTTTTTAGAAATTTTGGCAGAGTTTTCCATGTAATTGGGACTATCCACCTGTAAGGGAAACACCAAAACCACTCCTAAAAACATATCCACAACTCAACAAAGCATCACAATATATATCAATTACACCAATCTCAACATTACAAGCATTACATTATCAAAAGTGGTATCTGGACATGAACTGTACATATTTAAATCATAACACATGGAAAGTACCTTTCGAACCACAACTATTTGGCTATACAAACAAGTGGGAATATTTTCTTTCCACAATACCCTCGGCCTTCGAGGCAGCTTCCTCGACTCATAGACTTTACCATAGCACTTTAACGGAGGCAATCCCAACTTCCAGGCTTGTCTAACAAGGATGAAAATTAGGTACCTCTCACAAGCCAATTATCCATTAACTTTACCTTCAATAGCCTCCACCGGAATGATAGGTAGAGAATCTCCAACTACCTTCTTTGACGCAGATACATGAAGCACTGGATGCATGGAGAACACCGATGGGGAAACATCATACTCATAGTTTGACCTATTTCCTTCAAGATTCCATAAGGCCTACTGTGACTACACCTGCTTTACCGTCATTAACAATTCACATAATGTTTCTATTGAGAAAATCTTGAGAAGACTCGTTCACTTTCTTCAACTACCAAATCCCTGTGTCGAACATCCGAATTAAACTTGTGGCGACCTTCAACAATTATTCTACGATGTGCTAGAATGAATATGACAATAGAGTTTCCTACCCACCATGTTTGATCATTGAACGATGCTTCTTTTTTGACATGTTTGAACCTATAAATCTCGATAGATTTACTACAAATAGGAACAACAAGGTTCGAGATTGGGCTGGAATTATTCAAGAATCCATCAATGTGATGAGAAGGGCATTTTAGGTGGTTATATCCTAAGAGACATGAAGGTTACTACCCATAACGCTGACATGGTTTATCATTATGATGACATCCTTGATTCGACAAATGAGGCATAGAGTTAACTAGTACACATGGATAATGTGGGAACCATTCACATGATCCTAAGATGTAAAAGAAGTGAGTCGTTTTAGACATGTGTTATATGGGAGGCATGATCAGGAGGACAAAGACGTTAGCATCAGTTATCCTTGGATGACTATGAGTTATGAAAGGGACAATAACAATTGTTTTATTCCATATATGCCTTGCTTGGAAATAGTAAGCCTTAAGGAGAGATAGTCAAGTACGTGACACCAGTTGCCTCCTTGAGTGTAGGGAAAATCCATTTAACTCAAAATGAGAAGATTCTTTCACCATGAATGTGGTAGAGGTTTAAAAAATACATGAAGTTGCATTACGCTCTTAACAGTAATTGACATAAAGAATCTATGCCCCAAGCCCATGGGGTTGAAAAAGTGATTGAGCACTTGTGAGGTTATTACTCTTGCAACTCAACCCTTCCTGATAGTTGATCCTATATGAGAGGACTAGAGACACAATATACTTGTACTTCAAATTAATATGTTCATGATATGTGCCAAAATATGAAATATCTACATGAAGTGGGGAGGGAAAGGTCACGGTAAGGCTACTTATGTTCAACCATACACGAGTTAGACTATTTAGTTAGGACACCCTAATGTTGGGATGAAATCAGGTATTGGTTAGAGAGGTTCTAATGGTTAATATGATGCTCCGGGGAGAGAGGAAAATAAAATCTTTATCCACCCAAGGATGTGGAATATTAAGGATAGTAAACTCCCCACACATGACAATTGCATAGTAAATGATTCTAGGAGCCGAGTGTTTAAAGATAACGGAACCCAGGGAGGCACAATAGACAAATCATGAAAGGTTTGCGAATGTTCATAATGAGTTCGCCACGGGTCTTGTGACTTGAAAAGCACCCAAATGCTAATGAAAGATGGGAAAAACAGGAGAAGCAGACATGATGATGTGATAACCCCAAGGGTGCATACGGTCTTGACGGAGAGCCTATTAAGAAACCTTATGAGAAAGGAAGCGTTACAACGACATATAGAAGGACGCGATCTCTCATTGTTATACAACAAGTGTCGGGAAGCAAGCACAATGAATTTACTAACTAAGGAACACAGCCAGAACACGTTGTAGAGGTGTAAAGAGGCAATGAATATTTGTTATGAGCTGGACATATCTTTGCCATAATAACTCTCAAACTGCAATACTAGGCCACGCCATGGGCAACTACAATACTAGGAACAAGGTGAGTAACTTACTGAGGTATGATCTAGGTAGACATGAAAGTTATACTGAGATGGGCAAACAATAGATATTCCTATGACGAATTTGTGACGATCCCAAGTTTCAGAGGAACTTTATGCGGACAAGTGACCCTTTCAATTGACATGTACATATATGATAGGTGCTGAGATATGCTCTTATGTTACTGGACAGTGAAAAGGGTTTATGATAATGTTCACAAGGGGAGTAAAGTGACTATCCAAACCGTGTAAGTCACATACACATGAGAGGGTGTGGCTCGAGAAAGATCCCAACACTAGGCTACCTTACATTAGATTTGACGCCATGTAGGTAAATATTATGATGGTGTGGTGCACAAGTGAACATGTATTCTCCATTTAAATCAAAAGGTTCTATAATAAATTCATAACGTATGGCCCCTGGATGAGAATTTTGGGGAAGCAAATGGGAAATATTAAGAGAATTGTAATAGAATGATGTGTCTCGTTCAAAAAATAGGTACATGCAATATATTCAATGTCTCGTTAAGACCATATTTATGTAGACTCTTTAATGCAGATGTACATATAGAATAAGGAAAATTATGTGATGTTTAGAATGATGTAGCAAGGAGTGATCTCCAATGTGTGCGGGTGGAGGTGTAATCACAATGCCACAATCTCTACACAAAGCGGTCTTGCCGCCTCACTCCAATGTGTGCGGGTGGAGGTGTAATCAAAATACCACAATCTCTGCACAAAGCATCCATTCTGCCTCACCCCGATGTGTGTGGCTGGAGGCGTAATCACAATATCACAATCTCTACACAAAGCGGCCCTACCGCATCACCCCAATGTGTGCGGGTGGAGGTGTAATCACAATACCATAATCTCTACACAAATTGGCCCTTCCGCCTCACCCCAATGTGTGCGGGTGGAGGTGTAATCACAACACAAGTTAGAAATCATATCGAGTAATGCACCCTTTCTTCGTGAAATACTTCTCTAAAAAGGCAGTGCACAATTTCAACTCATGGGTAAATAAGGACTAAAAACACATTGGAAACACTTACGAAGGAGATCATGGTGATTTACGATTGAAATATAGATTCAAATCATATGCACTAATTTCCACAACCATGGCCACACTTTATATCTCACTCTTACTTCTTTCACTTCCAAACATAGTCATAGTTTAGCAACAATAAGGGCATTTGGTAATAGAAATTTGATGAGTATATGAGCTATATGAGTTTTAAGCACATTGGGTTTCCTTTCCAAGTCAAGCATAATGAACTTTAATTTAAAACATGAATTGAAGTTATAACTCTTTAACTCATAAACCATACTTGAACACATTTCCAAAGGAGATCATGATGAGAGAGGAGTAATTGGAACACGTTTTGAATACATACATCTTTCGATACTTTGCTTACTCGGAATAATCGAATTTATTAGGAACAACTCGGAACATGGGAATTAGGAACCTGGGCCATCCATACTTGAAACTTACAGGAACATCATGGAATTCAATTCTAAGAGAGAAGTTTTAGCCAACATACCTGAAATTCGTCCCTTAATAATACTACGATACTCTACCACACTAAACAAGTTCAATCTACAACAAGGCAATACAATTGCACCAATATTAGCAAGATTTTTATACTTTAAGTCGTTTCAACTTTTTATCAAATATTTTTCTACAACCTCCTTCAATAGAATTTCTTTAGCTACAACCACCTTCCACACCAATGATTCACCTTACAATCGTCTCAAGGCCATCCACAACTTCCATTAGCATATGCAGTCCTAACAATTCACTCCCAAACCATCAATCTCATCAATTAAACTATTTTACAATCTCTACAAAAACAACACACCTAGGTTAGGCACTTATGGCTTCCAATCACCATTCTATAAGTCATGACACATATTTCATACATAAATAATCACCATATATTAGTTAGAGATGGTAGACATACCTCTTATAGTGCAACTCTTGAAAAATCCCAACTTGTAATGTTCTTGACCAATTTAGGGATTTGAATGGAAATATATGGATCTTCAAGATTAATCCTTATTAATATAAGTGTTTATGATTATTACTCAACTCAAAATACTCCAAAAACATTACCTTGGTTCATTGGAGGGAAGTATAGGACGAATTCTCCTTGTTAGAGCAAGCCCTAGCTCAAAGAAATGACTTAGCCACTCTCTCTCCCCGAAATTGGGGGTATTTATAGTGCTCTTATGTGCGCGTCCGCGCACCTGGGCAAGTGATAGCGCATCTGGGTGCGCACACAAGGCAGAAACCCCTCTTCTGTGCGCTACGGCGCATCTGGGTGCGCATATGGCATAGGTTTGGTAAAATGGCCATAACTTTCTGTATACATATCCAAATGACAAACTGTTTGATACATTTGAAACTAGAATCAATGGGATTTAATTTGATATGTATATCAACACCTAAATCATTGTAGTTTGGTATTTGCATGCGTTTATATTCGGATCTTGTGCGAATTTATTTGAAACTTTAGCCCGTTGCACAACTCCCATCTTGGCTTAGTTCTAGGGATCTTTTTAGACCCTAACAACATCCAATACACCTCCTACACTTAATATCATGATCATCTAAGTTGTTCCGGTCATTAACCTCTCGTGGAAGTCAAGACGACACTTAAGCGACTTGTGAGTGTGTATTATGGCCTCAAACCAGTAGGAAATTCGAGGGGCATCACAGTTACGCTAGAGAACAAGAATTTCATCATAACTCCCGAACTACCAGTAGAACAAACACTTCATCGGCTAGAACCCCTTTCACTCAAAACATTTCAGAAGTATAATTGCAATACGTAATAGAATTCCCATGACCGCAGAAAATGCAAACCTCAAGTCGTAGTCTAAACCGCCATAACTCTTTCGAGATCCATTTACACTTAACAAGGCCATCAGAATCAAATACCTCCAAATCAATCAAATTACGGTGGCTGTCAAGCCCGCACATATAACCACAAATAACCTGTATAGATCAACACACCGAACGAACTGATCATTTCCACAATCATGCTGATTCAAACTATTACTAACCGAATCAACTGCTTTTAATTTACTCTTGACCTGCCTTTGAAATAATATTTCTATTCAAACATATTACGGACGCCAAACAACACTTATCCCGAGTGACCCAAATCACGAGACCACATTGTCTCAATACCCATCAGTCATCTCATACCCTCCTCATGCACTCAATAGTATCCCCAACTGATACACCCGTTCTGAAAGATCTTCTACAAATCCCAAGTTGTTTCCTTTTATTCCTCCAACACTGCACCGAATATCTGATGGTAACATAGAAATTCCCCGAGTATTTTTCACACTCTGTGGGAAAACCCAGTCCTCAGCCTTATAACGAACCCAAAATCCTTAGATACCGCACTTAAATTCTTGAACCAACTAGAACCATTATTTAGAGTCACCCACTCTAATCTGGTCCCCAATATAACTAATTTTAGTGCTCCACTGGCACATGAACACTCCCAAAGAACCAAACAGATGAATTCCTTTCTTTGTACATCACATCCACATGAAGCATAAACTCTGAGTCATCCCAACATCGGCACACGAATCGATAAGGTGAAATATAGCACACATACATCAATTCCTTTCCTGAAATACCCTTGATGTTTCTCCCCTTGGTCATAACTAATCTACAAATGTACCGATAATCTGATACTACCAAGGCACACAACCACGTGACCCAATTGTAGATGGTGGGCTCCCACTCTTAGCTTTAAGACACAATTTCATAAATCCAAAAATCACAATGACTCCTCCTGCCCGGTTACCATGCTTTCGCACCGTCATTCCGCCAAGTTCCTCGCGACCTCTTGTTAAACTTTGCATAACATAACTCGAATTATCATCTACAAACACACACTCGACCTCCTGACCGCTACACCATCTTCTTCAAGCGATCCCAGCTCACATCGTAGTACGTACTTCATATTGGATAGAAAATAAAGTTCTTCAGAGGACCTTTACTAGAAATCACGTAACTCCTAACACCTCATAAGAGATAGCCCGCCTATGTAACCCCATATCGACATCTTCCAATGACATTGCTCTGATTACAGCCACCATAAAATCAGTTAATCCTTCTGAGCCCACACTTACCCACCAGTCGAAAGCAGCCCTTCGTTCACATCAACATCAAATGAAGGTCCAGCGATGCAACCAAAACTCGAAGTCATATTACATCCCAAGCAAACTCTTTCCATCACATTCAATTTTCGAAGTACAAAGCCACCATCTCAAATGAAATACACAGACTTAGTCCCTTGTTCACCATGACCATATTACGCCAAGCTTCTGGAAGCATGTGGCTATCCTACCACAAAATCCATACGATAGGCTAACATTCCCACTATGAGTTAGCCATCTTCCGAAGCGAACTACTCGACCTTTAGAAATTCAACCTCCGCGAGACACCTCCCACCATGTCCTTCCTCATCCTTCGCTGCCCAAATACTGCCTTAAATCAAAATTCATCTCTGTAGCACCCGAACTAATAAATGGGTACCAACTCTAAGCCTCCTCGAAGATCATCTTTCTCGAGCCATCAACATTATAAATACTGATTCGACTCTGAAACCGCTACACACCACCATCTCTGACAACTACTTCTTAGGCACTATTTTACAGCACCCTGTCCCAAAAGCAATTCAAAGAAGACCATAACACTGATGAGCCTTAATGCATTAAAACAAAGACGATGACACCACATCACAAATGAGAATTTCCACCAAGTTTGAAAATATCCGATCTCGCTACTCCATCAACCAAGGCCTGAACATCCATAGTCCAACCGCCTTTCTTCCTCTGGAATTAAATGCCTAACCTCTAAACTATGAACCGAGAAATCCTCCTTTTGAGTCATTCATTACCTCGACACATAAATAAGCACCCTACCAGTACACCAACATTGCGCGATAACAACACATAAACATCATAATAATCAGTGCATATCCTCAAAACCGTAAGCAACACTAATACTGGGTTGAAACGACAAAACACCCTTCAACAAGGCGACGATAACAGCCAGTTCGAATATACAGGGAGAAACATCCTGCACCACATCTGCAGTACCACTACAACTCTTCGGTGCCCAATTGATGACAAGCGCTCAACATCATATAAGAATGGGTAGGAAGGAAATAAAGACATAAGCTTCAATGGAATCAACCCGCATGAGAAGGAATCAAGAAGGAAAGTTCTCCTAACAGCCTTGTAGCCTCTCGAAGATAAGCACAGACGTCTCTGTACCGATCCGAAAGACTCTACTAGAATTTCTCAGGACTCGTGAGACCTAAGTAAACCTAGAGCTCTGATACCAAGCTGTCACAACTCAATTCCCAAAATAGGTCGTGATGACGCCCAACGTCACCGTCAGGCAAGCCAACGGTGAACTACCAACTTAATTACTTATTTTATTATTTTTGAAATCATGAATCTTATTAGATAAGGAAATTAATGCATTAGAAAATCATAGATACATATAATTTAAATAAAATATAAAGTAAAAGTGTGTCAATGTTAAGCAAAACCATAAATAAAATCTAGAACATCCCCAAAATCCAGTGTCATAAGTGCCTGAGAATCTGCTAAAGAGTGCAATAATAATACAACATATGTATGAGATATAAAATAGACATGATCAAATAAATAAATAAGATGGAGACTTAGAGGGCCGCGGTGCGTAGCATAGAAAGCAGCTCACCATAAAGTCTCCTCGGCAATTGTGCCTACGCGCCATGATGACCACCATATGAACCTATCAGATCCTGCACGTTTAGTACAGAAGTGTAGCGTGAGTATATAAATCAACACGTACCCAGTAATTATCTAGTCTAACCCCGGAGAAGTAGTGACGACGGGTCTACATCGACACTTACTAGTGGTCCAATAAATAAAATACAAGAATTATATGTAGACATAAAATACAACAACATCAATAGAATGAGAAATAGTAATTAACGTGATCCTTTAATGAAATATCAATTTAAAATTTCCATATAGTACATGTCATCCCAACAAATAAGAATCGTCAAGTAATTTATCCAATCTCCAGTCACAAGGGGATATCATGTAATTTCCAAGTTCAATCAAGAGAAAATCTCGTGGATATTCAGACTCCTAGCGATTTAATCACGAATTATGCTGAGGTCATTCGGCCTGATCCATATAGTCGTGTACATATACTTCTGAAGTCGTACGGCCCGATCCATGGATGCATCTTGTATATACATATACTACCGAGGCATTCGGCCCGACCCCCAAGAAGAGAAGAAATTTATCGAATTAAGGGCCACGCGTTTGCAATTCTAAAACAGGAGCATAAAGTAAACATGACTTTTACCAACTATCAAACATCTCACCAAACAACTCAAGGTGGTGAAGCTCGGCCTAACATAATCTCAAATCAATTCCCGTTATAAATTCAAGTAATTAAACTAAAAAATTGAGTTCAAAAAATTCAAATATTGCATGATAAAGTCCTAAGTCTACCCGGGCATAAACATGCTTTTAGCTACGTATGGACTCTCGTCACCTCGTGCGTACGTAGCACCCACAACTAGTAGCACTAATTCAGTATCTACGAGGTAGTTTCTCCCTCACAAGGTTAGACAGGAGACTTACCTTGCTCTGAAGTACCATAACCGGATCCAATGCCTCTCTAACACCTTAAGTTGATGCCATGCGATCGCGGTTAACAAATGTTCCAGCATCATTTTATTAATCGCGATCGTGGCCAAAGTCCCCCGATCGCAATGTACAAATTTTGTTTTCTTCTTCACAGACACCCATCGGTATAATGGTCATAACCTTTTGTAAATAATTCCAAATGGCAAACAGTTTGAGTTTTTGAAAACTCGATTCAACGATCTACAACTTTTATTTTTGGATCATCCTCAAATTCCTTATAAATTGCAAGATATAAGCTCCCGAAGTCAGACCACTGACAACAGAAATTTCTTCTATGCTATCGCGGCCTTCCTTCTACGATCGCGATTCACAAGGCTTGGAATGCAATTTGCTCTTTACGATCGCGGCCCAGAACTCCGCATCATGATTCATACCCCTGGCATCAAAAGGGCCTAAAAGTGGTCTGAAACAACCCCAAAACTCACCCGAGGTCCGCGGAACCCCGTCCAATCATTCTAACACGTTTATATACCCTAAGTAAACTTGTTCAAAGGCTAGGAACACGAATTACAATATCAAAACAAAGAACTAAATATCAAACTCAATTTCTTAAACTCTCTTAACTTTCGAGACTTCATGCTTTGTCGAACGTTTCCCACTTAGACATTCAGGAATGACGCCAAATTTTACGTATAAGTTACAAATCACAATACGAACCTATTCCATGGTTCGGAATCTCAAACGGACATCGATAAAATCAAAGTCCACTTCAAATCAAACTTAGGAAATTCTAAAACATTCAAAATGCCCATTTTCCACATTAGGCGCCGAAACGCTCCCGGACCATCCGATACTCAAACCGAACATACGCCCAAATCCAAAATCATCATACAAACCTATTGGAACTTTCAAATCCCAATTCCGAGGTCGTTTATTCAAAAGTCAAACCTTCGTTAACTCTTTCAACTTAAAGCTTCCAAATTAATAATTTTCCTTACATATTAACTCTGAACTTCCCGAAATTCAAATTCGGCTACACGTACAAGTCATAATACATGAAGTGAAGCTATTAAATGTCTCAAACTGCCGAACGACGTGTAAAGCTCAAAACGACTGGTCAGACCGTTACATAAGTGCTCATGTAAAGTTGAACAACCTTTTACCTGAGTGCTCAATCAAACACTATTCCTATGACACTTTCGTACAATAAAGTAAGTACTTGAATAAAATTGAGGAAGAAGTGAAGAACCACTAGAATGATTAAGCCCTTAAAATGCTTTATATTTATTATTTTGGAACTTTCAATTTATTGTTAATTTTATTATTATAAATCAAACAGCTATTTTGAATATTATTTATGTTGTTTTAAAAACTATATTCTCATTAATGTGAGAGATATGCACAACGCGCATGCACCGAAACTAGTATATGTGAAAAGCTCTTAAAAAAAAAATATTGAATTTGAATTCATATTTCAAAAGGTACAAGGAGCTAAGTGCGTAGTTGCAGCTTTTTTAAAAACGCTATTTTTCTCTATTATCACACAACTTAGTTCACAAGAAAAAGGAAAAGTGAAAAGCTAAAAGGAGAAGTCGGCAAAATAAGAGGAACATCAACAAAGAAAGTACAAGAAGAAAAGAAAGAAAGAATTTGCTTTGTAGGAAAGAAGAGAAATTAACGAGAATTACAACTAATGTTCTAAAAGGAGTGGGTGTAAGATGAGGCATTTTACATATGTCTCAGTGAGGCATAAGCCTCGATGCATGGGACATAAGCCTCATGAGTATTTAATTTTTAATATTTTATAAAATAATATAATTACAGTAAATATTTTTAAATAGGTAAAATTGCATAAAAATTAAAGAAAACAATAAATAAGTGAAAAATATAGATATAGATATGCTCCATTCCTACAAAAAACTAGTCAAAACTCCACTATACGCTACTTACAAGTACCATTAACTTGAGTTGAAAAGAATAAAGTTTTTTACATGTAGAACAAAAAGGATTACTAACCTGCAATTTGAACTTTGAACTTGCTGCTATGGAGGAGAATGGAGTTTTCTTTTTATTTGAAAAAACAATTGATTGTTCATTGCTTTTGGCAGATAGGAGCAGGCTAGCGGACAAGATAAAGAATTGGGAAAGACCATAAATTAGGGCTTCTAACAATAAAAAATGTCATGACTTTTAAATTTAATATTTCAGTTCCTTTTTAAAAAATTTAAGTAATTACAAGTTGAATTTTGAGAATTTGGGTACTATATTAAGGATTTATTTAGCAAATTTTATTTTAATTTTAAAAAGTCTCTTGGGTTTACGCCTCACTACAAAAACGCGCCTCAATATCCGAGGCATATGCCCCGAATTGCAGGGCGTACGCCTCTTGAGACTTTCGCCCCCCCCACCATCGCCTCAAAACATTTTTGGTGCGTGTCGCCCCGAAAATGCCTTTTAAAACACTGATCACAACTAGGTCTGTACATAATATAGTAAATATCGAATGACCGTATTGAAAACGAATATTTTGGTAAATGGCATTCAATATTTTGGTATTTGGTAAGGTATTTGATTTAAATAAAATAATTTGGGATTAAGTATGGTATTTGATATTTAAAAAAATAATAAAATACCGATACCGTACCGAAATATATACAAAATTACACATTACAGATATTATTGATTAAAATACTAAGTTACATAATAGTTTTCTTTGGCATTTATGTTGAGGTTGGCAGTAAAGCCCATGTACTTCTTTAGGAACATGAAGGAACGAGGTAGGATGCAGATTCTAATTCTGACTCTCTAGGTTGCCAAATAGTTTAATATAATGTTTCAAAGGTTTTAGGGTATTTCTTACTCCGTTACTCTTGTATTATTGTTCCGTATGTTGGATTAGTCCTTGTTGTATTCTCTAATTTTAATAATTAACTCTAAGCAAGTAACATGATATTTTCAATGATCAAATATATTTCTTTATGTACCTTTTTCTCTTAGTTGATACTTGATGATTTTTGTCACGACCCAAAATCCCACCATAGGCGTCGTGATGGCACCTAATCTCTAAGACTAGGTAAGTCGATTTCTATTACATTTTGAAGCCATTTGTTTTTTTTGAATTAAATAAGTAAACAAAACTAACAACAGAATTAATATGAATATACAACCTCCCAAGACTGGTAGTACTGAGTCACAAACTCTAACTGAATACATGGAATGATCACGAGAACCGAATATACAATAATGTTTGATTACAAAATAACAGTACAATGAAATGAAAAGACTCCAAGGGACCGCGACGACCAAACAACTCTACCTTGAATCATTTCGATCCCACTTTAACTCTGCTCAACTCTGATATCTCCAATACATGGCTCTGCATAAAAATATGCAGAAGTGTAGTATGAGTACACCACGGTCGGTACCCAGTAAGTATCAAGACTAACCTCAGTGGAGTAGAGACGAGGTACAGTCAATACACTCACTAGTCTAATAGCCTGTGCAATATAATATACAAAATAGTAGGAAACAGATAACAATAAGGGTAACATAAAACAACCAGTGATATGCACAACAAGACAACAAAAACACCATTTAATATCGCTCAACAAATAATAAATACAAGTACACCCAATTTAAATCAAATTCCTAAAATAAATGTCCTTCACATATAATTCTACCAAATAACTCTCTTTCAAATATAATTTTCTCAAATAAATATTTTTCAAATACAATTCTTTCATATAATACTTTCTAAATAAAACTCCTTCCAAAAAGATATTTTGAATATAATTCTTCAATTAAAAAGTCATCATGTGACAGCTCATTTCATAATCATAAAAATATGGGTCTCAGCCCATTTGCATATTTTTCATAAACACGGGTCTCAGCCCATTTTTTATATCTCCACGGCACTTCGTGCCCGTAATTAAATCATCATATTTTCCCGGTACCTCGTGCCCTCATTTCATATCTCAACTGCACGGACAACTCACGTGCCAAATATCATTATCATTTAACCACAGCACCTCGTGCCCACATTTCATATCATAACTGCACAGACAATTCACATGCCAATATCCTCAATGTATATAAGATCCACATGATCAATTTATTTCTACTAAAGTGAGTTTAGAATTTTTAAATCAAGTAAGAAATCAACATAGAATTGAATTTATTTTTAGAAATCATTTGGGTGAAGAAAATAATATTGCACTTAAATTAAAGCATCAGATAAACTACTGGTTTGGTTGTAAAACTATTTAATTTAAAACATAATAATAATTTCTTTTATTTAAATCGACTCAATCATCGAAAATCAATAATAAAAACCAGAAATATACTTCTTTAGGGTCTCGTGCTAAAAAGCCAAAGCCAACACAATACAACTAGGAGACAAAACACATACTCCCTCCGTTTCAATTTATGTGAACCTGTTTGACTAGGCACGGAGTTTAAGAAAAAATGAAAACTTTTGAAATTTGTGGTCCTAAATAAGTCAAAAAGGGGCCCATAGTATTTGTGTGGTTATAAAAACTTCTCATTAAGGGTAGAATTGTAAGTTTAAGCAAAATTATTTCCAAATTTAGAAATGGGTCATTCTTTTTGGAACGGACCAAAAAGGAAATAGATTCACATAAACTGGAACGGAGGGAGTAATAATAAAGTCAACTAGTACATAAGGGAAGAAAACAAGAATTTACATATTAAATGAAATAAAACCACCCAAGACAAGAACATAAATAAAGAATATCAACAGGGCACTCCCGAGGTACCGCCTCGTAGTCCCAAATCATAAATAAATTTACAATATCTCATTTTCTTATATTACCGTGGGAGCCATCCCATTTAATTTTAAAGAAATTATTTTTTCCGAAATAGCATCCCGCGTTTTAGCCACCCTTATCACACCGCATGACTTCTAGTAGTTTCCCTACTAGCCACGCGTTTCAAGCCACCCTTATCTCACCGCATGCATTTCAACACCCTAACCTTATATCACCGCATGACTTCTAGTGTTCCCCTACTAGCCACGTGTTTCAAGCCACCCTTATCTCACCGCATGCGTATCAATATCACAATACTGCACAAATCGCACCTTAAGTGCCCAAATATCACAGCATAATATAACTTACACCTCAAGTGCCCAAATATTATAATATTTCACAAATTGCACATCAAGTGCTCAAATCTTACAACATATCACAGATTGCACATCAAGTGCTCAAATCTTACAACATATCACAAATTGCACATCAAGTGCCCAAATATTACAACTTGCTACAGAAATCAACAATACATTATTTTCCACAATAAGGAGCCCATGGCTCGACTATAATGTGCACAAAATCTTAACAAAAATATCCGGAAGTGAGGAGCTCAACAAAATAATATTTCACATAAAATAAAGGTGGCAATCACACCAAATCATCATGTAAAAATAATTTTAACAAACAAGGATCTAGGCATGACAAATAGATGATTTAACAAATACTAACAATTATCCAAATTACTAAACGATTTGCCCAAGAATTTAACTCAATGAATTTTGCACATATAAGCCCGAGTACAAACTCGTCACCTCGCGTACACGGCTTTTCACATTTCACGAATGGCATATAAGACTCGATGCCTAAGGGGTAATTCCCTCACTCGAGGTTAAGCAAGACACTTACCTTTTTGAAATTATGCCGATATTCCAAAATCGCCTTCTTGCTTGAATTGACCTCCGGATCGCTCAAATCTATTCAAATCAGTTGTATAACTTCATTAAAATTCATCGAAAATAATTCCGGATAATAAAACGTCGACATAAAATTTTATTCCAAAAAGTCAACAAAAGTCAACGCAGGGCCCGCTTCTCAGAACCCGACAAAAGTTTTACGAAATCCGAATACCCATTCCGATACGAGTTTAACCGTACCAATTTTATCAAATTCCAATAAAAAATCGACCTCCAAATCTTAAATTTGAGGTTTATGAAGTTTCTACAATGTTTCCCAAATTTTTATCTCAAAGTACTAATTAAATGATGAAATCAGTGATATATTCATGTATAATAACCAAATCCGAGTTAGAATCACTTATCCCGATGAATTTCTTGAAAAACCCACGAACAATCGTCTCAAACAGAGCTCCAAAAGTCCAAAAATGAAATAATAACCTAAACATCGGATATATAGTACATCCTCTGCACTTCCAATGTGAGGTCCGCACAAAAATGGTGTGGCCGCACATCCCCAGCTCCTGCGGTCACACACAAATGGTGCAGCCGCACTCTCCTAGAACTACACTGCCAGGCTTTAGTATTTTGGACATAACTTTCTCTAAAGATGTCCAAATTATGACTTCTTTATTTTTCTGGATACTAGACACGAAGGGCTGCAACTGTCATTTTTGAATCATTTCAAAATACCTTATGGATCAAGAGATAAAAGCTTTCGAAATCGGACCAGCGAATCTGAGAGTTCTTGAGTGCGACCGCATATAAAATTGTTCGGTCCACGCACTTCACTGCGGACTGGAGTGCGGCCGCACCAAAATTGTGCGGTCCCCACAACTCCCATGAGGTCCACACTTCCCTTTTTGCCTCAGCACTCCCGAAACTCATACGGAACCTCCCAGACACAAACCATATATGAATTTCAATCATAAAATACGCTACAGACTTGCTCGCGCACTCAAAACACTGAAAAGAGATTGTCTTGACCCAATATTGACCATGGCCAAACTTCCAAATTTCTTAACTTTACTAATCTCTCAACCAATGATCCAAAAATATACCCAAGCCCCTCGGGACCTCAACCAAATATACCAACACGTCCCAAAATACAATACGAACTTAGTGGAGGCTTCAAATCTCGTCAAACAACGTCAAAATTACAAATCGCACCTTGAATCGAATTATGAGTTTTCGAATCTCCCAACTTCTATGTTTTGAGCCAAAACGTGTTAAATTAATCCGGAATGACTTCAAATTTTTCACACAAGTCATAAATGGCATAATGTAGGTATTCTAATTTTCAGAATTGGATTTTGGCCCCAATATCAAAAAGTCAACTCCCCGGTCAACTCTTTTCTTTTAAGCTTCTTAAATAAGAATTGTTCTTTTAATTAAATTCTGAATCTTTTGAAAATCAAACTCGACCACACCCGCGGCTCATAAAACTTATTACAAAGTTGCTCTAGACCTTAAGTCACTGAACGAGGCATTGGTTCTTAAAATGACAAGTCGGGTCGTTACATTCTCTACCTTTTAAACAAACGTTCGTTCTCGAACGTGCTAAGAATTATTCTGAGGTTACCAAATTGATAATTTTACTTTTACACATATACTCACGGTTCATCCCCCGTTACCGCATTTGAGATCAGCCCGACAACACCATCTCATTTGAGATTATTTCTTTTATCCATATTTGTAAACTTTAAGATTAATTTCTTACACTCCAAACATTTTCAAAAGGCCTGATTTTCACAACAACACACGGTATTAGTCTAAACTACTATAGTAACTTGTGCCTACGCACACATCAACTTTCTTGATAGTGTTGAAGTACTTCAAAATTTTTCTAGTGTGTTACATTCTTTCCCACTTAGGATTATTCGCCCTCAAACACATAACATAATTTATCTCTTCTTTCGCACATATCAATCTCCCAAATTTTTCTAACTCCCAAATTTTTCAGATATTTCGGCAGAGTCTTCCCTGTAATTGGGCCTAACCACCTGCCAGAGTAACACCAAAACAACTCATAACAACACATCAACAACCCAATAAAACACCATAATGTATATATTAATAACACTAATCTCAACATTACAAGAACTGCATTATCACAATGATATCAGGACATGAAGCACATCATATGTATGCTCATCACCACATCTCTTGTCTTAAAAGCCGTTCATAATTAATTTCAGTATCATCAATTAATATCATATTAACCCCCACCTCATTTTGAATTTTCACAACACTGACAACAGAATGTGAGGTATGAAGACCTCATGATTACTTACTCGGATTAATGAGTCATATTTAACGCCACCTGGGCACTCATCTCATAGGCTAAAACCCAATGTTTAAAGTACGAAAATGGATGAATATGCACAGAAAATATACAAGAATTATCAAATAAGCCAAACAGGCATGACTCCCTATTAATATTATTGTACAAATTAAATTTCACATAGGGAGAATTTTAAACTCATAAATATTTCACGACAAGGACCTCATCCTTATATGACTTCCACAGCGGCTTGTAGCCCGGTTTAAATATTTCACATCATATAAAATGTGAGGATATCGTCCTCAACTCCGAATCACAAGTATTTTGCACATTGTGCCAACTAAAATTTTCAATTTCCTTTCTTTCTACTTTTCAATATATTTCATAAATAGTTTTCACAACACATAATGAACCCTCATACCGGTAGGGCATATAATTCATAAAAATTAGAATCAATTATTCTGAAACACATTAAACCCACTGTAATGAATAATAATAATTACTTTTAGACTTATAGCCCTCAATGGTGTACAAAAATAAAATGACAGACACAGGCTCACATCTTTAAATCTTCCAACAGGGATAAATATACAAGTGGGTCATAAATTTACGAAGCTCACCCATAAGCGGAGCATAATAGGAGGACTCACCTCAATATTCAGAACCGAATCAAACTAAGGAAAAATATCCTTTTATAACAAATCGGGATTGTACCTGTAACGACACCATCTGGTGTATCGGCCTCAGCCAAATCATAGCAATTATATCAATGGGTCGGGTCTCCACCTCTTACGCGCCCTCTTCCCACCTGTCCTCCACCCCTAACTTGTTGTGCCCGTGGAGTATTAGCTGCACAGGGGCCCATAGTCTGAGTGTTCTGATAAAACCCACCCTCCCAAGTTTGGGACAGTCTCCCATAATGTGCCTAGTATCACCACACTCATAACAACCCCTCTATGGTCGCGATTGCTCGTACTGACTCTGTGTCGGATAACTGGTATAACCATTATAGGAATCTCGTGTTGGCAGTGCATTGTAAGAACTTACTGGAGCACTCCGAGTAACCTGATGTGCGGACTGAGATGGCCTACTGCTCGAGCCTCCGCTATAATGGGTCCTAGTTGAAGAGTAAAATCCATTGAACTCTACAGATCTTCAAAACCTTTTGGCCACTTTAGACTCCCTTTCCTCGCCTAAAACACCCTCAATCTTCCTTGCAATCTCCACTACTTGTTGAAATGGAGTATCAGTTTGCAACTCTCGAGCCATGCATATTTTAATATCATAATCGATCCCCTCAATGAATCTGCATACCCATTCTCTAACAATAGGAACCAAGATAGGTGCATGACGGGCTAACTCACTGAACCTGATAGCATATTCTGATATTGTCATAGTGCCCTGACGCAACCGTTCAAACTCTGTGTGCCACACATCTCGAAGAGTCTGGGGAACAAACTCTTTCAAGAACATTTCCGAAAATTGAGCCCAAGTTGGTGGTGTTGCATCGGCTGGTCTACCTTCTTCATAGATTTGCCACCACCGATATGTTGCGCATGACAGTTGAAATATCGTAAAGGAAACTCCTATCACTTCCACAATACCCATGGTGTGGAGAATACAGTGACAATTTTCTAAAAATCCTTGGGCATCCTCTGTAGTTGTGCTACTGAAAGTAGGTGAACTATAACTCTTAAACATTTCAAGTCTCTTTCGTTCTTATTCTGATGCCTCTAGCCTAATCTCGGGCCAAACCAGAATAACAGGTTGTACCGGTATTGCACCCGTAACCTGACCAACGTGAACCTGCTGCTCTGGAGTTGTGGTAGGAGTCTGAGCTACTCCCCCAATCTGCGGAATGTTTGGCGCAACAGAGATCAATCCCGCCTGATTTAATATACCAAACATACTCAGGAATTGTGCTAAAGTTTCCTGAAGTCCGAGGGTAACAATAGGTGATTCCGGTACCTCTCCCCTAACTGGAGCAACTCGTGGCTCCTCAACTATTGTTCTGACAGGTGCTCTAGTCGCGGCACGTGCCATTCCTCGACCTCTACCTCGGCCCGACCTCTTGCAGCCCTAGCAGTATGTGCGGACGCCTGCTCAGCTAACCTAGTAGCACGCGTCCTTACTATCTGTGAGAGAATATAGATACAAAGGCTCAAATTCTACAATCAACAAATCCGTACGACAGGAATGAAAGAAGTGGAAATTTCCTAACAGTTCTGTAGCCTCTCGAAGAGAAGTACAGACATCTCCATGCCGGTCCGCAAGACTCTACTAGACTCATAGAACCTATGAACCTAGAGCTCTGATACCAACTTGTCACAACCCAAAATCCCACCACAGGCGTCGTGATGGCACCTACTCTCTAAGACTAGGTAAGCCGATTTCTATTATATTTTGAAGCCATTTGTTTTTTTTGAATTAAATAAGTAACCAAAACTAATAGCGTAATAAATATGAACATACAACCTCCCAAGACTGGTAGTACTGAGTCACGAACTCTAAATGAATACATGGAATGATCACGAGGACCGAATATACAATACTGTTTGATTACAAAATAACAGTACAATGAAATGAAAAGACTCCAAGGGACTGCGACGACCAAACAGCTCTACCTTGAATCCTTTCGATCCCGCTTTAACTCTGCTCAAGTCCGATATCTCTAATACATGGCTCTGCATAAAAATGTGCAGAAGTGTAGTATGAGTACACCACGGTCGGTACCCAGTAAGTATCAAGACTAACCTCAGTGGGGTAGAGATAAGGTACAGTCAAGACACTCACTAGTTTAATAACCTGTGCAATATAATATACAAAATAGTAGGAAATAGATAACAATAAGGGCGACATAAAACAACCAGTGATATGCACGACAACAAAAATACCATTTAATATCGCTCAACAAATAATATATATACAAGTACACCCAATTTAAATCAAATTCCTCAAATAAATATCCTTAACATATAATTCTACCAAATAACTCTCTTTCAAATAAAATTTTCTCAAATAAATATCTTTCAAATACAATTCTTTCATATAATACTTTCTAATTAAAAATCCTTCCAAAAAAATATTTTGAATATAATTATTCAATTAAAAAGTCATCATGTAACACCTCATTTCATAATCATAAAAATACGGGTCTCAGCCCATTTGTATATTTTTCATAAACACGGGTCCCAGCCCAATTTTTATATCTCCACGGCACTTCGTGCCCATAATTAAATCATCATATTTTTCCGGCACCTTGTATCCTCATTTCATATCACAATTGCACGGACAACTCACGTGCCGAATATCATTATCATTTAATCACAGCACCTCGTGCCCTTATTTCATATCACAACTGTACGGACAATTCACATGCCAATATCCTCAATGTATATAAGATCCACATGATCAATTTATTTCCACTAAAGTGAGTTTAGAATTTTTAAATCAAGTAAAAAATTAACAAAGAATTAAATTTATTTTTAGAAATCATTTGGGTGAAAAAAATAATATTGCACTTAAATTTAAGCATCAGATAAGCTACTGGTTTGGTTGTAAAACTATTCAATTTAAAACATAATAATAATTTCTTTTATTTAAATCAACTCAATCAGTAAGAAAAACCAGAAATATACTTCTTTAGAGTCTCGTGCTAAAAAGCCAAAGCCAACACAATACAACTAGGAGCATAAAACACATAAAAATAAAGGTCAACTAGTACATCACGGAAGAAGACAAGAATTTACATATTAAATGAAATAAAATCACCCAAGACAAGAACATAAATAAAGAATATCAACAGGGCACTCCCGAGGTACCGCATCGTAGTTCCAAATCATAAATAAATTCACAATATCTCATTTCTTTATATCACCGCGGGAGCCTTCACATTTAATTTTAAAGAAATTATTTTTTCCGAAATAGCATCCCGCGTTTTAGCCACCCTTATCACACCGCATGACTTCTAGTAGTTCCCCTACTAGCCACCCTTATCTCACCGCATGCGTTTCAACACGCTGACCTTATATCACCGCATGACTTCTAGTAGTTCCCCTACTAGCCACCCTTATCTCACCGCATGCGTTTCAACACCCTGACCTTATAGCCACGCGTTTCAACCCACCCTTATCTCACCGCATGCGTATCAATATCATAATATTGCATAAATCACAGCTCAAGTTCCCAAATATCACAGCATAATATAACTTGCACCTCAAGTGCCCAAATATTATAACATTTCACAAATTGCACATCAAGTGCTCAAATTTTACAACATATCACAGATTGCACATCAAGTGCTCAAATCTTGCAACATATCACAAAATGCACATCAAGTGCCCAAATATTACAACTTGCCACAGAAATCAACAATACATTATGTTTCACAATAAGGAGCCCATGGCTCGACCATAATATGCACAAAATCTTAACAAAAATATCCGGAAGTGAATAGCTCAACAAAATAATATTTCACATAAAATAAAGGTGGCAATCACACCAAATCATCATATAAAAATAATTTCAACTAACAAAGATCTAGGCATGACAAATAGATGATTTAACAAATACTAACAATTATTCAAATTACTACACAATTTGCCCAAGAATTTAACTCAATGAATTTTGCACATATAAGCCCGAGTACATACTCGTCACCTCGCGTACACGGCTTTTCACATTTTACGAATGGCATATAAGACTCGATGCCTAAGGGGTAATACCCCACTCGAGGTTAAGCAAGACACTTACCTTTTTGAAGTTATGTCGATATTCCAAAATTACCTTCTTGCTTGAATTGACCTCCGGACCGCTCAAATCTATTCAAATCAGTTGTATAACTTCATTAAAATTCATCGAAATCAATTACGGATAATAAAACGTCGACTTAAAAATTTATTCCAAAAAGTCAACAAAAGTCAACGTGGGGCTTTCTTCTCGGAACCCGACAAAATTTTCACGAAATCCAAACACCCATTACGATACGAGTTCAACCATACCAATTTTATCGAATTCCAATAATAAATCGACCTCCAAATCTTAAATTTGTGGTTTATGAAGTTTCTATAATTTTTTCCAAAATTCCATCTCAAAGTACTAATTAAATGATGAAATCAGTGATATATTCATGTATTAAAACCAAATCTGAGTTAGAATCACTTACCCCAATGAATTTCTTCAAACCCCCCCAAACAATCGTCTCAAACCGAGCTCCCAAAGTCCAAAATTAAAATAATAACCTAAACCTTAGATATATAGTACATCCTCTGAACTTCCAATGTGTGGTTCGCACAAAACTTTTGCGGCCGCACATCCCCAGCTCCTGCAGTCGCACAAAAATGGTGAGGCCGCACTCTCTTGGAACTTCACTGCCCAGATTTAGTATTTTGGCCATACCTTTCTCTACAGATGTCCAAATTATGACTTCGTTACCTTTCTGGAAACTAGACACAAAGGGCTACAACTTTTGTTTTTGAATCATCTCAAAATTCCTTATAGATCAAAAGGTATAAGCTTCCGAAATCGGACCAGCGAATCTGAGAGTTCTTGAGTGCGGCCGCACACAAAATTGTGCGGTCCGCGCACTCCACTGCAGACTGGAGTGCGGCCGCACCAAAATTGTGCGGTCCGCACAACTCCCCCGAGGTCCGTACTTCCCTTTTTGCCTCAGCACTCCCGAAACTCATCCGGAACCTTCCGGACACAAACCATATATGAATTTTAATCATAAAATACGCTATGGACATGCTTGCGCACTCAAAACACTGAACATAGGTCGTCTTGACCCAATATTGACCATGGACAAACTTCCAAATTTCTTAACTTTACTAATCTCTCAACCACTGATCCAAAAATACACCCAAGCCCCTTGGGACCTTAACCAAATTTACCAACACGTCCCAAAATACAATACGAACTTAGTGGAGGCTTCAAATCTCGTCAAACAATGTCAAAATTATAAATCGCGCCTCGAATCGAATTATGAGTTTTCGAATCTCCCAACTTCTATGTTTTGCGACAAAACGTATCAAATCAATCCGGAATGACTTCAAATTTTGCACACACGTCATAAATGACATAATGTTGGTATTCCAATTTTCTTAATCGGATTCCGGCCCCAATATCAAAAAGTCAACTCTCTGGTCAACTCTTTTCTTTTAAGCTTCTTAAATAAGAATTATTATTTTAATTAAATTCCGAATCTTCCGAAATTAAAACTCGACCACACCTGCAGGTCATAATACTTATTACGAAGTTGCTCGAAACCTTAAGTAAATGAATGGGGCATTAATTCTTAAAATAATAAGTCGGGTCATTACATTTTTGGACAACGATTTTGTCAACAGTTAGGTGAGCTTAGAATGCTTTCATTGAGTACATTAATTAAGAATACTATAGCCTATGGCTTTATGCACTAGTTAATATTCACGCTGAATAAACTGAAATTACTGGACCGAATAACCGAAATCAAAAGGACAAAAGACGAACCATACCGAATGTAAATGGGAATGATATTGGTATAGCATTCTAAGAAATCGAATACCAAAAATACCGAACCGAAATAACTAAATACTACACCTATCACGACCCAGAACCTATAATAGGCCGCGAGGGCGCCCAACGCCTCTGTTAGGCAAGCAAATATGTGAACCTCCAATTTAATTATTCCTTCTTGACTTTTAAAAACGGAAATTTCCTTAAATACACCGAACAAAAGCAAAACCTTTATTGAAACAAACATACTTCATTCCCAAAATTATCAAGTGTGAATAATACATAAATCGTAGTGATAATAATAATAAAGTACAATGGTGGTTAACCGTTAGTAGCCCCAAAACCCGGTGCCAAGTGCATGAGCAATCTAGGGAATATAAAAACTACTACGGCTATTGTCTGAAGTAAAATAGACAAAAATAATAAATAAGGTACAGGGATACTCCGGTGCTGCAGATCGAAGCAAGGCAAGCAGCTCACCACTAAGTCTCTGAGGAAGTGCGTCTACACGCCCGTGTGACCACTGGAAGTACCTGTGTCAGTACCTGCACAATCAGTGCAGAAGTGTAGCGTGAGCACATAAATCAACGCGTACCCAGTAAGTATCTAGTCTAACCTCGAAGAAATAGTGACGACGGGCCGACTTGATATTTAGTAATTGTCAAATAATTAAATACTTAAAGTAGACATGTAAGAATTACACAAGTAGCTACAAAACAGATAAACTTAATAGTAAATTTCCAAACATGGATCAATATTAAATCACTAACATGTCATAACCAGTTTCAAACGCACGAACTCAGCTGATATCAAAACCAAATCAAGTCTCAAGTATTAAGCACGAGTCTGCCGAGGCGAACAGCCTGATCCCATAGGAATAGTGATACACAGTACTGCCGAGGCGAATGACCCGATCCTATAAGAATAATGTTACCATACTGCTGAGCCGAACAACCCAATCTCATAAGAGTAATTTACAACACTGCCAAGGCGAACGGTCATATCCCATTAGAATAGAGAAACTACCTCACTCACGAATGTACATGCGAGTCGAGAAGACACAGAGATATTGATCATATATTCCATAATTTTCCAAAGTAAGAGACTCAGTCAATATTTTATTCTAACCTAGAATCCGGTCATAATTTAAGGAAATCAAATACACAAGGTAAATACATAAAGCACATTTAAAGCATGATGTAAAACTAAGTCTACCCAGATATAACATAGATATAGCTACGTACGGACTCTCGTCACCTCGTATGTACGTCGTTCCCACATTAAGTAGCACAAAACAATTAACACACCTAAGAAGATAATTCACTCTTACAAGGTTAGACAAGAGACTTACCTCGCTTTAAAGCTCACTATTCGTCTTTTAAACT
Source organism: Nicotiana tomentosiformis (assembly GCF_000390325.3). NCBI lineage: Eukaryota > Viridiplantae > Streptophyta > Magnoliopsida > Solanales > Solanaceae > Nicotiana > Nicotiana tomentosiformis. Next base: position 29,656,421 of record NC_090822.1, read on the forward strand.
TACTAGAAATCCCGAACGATGCCGAGCAATCCGAAACAAGTCAAAAGTTGTACAAACTAATCAATATATACTCCAAAGTTCATAATTTAACTATTAAACTAATTTCCCAACAAAATTCAAAAAATCCATAAAAACCACCCCCAGACCCACGTGCCCATATTCCGAAAAGTTTCGAAGATAAATGTTACCAATGACATTACGAACTCAAATATATAATTTATTCCCAATTACTTAATCAATTTCGTGGTCAAATTCTATTTTTACCAAACCCTAGGTTTCTAACTAAATCCCATAATTCTTACTAATTTTTATATTAAAATCTACCCATAATCCATGTATTTAACTCAAAAATGGGTAGAATTCACTTACTTTGTGATGTTTGATGAAAATCCTCTCAAAGGAGCTCTCAAAATCGGCCAACCCAAGTGAAAATGAGAGAAAATGAGCCAAGTCCCATATAAATATCTAATCTGCCTAGGCCTGTCCTTCTTCGCATTTGCGGAAGATGCCTCGCGATCGCGAAGGCCAATTTCCAATAGCTACCCAGATACCCTACGCGTTCGCGACCTCAAGGTCATGTTCGCGATGACCAATCGCCCCTGCCCTTCGCGTTCCCGTTCCATCGATCGCGTTCGCGAAGGCAAACAGCCTTCTGGCCCATCACACACCCAACCTTCTTTGCGTTCACGAACAGGTCTACGTATTCGCCAAGGACGACCAGGTCTTTCACCGCGTTCAGGATAGCCTAATCATGCTCATGAAGAGTAAAGTCAGGACCCTTCACCAGTCTTCCTCGCGATCATGGGGCAACCTTCGTGATCGCGAAGCACACCAGCAATTTTAGCCAAGTTCAATCATGCTCTGAGTGGTCCGAAACACACCCGAGTCACCCGGGACCCCGTCCAAATACACCAACAAGTCCATACATATACTACCATCTTACTCGAAGCCTTGAAACACAAAATATAACACCGAAATCAAGAATCGCGCCTCAAAACCAAATTAATCAATTTCTAAGCTTTAACTCATTTCAACCAACTCCAAATGCGACGAAACATATTTAGACAACTCGGAATGACACTAAATTTTATGCACAAGTCATAAATCACAATACAAACCTATTCCAAGGCACGTAATCCTAAACGACATCGATAACACCAAGTCCAATTCTAGTCAAACTTATGAAATTCTAAAACTCTAAAAATGCTAATTTTCAACAATAAGCATTGAAATGCTTCCGGTCCACCTGAAACTCGATCCGAACATACGCCCAAATCCAAAATAATCATACGAACCTATTGAAACCTCTAAATCACGGTTTTGAGATCGTTTACTAAAAATATTGAATCAAGTCAAACTTGGCCACCTTAGGCCTCTATTATGGAAGTAAGTGTTCAGAATTCAACCCGAACCCAAAACAAACCAACCATCCCCGCAGGTCATCAAACAGTAAAAGCACATACGAGAAGTCTTAAATAGGGGAACAAGGATCTATTAAGCAATATGACCGGTCGGGTCGTTACATTCTTCACCTCTTAAACAAACGTTCATCCTCGAACGGGTCTAGAATCATACCCGGAGTGCTGAATAAGTGTGGATATCTACTCCGCATGTCCTCCTCGGCCTCCCAAGTCACTTTCTCGATTGTTTGACCCCTACACTGGACCTTTACCACTGAAATATTCTTAGACCTCAACTGGCAGAACTGCCTGGAAACAATGGCAACTGGCTCCTCCTCATAACCCAAACTCTTATCAAGTTCCACTGTACTGTAGTCTAACAAATGTGACTTGTCAGCATGGTACCTGTAACGACCCAACTGGTTGTGTTTCTTTCTAGATCTTGGTTGCCCTATTAAGACTCCATGTATGTGCTTTTACTATTTTATGATGTGTGGGGATGGTTGGCTTAGGTTTGGAAGGGTTCTCGTTGAAATCGAAACACTTAGTTCCTAAATAGTGGCTTATAATGGTTAAGTTTGAGTTGAGTCAACGTTTTGGGTAAACGACCTCACAATCAGGATTTGAAGGTTCCAATAGGTTCATATGATGATTTTGGACTTGGGCGTGTGTTCGGATCGGGTTTCGGATGACCCGAGAGCGTTTCGGTGCTTAATATTGAAAGTTCGCACATTGAAGGATTTTCAAGTTCTTTAAGTTTGGTTTGGAGCACACTTTGGTCTTATCAAGGTCTTTTTGAGATTACGAATTGATTTGATAGGGATCGAACGTGCGAAAGTGTTTTTAGAAATTTTTGAGTTTCATGTTGAATTCATGCATTTTGGGCATCTGATCTGTGGGTTCTTATGTTATTTTGGTGTTTCAATTGCACGAGCAAGTCCATATTATGTTGTGGGATGCATTAGTGTAATTGGATGGGGGTCCCAGGGTACCCCGAGTGCAAATCAAATTGGAATCAGACTTGTTTTTAGTCATGGGGGACTGCTGGTGGCTCAGATGTAGTGCAATCGCACCTGCGTGGAAAGGGCCGCAAGTGCAAGCTCGTAGAAGCGGCATAATGGTCACAGAAACGGACTTGAGGCTAGAGATGGGTGGTCACATATGGGAGGCTTTTTCGCATCTGCGCTCCCACAGATCACTATGGATCGTAGATGCAGAAGGAGTCCGCAGAAGCAGAAGAAGTTCACAGAAGCGGACCCACGGAAGCGGCTCCCCGTCCGTAGAAGCGAGGAAGCTGGAGGCAGTGGGGAATCGCAGGTGCGACCTTTTGACTGCACCTGCGATTCCGCATATGCGATCAAGTGGTCGCAAGTGCAGAAGTCGTGGGGCAGTGATGGCTTTTAATCTGAGACTCAGGCCATTTTTCCACACATTTTTATTTGGTCTTGGGAGATTTTGAGAGCACTTTAGAGGGGGATTGTCATCCACAATACAAGTTCGGGAGTCCTCGGCGTCGTTTGAAGGGTTCTAGTGAGGTTGGAGAGACGGATTGAGGACTTGGAATCGAGGTAAGTCTCTTGCCTAACCTTGTAAGAGGGAACTTATCCCCTTAGGCATATTATTGTTGTGTGCTACTTGTATGGGGATCTATGTACGCACGAGGTGATGAGAGTCCGTACGTAGCTATATTTCATGATATGTCTGGATAGACTTAGATTCACATCATGCTTTTAATTGTACTGTTTATGCCTATCATGTGTATTAATTGTCTTGATTAGAGCTGGGACTAGGGATTTAAATTGGAATTATCGACTTAGCTTCTTTTTTCAAACAACTGGGCAATACTTAATAAACTATGAAAATCCATGTCTTCTCATCTCGCAAGTACTTCCGCGAGCAAGGTAAATTTCTCTACTCTTATGGGATCGGGCCATTCGCCTCAGCAATATGATGGTAATACTATTCTTATGGGATCGGGCCGTTCGCCTCGGTAGTACTGAGTACTACTATTCTTATGGGATCGAGTTGATTGCCTCGACAACTTCGTGCTTAATAAACGAAACGGATTTCGGTTTGGGTATAATTGAGTTAGCGCCGTCACGGCCAGTTATGATATGTTGGTGATGTGATACGTACTCCTGATTGTATTTATTGTAGTTAATCTCATTTGCTTCATTGATACTTGTTTTATACTCACCATGTCTACTTTATGCACTTATATCATTATTATTTGACCTCTAGTAAGTGTCAAGTCGACCCCTCGTCACTACTTCTTCGACGTTAGACTAGATACTTACTGGGTACACGTTGTTTTTCGTACTCACGCTACACTTATGCACTGATGTGCAAGTACTAAGACAGGTACTACCAGTGGTCACGCGGGCGCTTAGACGATCATTTCTGGAGACTTTGTGGTGAATTTCTTGCCATGCTATGATCTGCAGCACCGGAGTCTCCCTCTACCTTATTTACTATCATGTCTATTACTTTCAGACGGTAGTTGTAGTAGTTTTGTATATCCCCTAGATTGCTCTTGCACTTGTGACGCCAGGTTCTGGGGGATCTTTAGCATTTATGTACGGATGTATTTATCATTTATTTCACCACCATGGATGTTCTTATTATGATGGTACGTTGTTTCAAAGAGATGTTACGGTTGCACGAAATCTAGCTTAAATTTTTCTTTAAAAAGGAAAACTTCCGTTTTCAAAATGTTAAAAAGGGGTAAATAAATAATAGTTTCACTTGTGGGCTTGCCTAATGGCAGCGTTAGGTGCAGTCACGACCTATTATGGATTTGGGTCGTGACAGTACCTTCGGAGCATAGATAAGTGGAATAATGGATGAACTCCCAATAGGCTGGGAGGCAAAGCTAGATTGTAAGTAGTCTCACCAACTCGCTCCAATACCTCAAAGGACCAATGAACCTCGGACTTAGCTTACCCCTCTTTTCGAACCTCAAGATACCCTTCATCGGCGAGACTTTCAAGAGAACCTTCTTGCCTACCATAAATTATAAATCACATATTTTCTGATCCACGTAACTCTTCTCTCTGGACTGAGCTGTGCGAAGTCGTTCCTAAATCAACTTTACCTTATCCAAGGCATCCCTTAACAAATTATTACAGTATAGCCTAGCCTCGTCGGGTTCAGACCAACCGATGGGGGAACGACACCGCCGACTATACAAAGCCTCAAATGGAGCCATCTCGATGCTGGACTGATAACTGTTATTATAAGCAAACTCAGCCAATGGTAAGAACCGATACCACTACCCTCCAAAGTCAATAACACATGCTCTAAGCATATTCTCCAGAATTTGAACGGTTCACTCCGATTGCCCATTGGTCTGCGGATGAAAAGTCGTGCTGAGCTCTAACTGGGGTACCCAACTCACTCTGTACTACTCTCCAAAAATACAAAGTGAGCTGAGGTCTTCTTCTGAAATGATGGAAATAGGCACGACATGCAATCGGATGATCTCCTAAATATAAATCTGGGCCAACCTCTCTGAATTGTAAGTAGTCACCACCGGAATAAAGTGTGCAGACTTGGTCAGTCTGTCGACAATGACCCAAACAACATCAAACTTCCTCAACATCCACGGAAACCCAACTACGAAGTAAGCCACCTGGCCTCTGGTGCTCATACTTAACCTGATGGCAATTCAGACACCTCGCCACATACTCAACTATGTCCTTCTTCATCCGCCTCAGCCAGTAATGTTACCTCATGTCACAATACATCTTCGTAGCACCTGGATGAATAGAATACATCGAATTGTGTGCCTCCTCTGGAATTGTCTCCCTCCGGCCATCAACATTAGGAACACATAAGCGAACCTGGAGTCGTAGAACACCATCATCATCGATAGTAACCTCCTTGGCATCACCTCGTAGCACCGTGTTTCTAAGGACCAACAAGTGCAGATCATTATACTGACGAGCCTTGATCCGCTCGAATAAAGAAGACTAAGCCCCAACACATGCAAGAACTCGATTGGGCTCTGAAATATCCAACCGCACAAGTCGGTTGGCTAAGGACTAGATGTCCAAAGCCAATGGTCTCTCTTCCGCTGAAAGGAATACCAAACTACCTATATTCTCGGCCTTTCTACTAAAGGCATCCGCGACCACATCTGCCTTGCCCGGAGATAGTGGATAGTAATATCATAATTCTTCAGGAACTAAAGCCACCTACATTGCCTCAAATTAAGATCCCTCTATTTAAACAAATGCTGCATACTGAGATAATTCCTCCAGATCTTGAGGGCATGAACTATCGCAGCCAACTCCAAATCATGCACATGATAATTTTTCTCGTGGGGCTTCATCTGACGTGAAGCATATGCAATAACTCGCCCCTCTTTCATCAATACACAACCCAAGCCAATGCGTGAAGTGCTGCAATACACAGTATACATCCCTGATCCTGAGGGCAACACTAACACCTGTGCTGTAGTCAAAGCGGTCTTGAGCTTATGAAAGCTCGCCTCGCAATCATTAGACCACCTGAATGGAGCACCCTTCTGGGTCAATCTAGTCAAAGGAGCTATAATAGACAAAAAGACCTCCACAAATCGATGATAATAACTTGCTAACCCCATGAAACTCCTGATCTCGGTCGCTGTGGTAGGACGAGGCCAACTCTGAACTGCCTCGATCTTCTTGGGATCCACCTTGATACTCTCACCGAATACAACATGCCCCAAGAAAGCCACAGAATCTAACCAGAACTCGCACTTGGAGAACTTAGCATAAAGTTTTTGTTCCCGCAAGGTCTGAAGCATTAACCTCAAATTCTGCACGTTCTCCTCTATACTACGCAAGTAGATCAATATGTCATCAATAAAGACAATAACAAATGAGTCAAGATATGTCCTAAGCACCTGATTCATCAAATCCATAAACACCACCGGGGTGTTAGTCAAACCGAAGGACATCACTAGAAATTCATAGTGCTCAAATCTAGTCCGGAAAGCCGTCTTCGGAACAACTGAAGCACCAATCTTCAGCTGATGATACCCGAATCTCAAGTTGATCTTCAAGAACACTCTAGAACCCTATAGCTGATCTAACAAATCATCAATGTGCGACAATGGGTAATTATTCTTAATGGTGACTTTGTTCAGCTGGTGGTAATCAATGCACATCCGCATACTTCCATCATTATTCTTCACAAATAACACTGATGCGCCCCAAGGGGACACGCTTAGCCTGATGAACCCCTTCCCAAGTAACTCTTGAAGCTTATCCTTCAACTCCCTCAGCTTCTTTGGATCCATGCGATAAGGCGAAGTAGAGATAGGTTGGGTTCCTGGCAACAAATCAATGCCAAAATCGATATCCTGATATGGTGGTATACATGTTAGATCAGCAGGAAATACATCAAAAAAATATCGTACCACTGACACTGAATCTAATGTGGGAGTCTCTGCAGTAGTATCCCGAACAAAGGCCAAATAGGCCAAACAACCCTTCTCGACCATATGTCGAGCCTTCAAGAAAGAAATAACCCGACTGGAAGTACCAATAGATGAACCCCTCCACTCTAGGGAAACTCAGGCATCGCCAAGGTAAAAGTATTGGCATGGCAATCAAGAATGGCTGGCACATATACAACCAGTCCATGCCCAGGATAACCTCGAAATCAACCATATCGAGCAATAGAAGATCCGCTCTGGTCTCACAACCGCAGAAAGTCACTACATAGGACCGGTAGACCCGATCTACAATGATAGAATCACCCACTGGCGTGGACACATATACAGGAACACCCAAGGACTCACGAGATACATCTAGATAAGGAGAAATAGAGAAGAGACATAGGAATAAGTAGACCCTGGATCAAATAGTACTGAAGCATCCCTACAGCAGACAGAAATAGTACATGTGATCACTACATCGGAGGCGGTGGCCTCTGGCCTTGGGGGGGAGGGGGAAGCAAAGAATCTAGCGAGAGTGCCACCTAACCGGCCTCCACCTTTAGGGCGGCCCCTAACCACCTGCCCTCCGCCTCTGGCCGGGAGGGTGGGGGGACGGTGCGGTAATCATGGGACGATGGTCCTGCTGCACTACCTTGACCCAAAGTCTGTGATAAAACCTCTTCATGTGGACCAACTCCCCGCACTCAAAATAACCCCTCTGAGTGGTGAACTGCTGACTCAAAGTCTGGCTCTGATATCTAGGATACCCACTAGAGGAACCCTGAATAGCTGGCAGACGAAAAGTACTCTCTGGGATAGCACTGAAGTAGGATCGTGTTGGGGAACTCCGAGAAGGTGATGGTGATGAATACATAGGTCTGCTAGACTGGCCTCTCATGAATTGACCTCTGTCCCACATACGGGGCGCCACTGGATCCACCATAATGCCGAGGCCGCCTATCCCTCGGCGTAAACTCTCTATTGCGGTTGCGGATATTCTCGATCCTCCTAGCTATCTCCATAACCTAAAAGAATTGAGTCCCCATCTTTGCCTCACAGGCCATAGAAACCTGAATCTCAGGGTGTAAACCTATAATAAATCTCGGCACCTTCTCTTCATCCGTGGGGAGTACAATAGCTATATGACGAGACAAGTCAGTGAATCTCGCCTCGAAGTCGGTCACAGACATATGACCCTAATGTAGCCGCTCAAACTGACCCAAAGCTCCTCTCTCTCTGAATATGGTATGTACTTCTCTAAGAACAGATGCATAAACTGATCCCAAGTCAAGGGAGGTGAACCTGCTGGGCTTCTCTAGAGGTAAGCCTGCCACCGTCTGCGGGCCTTGACCTCAAGCTGAAATGTGGTGAAGTCAACCCCGTTGGACTCTAATATTCCCATGTTACGTAGCCTCTCCTTGCACCGGTCAATGAAATCAGGTGGGTCCTCTAAGCACTCACCCCAAAGATAGGAGGACAAAGCCTAGTCCATCTGTCCAGCCACTTCTGCTGCTCAACAGTCGCGGCTGGTCTAGGCTCTGGCATAACTGCTGCAACTAGCTAGGCCCCGCCTACAGTTAGTGCACTTGTGGTTTGATAAACAGCTGCAACATGCCCTAAAGCCTGAGCGGTAGGGGTCTGTGCTCCCCCTCCCACCTGAGATATGGCTGGATCTGTAGGAAATAGCCCGGCCTGAGTCATAGAATCCATAAATCGAAACATACGACCCATGACCTCATGGAAGCTCAGTGAGGTCATAAAATCCGTTGGGGCCGGCTCAATTGCAGGTACCTCATCCTGCTCCTCAATAACAGGATCCTCCACTGGATCCACTAGTGGTACTAATGGATCAACTCTAGGACGTCCTCGTCCTCTCCCAGGAGGTGTGGCTTTCCCTCGGCCTCTGCCTCTGCCTCTGATAACCGGGGGAGCAGCCCCTCTGCCGCCGAGTGAAGCTGTAGTGCGCGTTCTCACCATATGTGAGAGAATAAGAGAAAGGTGATTAGCACAACATCAACTGCACGATTGGATATGCATAAGAGAAATTTCCTAATACACTATAGCCTCTCGAAGATAAGTACGGATGTCTCCGCACCGATCCGCATAACTCTACTAGGCCTACTCATGACTCGTAAGACCTATGTGAACCTAGAGCTCTGATACCAAGCTATCACGACCTAGAACCTATAATAGGTTGCGAAGATGCCTAATGCTACCGTTAGGCAAGCCAATACGAGAACCTACAATTTAGTACAGAAGTGTAGCATGAGTACGTAAATTAATGCGTACCCAGTAAGTATCTAGTCTAAGCTTGAAGAAGTAGTGACGAGGGGTCGACTTGACACTTACTAGTGGTCAAATAATTAAATACTTAAAATAGACATGTATGAATTGCAACAAGTAGCAATAAAACAGATAAACTTAATAGTAAATTTCCAAACATGGATCAATATAAAATTATTAAAATGTCATAACCGGCCCAGAAGGCACGAATTCTGCTGATATCAAAACCAAATCAAGTGTCAAAGTATTAAGCACAAGTCTGCCAAGGCGAACGGCCCGATCCCATAGGAATGGTAATACACAGTATTACCGAGGCGAACAGTCTGATCCCGTAAGAATAGTGTTACCATACTGCCAAGGAAAACGACCCGATCCCATAAGAGTAATTTACAACACTGCCAAGGCGAATGACTCAATCCCATTAGAATAGAGAAACTACCTCACTTGCGAAAGTACATGCAAGTCGAGAAGACACGGATCTATTGCTCATAAAATATTCCACAATTTTCTAAAGTAAGAGACTCATTTCAATATTTTATTCTAACCTCGTATCCTGTCATAATTTAAGAAAATCAAATACACAACGTAAATACAAGTAGCAAATTTAAGGCATGATGTGAAACTAAGTCTATCCGGACATAACACAGATATAGCTACGTACGGACTCTCGTCATCTCGTGCGTATGTAGCTCACGCAACAATTAACACACCTAAGGGGATAATTCCCTCTTACATGGTTAGGCAATAGACTTACCTCGCTTCCAAACTAACTATTCGGCTTTTAACCTCACTAGAAATTCCCAAACGACATCGAGCAATCCGATACTAGTCAAAAGTCGTACAAACTAATCAATATATACTACAAAGTTCATAATTTAACTACTAAACTAATTTCCTAACCAAATTCGGAAAGTCCATAAAAGTCACCTCGGGCTCACGTGCCTGGATTCCAAAAATATTTGAAGATAAACATTACCCATGACATACGAACTCAAATATATAATATATTCCCAATTCTATGATCAATTTCGTGGTCAAATCCTATTTTTACCAAACCCTAGGTTTCCAACCAAAGCCCACAATTCTCACTAATTTCCAGTTAAAATGTACCTATAATCCATGTATTTAGCTCAAAATTAGGTAAAATTCAGTTACCTTGTGATGCTTGATGAAAATCCTCTCAAAAGAACTCTCAAAACCGGCCAACCCAAGTGAAAATGAGCCAAGTTCCGTATAAAAATCTAATCTGCTCAGGCCTATCCTTCTTCGTGTTCGCGGAAGATGCCTCGCAATCGCAATCGTGAAGGCCAATTTCCAACAGCTGCCCAGATCACGATGACCAATCGCCCCTTCCCTTCGCATTCGCGTTCCATTGGTCGCATTCGCGAAGGCTAATAGCCTTCTGGCCCATCCCATTCCCAACCTTCTCCGCATTCGCGAACAGGCCTATGCATTCGCGGAGGAGGACCAGGTCCTTCTCCGCGCTAGCGATAGCATCATCACATTCATGAATAGTAAAGTCGAGGACTCATCACCAGTCTTCATCGTGATCGCGGGACAACCTTCACGATCGCGAAGTACACCAGCACACCAACAATTTCAGCCAAGTTCAATCATGCTCCGGGTGGTCCGAAACACACCCGAGCCACTCGGGACCCCGTCCAAATGCACCAACAAGTCCATAAATATACTACGGACTTACTCGAAGTCTCAGAACACATAAAATAACACTAGAACCAAGAATCACACCTCAAAACCAAATTTATCAACTTCTAAGCTTCAAACTCATTTCAATTAACTCCGAATGCAATAAAACATACTTAGACAATTCGGAATGACGCCAAATTTTATGCACATATCCTAAATCACAATGCGAACCTATTCCAAGGCTCGGAATCCCAAATGGACATCGATAACACCAAAGTCCACTTCTACTCAAACTTAGGAATTTCTAAAACCTTCAAAATGCTAACTTTCAACAATAAGCGTCGAAAAGCTCACGGTCCACCCGAAACGATCCAAACATATGCCTAAGTCCAAAATTATCATACGAACTTATTGGAACCTCCAAATCATGGTTCCGAGATCGTTTACTAAAAATATTAACTCAAGTCTAACATGGCCACCTTAGGCCATTATTATGGAACTAAGTGTTCTGAATTCAACCCGAACCCTTCCAAAACCAAACCAACCATCCCCGCAGGTCATCAAATAGTAAAAACACATACGAGAAGTGTTAAATAAGAGAACGGGGATCTACTAAGTAAAACGACCAATCGAGTCGTTACAACACTGTACCGATCGACGAACACCCCTAATCACAACTACTATATTTATCAGCTCCCCATCATTTCACCCATTAGACAATTGGTTCGACGGATGCTACTAGTTTATTACTGAAGTTTCTATATAATATATATAGTTCGTATCAGAATTAATGGGTGCTCGAGCATTCAGCACACTCTATGTGAATTTACTCTTATCTATATTATATGATTATATTAAAAGGGAGAAGTCCTAGACTTAAAAGTTAAATTACTTAAATATCCTTTTTATTAAGTTAAATTACTTAAATGTCCTTCTTATTTATCTAAATATTCTATTTTTAAAAAGTAAAAAAAAATGCCTACAAGACAACCTTTCATTAAGAGTCACAACAGTTGACGAAGCATTTTTCGTCTAAAATGAGATGATAAACACGGAGTTAAGGCACCGCTTACTACACAGGCAACAAACAATAGAATATAATAGCACACTGTACACACACAACTATAAACGTAGAGTAAATGTGATTATGAGTATGGAGTCGTTAATCAAGCCGCCAAAAGTAATTACTCTAAGTATGTTTGCGTAAGTCTCATTTTGCTATGTCAATTTTTCATACGTATACTTGGATCTATTAACATTATGCTATTATTTTTTAAAATGATATTTCGTTTTAGATGTTGGATTAATTTTATGTCAAGGTTAGCTAAATTCTAATATTTGATCAATTTGAATTACTTAAATCGTTTTTTAAAACTTAATCACCCTAAATTTTAGAAAAACTCTACGGCTTAGCAACAACGCCAAACCCCCCGCTCCATACGAAGGGTTGCGCTCCTTCCGGACAAGTTTTATTACTCATTGATATGAAGGGATGTACTCGTTTAGAAAAGTTTTAAAATCAGGTTTATATCTCCAACTATTTTTCTTACATCTTTTTTTTGGTTAAAGCTTAAATTTTATTGTCACGACCCAAAATTCATTTAAAGGCCGTGATGGCGCCGGTCACCACGGTCAGGCAAGCCAACCATAATCAATTAACTTAATTACCCATTTTAGTATTTTTGAAATAAAAAATATTCTTCAATGAAATTGTAAAGATAAAACTCATAGAGTAAATGATAAATACTTTTAGCAACTAAATTTCTAAAACAATTCACAACCATTCCCAAAACCCGGTGTCACAAGTGCATGAGCATTTACTAGAAAATTAAAAATAAAATACAGCATTTGTCTAAAATACAAATTAGACAGGAAAATATAATAACTCTGAAGGAGACTCTGTTAGCTGCGGATCGTAATAAGAATGCAGCTCACCTATGTCCCTACAATTATTAACCACACCTCTGCTCCCACAAGGCCTCTATACATATATGTACCTGCACAAGAAAATGTGCAGCAAGTGCAGTATGAGTACGAAAACAACGTGTACCCAGTAAGTATCAAGCCTAATCTCGAAGTGGTAGAGACGAGATAGCCTACTTGGACACTCACTATGTGTCAACAATAATAATTAAAATAAAATTAGAATATTTAAATCAACATGATTCACAGAATTTACAATAATTTATTTAACCAGCGGAAATAATCATATTCCTTCAAATGCAATAATTCTCAATATATTAATTAAATTCCTTAAATTCAAATAATTTTTAATTTATCAATTAATCTTATTTACAGGAATAACAATTAATTCCTTAACAAGCAGGAATAATAATTCATTAAATTTCAATAATTTCCAATTTATCAATTAGCTTCGCAAGCTGAAATAAACTATTAAGGTATCGTGTAATTATTATTATTAAGCACGATTTTTGCCGAGGACGTACGACCCGATCCAGAGTATTTTGTACACTGCCGAGGGGCGTGTGGCACGATCCATAGATGCATCTATCCCGCCGAGGCGTTCGGCCCGCTCCACAAGAAAGGAGAACATTTTTCTTATGTACATCCGGAATGAGAGTATGTTTATTATAAGATAAATTCGAGAGGATAAATAATTTTTTTTAATAATTAATTAATTTAAACAGAAATAAGCATATGAGATTTCCATCTTTTACTATCTCTCACTAACAATTTACGATATATATCAAATAATTTAATTAAATAATGGATACAATTTACACAAGTAATTCATGCTTTGAGTCCTAAACTACCCGGACTTTAGCATTTATAGTTGCTACGCACGGACTCTCATCACCTTGTGCGTACATAGGCCCCACAATTAGCAACAATTATTAATTTAATTCCTTAAGGGGTAATTTTCCCTTCATAAGATTAGACAAGAGACTTACCTCGCTCCGAAGTTCCATAGCCGGCTCCCAAGCCTTTCAAATAATCGACCAATGCCCAATGCTCCAAAACTCGCTTTCGCTTTATTAACATTCACAAGATTTTAATCCTCCTCCGACATCGTAACATTGAGTAAAATGCTCATACGCTACCAACAAATTGATATCTACAATTACAATCCCAATTACAATCAAAATATGACTCAAATATATTTATCAATATCTATTTATGGCTCTCAAGTTGGCTACAAGCCTCCAGCTCAAATAGTCTAATAGATTCACTTACTAGCATATTCAACTTCACTCTTATCATTTAATACCCATTTGAAGTCATCAATGATACTACATTAATTCTCCAACATCGTCAAATTACTATTCATCGTCTTCCTTAACCAACATTTCCAAAACATTCAATTTGGTGATTATTTAGTTGAATACTTCCAACTAAGCAAGAAAATGATTCCATAGGTTCATTTCATCCTTTAATTTCATTTCTAAGAACACTATTTATTTTTCCCTCATTTACTCAAGAATACTATTCATGCCATGAACTAGAGTTTATGAAATCAATTATCCAATCATAACAACTTGAAATATATATTAGAATTACTCTCACCGACTCATAAGAAATGAGCTTGAAGCATTAGTATTACCTTCTTGAAGCTTTCCTTGAAATTCCAATGTTTGGAAAATTTGGTGTTCTTGAACAACTTGAATGATTTCTAGGGATTTCAAAGAATGAAGGATGTTAATACTAGTGTTAATAGGATGTTATTAACTTAAAATATCCAAAACAAACTCACCTTGTATAATTAGTCCTCAAGGTTGAATCCACCATGAAAGAACCAATCCCTAGCTAAAGAAAATTCCCAAAAATGGCTACTGCCCGTGACTGCCTTATATAGGCACGGGTGCTTCAGCGAGTTGTACCGTACGCTGTGTAGGTTGGATCTCGTATTACAAGTTTTGCCCTGCTGGACACGCTTTACTAAAACGTCCATAAGTCCTTGTAGAAATATCCAAATGACGAACGGTTGAAAGCGTTTGAAACTAGACTCGAAGATCTTTCATTTGATAGGTTGTCCACCATATAAATCCTTATATATATATAGTCATACTCGTCCAAAGTTAGGTTTTGTATGTACTCATTTGGAACTTTAGTCTATCCTGCAATTTCCAACTTGATTTAGACTTAGGGCTCTCCTTAGACCCCACATCACTTTTAATATGACTCGTACACTTATTAACATACGAACCTGCTGGAACCTTCAAATCCCGATTCTGGGGTCTATTTTCCTCAAAATATTGACCGAATTCAAACTTGGTCTTTTAAGGCTAACTTAAGGAACCAAGTGTTCCGATTTCAACCCAAACACTTCCAAATCTCGAACCAATCATCCCCGTAAGTCATAAATCATTAAAAATATATTTGGGTAGTTTTTTTAGGGGAACGGGGTTCTAAAAGTCGAAACGACCGATTGGGTCATTACATTCTCTCCCACTTAAATATACGTTTGTCCTTGAACGTGATTGTTTTGGAGTTGTCCAAAATCATTGTTTAATACTTCGAGCACCTACCCGTGCTACCACAACCGATTGAGCACATTAGCTCGAGCTAATCTGAAGATTCTCCCCTTCATTTAGGCAATTAAGCCTTAGAGCCCAATTCTAACATCCAGATTTTTCCACCATGCATGTTTCCAACCTATGAACATCGTATCAATCACTTCATGATGCATCAATACAGGATTGCATACCTTTGTTGAATTTAGACCATGCACCACATCATTCACATGGCCATAATAAAATCCTCCGATAACAATAGCCAAAATTCCATGAATCTGATGTTCACAACACACCTCATGATACATATAAGTCTTGTTCCAACTCTTGAAATGCTTCCACGATAGAAGAAATGTGTAGAAATTCATAACCAACTGCCGAGTCAACAAATTATTGAGTCTCTCCTACTGACTAGAATCATCACCCCATTATAACCAAATAGTGGTATTTGCTCTTTATTATATTTCACATAATCCGATCGCCTTGATCCCGGATCCAATATTCTAGTCTCCCCCAGCATGAGCTATTCAGACAATAAGCCACCTCAGACACGGTAAAAAGTGTCATATGACGCCACAATGAGCTAATAAGCTACGGACTCGATTGCGATACATAAGCCTCTGGAAAGGATTACTCAACCCACGTGACTAATTAGACAACTGAAAAGGTGTCATGAACCTTCCTCAGAAAATGGGACACAAAACACACAAAATAGAATATAGGGGACTGTACTCAAAATCACATTGTTGTGGCGTGCAACCCGATCTAAACAATATACCCGTGGCGGCGTGCCACCCGATCTGCACAAAAAGAATCTATAAGAAAATACTTACCGAGCTAGAATGCTCATTACTTACAAAATATCCGAATATCGGACACAAGCACACTCAGTGCATAATACCATCCTTGGAAGGACCGACAACGTCATACGCTACAAAACGCAAGCACAACTAAGGTGTGATATATGATCTGAATCTCGAGAGCCATCCTGCTCACACAACACCATCGCTACGCGGAACCTCAACACATAAGAATTTTATCAAGCCGTTTCATAACTCACACGGCACAATATAGTATTACATAAAATAACCAACGATGAAATGACATACAACGTCTGAATACTCCTCTATAGGGAGCTTTTATGCTGAAATAAACATATCCGGCCTGATGTAGAGCCCGGATTCATATTTAATTCCATCCAGAGACCTCAAGCCGATTCTGATCGCACCATACTAGGCTAATAACCCATCAAGGATCCATAATAACCCTTCAAGGATCCATAATAACCCTTCAAGGATCCATAACACACAAGAACAACCATCATAATCGGAACAAACTTCCACAGTCCATAACCAAATGAACCGAGCACCCTCCAGGCATAAATTCTCGAATCAATGATATTACCACAATCTTCATACTTGGTTTCAATCTTCATTCAATCAAGTGCCTACATGCCACTCTTACACAATCTTTCTGTGAGACACGCTCCAACGACCTTCCGCACCAGGTAACAAGTCTGCACATCCATTCTACCGGTTACTCTAATGTTGTAAAGCATATCAAGAATCCACAAATCAATACACAAGGTCTCATACACCTGACATCGACCTTAGGTTATGCCGAAAATAATACCATCTTACTTTAAATATCTAAATCATTTTCCTACTCATCCGAGCTCATGACATCCTTGTCAACACCGAACCGAAATCTTGAATCCTCAACTTTCGAATTCCATGCTACTTAGTGCACTTAATCACGCAAATGCGCAGGAGTACAAGAATTCCATCATAACTCCCAAACCACTAATAGGGTAAACACTTCATCATATAGAAACCTTCTACTTAACTTATTTCAAGAGAACCATTACAACATGTGACTGAATTTCCATATCCGTAGAAAATACCGGCCTCAAGTAGTGGTCTAAACCACCATAACTCTTCTAGGATCCCCCTACACATAATATGTCATAATATTTGAATTCCTCCAAATAAAATCAATTACGGCGACCGTCAAGCTTCGCACGTACCGCCACAAATCACACGCATAATTCAATGCGCTGAAGGAACTGATCATTGCCACCATCATGCCAATTCAACCATTGTTAGCCGACCCATCTTTTCTCAATTTATTCTCAACTTGCCTTAGAAATAATAATAGCTCCATTCATTACATCACGAACTCAAATCTGCACTCATCCCGAGTGACCTTATTTCACGAAACCACGTTGTTTCAAAACCCACGAATCATCTTATACCCTTCCTTCTGCGCACTTTTACATCTTCAAATGGTATACCCATTCTGATACTTCTTTTATGAATCCGAAGTTATTTTCTTCCGTTTCTCAAATGCTACACCACAACCTGGAGATAACGCAGAGTACTCCAAGCCTCGCTTCATAATCTGCTGCAAAAGCTCGATACTCAACCATACTACGGACTCGAGATCCTTAGGCACCACAATTAAAATTTTTGAACCCTCTAAGACCATTATCGAGAGTCACTTTCTATGACTTGTTCCCAAACATGATCAACACCAAGGCTCTGCTAGCACATGGACACTTTCTCAAGGAAACACCCGACTGTCTCACTTTCTCTGTGCATTACATCTACACGAAGCATAAACTTTGAGTCTTCCAAAAACCTGAATATGAGTCGATAAGGCCAAATATGGCAAACATTCCCCAAATCATTTGCTCAAATAACCACTGATGTTTTCTTCCCTTAGTTGCAATGACCCACCAATACACCGATAACCAGGAACCTCACAAATAGACAACTATGCAATCCAATTGTAGATGGCGGGGCTCTCCCACTTAGCTTAAAGCTACAATTACATAAATACTGGAATCCACCAAGATTCTTTCTTCATCGTTGACATGATTCTGCACACGCAACTCGCCAAATTTTCTCGAAATCCTTCTATTAACCTTTAATAAATACTCCGAACCACTAGCCACATTTACATATTAAATCTCTTACTGGGTAGCCAGTAGAATTTTTCGCAGAAGTTTCGTCAATACCACGCAACCGCTAACCTGCTCACAGGAGATAACCCACCTGTGGAAATTACATGTTGTCATATTCCAACATCGTTGCACTGGTTGCAATTACTACGAAATCAGTAGATCATCCTGAGTCTGAGCTCATTCACCAGCTGCACCAGTCTGTTCACTCCTCATGGACGTCAACTAGAGGTGCAACAATACATTCCAATCTAAAGTCATGTTGTATCCTTCTTCATATCAAGCAACTCTCTTTTGTCACACCAAATCTTCCTCAATATAGCTGCCAATATTCCAAATTAAGCCCGTAGACATAGTCACTATCCACCATGAATCCCAAATCACTTCAAACTTTCCTCAAGCTGTGTAGTTATCCTACC
Source organism: Nicotiana tomentosiformis (assembly GCF_000390325.3). Taxonomy (NCBI): domain Eukaryota; kingdom Viridiplantae; phylum Streptophyta; class Magnoliopsida; order Solanales; family Solanaceae; genus Nicotiana; species Nicotiana tomentosiformis. The sequence continues at coordinate 29,675,029 of NC_090822.1, forward strand.
ACGTACCCCATATGCTACTTTTCTACTCTCCCACTTTGGTCAAACCCTTCTCCTTTAGGCAACTACTCGACTTATGTTTTCTTACACTTGGCTTTCTAGGAACTTAACCAACACAAGACTTGTCCTTTCTCATCCTTCGCTGCCCAGTTGTTGCCTTACTAAAAATTCGTCTCTGTAGCACTTGAACCAATAGCTCGTTACCAGCTTTAGACCTTTCTGACGATCATCCTTCTCGAGACATCAATACTAGGAATGCTGCTTTGATCCTGAATCACTGCACACCGCGATCTCTAATGACTGCTTCCCCTATACAAATTCCTAACACCTCATCGTGAAGGCGAGTTGAAGAAAACCATAACACCGGCGAACCTTAACGCATTTTACAAGGCGATGACACCACATAAAAATTGAGAATTCTACCACACTCGAAAATATCAAGCTTCGTTACTCCATCAACCCCAAACCTGAACATTCATAGTCTAATTGACTTTTCTCCGCTGGAATTAAAACATGGAACCTCTAAATCATGTACTGAGAAAAACCTTCTTTCAAGTCGTTTACTGCCCTAACACATAGACATGCATTCTACCATTACATAAATACTATGCGATAACAACACATGAATCGTCATAACAATCAATGCCAAATCTCAAAATCTTAGATAGTATTGATACTGAACTGAAACAATAGAGCGGCCTTCCGCAAGGCGACGACAATAGCCCAATTAATTACTCAAGGAGAAGCATCCCGCACTACATGTGTAGTACCATTAAAAATTTCTTTGATCCCCAATTTATAACAAGCGCTTCACATCGCATAAGATTGAATAGGAAGGAAATGTAGGCATAAGCCTAAAAGGAATCGAATCGCACGATGAGGAATCAAAAGGGAAGTATTCCTATCAGCACTGTAGCCTCTCGAAGATAAGCACAGACGTCTCCGTACCTATCCGCAAGACTCTACTAGACTTGCTCATGACTCGTGAGACCTAAGTGAACCTAGTGCTCTGATACCATGTTGTCACGACCCAAAATCCAATTAAAGACCGTGATGGCGCCGGCCACCACTGTCAGGCAAGCCAACCATAATCAATTAACTTAATTACCCATTTTAATATTTTTGAAATAAAAAAAATTCTTTACAATGAAATTGTAAAGATAAAACTCATAGAGTAAATGATAAATATTTTTAGCAAATAAATTTGTAAAACAATTCACAACCATTCCCAAAACCCGGTGTCACAAGTGCATGAGCATTTACTAGGGAATTAAAAATAAAATACAGCATCTGTCCATAATACAAATTAGACAGGAAAATATAATAACTCTGAAAGAGACTCTGTTAGCTGCGGATCGTAATATAGAATGCAGCTCACCTATGTCCCCACAATTATTAACCACACCTCTGCGCCCCCAAGGCCGCTATACATATATGTACCTGCACAATAAAATGTGCAGAAAGCGCAATATGAGTACGAAAATAACGTGTACCCAGTAAGTATCAAGCCTAATCTCGAAATGGTAGAGACGAGATAGCCGACTTTGACACTCACTATGGGTCAATAATAATAATTGAAATAAAACTAAAATATCTAAATCAGCATGATTCACAGAATTTACAATAATTTATTTAACCAGCGGAAATAATCATATTCCTTCAAATGCAACAATTCTCAATATATTAATTAAATTCCTTAAATTTAAATAATTTCTAATTTATCAATTAATCTCATTTATAGGAATAACAATTAATTCCTTAACAAGCAGGAATACTAATTCATTAATTCCAAAGATTTTCAATTTATCAATTATCTTTGCAAGCTGAAACAAACTATTAAAGTATCGTGTAATTATTATTTTTAAGCACGATTTCTGCCGAGGACGTACGGCCCGATCCAGAGTGTCATGTACACTGCCGAGGGGCGTGCGGCACGATCCATAGATGCGTCTATCCTGCCGAGGCGTTCGTCCCGCTTCACAAGAAATGAGGACATTTTTCTTATGTACCTCCGTAATGAGAGTATGTTTATTATAAGATAAATTCGAGAGGATAAACAATTTCTTTTAACAATTAATTAATTTAAACAGAAATAAGCATATGAGATTTCCATCTTTTACTATCTCTCACTAACAATTTACGATATATATCAAATAATTTAATTAAATAGCGGATACAATTTACACAAGTAATTCATGCTTTGAGTCCTAAACTACCCGGACTTTAGCATTTATAGTTGCTACGCACGGACTCTCGTCACCTTGTGTGTACATAGCCCCCACAATTAGCAACAATTATTAATTCAATTTCTTATGGGATAATTTTCCCCTCACAAGATTAGACAAGAGAGTTACCTCGCTCAGAAGCTCTATAGCCGGCTCCCAAGCCTTTCAAATAACTCGACTGATGCCCAACGCTCCAAAACTCGCTTTCGCTTTATTAACATTCACAAGCTTTTAATCCTCCTCCGACATCGTAACATTGAGTAAAATGCTCATACTCTACCAATAAATTGATATCTACAATTACAATCCCAATTACAATCAAAATATGACTCAAAAATATTTATAAATATCCATTTATGGCTCTCAAGTTGGCTACAAGCCTCTTAGCTCAAATCGTCTAATAGGTTCACTTACTAGCTCATTCAACTTCACTTTTATCATTTAATACCCATTTGAAATCATCAATGATACTACATTAATTCTCCAATACCGCTAAATTACTATTCATCGTCTTCCTTAACCAACATTTTCAAAACATTCAATTTGGTGATTACTTAGTTGAATACTTCCAACTAAGCTAGAAAATGATTTCATAGGTTCATTGCATCCTTTAATTTCATTTCTAAGAACACTATTTATTTTTCCCTCATTTTCTCAAGAACACTATTCATGCCATGAACTAGAGTTTATGAAATTAATTATCCAACCATAACAACTTGAAACAAATATTAGAATTACTCTCACCGACTCATAAGAAATGAGCTTGAAGCATTAGTATTACCTTCTTGAAGCTTTTTCTTGAAATTCCAATGTTTGGAAAATTTGGTGTTCTTGATCAAGTTGAAAGATTTCTAGGGATTTCAAAGATTGAAGGATGTTAATACTAGTGTTAATTGGATGTTATTAACTTAAAATATCCACAAAAAAACTCACCTTGTATTCTTAAGTAGTCCCCAAGGTTGAATCCACCATGAAAGAACCAATCCCTAGCTCAAGAAAATCCCCAAAAATGGCTGCTGCCCGTGACTGCCTTATATAGGAATGGGTGCTTCAACGAGTTGTACCTTACGCTGTGCAGGTTGTACCTCGTATTACAAGTTTTGCCCTGCTGGACACCGTTTACTAAAACGTCCATAAGTCCTTATAGAAATATCCAAATGATGAACGGTTGAAAGCGTTAGAAACTAAACTCGAAGAGATTTCATTTTACACCATATAAATCCTATATATATATATATATATATATATATATATATATATATATAGGCATGCTCGCCCAAAGTTAGGTTTTGTGTGTACTCATTTGGAACTTTAGTCTATCATGCAATTTTCAACTTGATTTAGACTTAGGGCTCTCCTTAAACCCCACATCACTTATAATATGACTCGTACACTTATTAACATACGAACCTACTGGAACCTTCAAATTCCGATTCTGGGGTCGTGTTTTCTCAAAATGTTGACCGAAGTCAAACTTGGTCTTTTAAGGCTAACTTAAGGAACCAAATATTCCGATTTCAACCCAAACACTTCCAAATCTCGAACCAACCATCCTCGTAAGTCATAAATCATTAAAAATACATTCGAGGAATTTTATTTAGGGGAACGGGGTTCTAAAAGTCGAAACGACCGGTTGGGTCATTACATTCTCTTCCATTTAAATATACGTTCGTCCTCGAACGTGCTAAGGACTATTTCGGAGTTGTCCAAAATCACTGTTTAACACTTCGAGCATCTACCCGTGCTACCACAACCAATTGAGCACATTAGCTTGAGCCAATCTGAAGATTCTCCCATTTATTTAGGCAATTAAGCCTTAGAGCCCAATTCTAACATCCAGAATTTTCCACCATGCCTGTTTCCTACCTATGAATATCGTATCAATCACTTCACGATGCATCAATATAGGATTGCATACCTTTGTTGAATTTAGACCATGCACCACATAATTCACATGACCATAATAAAATCCTCCAATAACAATAGCCAAAATTCCACGAATCTGATGTTCACAACACACCTCATGATACATATAAGTCCTGTTCCAACTCTTGAAATGCTTCCACGATAGAAGAAATATGTAGAAATTCATAACCAACTGCCGAGTCAACAAATTATTGAGTCTCTCCTACTGACTAGAATCATCACCCTATTATAACCAAATAGTGGTATTTGCTCTTTATTATACTTCACATAATCCGATCGCCTTGATCCCGGATCCAAAATTCTCGTCTCCCCCAGCATGAGCTACTCAGGCAATAAGCCACCTCAGACATGGAAAAAAGCCTCATATGACGCCACAATGAGCTAATAAGCTACGGACTCGATTGCGATACATAAGAAAAACGAACTCTGGAAAGGAGTACTCAACCCACGTGACTAATTAGACAACTGAAAAGGTGTCATGAACCTTCCTCAAAAAATGGGACACAAAACATACAAAATAGAATATAGGGGACTGTACTCAATATCACACTGTTGCGGCATGCAACCCGATCCAAACAACATACCCGTGGCGGCGTGCCACCCGATCTGCACAAAAAGAATCTATAAGAAAATATTTACCGAGCTAGAATGCTCATTACTTACAAAATATTCGAATATCGGACACAAGCACGCTCAGTGCATAATACCATCCTTGGAAGGACCGACAACGCCATACGCTACAAAACGCAAGCACAACTAAGGTGCGATATATGATCTGAATCTCGAGAGCCATCCTGCTCACACAACACCATCACTATGCGAAACCTCAACACATAAGAATTTTATCAAGCCGTTTCATAACTCACACGGCACAATATAGTATTACATAAAATAACCAACAACGAAACGACATCTAGCGTCCGAATACTCCTCCATAGGGAGCTTTTATGCTGAAATGAACACATTCGGCCTGATGTAGAGCCCGGATTCATATTTAAATCCATCCACAGACCTCAAGCCGATTTTGATCGCACCATACTAGGCTAATAACCCGTCAAGGATCCATAATAAACCTTCAAGGATTCATAACACACAAGAACAGCCATCATAACCGGAACAAACTTTCAGAGTCCACAACCAAATGAACCGAGCGCCCTCTAGGCATAAATTCTCGAATCAACGATATTACCACAATCTTCATACTTGGTTTCAATATTCACTCAATTAAGAGACTACATGCCACTCTTACACAATCTTTCCGTGAGACACGCTCCAACGATCGTCTGCACCAGGTAACAAGTCTGCACATCCATTCTACCGGTTACTCTAATGCTGTAAAGTATATCAAGAATCCACAAATCAATACACAAGGTCTCATACACATGACATCCACCTTAGGTGATGCCGAAAACAATACTTTCTTACATTAAATATCTAAATCCTTTTCCTACTCATCCGAGCTCGTGACATCCTTGTCAACACCGAACCAAAATCTTGAATCCTCAACTTTTGAATTCCATGCTACTTAGTGCACTTAATCATGCAAATGCGCAGGAGTACAAGAATTCCATCATAACTCCCAAACCACTAATAGGGTAAACACTTCATCATATAGAAACCTTCTACTTAACTTATTTCAAGAGAACCATTACAACACGTGACTCTAGAGACAGGTTTTACACCACCTGGTCTTTGGACTCTAGAGACAGGTTTTACAAAAATAACCAAAGATAATAGCTACTGTCCATCTATTGACCTCATAGTAGCTAATGTAGGCTAACCAGCTAATAGCTATCAATGTATTCTACTGCTATAGTTACTCTTATTACACAATCAGGTAGGGTAACTATCTGGTCTTTCTAGTACTTGTTTTCACTTGCTTTGTCTTTTTCCTACTATGTGCACTTGTAGGATCATTTCTCTGATTCTATCATTGCTATCTCGATTGATTTGTTGGAATCTTCTGCTGCTCCTTTCTGTCCAAATTTGGTACACTGCTGCTGCAAATAGGAACCTCGTGATCTCTCCAATAGATTGTCTGCTATTTATTCTCTGAGATAGCCATATAACTTCATCTTCCCACTGATGTAATTTCCTGTTGATGTTCATCCATTTCAATAGTTTGCCCCAAATGTCCTTAGAGTATGAACATTCAAAGAATAAGTGGCTATGTGTCTTAGTTTGTCACGACCCAATTTCACCTATAGGTCGTGATGACGCCCAACACTACAGTTAGGCAAGCCAACTAGTAATTTAAACATACATCAATTATTTTCAGAATAATTTTTTAAGTAAATTTATTATTTTACTAGCAATATTAAAGAAAATAGAAAAGATGCCAATTAATTTAAATCCAAGAAAAAGAAAAAAAAAGTAATCAACTCCCAATTCTACCAATATGTGTGCCAAGACCTGGTGTCACAAGTGTATGAGCATCTATTAGATTATACAAAGCTCCAAATATTATCTGAAATAAAATAGACAGAATGCAAATACAAGAAGAGGCATTGGTAGCTACATAACGGCTAAAAAAGGCAGCTCACCACTAGGCCTCAGGATAACACGGGTGTGCGATGATAGGGCCCCCACTAGTGCCTGCCTCAGATCCTGCACAAAAAGTGTAGCAAGTGTAGTATGAGTACGTAAACAACGTGTACCCAGTAAGTATCAAGCCTAATCTCGAAGAGGTAGAGACGAGATGGCCAACTTTGACACTCACTATGGGTCAATAATAATAATTAAAATAAAACTAAAATATCTAAATCAACATGATTCACAGAGTTAACAATAATTTATTTAAACAACAGAAACCATTTAATTTCTTCAAATACAACAATTTCCAATATATTAAATAGATTCACAAGCTGCAATTAAAATACCAAGATATCGTGTAATTATAAATTTTATTAGGCACGATTTCTTCCGAGGTCGCACGGCCTGATCCAGAGTATCGTGTACTGCAGAGGGACATGTGGCACGATCCATAGATGCATCTATCCTGCCGAGGCGTTCAGCCCGCTCCACAAGAATGGAGGACATTTTCTTATATACCTTCGGAAGGAGACTATATTTATTAGAAGATCAATTCGAGAGGATGAATAATTTATTTTAATAATTAATTAATTTAAACAGAAAATTAAGCATATGAGATTTTCATCTTTTAATATTTTTCCCTAACAATTCACAATATATACCAAATAATTTAATTAAATAATGGATACAATTTACACAAGTAATTCATGCTTTGAGTCCTAAACTACCCGGACTTTAGCAGTAATAGTTGCTACACACGGACTCTCGTCACCTCGTGCGTACATAACCCCCACAATTAGCAATAATTATTAGTTTAATTACCTATGAGATAATTTTCCCCTCACAAGATTAGACAAAAGACTTACCTCAACTTGCTCCAATTTAATCCACTAGAAGTCCTTTTCCATGATTATCCAACTCTGTCTAGCTTGAATCTAGTCAAATTAATTCGATACAATCACTAAAAATTATAGGAATCAATTCCATTATCAATTATTACTATGTATTGGACTGTCATCGTTTGGTTTATTCAAGTAGGGTACGTTTTCTATTTTTTCTTTTTTATTGCTTGCTTTTTTCCTCTATTCTGTTTGGAATAAAATTGAAGTAAATTTCTCAAGATATTCTTGTGTTCTGCTACATTTTTCTTTTTTTTACTAATTCTTGATACCATGATGCCTTCTAAAGTTACATGGCAACTGTCCATATATATTTGAAGAGAATAATTTTGTAAAGACATATGTAAGTTATGATTCCTCCTTTATACCATGATGCGTGCATCTATGAACGCAAATGCGCATACCATGATGCGTGCATCATTTCACTACAATATATAGCCTTCTTTGATTAAGAATTCATCTGTATTTCATCTTATTAAATAAAATTATACTAAGAAAAATATTTTGATGATTATTTTTGTGAGAAATATTTTATCTTAGAAATCAAGTTAATGTTATAGTGATACCATTCATAAAGGTGGCAAATTTCACAGATGATCATATAACTATGACTTTGTTTTTTTTTACCAAAGTCATATAACTTTGTTTTCTCACATAAAAATCATAAAGCTTTTACTAACTCACACAAAAATATTTTCTGTATTTATTTTTAGCAAATATACCACTAAGCAGGTTGCCTAGTGGCTAATATATATAAAATCCCAAAACAAATGGGTCCAAGCCTTACAAGGTGTCCAAACCAATGTAAAAGATGTAAACTATTACTAGCTAGTACTATGAATAATAAAACAAATACTAATGATCTAGCTATTACAAAGTAGGAGGATGTATGCTTCCATATCCATATAGTGCAAGTGAATCCAAAGTCCAAGGGCAATAACCAAGTAGCACCTCTAATGCTCTCACCAGACGCCAGGTTATGCATTCCATAGGACAAGATTCCAATGGACAAGGCAAGTGTGGATTCAAAACAAGTACACTATTGTATTGAAGCTATCCGGAACTGCCAAACACATGTGTTGATTCAGCTTGAACTCTTCAGTCCTTATATCCCTTTTCCAATTAAAGTATTCCTCAGTATTATTAGATAAGAGACTAACTGGCAAGTACCAAAGATATTCATGTTTAACTCTGGCCATTGCTGATTGCTTGCAAGATAAGTGTCATGTATTGCCTTCTCATCTCCATACTGATCGTGAAAGCACACTAATACCACTGGAGAATGGTCGAACAATATACAACATGATAGAAATAGATTGTAACGACCCGCCCGGTTATTTTGAGTATTACAATCTCATTTTCTTTATTTACTGCTCAATTTATGTCTTACATTTATTTTATGACTTACCGGGTTTATTGGTTCGGGTCCAGAAGGATTTCGCAGTAAAATGAAATACTTAGTCTAATAATTAAAAAAAATTAAGTTGGAAAGGTTGACCGGATATTGAGCTATGTGTAAATGACCTTGGATTTGAATTATGATGATTCCAATAGCTCTGTATGGTGATTTTGGACTTAGAAACGTGTCCAGAAAATTATTTGGAGGTCCGTAGTGGAATTAGACTTAAAATGGTGAAAGTTGCATTTTTGAGAAGTTTCACCGGGGGTTGACATTTTGATATTGGGGCCGGAATCCGATTCTGAAAATTGGAATACCTCTATTATGTCATTTATGACTTGTGTGCAAAATTTAAGATTAATCGAACTTGATTTGATAGGTTCCGGTGTTGTTTGTGAAAACTTGAAATTTCAAAGTTTATTAGGCATGAATTGGGGTATGATTCTTAGTTTTAGCGTTGTTTGAGGTGATTTGAGGGTTTGACAAAGTTCGTATGATATTTTAGGACTTATTGGTGTATTTGGTTGAGGTCTCGGGGGACTCGGATAAGTTTCAGATGGTTAACGGGTTGGATTTTGGACTTGAAACTCTGCTGGAATATTTATGATGCACCATCTGGTTTCCTTCATCGTGTTCGCGAAGAGGAACTGAGAGGCTGGCAATATTGGCTCTTTGCGTTCGCGAAGAGAAGGACGCGTTCGCGAAGGTGGACAGGGTGTGCATCGCGAACGCGAGAGGTGTTACGCATTTGCGAAAAAGAGAGGAAGCAGCTGAGGACCCCAAGCAATTGGTCTATGCATTAGCATAGAAGGAATTGAGGCAGAGGCACTTTGTGCTTCGCGAACGCGAGGGGTATGTCGCGTTCGCGAAGGAGGAATTTGGACGGGAACAATTTTGTGATTCGCGAACGCGAGGAACTGACCGTGTTCGCGAAGAAGAAAAGCATGGGCAGTGAGTTTAAGTTTTGAAAATGGAACTTCGTCCCATTTTCCATTTTTGACTGATTGGAGCTTGGGAAGAGGCGATTTTCGGGATTTTTTCAAGGAATATAATGGGGTAAGTTTTCTTAATATACATTTCACACTCAGTCATATTCGTCTATTGTGAGGATATTTATGGGATCGAGTTGCGCGCCGCAGCAGGCCATATTGGCTTTATATATATTATTCTTATTCTGGATCGGTGCTTCCCGCCTGCAGCAGGCCAAAAATGGCTTTATACATTATTATTATATGGATCGGGGCTGCCCGCCTGCAGCAGGCCTTATAAGCTTTACTATCATTTGGATCGGGGCTGCCCGACTGCAGCAGGCCTTATAGGCTTTACTATTTTATGGATCGGGGCTGCCCGCCTGCAACATGCCTTATAAGCTTTATTATTATACGGATCGGGACTGCCCGCCTGCAGTAGGCATGTCGGCTTTATATCACGCTTGGGATGAAGGAGCCCCTCCAAAGTCTGTACATACCCCCGGTGAGTGTAGATAATTATATATATTCGGGATGGACTTCCCAGGGCATGGACTTGCCTTACTTACGATGATTATATATATATATGGGATGGAGTTTCCCAGGGCATGGACTTGCCTTACTTATTTATATTGTAATGAATTTACTTAGACATGGATCTTGTCCATATCATTTACATTTGGGGATAAATTACCCCAGGGATGGATTGGCCTTATACGGTACTGAGTGACTGACTGTCAGTCGATGTGTATATTTATACGGGTTGGAACGCCCCTGGGATGGCTTGGCCATAAACTGTACCGAGTGACCGAATAATATGTGACCAGTATTTACATGAGGTCTTTCTACTGGGATGTCATATTCCTCATATCATGCAGTATTGATCTATTTCACTTATACTGAGTTTAACTATTGAACTTGAAAGCATGCCTACATTTTTGTACCATTATTTATACTGGACTGTACCTGCGGAGCACATCACTACTTTCAGCCCAGAGATTAGTCTTGTTACTTATTGAGTTAATGTACTCATACTACACTCTGTACCTTGTGTGCAGATCAAGGTGCTTCCGGACACGGCGGCAGTTAGACCTCAGTGTGTTACCAGTTGGAGACTATCAGGGTAGCTTCCTGGCGTCCGCTGACCTTGTCTCTCTTTCCTTCGGTTATTGTACTGTTCTATACTTTCAGACAATGGTTTTTATCAGTCAGACATTATATTCATATTATATGCTCATATACTTAGTGACACCGGGTTTTGGGAGTGTTATATATGTATTTGTGAGATTTCTTCCACTGAATTTAATTATTTTGTTTTCAAATTTAAACGATATGGTGGTTTATTAAGATTGTGGAATTGCCTAGAATTGAGATAGGCGCCATCACGACTGGAGAGATTTTGGGTAGTGAAAAGTTGGTATCAGAGCCTAGGTTACATAGGTCTCACGAGTCATGAGCAAGTGTCTAATAGAGTCTTGCGGATCGGTATGATGATGTCCATACTTATCTTCGATAGGCTACAGGGCATTTAGGATATATACTTCCTATCTTTCTTTCCTTATCATGCAAAATTTATTTAGCTTGAGACATAACTCTTTGAATTCCTTCCACGTATTCGTAACGTGAGAGCTCGGTATCAGCTGTGCATCACCGGCATGTGATTCTATGAACGAGGTTCGAGATATGTATTTTGTGTTTTGGTGATGGGCCAGTCTGGAGGACTTGAGGCCATGTGCAGACCACTATTTAAGCTCGGTAGCTTCAGTTGTAACTTGCACATTTGGACTCAGATGTCCGGTAATGTCCCTACGAGGGGAATTTGCGGCTCGATAAGTGGTGGAATGGCTTTGTGATGAGTATGATGAAACTGCTGGATGTGTTAAGACGATTTGAATGTGACCAAAAGAGTTTCCTTGAAATGTAAAGGAAGGCCATTGTATGCTTGATTTTTGTTTTGATGTGACGTATAAACTCGAGAACTAATGTTTTGGATGATCTTTCACGTTATTAAATTTTGGGACAAATTAAATTCTCATGCCTTGTTGGTGAGTTCAGACTCAGAAAGATTAAGTGATTGTGTAGTAGTTGTGGCTGTGAAATGGGTATAAAGAGATGTCAGTTGAGGCTTAAGCAGGTGGGTTATAACCTGTGAGGTGATCTACAGATGTGTGATTTTTATGATATTGTGTGGAGGATTTCTTATCCATCAGTGGGTTATATTTGTGAGATTTGAGTTGGGATCGGTTGTAATAGTTGACCTGACTATCACAAGGGTGAATGCGAGATTTGCAGATAATTTGAAGTATTAGATGGTTTGCATTACAGGAACACATGACGGATTTAGTTGAATCTCATTGCGGTATTATGACGGTAATAGAGTATGGATATCGTGAGTTATCGAGTGTTTAAATTTATGGCTTTGAGCCAAGTGGGAGAATCTGCTAATGACAATTCAATTCATGGTTATGTGTCAAATTTTTTTTTTGGTCTGAGGTATACTTGGGAATCAGTGATGACTTGTAGAGATGGAGTTCGAGAATAACTCCAGTAAGGAAATTTCTGGATACGGGTTATAGAAATTTAGGAATATAGGAAAATCATGGGATGAGTAAGCTGTTATTTCTGAAGGATGTAGCGTGCACAGAGTATGAATTTGATCGGTGGTATTAAGGCAGGGTTACTTCTTTGAGTGGTACTGTGCTAATGGGGCACATATCTTTTAGCCCATATGGGCGGTGCAATTTAGATTTGAACAAAGTGGGTGACTCTCGAGAAGGTGCTAATGGATTCAAAAAAATGTATAAGTGGTATTGAAATTTTTTTGGATTTGTATATCGCTAGAATCAGTTATTTACATTGGATGGTGTTGGAAATTGCGGTAAGTCTGTACGACTATGGATTCTACATTTCGGTATAAGGAAGGTAAGAAGAAAATTTTTAAATTCACATAAGGTATTTTCAGAGTGAGTGTTACGGTTGTGATATATATGGAGGTGCTTAAGAAGAATACAGTGGCTCATGGGCCTTAGGGCGATGTGATATTGTGTTAGGATGTCTTTTAGTGAGCTTTGGGTAAGGATCGTTGCGTTCTGACAAGGAGCATTATCAACTTGAGGCTAATTCATAAGAAACTCGGAGAAAATAGGACAAATGGGTAACATGTTGGATCAATATGGTAATTGTATGCTCGGTTCTTTTGGTTCTTATGATGAGGTGGGGCTTTACGGGTGTTTTGTGGCAATACTTTCAGATTTGGCAACCTGTGTGGCTTGGTCGAGTTAGAGGAATTCAGTTCTGATAGCTTAGTCATATGCAAATGGATTTCAAAGTGTTCTTAATGGTTTATACCATGGTTTGAGCCGGATATTTCCTACCGGTGTGGGGAACGTGTTGTGTATTGTGGCTTCCTCCTGGAAAGAAGCAAGAGAAAGGTTTCTAACTAATAGGGTATGTAAATTGTTGGTGACTCAAAGATGATAACGAGATTCTTGTGCTTGTCACATGATGGCATGATAGATGCGGTGTGTTATGCGGGATTAAAATCTACATATACGAGGTGACAGTTTAGTCTTGAAGGGAAGGTACCGAATTTTGGACAACATGGTCAGTTCAAATATTTAAATGATTGTTATAACTGCTCGGTAATCCTTGAGAAGGGTGCGCATTTCAAAAGGCGCATTGTGTTCTGACTTTCGGATGTCATCGGTATTGCAATACTCACCTAGTTAATATACTACCGATATACAAGTTATTGATATGTGGCATAGAGGAATTATGGGAATATTCCTAGTGGGATGATCGTGCATGAAGGATATGATAGCCATGCGAGTGCTGGAGTTGTGATCAATTATGATGTTCATGTGTACTTATTTGATTGTTCCTGTATAATATGCTTGAATTAAAGGCTTGTGACCATGCGAGGCGGTGATAAGTGGGGATTTTAACCTATTATTTGCCCTCATTTACTTGTGTTTTAGGCCAAAAATGCTTGAATGTATACCCGGAAACTAATGAAATATGCTTGCTTGCAGGAATTGTTCAAAATGAGGCAAAGGAATCAAAATCAACTCACAAAGGAGTCAAAAGTTGAACAAAAACTAAGGCTGGGCAAAGAGGTCTGAAGCGCGGACCGCACAAATATTATGCGACCGCGAAAGCCATGATGCGGCCACGGTCAAAATAACGCGGTATGTGAGAGGGAGATCCAGAGAGTGATTTTTAGGCTAAATGATGAGTGCGGACCGCACCATAAATATGCGGCCGCGAAAGTCCCTGTGCGCCCGTGATTGAAATTATGCGGACCGCGATGACTGAGATTCAGAGAGCTGACAACTTGAGCAAAAGAGAGAAGTGCGGACCGCACCAGAATTGTGCGGCCGCAGAATTCCTTGTGTGGCCGCAATCGAAATTATGTGGTAGGGCAAAAGGAATAACTAGAGACAGACCCAAAAGAGAAGAACATGGACAACATCAGAATTATGCGGCCGCGAAAGCAAGAGTGCGGCCGCACTCAGAATTACGCGGCCGCACAACCTCCACAGGGGCATTTTTATCCGATATTTTCAGCTTAGTATAAATAGATCTTTTTGTCATTTTTAGGTTATGTCAGTTTATGTTATATTTTGTAGATGGCTGACTTTTCTGTTTTCGGATATTTTGTTTTAGATTCTCTTCTTAACATTAGATTTTCATTCCATAAATTAATATCATGGATTTTATCTTCATTTCATCTTTATTTTCTGTTATTTCCATGAGTATCTTGTCACGAACCGAAATTCCCACCTTCGGACCATGATGGCGCCTAACATTTTACTTGCTAGGCAAGCCAACGTTAGAATAATATTAGCCATTTTTTAAATAATTTTTAAATTTATTAATAACAAAGAACAATTGCGGAAGTAAGGTCTAAAATGTAGTGAATAATCAATAAAATTAACGGTGTCTAAATACCATCCTAGAATTATGTGTCACAAGTGCACGAGCATCTAGAATAATACAAATAAAGGTATGAATAAAGTAAAGCTATCTGAAAGAAATTACACATCTAAATTAAGATAGACGGGGACTTCAGAACTGCGTACGCTATGCAGTTATACCTCAGGTCTCCTCTGAGTAGCTGAAATCTGAGCAAGTCTATGGTATGCCACTGGAACCAACTTCGAAATCTGTACAAGAAGTGTAGAGTGTAGTATCAGTATAACCGACCCTATGTATTGGTAAGTGCTGAGCCTAACCTCGACGAAGTAGTGACGAGGCTAAGGCGGGTCACTTACATTAACATGTGCGCAATATTAGTAAAACAACAATAATAGAACTAAATCAGGTAACTCATTTTTAATTGTTGAAGCCAACTCAGCAGTCATAATCAATTATTATTTCAATCAATTTCCATTCCAGCATGCAACCCGTTTTCACAATATATTCATTTTCAACTCTCCGATATATTTATTTAATCAAGTATATATATAGAATTTTAAATAAGTCTGTTGTGGCGTGTAACCCGATCCTCCAATATTGACTTTTAAATAAGTCTATTGCGACGTGCAATCCGATCCCCCAATATATATATATAATTGCTTTTATTTCCGTTGCGGCGTGCAACCCGTTCGACCAATATAATTTTAAACAACTCATAATTGTAATAAAAATTACTCCAATAAATATCACGTTCAATGAGAAACTATTAAGCATCAAGGCACACAATAATTATAATTTATTTATGAACAAACAATGGCAATTAGCAATTAATTATGAAAATCGTGGAGAAAATAGGCAGTTTAATACTTAATATGCTAAATGTCAAGTAGCAACTGATATACATAATTCAAATAAGCATGTAGCAATTATTACAGAAATTCAAGAATTAATATTTGATAAGGAATTATGAGTGAAACAATTAATATAATAATTCATTCATGATTTAAAACGATTTATTATTTTCAATAATTATGCAAATAATTAATTTGACGACATATAGACACTCGTCACCTCGCCTATACGTCGTTCACATGCAATTCACATAACAAATAATTTAAGGGTTCTATTCCCTCAAATCAAGGTTAACCACGACACTTACCTCGTTTTGAAAATTCCAATCAATTACTCGACCAAAGCTTTTCCTTTTAAATTTGTCTCCAAAAGTTTCAAATCTATTCACAAACAATTTGATATACTCAATACGAATCATAGGAATTAATTTTATATGAATTTAATAATTTTACGGATAAAAATCCAAAATTTATTTAAATATTCGATAGTGGGACCCACGTCTCAAATCCAAAAACTCTCAAAATCCAAACACCCGTTCCGCTATGAGTTCAACCATACAAAAATTATCCAATTCCGATATCAAAGGGACCTTCAAATCTTAAATTTTTGTTTTTGGAAGATTTTATAAAAATCTATTTTTTCTTCCATAAATTCACGGATTCATGATATAAACGAGTATGGAATCATGAAATATAATCAATATAGGATAAGGAACACTTATCCCAATGTTTTACTGTAAAAATCGCCCAAGAATCGCCTTACCCGAGCTCAAAAATTGGAAATGGTTGAAACCCCATTTCTAGAACTCAAGTTCTATTTTTTTAAATTTTTATTCATCGCGATCGCAGAAATTCGTTCGCGATCGCGTAGAACAGAATTTGCCTAGGTTTGTTTAACACTACGCGGTCGCATATAAGGCCATGCGATCGCAGAGAACAATTTCTCAAGCTTACGCGATCGCGTACAGGTTTATGTGCATGGATTGATCACAAATGAAAAAAATGAATTGATCCCCACAAGAACTGTCACCGAGTGGAGAGTGTGCATGGATTATAGAAAGCTCAACAAGGTTACACGGAAAGACCATTTTTCGCTTCCATTTCTTGATCAAATGTTGGATAGGTTAGCCGGACGTGCTTATTATTGCTTCTTGGATGGATATTCCGGATATAACCAGATTCTTATTGCACCTGAAGACCAATATAAGACTACCTTCACTTGTCCATATGGCACTTTCGCATTCTCGCGGATGCCATTCGGGTTATGCAATGCACCGGTAACTTTTCAGCAGTGTATGATGTCCATCTTCACCGATATAGTGGAGGACTGTCTCGAGGTTTTCATGGATGATTTCTCTGTCGTGGGGGATTCGTTTGAAGAGTGCTTGGATAACTTGGATAAGGTATTGGCACGTTGTGAAGAAACTAACTTGGTACTGAATTGGGAGAAATATCACTTTATGGTCAAGGAGGGCATTGTCCTCGGTCACATGATTTCCTAGAATGGTATTTAGGTTGATAGAGAAAATATTGAAGTGATATCCAAACTCCCTCCCCTACTTCCGTAAAGGGAGTGAGAAGTTTTCTAGGTCATGCAGGATTTTACCGCCGATTCATCAAGGACTTTTCTAAGGTGGTAAACCCCTTGTGCAAACTCTTGGAGAAACATTCCAAGTTCCTTTTCAACGAAGATTGTATGAAGGCATTTGAACTACTCAAGTATAAGTTGACTACCACTCCTATTATCACCGCGCCAAATTGGAGCTTACCATTTGAGCTCATGTGTGATGCAAGAGATGTGGCAGTTGGTGCGGTATTAGGGCAACAAATTAATAAGATCTTTCATCCGGTCTACTATGCTAGCAAGACCATGAACGAGGCCCAAGTCAACTATACAGTGATCGAGAAATAACTCCTAGCCATTGTCTTTGCTATGGAGAAGTCCCGCCCGTACCTAATGTGTACCAAGGTTATTGTTCACACCGATCATGAGGCACTTCACTATTTGATGAGCAAGAAAGACTCTAAGGCAAGGTTGATGCGGTGGGTGCTTCTATTGTAAGGAGGGGAGGCCACATGATGGCCTTGAGATCAATGATTCATTTTCCGACGAACAACTCCTTTCCATTTCTATGACTGGGATGCCATGGTTTGCCGATGTGGCCAACTATCTTGTGAGTGGCATTGTTTCGAATGAGTTCTCCTCAAACCAAAGGAAGAAGCTCAAATGGGACTGCCTAGACTTCTATTGGGATGAGCCATATCTCTTCAAAATTTTCACTGATGGTGTTATCCGGAGATATGTTCCAGAAGAAGAGCAATTGGGTATTCTTGAAGCTTGCCATTCTTCGCTTTATGGTGGTCACCATAGTGAGGAAAGAACTGCTACAAAGGTCCTAAACTGTGGATTCTATTGGCCTACCTTGTAGAACGTCGCTAGCAAGCTCGCTAAGCATTGTGATGAATGTCAAAGGGCCGGTGGGATCTCCAAGAAAAATGAGATGCCTCTCACCACCATCCTCGAGATTTATTTTTTTTTATGTTTGGGGCATTGATTTTATAGGTCCGTTTGTGAGCTCATGTGGGAACACCTACATATTGGTAGCTGTGAATTACGTGTCCAAATGGGTTGAAGTCATGGCTTTGCCCAACAATGAAGCTCGGACTGTGTTAGCTTTCTTGAAGAAGAACATATTCACAAGGTTTGGTACTCCAAGGGCCATCATTAGTGATGGGGGTTCACATTTTTGCAACAAAACCTTTGACACTTTACTCTCCAAGTATGGTGTCACTCACAAGGTGTCAACCCCTTATCACCCCAGGTAAGTGGACAGGTTGAAATCTCCAACAGGGAGATCAAGAGTATTCTATCTAAGATTGTCAATGCTAATCGGACTGATTAGTCAAGAAAACTTGACGATGCTCTTTGGGCCTATAGAACATCTTACAAGACTCCAATTGGTATGTCTCCGTATTGGTTGGTGTTTGGGAAAGTATGTCAACTTCCAGTGGAATTAGAGCATAAGGCCATGTGGGTGTTGAAGAAATTGAACCTTGAGTGGGATGTAGTTGCCAATCTTCGGGTGGAGCAATTGAATGAACTTGATGAGTTCCGGTTCCATGCTTACTCCAGTTCGTCCTTATATAAGGACAAGATGAAGTACCTATATGATAAGTATATCCGGAATAAAGAATTCAAAGATGGTGACCTTATTCTTGTATTCAACTCTCGGTTACGGATGTTACCGGGAAAGCTTAAATCTGGAGTGGTCCTTTTGAAGCGGTACATGTGAATTCTTTTGGTGCTCTTGATTTGAAAAATAAGAATGGTAAGATCTTTAGAGTCAATGGGCACCGGGTGAAGCATTACCTTGGTAAGGTCGATGATGGCCACATTGTGGCATTGCTCCATTTCAAATGAATGATGGTAACATGCGTCGTGCCGTCACGTTAAATCAAGCGTTTCTTTGGAGGCAACCCATGTGTTTTTCTTTATTTTGATTTTTTTATTAGATTAGGCATTGTTTTGGGCTAACTGGTTATGAAGTGTATGCAGGAATTGGGTGTGCAGTGCAGAAAATTGACAAGACAAAAATTGGCCAAGTGATGAAATTGTGCGGACCGTGCCAAAATTATGCGGCCAAACAAGCCCTTCGCGGCCGCAAAATTCTGTGTGTGGTCGCACAACTGAAAGATGGAAAATTCCAACTCTATGAAGTTTGGCCCGACAAAATCCCTTAAGGATTCGCGGTCGCGATCAAAATTTCACGGACCGCACAGATTGTGCGGCCGCAGCCATTTTTATACGGACCGCATCACTGAATCAACTGCTGAGTAGAAAAGGTAAAGAGTGAGGACTGCGCCAAAATTGTGCGGCCGTACTCAGGTAAGTCGGTGGGCCAAAGTATAAATAGTACTTTTTGAGACTATTCACACTTTACACACTCTGACCTCTCAAGCACAGTGCACTCTTTCTTGTATTCAATCTCATTCCATATTCATCATTTGTTGATTTCCTAACACATTTCATTACTGGTATGTTAATTTCAATGAATTAATTTCATCTTTTTCATTTCTTTTCTCTTTGTTGTAGTTTTCTTTTTATCTAGGGTTAAATTCATGCTAAAAATGCCAAATTGATAATTAATTCTTGTTTAGAAGCATGTGGGTAGTATTTGAATGCATAATGGGGTGTCTGGGTTTAGTAGCCTTTAATATTCAATTGCCACAAATCATGCCTAATTAGTTAAAACCCTAGTATTAATCGTACTTCAGTGCCGCTCTGATTTAAATTTTGCGGCCGCACACATTTTTGTGCGGTCCGCACTAGGGTATGCGGCCGCATACAAAATTGTGCGGCCCGCGATACCCTAGGTTGAAGGCACTTGTCATTGCTAATTTTGTGCGGCCGTACTCAATTTTGTGCGGTCCAAGGTTGGTTTTCGCGGCCGCACTCAATTTTGTGCGGTACGCGATTGGTTTTCGTGGCCGCACTCAATTTTGTGCGGTCCGCACAATTAAACTTCAGAGACCCAAAAAATCAATTATGCGGCCGCACTCAATTTTGTGCGGTCCGCGATGGGTTTTCGCGGCCACACTCAAAAGTATGCGGTCCGCGTTGAGGTAACTTCAGAGAACCAGTAGTCTGATGTGCGGTCTGCGATTGGAAGTCCACGGCCGCACTCAATTTTGTACGGTCCGCGCTGTCGTGTTCTGAGAAGCAGTGTCTTTCATTCCAACTAGAATTCAATAACATATGTTGAACCCCAATTCTAACTGACGTTCATTACTTGGTTGTTGCAGACAATGGTGCGTTCACGTGGTCGAGGTGATACTTCCAAAGGGAGGGTAGAATCTTCTCGGGGTCGGGGTAGAGGAAAACCTAACATGCTACTATCAGTCCAAAAAGTCTTGGGTAAAAAGACTACTATCAGTAGACCACCTCTAGAATCCTCTGACACCAGTGAATACCTCTCATCCTGGGAAACTTCTTAGGGGGATTCTGTACAACCACAACCGGGGGCACAATCACAACAATTTCCCAATATACTCCGTTTAGTCGATGAACCTACCTCCTCTAGCTCTTCTGATGGCTCAGAGGGAGGTAGTCAGGCATCTGGACCACCTACCACAACAGCTACAACACCCGCCACAATAGCTACACCAATCAATTTAGATGTTGATGATGAGGTCCCGTATGACGGGAGAGGGGGTGACACAATCATGGGAGGCCTGGCTAAATCAAAGAAGCCAGAGGTGTGGGCTGATAGATTTGTAAGTGAGAAGGCATATGGAAAATTTCGAGAATGGTGGCCCCAAAGGTCGCTCACTCTTGAGCGACAATTCATAACCAAAGACCTAAGCCAGTACAATTTGAATGTCCTACGGCAATTTACGGAGAGAAAAAGATGGAAATGGTTCACCTGTTGGATGCATGATGCAAA
The DNA here is from genome assembly GCF_000390325.3 of Nicotiana tomentosiformis. Taxonomy (NCBI): domain Eukaryota; kingdom Viridiplantae; phylum Streptophyta; class Magnoliopsida; order Solanales; family Solanaceae; genus Nicotiana; species Nicotiana tomentosiformis. The sequence continues at coordinate 29,696,187 of NC_090822.1, forward strand.
TGAATACCTTGTCAAGGAATTTTATGCCAATGTTGCCCACATCAAAAAGGGTACAAAGGTGATGAAGGTCCGGAACTTGAAAATACGGTTTGATGTCCACGCACTGAACACATATCTAGGGTTTGAGGATGTCAAGGCAGTGCAATACCTGGAGAAGCTAGCCTTGGGTGATGCAGTTCGCCCATGGCTAGCTGAGATACTTGCTATTTCGGGGACAACACCTGCATGGCTCACAACAGGAGTTCAAATTGTCAAAGCCATCCTTAACTTTGAAGCAAAAAGGTGGGCAACATTCGTGTGCAACCGTCTTGACCCGTGCCAGCATGAGAATGTCCTCCCACTCCCCCGGGCAGTATTGGTAGGTTCCATCATGGCGGGCTATCCTATTAATGTGGGAAACTTGATGTCCTACAACATCTCCAATGCAGTCCAAAAAAAAGAAAGATCGTATCCCTACCCCAACTTCCTCACAGAGTATTTCCAAGACCAAGGGGTAGAGCCGAGATATTTTGATGTGGAGGTGAAGGCTAAAAAGCCTTTCTCATGGTACCATCTCCAGGAAGCAGACAACCCTAAATTCAGGGGGGTAAAGCCACTACCTCCACTGGCCAGTCTAAAGAGCCAGGGGTAGTGGCCATTGGGTTAGTTGTCGAGCCCTCCACAGCAGCCGGTACTTCTGTCGGAGCAGCTGTCATGCCTCCTCCTTCCTCCGGACCTTCCCTCTCAGTGCCACTGTCAGTGTCCACATCTTCTACCTACCATCATACTGCACTGCGGGTTTCACAGACACTATCTAGTCTCAACAACTGGATGCAGGTAGCTACCACAAAGCTGACTGCCATATCCAGTGCAGTGGCAGCATAGTCTTCAGCCCCATTAAAGCTTCAGGTACCTCCATCAGTGGAGGACTCTTTGAAGAAGTTCATGGACTACCAGAAGAAGAATCTGGACGACCAGAATAAGATCTGGGAGACTCTTGATACAGATGGGAGGATTATCATGGATTTGGGGAAGCAGGTGAAGAAGATGCATAAGACTCAGGCATCTAAGGAGTCGGTGGAGAAGTTGAGCAAAGAGGTTGAGAATATTTCTTCTGCTGGTGATATTCCATTAGACGTGCTCATGGAGGAGACAGTCCCAACAGCACATGCAGTAGTTCCCGAGGCATCAGATGCAGCAGCCGGCCAATCTGAGGAGCCGGCTTCCACTGCACATTGCTACGGAGCTGATTTAGATGCTCAGCAACTCCGTATTCCCCCAGTCAGAGGATGTGGAGATCCAGTTAGAGGATAGGGATGGTATTGATGACCCGATGCAGACAGAGACCACATAGGGAGTTTTCTCTACTTTCTATCCCTTTTTCCTGATCTTATTTGTTATAAGCATTGAGGACAATGCTATTTTTCATTTGGGGGGTGGTCCATTTTGATTTGATGACATTTGGTATGTAATAACCATTATACTATTTTTCTTTATATTTGTTTTTATCTTTATTGATCTTTATTTTCGCTTTTGGTATGTATATATTCTCACCATTCGACGTATATATTCATTCCCGTTATGTATATATTCGCTTTACTTCATTTTGTACATATTCAGTCTACTTTCCATAGTTTACTTCATAACTACTTTTGTTGTTTTTCCTTCGTAGCATACCTTCTTATTTACTTTAGTAGCTTCTTTTTAAGTTGTTAGCTTCTTTTTACGTTTTGTGTGAACAATAAGCCTTTCGTTTTCTTAATGCCAGGGTTCTTTCCAAAGGTGGATGTTGTGTGAACCGGGTGGCTCTTCCCATGACAACCTTCTTAAGGGAGTGAGTCCATTTTCTTTATGTTTTGTATATATAGTAGTAATGGATAAAAGTGTCTCAAGCAGGCTTCACTTGGTACTAAGACATTTACCTTCGACCTTATGGTTAGAAACAAGTTTATTGGCAAAGAATAGCTCTAGCTGTGACATTTAGACTCTTGTGTTGACTAAAACAATCATCAAGTGATTTTCTTGGGCCATTTGTGATTTTCAATCATATCTAGGGTTGTTGTGGGCCCTCGACTCTGTTCTCTTTAACAATCCAGCAGCTTGAGAGGTGAGGTATTGAATTGCAAGTCCAAGTTCTGTGCCAATAAGTCTAGAACTTGCCCTGAATGTTTGTCTAGGCGAAATTCTAAGTGTAGCTCGACTTGAGAAATGATTGTAGACTCTCCTTGATCCAATTTGAAACTTGAAAGCTTTCGTAGCTTACCAATGCGATATCCCTAGTCAACCCCTTTGAGCTGAAGCCCTTTTTCATTCAGTATCCATGTTACAAGCCTTTATCTGTTTTATAATGACCTCTCTTGGCACCCGATCTTTCCTTAGCATTCTTGATACAATTGGCAAAAGCATAAGTTTGGGAGAGAGACGAGGAATGTCAAAGTGATAAAAGGTACAAAGAACAAAAAAGAGTGACATGGAAAAGGAAGAAAAACCAAAAAGAAATATGCCAAAAAAAGTGAATAAAGTAGAAAGTTGAAGGGATTCAAAGAAAGCAAGAATGAAAAGCATGGAGTGCTTAGAAAAGGAGAAAAATGATTGTCATGAGCAAGAAAGAGTGATATTAAGTCTCTCTAGTTCTCCTAAGGAAGAAGAAAATTACTCCTAGAGTTAAGAAAGTATGAGCCAAAAAGAGTAAATGGAGTGCTTAAGGAAAGATAAAACCATCATATGTCGATAAGTCCTACCTTGATCCAAAAGCCTTCATTACGTTCCCGCAAAAGCCCTATATGATTTCAAGTTGAGTGAGCTTACATTAGTGGTGATTTACATAAAGGGCAAGCTTATGGTACTTAGAGCAGGACTTGTGACATTCTTTTGAGAGAGATGAGCACACTTATTCACAATCCTTGTTTTGAGTGTTACATTCTTAAGTAAGATTAGATCATGGAGAATAAAGGAGGAGGAGTTTGGATTCCACAATGACCTACGTGATAGAGCGAGCTTCTTTGGTGAATTAAGTCAAATCTTGATGATCTAGTGTCACAATAGAACTATGGTACTCAAAAGGTCAAGAATATGGTGTTGTTGATAATTCATTTGTGTTAAGGGTAATTGTTAATCCCAATTGATGCATGATTAATTCACCTTAGGCCAGCTGAAATATCATTTTTTTCTAGTGGAGGTGGGAATTACCTTATTTGCTTGAGGACAAGCAAAAGCTTAAGTTTGGGGGAGTTGATAAGTGGGGATTTTAACCTATTATTTGCTCTCTTTTACTTGTGTTTTAAGCCAAAAATGCTTGAAGGTATTCCTGGAAACTAATGAAATATGCTTGCTTACAGGAATTGTTCAAAATGAGCCAAAGGAATCAAAATCAACTCACAAAGGAGTCAAAAGTTGAACAAAAACCAAGGCTGGGCAAAGCGGTCTGAACCGCGGACCGCACAAATATTATGCAGCCGTGAAAGCCATGATGCGGCGGCGGTCAAAATTATGCGTTCCGCGAGAGGGAGATCTAGAGAGTAATTTTTGGGATAAATGATGAGCGTGGACCGCACCATAAATGTGCAACCGCGAAAGTCCATGTGCGGCCGCGATTGAAATTACGCGGACCGTGATGACAGAGATTCAGAGAGCTGACAACTTGAGCAAGAGAGAGAAGTGCGGACTGCACCAGAATTGTGCAGCCGCGATCGAAATTATGCGGCCTGCGAAATGAAGAACCAGAGACAGATCCAAAAGAGAAGAACGTGGACCGCATCAGAATTATGCGGTCGCGAAAGCAAGAGTGCGGCCGCACTCAGAATTACGCGGCCGCACAACCTCCGCAGGGGTATTTTTGTCCGGTATTTTCAGCTTAGTATAAATAGAACTTTTTGTCATTCTTAGGGTATGTCAGTTTATGTTATGTTTTGTAGACGGCTGACTTTTCTGTTTTCGGATATTTTGTAGTAGATTCGCTTCTTAACATTAGATTTTCAATCCATAAATTAATATCATGGATTTTATCTTCATTTCATCTTTAATTTCTGTTATTTTCATGAGTAGCTAAACCCATAGCTAGAGTTGTGACCCAACCCTAGTGTGGGTATTTAATAGGTATTTCATTTAAGGCTTGAATGTGAATGGGTTAGTGATATTTAGCCTAGTTCTTGCTAGAACTCAAGAATTAATGGTTGCAAACATTAATACATGCCTTTATGACTTAGTCTCTACTTGAGAAAGAGGGACTAAGTCTAGAAAAATTAGGCTAACAAGGAATTGGGGTGAACTCAAGAAATTGATAGCCCCAATTAAAGGGTTAAACCTAGAGATAGTAATACCCAACTTGAGCCAATATCACTTGATTTGCATGAATACCCATTTAGACTTGAGAAAGCCAAATTAGGTAAAATCACTCAAACTACTGAGAGGTATAGAGTGAGTACCCGGGTATGATAGCTATATTACAATCCCAACTAATCAAGCTTGCCCTAGATTTTGCTACCCGTTAGATATCCACCTAGGTAGAAGTCACTACCCTAGTCTTTTTAAACATTTGAAAAACAACAACAAAAATATTGTCCTTAGTTTCAACTATTGCAATCTTTAGAGTAAAGTTAGAAATAGAAAAATCAATCAATTTTGTGGAAGTGCAATTAAAGCCAAAATTTGTAATTAACTTAGATATACACCTAATCCAATATTCTAACTCCCTGTGGATTCGATCCCAACCTTTAGTGGATTTATTATTGCATCGACCGCCTTGCTACTCAATTGTGGTTTAGGTTTGGCACAGATCAGGCGGATTATGTTATTGGCACGTGAGTTGTCCGTGCGAGTGATGTTAATGTGAGATCTAGAAGAGCTGGTTACTATTATTAAATTTTTGTGTCTTGGTTCTACTATATATATAATGAGCTTATAGCATTACAGTTGTAGTGGTGCTTGTTGAACTTACAATACGATTCTCTACTTTTAGACATCTTCCATTTTGGCTACAAGGTTGCACAGTTGTGGATTGAGTTGTATTGGTATGGCATGTCAATGGGATAGTTGTGTTTAATATTATAAGGTCATTGGACCTAGAATGGGTACTATCAGGTTTGATTACGGTATATTGAGAGGATAATATTGAAAGTCGGCTTAGAAAGTGATTTTGGTTCTCGTTGGGGTGGGAGAGCTCCATGACTTGTCGATCTGATAAGATGTTATGAGATTTCGCGTGTTTCTTTCATTATCAGTAGTGTGCGAAAGTTTTAGAACGAGGTTTTGTTTGATATGGGGTTTAATACTATTACCGGTTTACTTTGGAGTAGTTAATGTGATCGAAAATGGTGCTGCGAGCATGCGAGTTTTGTAGTATGTTAAGTGATTATATCTGGGGTTATTGTTATGGCTCAATACAGCTTGTTCAGACTCATACAACGTGTTGATGTGAGATTCAGGTCTTGAAAAGAAATTCTGAATGTTAGAAATTGAATTCCAAGGTTTATGGGCTAAGGTTGAAGTAATAATTTTTAATTATGTTATGTTGTCAGGCCAATACAATTTGCACGGAATAGGGTGGCGTGGAATCACCCCCGGATATGTGCGTGGTAGATGGAATAGTGATGTGATGGCTTGGAAATAATTCTTGGCACATTCGAGGACAAATGTATGTTTAAGTGGGGGAAAATGTAACGACCCGGCCGGCCATTTTGATTATTACAACCTTGTTTTCCCTATTTACTGCTCAATTTATGTCTTACAGTTATTTTATGACTTACCGGTTTAATTGGTTCGGGTCTGGGAGGATTGTAGAGTGAAATGAGACACTTAGTCTCATAATTAAAAAAACTTAAGTTGGAAAAATTGACCGGATATTGACTTATGTGTAAACGACCTCAGATTTAAATTCTGATGATTCCAATAGCTCCGTATGGGGATTTTGGACTTGGGAGCGTGTCCGGAAAATTATTTGAAGGTCCGTAGTAGAATTAGACTTAAAATGGCAAAAATTGAATTTTTTGGAAGTTTGACCGGGGGGTTGACTTTTTGATATTGGGGTCGGAATCCGATTCTGAAAATTAGAATACCTCCATTATGTCATTGATGACTTGTGTGCAAAATTTAAGGTTAAACGAACTTGATTTTATAGGTTCCGGTGTCGTTTGTGGAAACTTAAAATTTCAAAGTTCATTAGGCTTGAATTGGGGTATGATTCGTGGTTTTAGCATTGTTTGAGGTGATTTAAGGGTTCGGCTAAGTTCGTATTATGTTTTAGGACCTATTGGTGTATTTGGTTGAGGTCCCGGGAGCCTCGGGTAAGTTTCGGATGGTTAACGGGTTAGATTTTGAACTTGGAACTCTGCTGGAATCTTTTTGATGCACCATCTGGTTTCCTTCATCATGTTCGCGAGTGGAGCCTCGCGTTCGCGAAGAGGAACTGAGAGTCTGGAAATATTTTCTCTTCGCGTTCGCAAAGAGAAGGACGCGTTCGCGAAGGGTGGATAGTGTGTGTGCATCACGAACGCGAGAGGTGTTACGTGTTCGCGAAGCAGAGAGGAAGCAGCTAAGGACCACAGGCAATTGGTCTATGCGTTCGCATAGAAGGCATTGAGGCAGAGGCAGTTTGTGCTTAGCGAACGCGGGGGGTATGTCGCATTCGCGAAGGAGGAATTTGGATGGGAATAATTTTGTGCTTCGCAAACGTGAGGAACTGACCGCATTCGCGGAGAAGAAAAGCTTGGGCAGTGAGTTTAAGTTTTGAAAATGGGACTTCATCCCATTTTCCATTTTTGACGGATTGGAGCTCGGGAAGAGGCGATTTTCGGGATTTTTTTAAGGAAAACAATGGGGTAAGTGTTCTTAAGTCAATATTGGTTAAATTACCCAAATCCATATTTGTTTTTAACATTTAATTGGTGAATTAAGTTAGAAATATTGTGAAAACCCTCTTGGTTTAATTTGAAGATTTGAGGGTCGAGTTGATGTCGGAATTTAATAAAATTGGTATGGTTGGACTCGTGGATGTATGAGCGTTCATATTTTATAACTTTTGTCGGGCTCTGAGATGTGGGCCCTAGGGTGAGTTTTGAGTGTAATTTTGGATTTTGTGGAAAAATTAGTATTTTGATATGAAATTAATTCCTATAATTTGAATTGACTGAACCAAATTAATTGTGGCTAGATTCGAGCCGTTCAGAAGTTGATACGCGCAGAATGGAATTTTTGGAGCATTGTTTAGTTTGCTCGATATTGGATTCGTCTTGTTCGAGGTAAGTAACTATTCTAAACTTGGAGCTGAGGGTATGAACCCTGAATATATGCATTATGTGAATTGTTGGGAGGTGACGCACATGCTAGGTGACGGGCGTGTGGGTGTGCACCATAGAAATTGCGACATAATTATTTCCGTTGAATTTTGTAGTCAAATAATCTTGGCATTTTCTATGTAGTTTTATGTGTTAAAGAAATTGAGTTGAGAATCATATTAAAGATCATGTTTAGGCTATGTGCCGATATTTTTGGGTCCCATGGGTTCGTGTTATTGTTGAATTAATTGTTTCAAAAATATACATTTCATACTCAGTCATATTCGTCAATTGTAAGGATATTTATGGGATCGAGCTACGCGCTGCAGTAGGCCATATTGGCTTTATATATATTATTATTATTCTGGATCGGGGCTGCCCACCTGCAACAGGCCAGAATGTCTTTATACATTATTATTATATGGATCGGGGCTGCCTGCCTGCAGCAGGCCATATAGACTTTACTATCATTTGGATCGGGGCTACCCGCCTGCAGCAGGCCTTATAGGCTTTACTATTTTATGGATCGGGGTTGCCCGCCTGCAGCAGGCCTTACATGCTTTATTATTATACGGATCGGGACTGCCCGTCTGCAGTAGGCCATGTCGGCTTTATATCACGCTTGGGATGAAGGAGCCCTTCCGGAGTCTATACACACCCGTAGTGAGCGTAGATGATTATATTTATTCTGGATGGACTTCCTAGGGCATGGACATGCCTTACCTACGATTATTATATATATATATATATATATATATATATATATATATATATATATATATATATATTCTGGATGGATTTTCCCAAGGCATAGACTTGCCTTACTTATTTATATTGTAATAAATTTACCTGGACATGGATCTTGTCCGTATCATTTACATTTGGGGATAAATTACCCTAGGGCTGGATTGGCCTTATACGGTACTGAGTGACTGACTGTTAGTCAATGTGTATATATATACGGGTTGGAACACCCCTAGGTTGGATTGGCCAAAAACTGTACCGAGTGACCGAATAATTTGTGACCAGTATTTACATGAGGTCTTTCTACTGGGATGTCATATTCCTCATATCATGTAGTATTGATCTATTTCACTTGTACTGAGTTTAACTATTGAACTTAAAAGCATGCCTACATTTTTGTACCATTAATTATACTGGATTGTACCTGCGGAGATCATCACTACTTTCAGCCCAGAGGTTAGTCTTGTTACTTATTGAGTTGGTTGTACTCATACTACACTACGCATCTTGTGTGCAGATCCAGGTACTTCCGGACACGGCGGTGGTTAGGCCTCAGTGTGTTACCAGTTGGAGACTATCAGGGTAGCTGTCTGGCATCCGCTGACCTTGTCTCTGTTTCCTTCAGTTATTGTATTGTTCCATACTTTCAGACAATGGTTTTATCAGTCAGACATTGTATTCATATTAGATGCTTATGTACTCAATGACACCAGGTTTTGGGAGTGTTATATTTGTATTTGTGAGATTTTTTCCGTTGGATTTAATTATTTTATTTTCAAATTTAAAAGATATGGTGATTTATTAAGATTATGAGCTTGCCTAGTATTGAGATAGGCGCCAGTGAAATTTTGGGTCGTGACATAGATGAAGCAACAATTTCCCTTGTGTGTTAGCTAAGTTAATGACATTTTCCAGTCTAGGTACACACTGTCAAATCTCAACCATAATAAGTAACCAGCGTACAATAGAAACACCATAGAAGAAGTTGTACCAAACCCTAGTAAGACAAAGTGTATCACCTTGTAAGCTTGTTGTATCCTAGTTGATGCCTGCTTGCCTTACCAGTTCTGAATGCTGTCAAACCACCCCCAAGATGAGCATGATGACATGCTACTACCACTGGGAGGTCATCTAATAACACACAGAAATATACCACAAAGAAATATGAGGCAAGATCAAGCAGTGCATCATAAGTTGTGATCATCAATCTGATGCCTTTCGTTTGCTACCCTAACCCTAATATTAGGGATTTGAGCCTTGTCTAGATTGATTAATCTCCTCCATGCACTTGGCAATTCAGAGAATGACTGAAATGAGATTGTACCTGCAAAAGAAAAAACAAGGTTAGCTAAATAATTTGCCACTACATTGCATGCCCTCCCTTAGTACATGTTGAAAGATCACATTGAATTGATCCTTCATCCCCTTTATCTTCTTCACTTCTATACCAATGCACTAAGGTAGATACCAATCCCCTTCAAAGATCCTCTTCCTCACCAAAGAGCTAGTTTCAATGATAAAAGGATGAAACTGCTGATCAACACAATAAGCCAAGCCTTCAACAATTACTTTTGCTTCAAATTTTTATTTTTTTTTAAAGTGAATCCACTAGGCGGGGTGCCTAAGGCTAGTTTTTATATATATAATAGATAACGAAAACAAAAGAATATGTTTTCCTACCAAAGGTAGGACTATAAGAAATGTCTAGTACATAGATCCTATTACCAATGTTGGGCTTATGAGGTCCAACACTGATAGTACATTTTGATCTAGTTAACTTGAGAAACGCATAACATATATAAAAAACTAGCCTATTAGAATAACAGCCTTGTCTTGCATTTGCATAAGTATAGCCATAATCCTGTCCATGAATGTGCTACATCCGTATGTAGAAATGTCCTTCTATGCACAAATCTCTCATGCTGTTCCACGCAAATACCCAGAATTTTGTTCTGGGATGTCTTTTATTGTCCATACAGCGTTTCTTTTTCTTTGCCCTTGTCTTCAAAACGCTTTTCACGCTCCAACATTCCTGGATTGCTTGTGAAATATCCCATTATAACAACACTGCGAGCGATATGTAGTGCTTAATTTGGTTGGGTTGTACCCTTGTTAGCCTTGTCGTTCCCTGAGAATCTTCTTGTAATAGTGCACTAGAGTAGTGCATTGTCCTGTTAATGCAGCAAAAAGCCTTCATTACCTCCATATATCCTCCACACTTTGTGCCTGAACTCCATGGAGCATACATTGCCTCTACTGTCCAATTGTCAAGGACAGTATGTTTGATTGCAAAATATTCATGAGCTATAAAATGGAGTATAATATTTATGAAACTGATATTATTCCATAATTCTTCCATAATGCCTTTATTTCCTCTCAAAAAAAGATAGCCAAACATGTGCGCTATTGAGAAAATCTGGGCAGTACTCTTTCTTGTAGTCCCAGTTGATGTCTTCACATTGAGTTCCATGCTTGTGCCTATCCTTGTGTCCCCTTCAATGGAATGAGTACCTAGTACTAATACCACCAGTTGAAGGTTCTTCAAGAGATAGGGCATGGACACAGTAACTTCTCCTGCAAAAAAGAACACATAGGTAGTGAAAAAATTAATCATCACCCTCTCCTCCCTAAGGTTTCGAAGATGATGATTATGCATTATTAGTCTCATCTTTTCCTGGCCGCATATACCACCATACATCAGTACAAATGACCTCCTTAACTCTTTCCATATGTCTCTTTTGTATCTGTCATGTTCAGCCCATAGCATGTAAATCACAATTGGGCACTGTCTTTCCTTTGTGTTATGATTTCCACGCAGTTGTCCTTCAATATTAATATCTCAGATAGTCCCTAAGGTAATCGAATTACTCCATATTTCCATGCATATGCCTACCATTAATATTCGTTCATGGGAATGAGCAACCAGTGCTAATACCACCCAATGAATTTGTATCAAATGGTTAGACATGAGTATAGTAGTTTGTCATGCAAAAAAGAACACAATGTTAGTAAAACAAATTCCCACCATGTTCTCCTCCTCACAGATTTGAACAAGGTGAGTATATGTGGACTCTTCCCCCTTCATTGAGCTCATCACATTTCTCCCTTTCATTGTCTTGCAACTCTTATCCTCAAATATGGGCATTGTAGTTTATCATCGTTCACATGCCTTCTCCATGTACAGTCCAGTTGAGCAAAGGAATGTCACTCAATAGGTCCTACATCAAGTGAGTAATTGGCTAGGTGATCTGCCAATTTGTTGCCTTCCCTATAAATATGAGTCACCTTAGCATCACATATCCTCATCAACCTTTGAATCTCCTCTACATACTCCATAATCCCCCATGGAATGCTCCATTTTCTTTCAATGACATTCTTCATTAACATAGAGTCCGTTTGAACCCAAATGTGTGAGAGATGATTTCTATTGCAGTACCTAAGGCCTTCACATATTGCTATTGCCTCCGCCTCTATATTAGTTGCTTCATGAATCTCCTGTCCAGCAGTATAAATTATGTCTCCTTATTCATCTCTTAAACAGTAGCCAATAGCACTCCTTCCTGGATTTCCCCGCGCTGCACCATCAGTATTCAATTTAATTCATCCATCACTAGGGAGTTCCCATATCACCTTATTTACCTTCAATCTTGGAGTATACTGTTCCATCATCATTAATAAGTCCGGCCATTTATGTGGAACATCTTTTATTCCTAGTGTCCTCACTTTCACCAGAGTTTGCAATGTAGAAGACACTTGATATATAACTCTACTCACTATGACAGCTTCTCCATACTTGTAACTATTTCTCCTCTTCCATAGTTCCCAAACAATTATAACAGGAAGTGCTTGAAATACTGGTTTTAGCCTTGGAATAAATTTGTTTGTCCAACTCCTTATGATAGCTTGCTGCAAATTTAATTCCTCCAACAACAAGCTTGCATGATTGAAAAAATACGACCAAGTCTTTTGAGCAGCAGGAGAGTGAAAGAAAACATGAGCCAATGTTTCATTTTGTGGGTTGATGCAATGCCAACATCTAGATGTAACCATATAGCCCATTCTTCTTATTGCATCATCCAGGGGTAACTTTGCTTTTCACATTTTCCACATGAAAAAAGAGATCTTGAAAAGACCTTTAACCCACATGTTCATATAAGCCCTACTAGTGTCACCTCTACTCCTTAAATAATTTCAAGCTGATGAAACAATGAACTCCCCTTTAGAATCTAGCATCCACAAATGCTTATCAAGTACACCATGTTCTCTAGGAGGTTACACCATGAACGCCCAGATTTTATTAGACATATTCACAACAGCTTGGGCCAATCCAATCCTTCTCCTATCTATCTCTATTTTTAGTGATTGTTGCATTGGCTCCATGACCCCTACAAATTTGAATTGATGTTGTCTATGCATTGTAATGAGCCTCTCAAAAGCTCTCATTGTATTTACTGACCTCACATTCCAAATAATCGCATTCATTGCAAATTGTTGGATTTCAAAATGGTCCTCCTAGTTTGTACACCTGATGGTTGGACATTGGATGTCTCCTTCTGCTATTTCTTTCTTCCTTTTCCAGTTGTTTTTCCTCGATCAATCAGCCTAGGTGATAAATCTCCTTGCCTAGCAACATTTTGGAAATTTTGAATAGTGTATTCCTCATCCATATATTTCCCAGTAACTTCCGTACTTTCCTCATCACCATTGTTGTTGTTGTTACCTTCCATCGTGGCCAGCTGGTTCTTCACAATTTTAGAAATGAGAGACGTAGTAGTATTTGCATGATGCATCTGTCTGGTAGGTTTCAGTCCACTTGCAAGCTGATCTTGATTGACATGCAACTCCTTCAACCCTACGTCTATAGTATTTGGCATTAGACTCTTTTGTTGCATCTCGTTAGCTCCAGAATCAACTAATATAGCCTCATTGCAAGGTTGAGCAGAGATTGATTATTGTTCCATAGTACCTCCTTTATCAATTTCCAGCACTTTCTGCACCTTAGGGTGAGGATTAGGATTCACTGTAGCAAACCTAGAATTACCCTCACCCTCCTGCATATCTCCAATGTTAGGTTTGTCCTTTAGATTTATGGGGTTAATTTCTTGACTATCTTTTGGTGCATCTTCTTCTCCCACCTGCTTCATTGGTTCCACATTGTCAAGACTCAGTTGTTTGTTAGCATTCTTTCCATTAACACTTTGTTCTTCCACTTCAACTCTTTGATCATCAGAAAATTCCTCTTCAATATTGTCACCCTCATCATCTGCATGGCTATCTTCTTCCTCTGAACAATCTTCAATTTGGTCACACCACAATCTCCCTGCTAATTTTGTTTTATCCATAATCTTCTCCACCTCTCCTGTTGCAAAAGTATCATGCGATGGAACTTCTTGACATGATTGATTTATTGTAACAAAATTTTTCTGCACAAAAGTCCTATTAACCCATTGTGAAGTGGATTCCTTTTATTTTTCAATCCCATTCCCATTAGGATTAAAAGCTGGAGCCTTAGGGTTCAGGTTCTTTGCTGGTGATTTAGAAGATTGTTTCCTTGTCAAAGTAGGAGAAGTCACATTTTGTACCAGCTTTCGATTTAAAATAACAACTTCATACTCATCTATCTCATTCTCCACATCATTACCAGCATCATTCTCCATAAGTGCAAACTTGTTAGCAGTAGACATGGGCTCAGTAGGTTGATTTTCCACTAGCATCAATTCTTTTCCCACACCTTCATTCATCTGGGCAGTAGCATTAACATTCACCTGGGCAGCAACAGTTCCCTTTTTAACTGGATTATCTTGCAATTCCTTCCACTGTTCCCCAACGTTTCCAATTACCTTCCCACTTGAAAGGATCATTATTGGACACTTATTTTTGTCTGTATCATTCACATTAGTTGCTGCTTCATTCTTCTCCTTGTCATGCACCATCAATTCAGGATGTAATTTCCAGCACTCAAAATCATCATGGACTTGTAACTTGCATGATTTATAGTACTTAGGTAAATAATCATATTGAATCTTTACCCATTCAGTTCTAACCTCTCCAGTAGCCTCATTCTCGATGTCCATTCGAACTTTCTTTGGCAGCTCCTCTAATAAGTCGACTAGTACCTTAACTCGTGCACAACTTGGACGTGTCTTATTAATTGTTGCCATATCTAATTTTAATGGTTTTCCCACAGCTGATGCTAAAGAAAATAAGCATCCTTTAACAAAAAAGGTAGGTAACAAGCTAGGAAACAAAATCCAAGCAATCACCTTAGGCGTTTCTTCACAGGCCTTAAATTTTGAATCATATATCAATGTTCTCATCTGGTATTCAAAACCATTTTTTGCCTTCACATAGTAAAATCTAAAAAATCTTTCCATAAAGTCCGTCGAATTAATATATGCCTATCTCTGAGAAGTCCAATATTGCATTCACCCTTAATGCCACATTGCGCCGGTATGATTCTTCTAAGTTCTTGCAATTCTGGCCAGCCATACGAAAATTTGCATACCACAGCATATTGCAATCCTTCAATGACGTTCATGCGATCCACCTCTGCCTCCGTAAACTTCACTAAAGGCTACTCATTCACAAAAGATGCTCGTCTCATCTTAACTGTTTAACGAAGTGGGCTATAATATTTTTGAGAAATCTAATGGAGTTTTTGTGGTTGGATTGTTGTTTAAAGGTTGGGATATTGTTGGGGGAGGAAAACCAAACCCAATAGGAGGTCGGTTGCCGGCCGTGGTGGCCATAAGAGGGTTGTCGCCGATGTTCTCCTCTTGGTCGCCCAAAATCGCCTCTTGGAGGAGAGAGAACAGAGGGGGTTTTGATGTATAACACACACACACACACACATATATATATATATATATATATATATATATAAAAGACACACACACACATATATGTATATGTATGTATGTTTGTATGTATTATCGACTGTATGGGGTAAAATTGGTTTATAACGAATGGTTTAATAGTAACCTGACACGTGAAAGCAAAGATAGGCAAATGGCAAGTCAGGGAACAACCAATACCGGATACAACGAATGTAATGGATATTGGATAAATCCCGAAGGGAGCATAGTCAACGGGAGAAGGTCAAGGGTTTTTATCGAATATCATTCGATGAGGAAATATCTACTAACATCAAATGAGCGACAGTTGTAGAGAATATTTGCATTCATGGCATGTCGTTACGCGTTCATCAATGACTTTTTTATTATTATTTAATAAGAGTTTGATTTTAGGATCTTGTTTCCCTAGGTAATTGTTAAACCTTGTGCGTCTCAAGGTGACGTAATGAATATGAGACTTGTTAATCATGATTTAAATAATTTTAAAGTCATAATATGGCTATATATGATGTTTGGATAGAAAATATAAAGTTTGGAAAAAATCGGATTAAAGTTGCAGAAAAACCCACTAAGGATTTGCCTTGTAACATAGCTTTTTGAGAAATAAATTTCATGTGCTATATGAGGTCTTTTTGGGACATATTATATACCAAATTTAAGGTCTTGGAATGTAGTTTCGAACACTATTAACCGTTCGTTCTTACGACACCCGGATAAAAAGTTATAAGCATAGGAAGAAGGGTCAATCATAGGGTGCCAAGTAGCACCTTTTTGACTTTTTAAAAAAATAGGATATTTACATCCCATCTCGTATCTTTCTCCATTTTTACAGAGAACACACCCAAATAACACCCCTAACTTTACTCTTAAGCTCTCTGCAAGATCTTCAAATAAGACTATCATCGCGGGCACGGAATCAAGAAGCGTTAACATTAAAACGATTCCTACGATGTAAGTATCGCTATATTGCCTTTCTTTTTCTTTGTAGTTTGAGTTTTGTAAGGTACTTAATAGTGAATAAAACATGTAATTTCTGTATTTAAGTTCTTAAATATCAAGGAAGGTTGATAAATTCGTTTTCTAATAGTTAGAATTTACGGGACGGTGATCGGAAGCCGTGAGTTTGAATTATTTGACTTGTAGTGGACTGTTTTGTGGGTTGTTTCGTGTTGCCTTTGGGCTGTCTATTTTTATAATGTTTAATGGAGTTTTAGAGGACAAATGGTATGGAGAAACACCACATAATGACGGAATGGTGTGCTGGTCATTCGTCGTTACATTTTATTTTAGTTGTTTGACAATACTTTGGTTGTCGTTTCATGTATGAAGTGATTAGGGTGTGTGGGCTATTTTGTGGTATATGGGATGGAGATAAGTTTGGAAAATGATGCTTACATATTGTTATTGTTGTGTTCTTGTTGTTGTTGGTATATGGTATTGGAGGAGGGCCTAGTTACAGAGGAGATGATGCCCAAATTTACGTAAACAAGCTACTAGTTTAAGTTGCGGACGTAGCCTTTACTTAGCGCTGATTTTGAATCTCCTTATGATGTGGTAGATTGGGTTGAGTTGTTTGAAGAATTTCTTGGAAGGTATTAAGGACTCAACGGAGTTAAGGTATGTTAAGGCTATCCCTTCTTTATTTTTGGCATGATCCAAACGATACACACGAAACGAGCAAAATACGCAACTTTCATAAATGACTCTATTCATTGAAATACTAGGGGTGTCTATATTCTTGATTTCCCATGTGAATTATTATTATATCCTTTGTTCATGGGTCTTAGAAAAATACATATTTGATAAAGTTTTTCCAAAAGGCATATTGATTTTATGATATTCGAGAAATCGTATTAACGTATTTCTTATGCATTTCATGCATGTATATATGTACATTGACCCATGACCAGAAGGCATTATATACGCGTATATTATATGTATATATGGGATATGGGAAAAGGTTACGGCGTTATATACACACCACCACCTGATCAACTGGTATACGTTGATGATTTGCCCATAGTTGCCGAGATGATATGATGGGATGCCCTCAGAGGCTTGATGATGTTATGAACGCATATACCTATGCATAGTATGACATTTATATGCATATGCATGATATTATAATATTAATGATTCACAGAGTTGTTCAGACTTACATGTTGAGTCTTTTACTCCATGTTTCTCTCATATCTATTATTTATTGATTTTCATTCCTTACATACTCAGTACATTATCAGTACATTATTCCTTACATATTATGATTCGGACGTGTATTGTTTAGTATGGTGGGGCCCTGTCCCGACCTTTATGGTATTTATCTACTCTTAGAGGCTTGTAGACATATGCCATATACGTAAAAGATTGTGTAGTCTTGTCGGCCTACGTTTAGTGTAGAGTGATCATTTTGGTCTTATAGACCCAAGTTGGTATTACATGTTTTATTGTAGTTATCCTACGACATCCTTTCCGTCTCATTTACCCACGATAGCATGATACAAAAAGATACGTTATGTTGTTATTCGGTTGACTAAGGTACCGGGTGCCCATCAAGGCCTATCGGTTTGGGTCGTGACAGAAGTGGTATCAGAGAAGTTCTATCATAGGGAGTCTACAAGCTGTGTCTAGTAAAGTCTTGTTTATGGGTGTGTTGTGAATCACACTTATAAGTAGGAGGCTACAGGGCATTTAGGACTGTCACTTTTTCTTCTTACTCTAGATCGTGTGGTAGAGCTCAGCTATAAGAAATTCAAATTCCTAAATTCTATTTTATCTGTTATACAATGACATCTGCATACAGAAAGACAGTTGATAAGAGATTTAATGTGGTTGTGGAAGAGTTGAGTCGGAGGAACTAGATTTTGCATCATGTTTATGATGAGTAAATGTAAGGCCTTCAGTAGATATGTGTGTACTACGATGTGTGAGCCTCTTGATAAGGAGCCCTAAGGCATGAATATCTATCTACCCCTATGGTAAAAAGCAACGAGAGAATCAGAAGGTAGATACAAGTTTTAACAAATAAAAGAAGCTAGGTGAAGAAGAATACGAGGAACCAGTTAGTGAAGATTATCTGTATTTACAATTCAGGCAGAGAAATATAATCCTTCTGAGTTATTTTCAACAATAACAAAGATATATTCACTTGACAACGCCCATTTCAGTTATGCCCTGTGGGAGTTAACAGATATAATTTAAGAAAAGGATGGGATATCAGCATCCAGCTCGGGTTAGAGTAACCTAAAATTGTGGATGGATTATTATCATTAGCTTATATTTACGAAGGATATTGCAAACGTGGTAATAGTTCTCTTTGTGAGACACCCAGGTGGTGCACTCTACAATAGTACAATCAGATATGAATACTAGAATATTCAGAAATTTTAGAAGATTGGCATTGGAATCCTAGAAGGGATAAATATTTACCTTTGTATGGCTCCCGTCCCTAGTAAAGAGAGAGTGTTAGGCAAACCGAAGAGCCAGTGGGGTGAATCAAGGGGGGCTAAAAGTGAAAGAATATTTTGTTGAAGTTTTCATAATAAGGTGATAGACAGAAATATTAGCAGGAGAATAAGAAGAAAGTAAATGAAGCATTATGAGTAAGATGTGATAAATGGATGATATCAGTAAATTAAAATATGACTGGACTACAGATTCTATAGTCAAGTGAAGGAAAAAATAAGAGGTTACAGGCCTTGAGATAATAAAAGAGTGCAAGCCATAAAGTCATGTCCCCATTTCAAGAAATGAGTTGGTGACTCATACGTGATTACCATAAGGAAAAGTTAGACCCCCGGAGTAATAGAAATTAGTATGGGCTAGTGAATAAGATAAACTGAACATGAATTTGGGACCAAAGGATTTGATAATAGTTGACATCGTGAGAATTTCAGAGATCGCGTTCCAGCAATAATTGAATGGACAACAGAAGAATAACCTTTAATGGTCATTCAGGAAGATGCTTCCCTAAAACAAGCGTTGTGAGCAGAGTTAAGGTTAAGGGATTAAGTATGCCAGTTACACTAGGTATCACCTTTGTATGTAAGAAATTAAATTATCCCTGGTACAAAAGGGTTACCGCAAGGCAAGTAAGAGTCCGTGAAGATGTGAAAGACGCCAAATATGAAGAGGTGAAACATTTATAGGTAAATCTTCATAGCAATAAATGTTAGTACTCCCCTAAAGGGGGAAGATAGTGTTATATGGTATTAAGTCGGAGTTATGTGGTTAAGGTAACTATTGAATAGTAAAGGAAGAATGTGGTAGAAAGGCGAAAGGAATGAGATTGCATTTATTCAAATCCTACGGATATGATACGATTCCAGAATATTATGTAAGCATGACGACAGGGAGAGGCAGTAAGGGTTCCATCACTAGATGTTATTGATAAATAAGTGCAAATGAACACTGGATACATAAGGAGCCAGTGTGAGGGATAAGTTAAGACAAAGGATATAACCCAAGAGAGGTTACACAGAATATAAATATAAGAATGGACTAACGTGTAGTTAGTAGTTGATTCAGGAAGAGCCTAGCCATGGCTAAATAAGAGGATATAGACAAATCAGTAGGTTGTGCAAGATAAACATAGTGAAACCCAACATAGGGAATTCAGTCTCGCAAATATGATGATATCGTAAACCTTGAGAAATATTCAGATAGGAGTTGGAGTTGTGCAGTCAAAAATTTCAATTCCGAATCAACCTTATGAGCACAAGGTCACGGAGGTAAGTAATTAAGGATAATTATAGGTGAGTAAGAACGTCAAAAAAAAAATTCTTTCGGGTATACGATGTAATAAGCTTTCAGCTTTACATGAGTCAAATGGTCTATCTTAAGTACTACAAATAAAGACTAGCTGAGGGAATAAGGAAGAAGGCTTCAACTTAAGCATAGTGACATAAGGAAGAAATGGTCTTGTAACAACAGTCTCACAACAACATTGTATGCACTCCATAAGAAAGTGGCACCTATCGTGGCTAATGAACAGGAAGAAAAAAAATCAAAAGATGATATTTGAGATCATATGAGTTACAGGAAATTTCAGTATTTATGGGCAATGAGATAAGCCATGTATTCATGCAACAAGTGAGAGAACGACCATGAAAAGTAATCGCTTATGTTCAAAGACAACTAAGAAAGCACGATAAGAATTATCTGACCCACGATTTAGAGTTAGCCGCGGTGATTCATGCACTAAAGGTGTGGAGGCACTATTTGTATGGCATTCATGTTGATATCTATACGGATCATAAGCGCCTTCAATATATCTTCAATCAAAAGGAATTGAATTTACGCCAAAAGGAGATGGTTGGAGCTACTGAAAGACTATGACGTTGATAGTGTATACCATCTGGGGAAGGCGAATGTAGTAGCCGACGCCCTCAACCGTATATCTATGGGTAGCATGTCATATTTACAGCCAGAGAAGTGTGGGATAGCCCATGAGATTCATCAGCTAGCTAGTCTTGGAATTCGATTACTAGACTCAGGTGATACCGGAGTTACTATTCAGGACACGACAACATCCTCTTTAGTAACTAAAGTGAAGGAACGCCAGTATGAGGATCCTGTGCTAGCTCATTATAGAGATACATCCCCTCAAAAGGAGAATACACTATTTAAGATTACAGGAGATGGAGTCCTCGGATATCGAGGTCGATTATGTGTTCTAATGTGGCAGGGTTGTGTCAGCAGGTTATGGGAGAAGCTCACTATTCTCGTTATTCTATTCATGCAGGAGCGATGAAGATGTATCATGATATCAGGGGAATATACTGGTGGGATGGAATGAAGAAGGATATAGCAGAGTTTGTTGCTCAGTGCCCTAATTGTCAGCAGGTTAAGATTGAGCATCAAAAACCCGGTGGATTATTACAGGCTATAGAGATTTTGACTTGGAAATGGAAGTGATTAATATGGATTTCATCATAGGCTTACCTCGTACCCAACGTAAGTTCGATTCTATATGGGTTATTGTCAATAGACTTATAAAAGCAGCCCATTTTCTGTGTGTCAGGACTACTTATTCGGTAGAGGATTATGCAAGGCTTTACATTAGGGAGATAGTCTGACTTCATGGTGTCCCTATATGTATTATCTCAGATAGAGGTGCTCAATTTACAACTAATTTCTGGAGGTCATTACAAAAGGATTGTGGACTCAGGTAAGTCTTAGTACAACATTTCATCCCAGTCAGACGGTCAGCTGAACGTACTATTCAGACACTGGAGGATATGTTACAGGCTTGTGTGATGGACTTCAGGGGTAGGCAAGATGATCATCTTCCACTTATTGAGTTTTCATATGATAATAGTTATCATTCCAGCATTCAGATGGCTCCATACGAAGCACTTTACAGACGGAAGTGTAGGTCACCTATCTAATGGTTCGAGGTTAGGGAAACTAAGTTAGTAGGACCGTAGTTGGTACTACAGGAAGTTAAGAAGATTAATCTTATACGGGAAAGGCTATTAGCAGCTCAGAGTCATCATAAGTCCTATGCAGATAATCAACGACGTGACTTGGAGTTTCAGGTAGATGACTGGGTATTCCTAAAGGTATTACCGATGAAAGGCATTATGATATTCGGTAAGAAAGAAAAGCTTAACCCTCGGTATATTGGACCTTATAAGATTATACGCAGAGTAGGCCAAGTAGCATATGAGTTAGACTTGCCTTCCAAATTGGAGTATGTACATTCAGTATTTCATGTGTATATGCTCCGTAGGTGTATTGGAAATCCCTCTAAAGTCATTCCAGTTGACGATGTTCAGGTTACAGAGCAACTATTATATGAGGAAGCTCCCATTGCTATACTAGATACATAAGTTCAGAGATTAAGAACTAAGGATGTAGCTTCGGTTAAAGTACTTTGGATTAAAAATAATGTGGAGCAGACGACTTAGGAAGCTAAAGAAAAAATGAAGACTAGGTATCCTCACTTGTTTCCACTTCTGTAGGAGGATCAGACTTAGACATCACAGCCTTTAGGTATGCATATGGTGCTTGATTTTTATGTTAGTTATTGTTATTGGTCGTGTGAGGCCATTGGTGTTATTGATGATTGTGGCCCTATGTGGATTTGTATTGCTGGATTTACTGTGTGACATGTTGGTAGTAGTACTGTTACAGAGGAGACTCTGCCAAAATTTCTATAGATTTTTGGGAGTTTAACATTCGAGGACGAATGTTTCTAAGGGGGGAAGATTATTACACCCTGTGCGTCTCAAGGTGACGTAATGAATATGAGACTTTTTAATCATGATTTAAATGATTTTAAAGTCATAATATGGCTATATAATGTTTGGATAGAAAATATGAAGTTTGGGAAAAATCGGATTAAAGTTAAGAAAATACCGACTAAGGATTTGCCTTGTAACATAGCTTTTTGAGAAATATATTTCGTGTGTTATATGAGGTCTTTTTGGGACATATTATATACCAAATTTAAGGTCTTAGAATGTAATTTCTAACACTCTAAACCGTTCATTCATACGACACCCGGATAAAAGGTTATAAGCATAGGAAGTAGGGCCAATCATAGGGTGCCAAATAGTACCTTTTTGACTTTTGTAAAAAATAGGATATTTATATCCCATCTCGTCTCTTTCTCCATTTTTCCAGAAAACACACCCAAATAACACCCCTAACTTTACTCTTAAGCTCTCTGCAAGAGTTTCAAACAAGATTATCATCCCGGGCACGGAATCAAGAAGCGTTAACATTAAAACGATCCCTACGACTTAAGTATCGCTATATTGCCTCTCTTTTTCTTTGTAGTTTGAGTTTTGGAAGGTACTTCATAGTTAAAAAAGCATGTACTTTATGTATTTAAGTGATTAAATATCAAAGAAGGTTGATAAATTCGTTTTCTAATAGTTAGAACTCACGGGACGGTGATCGGAAGTCGTGAGTTCGAGTTATTTGACATGTACTGGACTGTTTTGTGGGCTGTTTCGTGTTGCCTTTGGGCTGTCTATTTTTCTACTGTTTAATGGGGTTTTGGAGGACAAATGGTATGGAGGAACACCACATAATGACGGAATGGTGTGCTGGTCGTTTGTCGTTACATTATTGTTTAGTTGTTTGACACTACTTTAGTTGTCGTTTTATATATGAAGTGATTAGGGTGTGTGAGCTGTTTTGTGGTATATTGGGATAGAGATAAGGTAGGAAAATGATGCTTACATGTTGTTATTATTGTGTTCTTATTTTTGTTGGTATATGGTTTTGGAGGAGGGCCTAGTTACAAGGGAGATGCTACCCAAATTTACGTAAATGAGCTACTAGTTTAAGTTGCGGACTTAGCCTTTACTTATCACTGATTTTGAATCTCCTTATGATGTGGTAGATTGGGTTGAGTTGTTTGAAGAATTTCTTGGAAGTTATTAAAGACTCAACGGAGTTAAGGTATGTTAAGGCTATCCCTTCTTTCTTTTTGGCATGATCCAAATGATACAAACGAAACGAGCAAAATACGCAACTTTCATAAATGACTCTATTCATTGAAATACTAGGGGTGTCTATATTTTTGATTCTCCATGTATATTATTATTATATCCTCTATTCATGGGTCTCAAAAAAATACGTATTTGATAAAATTTGTCCGAAAGGCATATTGATTTTATGATATTCGAGAAATCTTATTAGCGTATTTCTTATGCATTTATATATGTACATTGACCCATGACCAGAAGGCGTTATATACACGTATATTATATGTATATATGGGATATGAAAAAAGGTTACGGCGTTATATACGCACCACCACCTGATCAGCTGGTATACGTTGATGATTTGCCCATAGTGGCCGAGATGATATGATGGGATGCCCTCAGAGGCTTGATGATATTATGAACGCATATACCTATGCATGGTATGACATTTATATGCATATGCATGACATTATAATATTAATGATTCACAGAGTTGTTCAGACTTACATGTTGAGTCTTTTACTCCATATTTTTCTCATGTCTATTATTTACTGATTTTCATTCCTTACATACTCGGTACATTATTTGTGTTGACGTCCCTTTTGCCTAGGGACACTGTGTTTTATGCCCGCAGGTCTCGATAGACAGGTCGAGAGTCCTCTAAGTAGGCTATCAGCTCAGCGGAAGAAGTTGGTGCGCTCCATTTGCTCCGGAGTTGCTTATTTGGTCATTATGATTCGGACGTGTATTGTTTAGTATGGTGGGGCCCTGTCCCGGCCTTTATGGTATTTATCTACTCTTAGAGGCTTGTAGACATATGCCATGTACGTAAAATATTGTATGGCTTTGTCGGCCTACGTTTAGTGTAGAGTGATCATTTTGGTCTTAGAGGCCCAAGTTGGTATTACATGTTTTATTGTAGTTATTCTACGACAGCCTTTCCGTCTCATTTACCCATGATAGCATGATACTAAAAGATACGTTATGTTGGTATTCGGTTGACTAAGGTATCGGGTGCCCGTCGCGGCCCGTCGGTTTGAGTCGTGACAGTAAACCTATAAGTAGCGGGGTTAACAACCATTGTAGGGACATGAAATATTCTATATAAAAAGGTTATATTTTACTATTTTGCTCTGAAATTAACAGCTTTCTTTCACTTTGTTGTTATTTCTATTTGTGCTCTCGGAGACGCTAGTTTTTAGCCAGGCTTGTCATCTTCTTCAATTAAATCTCAATTTTAATCTTATCTCTTTATTATTTTTGGATCAAATCAATTCGCTTGTCTATAAATCATATAACAAATATAACTGTACCGTTTTGCGGATAAATATCAACTATTATTTTTTGGAGCGGTTAAAAAAAAAAAAAATATATATATATATATATCCTATTTTAATTGGATTATTATTTATTAGTGAAAATAGAAAACAAAAAAACGTGAAATGAGAAAATATTATCGAAAAATTATGCTTTTCGTTCACTATGATTTTTATGTGAGTTAGTGAAAGTTTTATGATTTTTGTGTGAGAAAATAAAGTTATATGATTTTGGTGAAAAAAGTCATAGTTATATGACCATTTGTGAAATATACCCTTCATAAAGGTGATGGTCACAAATAAAGTATAATTTCAAATACTCATTGATATAAAATTGTAATATGTTCTGAAGTTTTCTTATTTTATGAAATTTTGCACTTCCATTGATTGGTAGTAAATTTCTTACAAATTTATGATGATCTTCAAAGGATATGTACCGATTAATTATGCTGCAATGGTATTGGACTTGATCTACTAATTCAAATGTGAAGTTTTTTTTGGCTATTCTATATAGAGGATCGATTATTTTATCAGTACATGACATTACTTTAGACTTATAAATACCACATATTTAATTAAGGTAAAAAATGAAAGATAGCACAAGGGGAAAATTAAACATGCACGATACTGAAGAAGGACACAGTCAAAGGGAAGATAAAAGTTAGTAATATAAAGTTCAAAAATAAAGTCAAAAAATACTGAATAGATTAAAAATATTGAAAAAATTACAATTAGGTGAAATAATTGTTTAGTGTGAGCACATGGGTGAAGGAATGTCGTTTTGCCATGAGATGCTCGGCATTGTTTCTTTTAAATAAACTTGGATCCTTTAGGCAACATTATGTATAGTTTAACTCCGTAATGTAGTAACCGTTTGACTTAGTCAATTGCTTATTTGCAAAGTTTGATATTTGATTGGAACAAACTTTTAGAGTTTGCTATTTATTTGCTACAAACTTTCATCTGAAATACAAAGATGATTATTATGAGATTCAGTACAAAAGTTAATCTTGAAGTGTTGAAAGATCAGGCTCATAAAGCTTAAATAAAGCAAGAGATTTAGCAGGGTCTTACCATCATAGAGATTAGTATCTTCTGCCTATAGCTCATCTTTGTCCCTTAACAATTGGGTATTAGGGAAGCAGGGGCGGACGCACTCTTAGTGAAGCGGCGTTACGCGACACCGCTTCGTCGAATTTTTTTACTAAATATATATATTAATATTTAATACTGTGAGAAACCGAATAAGTAGAAAAAAATAACACCATTTGACATAAATTGTCTCTTGGTGCATTTGTATAGGCTTTAATTTGCTCTAATAGGTCAGAGTTTCAAACCTCAACTAGCACATTTTTCTGCAAATATTTGAAAGAGAATATTTCTTGTCTAGAAGTATAATAATTGAAGTTATTATTTTTGTACTTCAATAAATTTTGACACCGCTTACAAAAATTCCAGCGTACGCCCCGCGGGGAAGGAGGTTTGTCAGTTATGCATTTAATTAGTTTGGCGTAGATAATGCTGTTTTGATTTGTCTAAGATGTTTGAACACTTAGTGTATAATAATATCAGTTCTCAAGCAAACTATGCCCATTTACTTACAAAGTTTATCTAACTATATTGATATTATTTTATAAAATTGTGTACTACATAATTCGGTTTACACGTGCAACGTACGTGTCGAGGAACTAGTATATAATTCATATATAACATGTATAATTTATATATATCGATTAGAAAAAGTAAACAACAAATCTAGTCAGAGCTATTCGTGTAAAAATCTTATACTCATAAGCTATTCCACACATAAGAATTCATGTGCTACTATTCAATGTACATCAATTCCTATATTATTATTATTCATGTTGTATCACAATTCTTGTATTATAATGCTTTCATAACCACTTCGTAAACCGAACGATCCATTCATCGTCACACCAGTCAAAAGTTTCAATTCATTGATAAATTGCAAGTTGAACTAGAGGAAAAGCAAATAATCATCCAAAAAGTCCACATATTTTGGGTTCTGATCTTACATTAATTTGGACAGAATTGCAGTTAAGTCGATTTTCCAATAATTAATGTATGTTCAGTTGGATAAATTCTCTTTAATATGTCTCTGTCTTAGTAACATGATAAGTATACACTTCATCATTATTATCTCCTAATAACTGTCGGTCTAATGCATGAAAGCAACACCAGAGCCGAAGATTAATATTTCCACTTGGTTATCTTCTACTTGTTTTTGTTATTATTTATTTATCTTCTTCTTGTTTTTTTTATTTGTTTATTTGAACTAGTGTACTGTAATTTAGTTATGGTTTTTTTAACCATTGAATTGTCCTGCAAGAATAGTTGATCGCTTCAATAATTACCATCTGCACATTTTTTGTACTAAAGAAGTTTTGTTTTGTTCAATTATCCAGTTTTTGAAATCTACTAGACTCGACACTGAGTTGTTTCATATAGATCTACTAAAGCGGGTAAAGCGCTAACTTCCAAAAAAAATTATTTCAAGAATTGGACCCGAGACCATTAGTTAATATGGAGGAATTCTTATCATCCGATAAGGGCTCTTATTGTTAAGAAAAAAGTATTGATTCGATTTTCAACCACAAAAATACTGAAAGAGATAGTTAATTGTCATTATTTTAGGCTTTTATTAGCTACAATGACTTAATTGTCTTTGATCTTTTAGGTCCATTATTTGATTGGATATCATTTAAAAAGTGAACTCCCACAGGCATTAATGGATGCTACAAGTAGTGTTTTTTTTTTTTTTAACATTTGAACACTAAGTGATTTTGTTGAAATATGAGTACTCGTTTTTGGATTCAGTTAACTTCTCCATAGAGTATCAATAGTTTCGTTTTTCTAATGCTCATTTTTTAACTTGCTTCAATTGTCAACTTCGTAGTCATTATGGTAATAAACTTAAAAATACATTATTCATGTTAATATTTTACGCCTAACGAGATGATGCAGACATATATAAAACAGCATACTCAATGTAACCCACAAGTGGGGTCTGGAGAAGATAGTGTGTACGCATACCTTACACTTACTTTAAGAAAGTAAAGGGGTTATTTCCGATAGACCCCTAACTCAATGACAGGTAAAAAAGCAATAAGTAGTAATATCAACAAGATATATAATAAGAAATCGAAGCGAAAACGTGAGAGATATAATTCAAAAGAAATTACTCATAGTCATGTTTACACTATATAAATATAACATATGCGTCATTACATAATTTTTATCACTTATTCATAATTAACTAATTCGGTATAGTATAAACATTAAGGGGTCATTTGGTTCCAATTTGGGATATTCAGGGATAAATATCCAATATGGGATAGCTAATATCAAGTTTTTGGTATAAAACTTATACATATATTAGCTAATACTCGTAATCAAATGTGAGATAAATATAATCCCAAATTTTATTTTGGGATTATTATTCCTATGCCGATAACCAAAAGATGCTCGGATGTAAGGACACAACTGGTCATTTTGAGTTTTAGCATCTTATTCCTTGATTTGAAAGTTCTCATATGTTCATTTATTTTTTTATGACTTGTGGGATGGGCTGTTTAGATACCGAAGGGTTCGAGAAGGATTTGGAACGTTATCTTGTTGTTTGGAAGTTTAAAGAGCTTAAGAAGCAACCTTACCCCTTGATGTTAGTATATGTGTTTTGATTCATAATTTGAAGCTTCAAATAAGTTTATATGATGTATTTGGACTTGTACGTATCTTTAGTTTGGTTACCTAGGGGCTCGAGAGCACTTTGACATTACTACATGAAAGTTGAAACGTTAAAGATTCCTTTAGTTGACTTGAGTCTTCGTTTTGATTTGTAACACTTCGCTTCATGTTTGAAGATCTTGAATAGATCTGTATGATTTTTTGAACTCGCTGGGATGTTGGTTAAAGACCCGATAGGCTCAAGGGTGTCTCGGCAAATTTGGAACGAATTTTTACAGCTGAAATATTCCCTAATGCGAACCATAGTGCGACCAACACTGATAGAATGCGGACCGCATTGCGGTCTGCAACAGAAGAGCTGTAGGTTTTTGGTATGACTGCACAAGCGTATATCTCCCAAGATATAATGAGTTGGGATGATTCAAGAACAAAAATTATAGCCCTTCCAAACTAGTTTCTAGTGGTCTAAAACGTTCGACATTTGGATATTATACAAAGAGTTATGGCTATTTTGTTGAAGGATGACAATGCAGTCATAAGCTGAAAGCAGGCTAGTGCAGCCCTAATCGCGCCCACCGAGGCAAAAGTGAAGCCTACACTCCATAAGTGCAACCAGCACGCCGCAAATTTTGACAGGAAACTTCAGCAACTATTAGAGGTAGGATTTTGTAACTTTTAATTTATTTTGTCAACTTTTGGAGCTTAATTTTAGAGGGATTTGACCTAAATCTTCATCTACAAGCTCGGGTAGATGATTCTAACTTGGATTTTGAGTTCATTCATGAATCTAATCTAAGATCTATCATTTAAACATGAATGCAAGATGAAAATGAGAATTTCTTATTTGAATTTGAACTATAATTTGTACTCAAATTAAGGATTTAATCACATATTTATACTCGTGTGGTTATGGGTCAACGAGAATTGAATCTTGTTTCAAGATTAACCATGTAGGCCTGAGCTGGACTTTTATTAAATTTTATCAACTTTGACCTAGGCTCATCATTTGCTTAGAGAATCGAGTCCTATAACTTTGTTTGGCGCCGTCAAACAATGAGCAGGTTCACTTGATGGATTTGGAGCAAGGAAGGACAATTTTTGTGGAATAGAGCTAACCCAAAGTGTAGGTAAGTTGAGACTTAACCTCAATAAGAGAATTTTCCCAAATTATCTTAGTTGCTACGTTCTACGTGTTTGAGGGTAATATATACACAAGATGACGAGCGTATATACAAATATCATGTGATTTCATGCTTGGATAGAAGGATAAGCTTCATATGCTTTACTTGCGTATGAATACTTGAGCATCTCATTCATGCTAGAATAATGTTATACGTGTCCTTCACATTATAGATTTCATGTACTTGTTTTACATGATAGAACTGCTTCATACACTATTTCTTATATGCACCTTGTTAGCTATTTACATATTCTCATTACTTATTTGCGACTATTATTTGATTGTCACGATCCAAAATTTCATTCGTAGGATGTCGTGATGAAACTTAGTCTCTAAGACTAGGTAAGCCTATCAATGCGGAATAACAATAGAAATCTGAAATAAATAAATCTGCAAATTCACATAAGTACAACTCCCAAAATCCCGGTAGAAATAAGTCACAAGCTTCTACGAATTTATTCCAAGTGTCTCTATACATCAGGGTCTAAATAAAATAAGGAAGACAACATAATAAGATAGAAGGGAACTCCGGAGTCTGCGGACGCTGGCAGATATACCTCGAAGTCTTCTCGTAGGGATAATTCACTGATGTCTGGTCTGATAAGATGTACCTGGATCTGCATAAAAAGATGTGCAAAAGCGTAGTATGAGTACACCAAAGCGGTACCCAGTAAATGTCAAGTCTAACCTCGGTAGAATAGTGACGAAGTTAGGTCAGGCCCTACTGGAATAATAAAAGATATGGAGAAAAGTTTAACAATATAATAACAATAATGACAATGGAATAAATCAAGTAAGTAGTATGTCACAATTTAACTACACATAATAAGGGCAATTAACACCTCGCTGAAGGAAAACAGAAATTTACAACTTTAAGAAAAATACCAAAAATAACCAAAGGCAATACAGCCATAAAGAAATATCAACAAGGGAACTCCCGAGGTACCGCCTCGTAGTCCCAAATCATAAATAAATTCACAATATCCCATTTTCTTATATCACCGCGGGAGCCTTCACAATCAATTTTTTAAAAAAATATTTTTTCTGAAATAGCATCCCGCATTTTAGCCACCACTATCATACTGCATGACTTCTAGTAGTTCCCCTACTAGCCACGCATATCAAGCCACCCTTATCTCACCGCATGCGTTTCAACACCCAGACATTATACCACCGCATGCGTATTAATATCACAATATATCATAATTTGCACCTCAAGCGCCCAAATATTTCAACTTGTCAAAATAAATCAACAACAATATTTTTTCACAATAAAGAGCTCACGGCTCAGGCCAAAATAAATCAACAACAATATTTTCCATAATAAAGATCTCACTGCTCAATCACAATGAGTATGAAAATCTCAAAACAATATTCAGCAAAAATAATATTTCACTAATTTAACACCTTATCTAAATATTAAATTTTTAAATGTCAAATACTTCATTTTTAATAATATTTAAATTAAGAAATCCATCCTTCAAGTAATGCACAGAACAAAAGAAACGGAGTTTCAACTAAACAGGCAAAACACTTAGCAGGAACAAGTCAAGCAAATTTAAAATACGAAAATATATTAATGATGATGAATATAACAGAATAAAATAATTTAATTAATATGCAACAGTGCACTTACATAATTTAAAGATATAATCCTCCACATTTAGCCCGTGTACATACTCGTCACCTCGTGTACATGACTTTTAATACATCAACATTTTCATATCAATACCAATCCTAAGGGAAATTTCCCCCACACAAGGTTAGACAAGTCACTTACCTCAAACCGCGCTCAATTAGTCAAGTAGTATGCCTTTTCCTCAATTTTCCGACTCCGATCGGCTCGAATCTAGTCATAATTAATTCGATACAGTCAACAAAAATTATAGAATCAATTCCATAAGAAAATACTATATTTTTTAATAAAAATTCTAAATTAACATCGCATGTGGGGCCCACGTCTCGGAATCCGTCAAAAGTTACAAAATGTGAACGCATATTCAACTACGAGTCTAACCATACCAAAATGACTAAATTCCGATAAAACTTCGACCCTCAAATCCACAAATCTATCCAAGAGGGTTTTCAAATTTTTTCAACTTAAATCATCAATTAAATGTTAAGAACAACGATGGATTTGGGTTATCTAACCAAAATTGAGTTAAGAATACTTACCCCAATATTTTTCTTGAAAATCTCCCAAAAATCGCCTCTCCCCGAGCTCCAATTCGTCAAAAATGAAAAATGGGACGAAGTCCCATTTTCTTAACTTTAACTATCTGCCCAGGCTTTTTCTTCTATGCGATTGCGGCCAGAGGCACGCGATCGCGAAGAACAAAATAAGGTTGCCGAGAATTAAGCTTATGCGATCGCGGATGAAGTAATGCGATCGCGAAGAACAAATCTCCACTGCCCAAAATTGATACTATGTGATCGTGGATAACTCCACGCGATCGCGAAACACAGCATTTCCAGACCTACGCGATCGCGAAGGGTTAAGCGCATGGACCAGCTTCTGCCTCGTTTCCTCTTCGCGAACGCGGTCTTAGCCACGCGGTCGCATAGCACAGCTTGCCAAACCTACGCGATCGCGGACTTACCCACGCGATCGCATAGAACAATTTTTCAGCTGCCCAATTAAGTCTACGCGATCACAGACCTTCTCACGTGATCGCATAGAAGGAAACGAGACACCAGATTTTAGCAACTCTAAGTGCAAATATTTGGTTTGTTAACCGTCTGAAACTTACCCGAGGCCCCAGATACCTCAACCAAATATACCAACAAGTCCTAAAACATGATATAAACTTAGTCAAAACTTCAAATCACATCAAAAAATGCTAGAAATATGAATCACACCCCAATTCAAGCTTAACGGAAACTAACAAATTCCAACTTCTATATTCGATGCTGAAATCTACCAAATCAATTTCGATTGACCTCAAATTTTGAACACAAGTCATAAATGACATAACAGAGCTATGAAAATTTTCAGAACTGGATTTTGACCCCAATATAAAAAAGTCAACTCCCCGGTCAAACTTTCCAAAAATTTAACTTTCGCCATTTCAAGCCAAATTCCACTACGAACTTCCAAAAAATATTTCCAGATACGCTCCTAAGTCCAAAATCACCATACGGAGCTATTGGAATCATCAAAACTCTATTCCGGGGTCGTTTACACATAAGTCGACATCCGATCACTATTTCAACTTAAACTTTAAACCTTGGAACTAAGTGTTCCAATACATTCCTAAAACCTCACCGAACCCAAACTAATTACCCCGACAAATCACATAACAAATGTAAAGCATAAATTGAGCAGTAAATGGGAGAATGGGGCTACAACTCTCAAAACGATCGGTCGGGTCTTTACATTCTCCCCCTCTTAAACAAACGTTCGTCCTCGAACGGGTTTAGAATTATTCCTGGAGTGGTGAAAAGATGAGGATAACAGCTGCGCATATCATGCTCGGTCTCCGAAGGCGCCTCCTCGACCGGATGACCCCTCCATTGTACTTTCACTGAAGCAATGCTCTTTGATCTTAGCTTTATAACCTGTCTGTCCAAAATAGCCACTGGTTCCTCGGCATAAGATAGATCCTTGTCCAACTGGACTGAGCTAAAGTCTAACACATGAGACGGATCACCGTGATACTTCCGAACCATGGAAACATGGAACACTGGATGAACTACAGAGAGACTAGGTGGTAGTGCAAGTCTATAAGCCACCTCTCCAACACTCTCAAGAATCTCAAAAGGTCTGATATACCTCGGGCTCAACTAGACTTTCTTTCCGAACCTCATAACACCCTTCATAGGCGAAACCCGGAGCAAGACCCGCTCACCAACCATGAATGCAACATCACGAACTTTCCAATCCGAATAACTCTTCTGTCTAGATTGGGCTGTACGAAGTCGATCCTGAATCAATTTAACCTTTTCCAAGGCATCCTGAACCAAGTCTCTACCCAATAGCCTAGCCTCGCCCGGTTCGAACCAACCCACTGGAGACCGGCACCGCCTACCATACAAGGCCTCATACGGAGCCATTTGAATGCTCGACTGTTAGCTGTTGTTGTAAGAAAACTCTGCAAGTGGTAAGAACTGATCCCAAGCACCCCCAAAATCTATCACACACGCACAAAGCATATCCTCTAGTATCTGGATAGTGTGCTCGGACTGTCCGTCTGTCTGAGGGTGAAATGTTGTACTCAACTCCACACAAGTACCCAACTCTCGCTGTACCACCATCCAGAACCGTGATGTAAATTGCGTACCCTGGTTAGAGATGATAGATACCGGTACACCATGAAGTCTGACAATCTCGCGAATATAGACCTGAGCCAGCTGTTCCGAAGAGTAAGTAGTAACTACAGGAATGAAATGGGCTGATTTGGTCAACCTATCCACAATCACCCAAACAGTATCGGACTTCCTCTGATTTCGTGGGAGCCCAACAATGAAATCCATAGTGATCCGCTCCCATTTCCATTCTGGAATCTCTAACTTCTGAAGCAATCCACCCGGTCGTTGATGCTCATATTTCACCTACTGACAATTTAGGCACCAAGCTACATATTATGTCTTTCTTCATCCGCCTCCACCAATAGTGTTGTCTCAAGTACTGATACATTTTCGCGGCACCTGGATGTATGGAGTTCCGCGAACTGTGAGCCTCCAGGAGAATCAACTCACGTAAACTATCTACATTAGGCACATATAACCTGCCATGCATCTGTAATACACCGTCATCTAAAATAGTGACATCCTTGGTGTCACCGTGCTGAACTGTGTCCTTAAGGACAAACAGATGGGGGTCATCATACTGACGCTCCATGATACGATCGTATAGAGAAGACTGAGAAACCACACAAGCCAAAACTCAGCTCGGCTCGAAAATATCTAATCTGACAAACTAGTTGGCCAAGGCATGAACATCCAAGGCTAAAGACCTTTCTGCTACTGGTAAGTACGCTAAGCTGCCCAAACTCTCCGCCTTACGACTCAAGGCATCGGCCACCACATTGGCCTTTCTGGGATGATAGAGAATGGTGATATCATAATCCTTAAGCAACTCCAACCACCTCCGCTGCCGTAATTAAGATCCCTCTGTTTAAACAGATGCTGTAGACTCCGGTGGTTGGTATAAACCTCACAATGGACACCGTACAAATAATGCCGCCAAATCTTCAAGGCATGAACAATTATTGCTAACTCAAGGTCGTGGACCGAATAATTCTTCTCATGTACCTTTAACTTCCTGGACGCATAGGCAATCACCCTACCGTCTTGCATCAATATTATACCAAGACCAATACGCGACGCATCACACAATACAGTATAAGACCCTGCACCTGTAGACAATACCAATATTGGGGCTGAAGTCAAAGCTGTCTTGAGCTTTTGAAAGCTCTCCTCACATTCCTCGGTCTACCTGAACAGAGCACCCTTCTGGGTTAATTTGGTCATAGGTGCAATAATAGAAGAGAAACCCTCTACAAATCGGCGATAATACCCCGCCAAACCAAGAAAACTCCGGATCTCAGTAGCTAGGGGTGTTCAAAACCGAACCGAAACCGAAAACTGAATCAAAACCGAAGCTTAATGGCTTAATGGTATCGGTCTAACGGTTTAACAGGCGGGGAACGGATTGAAATTTTTTTATTAACAGCTTATCGGTTTGGGGGCGGATTATTCAATTTTCTTAACGGATAATCCGTTAACCCGTTAAGAATATATATATATAAAATTTATTTTTATCCATATATATATTAAATATCAAAAATATATATATATATATATATATATATATATATATATATATATATATATATATTAAATAATCAAAAACCATTCTTCCACTTCCAGTACTCTATCTCTATTCTCTATTACTAATTTACTATTAGACATTTAGTTATAATTTACTATTCCATTTAGTTACTATTAGATAATTTTGATTATCATGTATTATACCCAGTATTCTCTTCTATTTCTTTTGATAGTTATAAGTTGTTAATAGGCTCATCCCCAGAGATGATTCTACTAGGAAATACGTTGGAATACACATCTCTCTATTTCTTCTATTTAGCTCTCTTCTTAGGAATTTTATTTTGAGTCATAGCGGTCAACAAACAATCCGATAAACCGCCCGATAAGAGCTAAACCGATACCAATCCGCCCGATATCTTATCAGGTGGCTAGCAGATTAATACATTTAAAAGCCGATAACCGATAAGCCAAACCGTTAAGAGTATATAACCGCCCAATCCGCCCGATAAGCAGCCCTATCAGTAGCTGATGATGGTCTGGGCCAATTCTGCACTGCTTCAATTTTCTTCGGATCTACCTTAATCCCTTCGCACGAAACTATATGACCCAAAAATCCCAATGAATCAAGCCAGAATTCACACTTTGAAAATTTTACATATAACTTATTTTCTCTCAAAGCCTGAAGCACAGTCCTCAAGTGATGTTCATGATCTTCCCGACTCCGGGAATACACTAGAATGTCGTCAATAAATACAATGACGAAAGAATCAAGATAGGGCTGAAATACACTATTCATTAAGTGCATAAATATTGTTGGGGCATTGGTGAGCCCAAAAGACATCACAAGGAACCCGTAATGACCGTACCGAGTCCTGAAAGCAGTCTTCGGGATATCTGGTTCCCGAATCTTCAACCGATGATAGCCTGAACACAAGTCGATCTTAGAGAACACTCTAGCACCCCGAAACTGATCAAATAGGTCATCAATACGTGGCAATGGATACCTGTTCTTCACTGTAACCTTGTTCAGCTGGCGGTAATCAATACACATCCGCATAGAACCATCTTTTTTCTTCATAAATAAGACAGGAGCACCCCAAGGCGATACACTAGGCCAAACAAAACCCTTATCAAGCAGTTCCTGTAACTACTCTTTTAATTCTTTCAATTCTGATGGGGCCATACGATATGATGGAATAGAAATGGGCTGAGTGCCCGGTAACAAATCAATGCCAAAGTCAATATCCCTGTCAGGTGGCATACCCGGAAGATCCACTGGAAATACATCAGGAAAATCCCTTACTACAGGAACTGACTCCACGGTAAGAGTATCAACACTAACATCTCTCACATAGGCCAGATATGCATCACACCCCTTCTCAACCATTCGTTGAGCTTTAAGAAATGAAATAACTCTGCTAGGAACATGATCCAAGGTACCTGTCCACTCTAGCCATGGTAGACCTGGCATAGCCAACGTCACCGTCTTGGTATAACAATCAAGGATAGCGTGATAGGGCGTCAACTAGTCCATGACCAAAATAATATCGAACCCCACTATACTGAGCAATAATAAATCAGCTCTGGTCTCAAAACCACAGATAACAATTAAACACGACCGATACACGTGGTCCACAATAATAGATCCACCAACGGGTATATATACATAAACAGAAGAACTCAAAGAATTACGGGATACACCCAAATACGGGTAAAATAAGATGACATATAAGAATAAGTGGAGTCTGGATCAAACAAGACTGACGCATCTCTATGACAGACCATAATAATACTTGTAATAACAGAATCGGATGCAACGGCCTCTGTCCTAGCAGGAAAGGCATAATATCTGACCTGGCCTTCCCCTCTAGGGCGACCTCTACTTGTCCGACCTCCACCTCTAGCTGGCTATGCAGGTGGGGTGGCAACTGGTGCAGTAATCATGGCCTGAGAAGCCTGAGGGCCCTATGGAATAGGTGGGACCTGAGAAATCTGTAGAGGTGCACCCCTCCTAAGTCTGGGGCAATCCTTCATGATATGACGAGTGTCACCACACTTAAAACAAGCCATCGGATGATGTGGCTGCTGGGACTAGCTCGGGCCTGGTCGACTAGACTGCCCGCTGAAAGCACCCCGTACAGGAGGTACAGTAGACACTGGCGGTGCATAATATGGAACATGGGGTCTGGGTGTAGCCGGAATACCACTGGAAACTGGAAGTGCTAAATGAATAGGACGGCTCACATAGCCTCTACCATGACAGGTTGCAGCTAGGGCACGAGAGTTGTTATATGTGCTAGAATCTCGGGGTCTCTTAGATTCTCTCTCTTCTCTCTCTCGAGTCTGCATACCCTCCAATCTCCTAGCAATTGACACCACCTGTTGGCATGTGATGTCCATATCCAGTTCTCGGGCCATATTGTACCTAATATTAGGGTTGAGCCCCTCGATAAATCAACGAACCCTCTCTCTGACGGTAACAACCAAGGCTGGTGCATATTTGGATAAATCGCTGAATCGGACTACATACTCTGTGACAATCATAGAACCCTGGCGCAACTACTCAATCCCTGTGCACCATGCATCTCTGAGGCTCTGGGGGAACATAATCCCGCAAGAACATATCCGAGAACTGAGTCCAAGTGAATGAAGCTGCTTCGGTAGGACTATCCAACTCATATGCCTGCCACCACTGATAAGTTGCTCCCCTTAGCTAGAACGCAGTGAAAGAAACCCCACTAGTCTCCACAATACCTATGGTACGGAGGATACGATGGCACTCCTCAAGAAATCCCTGGGCATCCTCTGACTCCAAGCCACTGAAAGTAGGAGGGTGGTACCTTGTACCCCCTCGAGCCTGAGTTGCTCCCCCTCAGACACTACTGGCCTAACCTTGGGCCGAACTGGAACAACTGGCTGCACTTGTATAACCTCTGGGGCATGACCAACCTGGGCCAGTGGCTTTGGGGTATGGGCGGCGGGAGTTTGTGCTCCTCCCCTGGCCTGAGATGTGGCAAGAGCAAGTGGAATCAACCCTGCCTGAGCTAGAGTGCCAAACATGCTCAAAACTGGGCAAGACTCTCCTGAAGTGCAGGGGTAGTAAAAGGCATCTCAGGTGCCTGCTCTCCAACTGGAGCTACTGGTGGCTCCTCTGCAGCAGCTCATGCAGGTGCTCTGGCTACACCATGTGGTCTTCCTCGGCCTATGGCACGGCCTCTAGCACGGCCTCTGCCCCGACCTCGGCCTCTTACGGCTCCAATAAGGGGTGCGGGTGTCTGATCATCGGATCCAGCTGTGCGTGTTCTCACCATCTGTGAGAGAATAGAAGGACAATGGTTTAGAACTTCGAAGTCAACAAATGCGCAAGATAAGGAATCAAAGAAGTGAATATTTCCTAACAGTTCCATAGCCTCCCGAAGATAAGTATAGACGTCTCCGCACCGATCCGCCAGACTCTACTAAACCTGCTTGGGACTCATAACACCTATGAACCTAGAGCTCTGATACCAACTTATCACGACCTCAAATTCCCTCTGTAGGATATCGTGATGGAACCTAGTCTCTAAGACTAGGTAAACCTATCAATGCGGAATAACAATAGAAATCTGAAATAAATAAATATGCAAATTTACATAAGTACAACTCCCAAAAACCTGATAGAAATAAGTCATAAGCTTCGAAGAATTTATTCTAAGTGTCTCTATACATCAGAGTCTAAAGGAAATAAGGAAGACAACATAATAAGATAGAAGGGGAATTCGGAGTCTGCGGACGCTGGCAGATATACCTCGAAATCTCCTCGTACGGATAATTCACTGATGCCTGGTCTGATAAGATGTACCTGGATCTGCACAAAAAGATGTGCAGAAGCGTAGTATGAGTACACCAAAGCGGTACCCAATAAATGTCAAGCCTAACCTCGGTAGAGTAGTGACGAGGTCAGGTCTGACCCTACTGGAATAATAAAAGACATGGAGAAAAGTTTAACAATATAATAACAATAATGACAATGGGATAAATCAAGTAAGTAGTATGTCACAATTTAACTACAAATAATAAGGGCAATTAACACCTCGCTGAAGAAAAACATAAATTTACAACTTTAAGAAAAACACCAAAAATAACCAAAGGCAATGCAGCCATAGAGAAATATCAACAAGGGCACTCTCGAGGTACCGCCTCGTAGTTCCAAATCATAAATAAATTCACAATATCTCATTTCCTTATATCACCG
This sequence comes from Nicotiana tomentosiformis, assembly GCF_000390325.3. NCBI lineage: Eukaryota > Viridiplantae > Streptophyta > Magnoliopsida > Solanales > Solanaceae > Nicotiana > Nicotiana tomentosiformis. The sequence goes on from NC_090822.1 coordinate 29,735,683, forward strand.
CGGGAGCCTTCATAAACAATTTTTAAAGAAAATATTTTTTTCGAAATAGCATCACGCGTTTTAGCTACCATTATCACACCGCATGACTTCTAGTAGTTCCCCTACTAGCCACGCGTATCAAGACACCCTTATCTCACTACATGCATTTCAACACCCAGACCTTATACCATCGCATGCGTATCAATATCACAATATATCACAATTTGCACCCCAAGTGCCCAAATATTTCAACTTATCAAAATAAATCAACAACAATATTTTTTCACAATAAAGAGCTCACAGCTCATACCAAAATAAATCAACAATAACATTTTACATAATAAAGAGCTCACGGCTCCATCACATTGAGTACGAAAATCTCAAACGAATATTAAGCAAAAATAATATTTCACTAATTTAACACCTTGTCTAAATATCAAAATTTTAAATGTAAAATATTTTATTTTTAATAATATTTAAATTAAGAAATCCATCCTTCAAGTAATGCACAGAACAAAAGAAACGAAATTTCAACTAAACAGGTAAAACACTTAGCAGGAACAGGTCAAGCAAATTTAAAATACGAAAATATATTAATGATGATGAATATAACAGAATAAAATAATTTAATTAATATGCAACAGTGCTCTTACATAATTTAAAGACATAATCTTCTATATTTAGCCCGTGTATACACTCGTCACCTCGTGTACACGACTTTAAACACATCAAAATTTTCATATCAATACCAATCCTAAGGAAAATTTCTCCACACAAAGTTAGACAAGTCACTTATCTCAAACCGCGCTCAATTAGTCAAGTAGCATGCCTTTTCCTTGATTTTCCGACTCCGATCGGCTCGAATCTAGTCATAATTAATTCGATACAGTCAACAAAAATTATACAATCATTTCCATAAGAAAATACTACATTTTTCAATAACAATCCGAAATTAACCCAAAAATTGCTCGTGGGGCCCACGTCTCGGAATCCGGCGAAAGTTACGAAATGTGAACGCCCATTCAACCACGAGTCTAACCATACCAAAATGACTAAATTCCAATAACAATTCGACCCTCAAATCCTCAAATTTATCCAAGATGGTTTTCAAACTTTTCTAACTTAAATCACCAATTAAATGTTAAGAACAACGATGGATTCGGGTAATCTAACCAAAATTAAGTTAAGAACACCTACCCCAATATTTTTCTTGAAAATCTCCCGAAAATCGCCTCTCCCTGAGCTCCAATTCGTCAAAATGAAAAACGGGACGAAGTTCCATTTTCTAAACTTAAACTCTCTGCCCATATTTTTTCATCTATGCGATCGCGGCCAAAGGCACGCGATCGCGAAGAACAAAATAAGGTTGCCCAGAATTAACTTATGCGATCGCGGATAACTCCACGAAATCGCAAAACACAGTATTCTCAGACCTACGCGATCGCGAAGGGTTAAGCCTGTGGACCAGCTTTCTGCCTCGTTTCCTCTTTGCAAACGCGGTCTTAGCCAGGCGATCGCATAGCACAATTTTCCAGTTGCCCTATTAAGTCTATGCGATCACGGACCTTCTCGCGCGATCGCATAGAAGGAAACCAGACACCAGATTTCAGCAACTCTAAGCGCAAATTTTTGGTCCGTTAACCGTTTGAAACTCATCCAAGACCCCGGAGACCTCAACTAAATATACCAGCAAGTCCTAAAATATGATGTGAACTTAGTCAAAACTTCAAATTGCATCAAACAACGCTAGAAACACAAATCACACCCCAATTCAAGCTTAACGGAAACTAACCAATTCCAACTTCTATATTCGATGTCGAAACCTATCAAATCAATTCTGATTGACCTCAAATTTTGCACACAACTCATAGATAACATAACAGAGCTATGAAAATTTTTAGAACTGGATTTCGACCCCAATATCAAAAAGTCAATTCCCCGGTCAAACTTTCTAAAAATTCAACTTTCGCCATTTCAAGCCAAATTCTAATATGAACTTCCAAAAAATATTTTCGGACACGCTCCTAAGTCCAAAATCACCATACAGAGCTATTGAAATCATCAAAACTCTATTCCAGGGTCGTTTACACATATGTCGACATCCGATCACTATTTCAACTTAAACTTTAAACCTTAAAACTAAGTGTTCTAATTCATTGCTAAAACCTCACCGGACCCAAACTAATTACCCCGGCAAGTCACATAACAAATGTAAAGCATAAATTGAGTAGTAAATGGGGGAATGGGGCTACAACTCTCAAAACGACCGGTCGGGTCGTTACATTGATAAGTTGAGTTGTTGTGTATATCATTACATGTTCCTATAAAGATGTCGGTTTGAGTGTCACGACCCCAATTTCTCTCCATAAGATGTCGTGATGCCACCTAGTCTCTAAGACTAGGTAATCCTAACAACATGCGAAAATATTAAATAAAAGCTTAGAATTTAAAAACTCCAACAATTTCATAAATAAAATCCGTAAACTCAATACATTCACCTCCCCAAACCCGGTGAGATATAAGTCACAAGCTCTAAGTACAGTGATGAACAATCCTATACATCACTGTCTATAAAAGTGAAATAAAATAAGGAAGAACAGGATAGAAGGAGACTCCGAGACCTGCAGACATGGGCAGGTAGGTGTAACTTGAAGTCTCCAAAAGAAAGCTCACTGTGCTAGTACCAGGACTGATGAGATGTACCTGGATCTACACAAAATATGTACAAAAGCGTAGTATGAGTACACCACAACAGTACCCAATAAGTGCCAAGCCTAACCTAGGTAGAGTAGTGATGAGGTCAGGTCAAAGCACTACTGGAGATAATATGAAAATAAGACAGAAGGCATAATGGTATAATGATAATGACAAAGGAAGTGAAAAAATAAAGAATCCATAGAAAGTTAACAACACAGAATCAAGGCAGTTAATACAACACGAAAGGAAAACAAGGATTTTACATGTTAAGGAACAAGAACCAAAGCAAATACAACAAATAGAGAAAAACCAACAGGGGGCCCTACCAAGGTACCGCCTCGTAGTCCCAAATCATAAAAGTAACTCACAGTATTTCCTTATATCACCGCGGGAGCCTTTACATTTAGTTTTGAAAATCATTTTTCCGAAATAGCAACCCGCGTTTTAGCCCACCTTATCACACCGCATGACTTCTAGTAGTTTCCCTACTAGCCATGCATATCAAGCACACCTTATCTCACCGCATGCGTTTCAACACCCAGACATTATACCACCACATGCATATCAATAGTAACAACGGCACGGCAGAAACCTTGTGCAAATAGTAACAACAGCACGGCAGAAACCTCGTGCAGACAACTAAACAATCTTCTCAACAATAACACGATTGCCAAAAATATAAAAACTCAATAAAATGATATTTCACAACTTACACTTTGCCTCAATAGAAACCACGGCCTTTGCAACTCAACATCAAGATATTTCAACGATAGCAAATTTCAAGTAAAGAACCCCACAGTTTAATAATGAATACGGAATTAAGAAAGTAAGTAATTCAACTAAACAAGTAGTACAAGTTGCAAATAAGAGATAAGACAAATAGACATGTGAAATTAGACTAAACATGGTGGCTATAACACGCTAAAGTAACTTAATTAAAGCATGAAAAAGAAACTACGTAGCTAAAATCGAAATCTCAATATTTAGCCCGTGTACAAACTCGTCACCTTGCATACACGGCCTACACATATCACAATTGGCACAACAATGCCAAATCCTATGGAGAATTTCCCCTACACAAGGTTAGACAAGTCACTTACCTCAAAACACGCTAAATCAATCAACTAGAAGCCTTTCCCTCGATTTTCCAACTCCGAACGACTCGAATCTAGCTAAAATAATTTCATACTATAAATATAACTATAGGGAACTAATTTAAATAATAAAATTATGATTTTAGCAAAGAATTAAAAAATCGCTCCAAAAAGCCACCCCGGACTCGCGCCTCGAAACCCGACCAAAATTACAAAACCAAACACACATTCGATATCAAGTCCAACCATACAAGAATTATTCAAATCCAACCTCATTTCGCCTTTCAAAACTCAAAAATTTAGCCTAAGAAATTTATCACTTTTCCTCAATTTTTCCAACCCAAATACCTAATTACATGATAAAATCAAAGATAGATCAGTGGAATTTAATGAAAATCGAGTTAAGAACTCTTATCCCAACAATCCCTCTGAAAATCCCTCGAAATATCACCTAAAAATGAGCTCTTTAAGTCCAAATTGTGAAAAATGAAATAAACCATCGATTTCAAACTTCAGTTATGCCGCCCAATTAATTACACATCGCGATCGTGGAATATCCTACGCGTTTGCGAAGAAGAAAACAAGTCTTCCCCCAAAATGGCTTTCGCGAACACGATTGACTCCACACGAACGCGGATAATTAATACACAGACCTACGCGATCGCGGACATGCCCATGCGGTCGTGAAGCACAACTTTGCGTGACCCTGCTTCCTTACTTCCTTGTATGCGAACGCGATCAGCTGTGCGCGTTCACGAAGCACAAGCTTCACCACTGCTGCAATTGCAACCCTCTCTCTGTGAACGCGAAGAGTAAAAATCAACTGTCCACAAAAATCCCATCGTGATCGCGGACAAAACCTCATGATCGCATTAAAGGAAACCAGACCTGAGGAAACCAGCAACTTCAAATATTCCTAAATGATCCGAAATGCGTCGAACATGGTCTGAATTACGTCCGAGGGCCCCATGACCTCAACCAAACATACCAACAAGTCCCAAAACATCATACAAACACTCTCGAAGCATCAAATCACATCAAACAACACTAGAATCACAAATCGCGCATTGATTCACGCCTAAGAACTTATGAACTTCCGAATTCCAAAACCAACACCGATTTATACCAAAACAACTCCGATTGACACCAAATTTTGCACCCAAGTAATACATGACATTACAGAACTATTCCAACTTCCGGAATCTGAATCCGACCCCGATATCAAAAAGTTCACTCCTGGTCAAACTTTCCAAAATCTTCCAACTTTTCAACTTTTGCCAATTAACACTGAAATGGCCTACAGACCTCCAAATCAACATCCAGACATGCTCCTAAGAACAAAATCACCCTACGGAGCTATTGGAACCTTCAAAACTCCATTTCGGGGTCATCTTTACCCAAGTCAAACTATAGTCAACTCCTACAACTTAAACTTCCAACTTAGGGACTATGTGTCCCATATCACTCCGAAACTCTCCCGAACCCGACACCAAGCACCCCGGCAAGTCACGTAAACACAATATAACATAGAGGGCGCATAAATTAGGGATCAGGGCTAAAATAATTTAAACGACCGGCTGGGTCGTTACATTCTCCCCTCTTAAAACAAACGTTCGTCCTCAAACGAGTATAGAGACATACCTGAAGTGGTGAAAAGATGAGGATAACGGCTACACATATCATGCTCGGTGTTCCAAGTCGCCTCCTCTACTGGATGACCCCTCCACTGAACCTTCACTGAAGAAAGTTTCTTATCCTCATCTTTCGAACATGCCTATCCAAAATGGCCATCGGCTCCTCAACATAAGACAAATCCTTGTCCATCTAGACTGAGCTGAAGTCTAACACATGAGATGGATCGCCGTGATAATTCCGGAGCATAGAAACATGGAATACTGGATCAACCGTAGCTAGACTAGCTGGTAGTGCAAGTCTGTAGGCCACCTCTCCAACCCTCTCAATAATCTCAAAAGGTCCGATATACCTAGGGCTCAGCTTGCCCTTCTTCCCGAACCTCATAACACCCTTCATGAGCGAAACCCGGAGCAAGACCCGCTCCCCAACCATGAATGCAACGTCGCGAACCTTCCGATCCGCATAACTCTTTTTTCTGGATTGGGCTGTACGAAGTCGATCCTGAATCAATTTAACATTATCCAAAGCATCCTGAACCAAGTATGTACCCAATATCCTAAGCCTCACCCGACTCAATGCCTCATACGGGGCCATCAGAATGCTCAACTGATAACTATTGTTGTAGGCAAACTCCTCAAGCAGAAAGAACTGATCCCAAGAACTCCTAAACTCCATCACACACGCATGAAACATATTCTCCAATATCTGAAGAGTGCGCTTGGATAGTCCGTCCGTCTGAGGGTGAAATATTGTACTCAACTCCAACCACATGCCTAACTCATGCTGAACAGCCCTCCAGAACTGTGATGTAAATTGCGTACCCCGGTCAAAGATGATAGATACCGGCACGCCATGAAGCGTGACAATCTCACGAATATAAACCTGAGCCAGCTGCTCTGAAGAATAAGTACTCACTGCTGGAATGAAATGAGTTGACTTGGTCAACCTATCCACAATCACCCAAACTGCATCGAACTTCCTCTGATTCTGTGGGAGCCCAACAATAAAATCCATAGTAATTCGCTCCCATTTCCACTCTTGGATCTCTAACCTCTGAAGCAATCCACTGGCCGTTAATGCTCATACTTCACCTGTTGATAATTTAGGCACCGAGCTACATATTTCACTATGACCTTCTTCATCTGCCTCCACCAATAGTGTTGCCTCAAGTCTTGATACATCTTGGCAGCACCCAGATGAATGGAGTACCGCAAACTGTGAGTCTTCTAGAGAGTCAACTCACGTAAGACATCTACATTGGGCACACATAGCCTGCCCTGCATCCGTAATACATCTTCATCTCCAGTAGTGACCTCTTTGGTATCGCCGTGCTGAACCGTGTCCTTGAGGACGAGCAGATGGGGGTCGTCATACTGAAGCTCTCTCATACGATCATAAAGAGAAGACCGAGAAACCACACAAGTCAAAACTCAGCTCGGCTCAAAAATATCCAATCTAATAAACTGGTTGGCCAAGGCCTGAACATCTAAGGCCAATGGCCTCTTTGCTACCGGTAGATATGCTAATCTGCCCAAACTCTCCGCCTTGTGATGCAAGGCATCAGCCACTATATTGGCCTTCCTGGGATAATATAGAATGGTGATATCATAGTCCTTAAGCAAATCTAACCACCTCCGCTGCCGCAAGTTAATATCCTTCTGTTTGAACAGATGCTGTAGACTCCGGTGGTCGGTGTAGACCTCACAAGGGACACCGTACAAATAGGGCTGCCAGATCTTCAAGGCATGAACAATAGCTTCTAACTCGAGGTCGTGGACAAGATAGTTCTTCTCATGCACCTTCAGCTATCTAGACGCGTAGGAAATAACCCTACTGTCCTGCATCAACACCACGTCGAGACCAATACGCGACGCATCACAGTACACAGTATAAGACCCCGAACCCGAAGGCAACACCAACACTCGGGTTGTAGTCAAAGTGGGGTCAATCTTGTCATAGATGCTGCAATAGACGAGAAACCCTCTACAAATCGACGGTAATACCCTGCCAAATCAAGGAAACTCTAGATCTCCATAGTTGAAGACGGTCTGGGCCAACTCTGCACTACTTCAATCTTCTTCGGATCTACCTTGATCCCCTCACTCGATACTACATGACCCAAAAGTGCCACCCAATCTAGCCGGAACTCACACTTTGAAAATTTTGCATATAACTTCTTTTTTCTCAAGGTCTGAAGCACGGTCCTCGGGAGCTGCTTATGATCCTCCCGGAATCGGGAGTACACCAGAATGTCGTCAATAAACACAATGATGAATGAGTCAGGATAGGGTCGGAATACACTGTTCATCAATGGCATGAATATTGTTGGGGCGTTGGTCAGCCCAAAAGACATCACAAGGAACTCGTAATGACCATACTGAATCCTGAAGGCAGTCTTCGGGATATCTGGCTCCAGAATCTTTAACTGATGATAGCCTGAACGCAAGTCAATCTTAGAGAACAATCGAACACCCTGTAGATGATCAAATAGGTCATCAATATATGGCAATGGATACATGTTCTTCAATGTAACTTTGTTTAACTGGCGATAATCAATACACATATGCATAAAACCATTATTCTTCTTTACATATAAGACTGGAGCACCCCCCATGCGACACACTAGGCCGAATGAAGCCATTATCAAGCAACTCTTACAACTACTACTTTAACTCTTTCAAATCTATTGGGGCCATACAATAGGGTGGAATAGAAATGGGCTGAGTGCCTGGTAACAAATCAATGCCAAAATCGACATCCCTGCCGGACGGCATGCCCGGAAAATCCACCTGAAATACATCTGGATAATCCCTCACTTCCGGAACTAACTTCACGGTAGGAGTATCAACACTGATATCCCTCACGAAATCTAGATAAGCATTACACCCCTTCTCAATCATACGCTGAGCCTTTAGAAATGAGATAACCCTGCTAGGAAGGTAATCTAAAGCACCTCTCCACTCTATCCGTGGTAATCGTGGCATAACCAGCGTTACGGTCTTGGCATGACAATCGAGAATAACATGATAGGGTGACAACCAGTCCATGCCTAAAATAATATCAAAATATACCATATTGAGCAACAATAGATCGACTCTGGTCTCAAAACTACCTAGAACAACTAAACATGACCGATACACACGGTCAACAATAATAGAATCTCCCACAGGTGTCGACACATAGATAGGATAACTCAAGGAATCATGGGATACACCCAAATATGGAGCAAAATAAGACGACACAAAGGAATAAGTGGAGCCTGGATCAAATAAGACTGATGCATCTCTATGACAGATCGGAACAATACATGTGATAACCGAGTTAGATGCAATTGCCTCCGTCCTATCAAGAAGAGCATAATATCTGGCCTGGCCTCCCCCTCTAGGGTGACCTCTATCTACTCGACCTCCACATCTAGCTGGCTGTGCAGGTGGAGTGGAAACTGGAGCGGCGACCATGGACTGAGAAGCCTGAGAACCTGGTGGGATACGTGGAGCCTGTGTAGTAGGTGGAGGTGCACCCCTCCTGAGTCTGGTGAAGTACCTCGCCATATGACGAGTGTCACCACACTCAAAATAAGCTTTCGAAGGACGTGGCTACTGTGGCTGGGTCAGGCCTGTTCGGCTGGACTGAGCACTAATAGCACCCCATGTAGGAGGTGAACTAGACAATGGGGGTGCATAATAGGGAGCATGGGGCTTAGGAGTGGACGGAATACCGCTGGAGGCTGGAAGTGCTGAATGAACAGGGCGAATCATATATCCCCTACCATGACGAGCTCCAACTGGGGCACGGGTACTATTATATGTGCTAGAATCTCGAGGCCTCTTGGCCTCCCTCTCCTCTCTCTCCAGAGTCCACATACCCTCTAATCTCCTAGAGATCCCCACTGCCTACTGGTATGTAATGTCCATATCCAACTCTCGGGCCATGCTAAATCTGATACCGGGGTTGAGCCCCTCGATAAATCGACGGACTCACTCTCTAACAGTAGCAACCAAGGTTGGTGAATGCCTAGCCAAATCACTGAACCGAATCGCATACTCCGACACGGTCATAGAACCCTGGCGCAACTGCTCAAACTTTGCGTGCCATGCATCTCTGAGACTCTGGGGAACAAATTCCCTCAAGAACAAATCCGAGAACTGAGTCCAAGTGAGTGAAGCTGCCTCGACCGGACGACCCAACTCATATGCTCGCCACTACTGATAAGCCACTCCCTTAAGCTGGAACGTAGTGAAAGCAACCCCACTAGACTCCACAATATCCATAGTACAGAGGATACGGTGGAACTCTTCAAGAAAACCATGTGCATCCTCTGAAACCAAGTTGCTGAAAGTAGGAGGGTGGTACTTCTTGTACCTCTCGAGCCTGAGTTGCTCCCCCTCAGAAACTGCTGCCCTAAGCTCGGGCAAAATTGGGGCTACTAGCAGCACTGGTATGACCTTTGTTACCTGGTCAACCTAGACCCACTGCTCTGGGGTACGAGAGGTGGGAGTCTGTACTCCTCCCCCAGCTTGAGATGTGGCAGGAGCTAGTGGGATCAACCCTGCCTGAGCTAAAGTGCCGAACATGCTCAGAAACTGTGCGAGAGTCTCCTGGAGTGCTGGTGCAGTAACATGCATCTCAGATGCCTGCTCTCCAACTGAAGCTACTTGTGGCTCCTTTGTAGCAGCTCGTGCAGGTGCCCTGGCTGCACCATGTGGACGTCCTCGGCCTCTACCCCGGCCCCCGGCCCGGCCTCTCACGCCTTTAGCAGGGGGCGCAAGTGTCTGGTCATCTAATCTAGTTGTGCGTATCCTCACCATCTGTGAGAGAATATAAAGACAGAAGTTAAGAATCCTGAAGTCAACAATTTCTTACGATAAGCAATCAAATAAGTGAAGCTTTTCCTGACAGTTCCATAGCCTCCCGAACATAAGTATAGATATCTCTGTACCGATCCGCGAGACTCTAGTAAACCTGCTTGTGACTCATAACCTGCCACGACTCTAATTTCTCTCCGTAGGATGTCGTGACATCACATAGTCTCTAAGACTAGGTAAGCCTAACAACATGCGAAAATATAAAATAAAAGCTTAGAATTTCAAAACTCCAAAAATTTCATAAATAAAATCTATAAACTCAATACGTTCACCTCCCAAAACCTGGTGAGATATAAGTCACAAGCTCTAAGTACAGTGATGAATAATCCTATACATCACTATCTATAAAAGAGCCATGAAATAAGGAAGAACAAGATAGAAGGGGACTCCGAGGCCTGCGGACACGGGCAGGTATACCTTAAGTCTCCAAAAGAAAGCTCAGCGTGCTAGTACCGGGACTGATGAGATATACCTGGATCTGCACAAAATATGTACAAAAGCGTAGTATGAGTACACCACAACGGTACCCAATAAGTGCCAAGCCTAACCTCAATAGAGTAGTGACGAAGTCAGGTCAAGGCCCTACTGGAGATAATAAGAAAACAAGACAGAAGGCATAACGATATAATGATAATGACAAAGGAAGTGAAACAATAAAGAATCTACGGAAAGTTAACAACACAGAATCAAGGCAGTTAATATAACACGAAAGGAAAACAAGGATTTTACACGTTAAGGAAACAACAACCAAAGCAAATACATCAAATAGAGAAAAATCAATAGGGGTCCTTACCGAGGTACCGCCTCGTAGTCCCAAACATAAAAGTAACTCACAGTCTTTCCATATATCACCGCGGGAGCCTTTATATTTAGTTTTGAAAATTATTTTTTCGAAATAGCACCCCGCATTTTAGCCCACCTTATCACATCACATAGCTTCTAGTAGTTCCCCTACTAGCCACGCATATCAAGCTCACTTATCTCACCGCATGCGTATAAATAGTAACAACGGCACGATAAAAACCTCATGCAAATAGTAACAATAGCACGACAGAAACCTCGTGCAGACAACCAAATAATCCTCTCAACAATAACACGAATGCCAAAAACAAAAAGACTCAATAAAATAATATTTCACAACTTACATTTTGCCTCAATAGAAACCACGGCCTTTGCAACTCAACACCAAACTCAACAACAAGATATTTCAAGGATAGCAAATTTCAAGTAAAGATTCCCACAATTAAATAATGAATACAAAATTAAGAAGTAAGTAATTCAACTAAACGTGTAGTACAAGTTGCAAATAAGAGATAAGACAAGTAGATATATGAAATTAGACTAAACATGGTGGCTATAACATGCTTAAGTAACTCAATTAAAGCATGAAAAAGAAACTACGTAGCTAAAATCGAAATCTCAACATTTAGCCCGAGTATACAGTCGCCACCTAGCATACACAGCCTCCACATATCACAATTGGCACAATAATACCAAATCCTAAGGAGAATTTCTTCCACACAAAGTTAGACAAGTCACTTACCTCAAACCACGTTAAACCAATCAACTAGAAGGACTTTCCCTTGATTTTCCAACTCCAAACTGCTCGAATCTAGCCAAAACAATTTCATACTATAAATATAACTATAGGAAACTAATTTAAATAATGAAATTATGATTTTAGAAAGAATTGAAAAATCACTCCAAAAAGTCACCCCGGGCCCGCGCCTCGGAACCCGATGAAAATTACAAAATTCAAACAACAATTCGATATCGAGTCCAACCATACAAGAATAATTCAAATCCGACCTCTTTTCTCCTTTCAAAACCTAAAAATTTAGCCGAAGAAGTTTTATCACTTTTCCCCAAATTTCCAACTCAAATCCCTAATTACATGATAAAATCAAATATAGATTAGTGGAATTTAATCAAAATCGAGTTAAGAACTCTTACCCCAACAATCCCTATGAAAATCTCTTGAAATATTGCCTCAAACCGAGCTCTCTTAGTCCAAATTATGAAATATAAAATAAACCCTTGATTTCAAATTTAAGTTATGCTGCCCAGTTAATAACACATCGCGATCGCGGAATATCCTACGCGATCACGAAGAAGAAAACAAGGTTGCCCCCAAAATTGCCTTTGCGAACGCGGTTGACTCCATGCGAATGTGAAAAACAGATACACAGTCCTACACGATCGTGGACATGCATACGCGATCGTGAAGCACAACTTTATGTGACCCTGGTGCCTTACTTCCTTGTACGCGAACGCGATCAGCTCTACGCATCCGCGAAGAATAAGCTTTACCACTGCCGCGATCTCTACCCTCTCTCTGCGAACACGAAGAGTAAAAACCGACAGTCCACAAAAATTCCTTCGCGATCGCGGACCAAACCTCGCGATCGCATTGAAGGAAACCAGACCTCAGAAAAGCAACAACTTCAGCTATTCCTAAGCGATCCGAAATGCGTCGAACTTTTTCGAATTACACCCGAGGCCCCCAGGACCTCAACCAAACATACCAACAAGTCCTAAAATATCATACAAACACGCTCAAAGCGTCAAATCACATCAAACAATACTAGAATCACGAATCGCGCAATGATTCACGCTTAAGAACTTATGAACTTTTGAATTCCGAAACCAATGCCGATTCATACCAAAACAACATCGATTGATACCAAATTTTGCACACAAGTCATACAAGACATTACATACCTATTCCAACTTTCGGAATCAGAATCCGACCCTGATATCAAAAAGTCCACTCCCGGTCAAACTTTTCAAAATCTTACAACTTTTCTACTTTCACCAATTAACGGCGAAACGACCTACGAACCTCCAAATCAACATCCGGACATGCTCCTAAAACCAAAATCACTTTACGAAGCTATTGGAACCGTGAATACTCCATTCCTGAGTCATATTTACCCAAGTCAATCTACGGTCAACTCCTACAACTTAAACTTTCAGCTTAGGGAATATGTGTCCCATATCACTCCGAAACTCTCCTGAACCCGACACCAAGCACCCCAAAAAATTATGTAACCACAATATAAGATAGAAGGAGAATAAATTAGGAGATCGGAACTAAAATACTTAAAACAATCGACCGGATCGTTACATTAAGCATGTCATTACATGTTCCTGTTGAGGTATTAATTTGGGTATATCATTATATGTTTCGGTTGAGGTATTAGTTTGGTATGTCACTACATCTTCCTGTTGAGGTATTGATTTAGGAATTTCATTACATATTTTTTTAAGGTATAGTTTGGGCATGTGATTATATGATCCTATTGAGGTATTGGCATGGGCATGATTATTTCATGTTCTTGTTGGGAATATGAGATCACATGTCTGTTGCGCATGAGATTAGTGGTGTCAATAAATATATTTAAAACCCGAATAAATCAATCGAACCGATTTAATGTTTCTTTTAATAAAACGTCGAACCAAGCCATTGACACCCCTACATGGGATCTATCCTTCTAGAGTCACATAATTACCCATTCTATCTTGGGCAGTATGTGTGTAGATTTATGAGAAACTGACGGGTTTCAAGCTTCATTATGCTACTCTATGCATTCTTAAATGCTTTACTTGTGCATATAAACTATATATGCTGATTTAATGCATTTTTACATGCGTTGGACTTATATAGTCGAGATAGGATATTTTATATCACATGCTCTATTTGTGTCATGACCCAAAATCCGTTAAAGGTCGTGATGGCGCCAGATACCACTGTCAGGCAAGCCAACACTAAATAATTAATTAAATTCTCATTTTTTATTTTTTTGAAATCGTAAATCTTACTTCAATTTATCTAGTAAAAGATGAATTTATAAAATAAATAAAAATATTTTCCAATTCTAATACTGAACATCCCATAATCATTCAAGAACCCGGTGTCACAAGTACATGAACATTTTTTAGGAATTTAAAAAAAAAATACAATAATTGTACGGAATACAAATTTGGACACGAAAGAAAATACAATACTCTGAAGGAGACTCTACTGGCTGCGGCTCGTATATAAGATGCAGCTCACCTAAGTCCCCGTAATAACCGTGCCTCCACGCCCACAAGGTCACTAGTCATATATGTACCTGCACAAAACATGCAGCAAGTGTAGTATGAGTACGTAAATCAACGCGTACCTAGTAAGTGTCCCGCCTAACCTCGAAGAAGTAGTGACGAGAGGTCAACTCCGACAGTTACTGTGGCCATCAATAATATAAGGTACAGTAAAGAAGTGAATGAATATGAGACATAGTAAATATATGAAACAACAAGTATAAAATACATGGTACAATTTTCCTCTTTACAATTTACTCAAGCTCTCAACTAGTGAGTTCCCTTTGTAACCGGAGCATATATATATAGATATTGTGGATCTCATCAAAGAGGTGATTGTCATAATTCAAATCAAGGAAAAATCCTCAGATACACTGCTTCTTGCCAAATGTTACGCACGATTCCACGAGGATAATATATATATATATAGGAAATGCCGAGGCGAACGGCCCGCTCCCATGAGAGTGTGGTACATAATTCCTGCCGAGGCGAACGGCCCGATCCCATAAGAGTGGTAGAAGGAAATACCCCGCTTGCGAATCATACGTGCAATGAGGTCAAATATAAATTTAAGGAATCTCCCCGCTCGCGGATCATGCTTACGACGCGGTCAAATATAAATTTAACATTAAAATTATATCTCTTTATTGATTATTTTCAAAATAAGGAAAATTCAGCTTGTACCTTTTTAAGAAAATTACCCCGCTCGCAAAACATACTTGTGACGCGGTTACACATAAATTTCTTAAGCTATTATAGTATTACTCAATCCTTTTCGAAATTACGAAGTTCAAACGAAACCTTTTAAATCTTACGTTCTTCAATTTCAACTCCTTTCAAAATATTTAATAAGAAAACTCAATCTCACTCCCTTTCAAGGCAGACAATAAACATAAATCAATAACAATATCAACAAGGCATGATGTGAGCCTAAAACTACCCGGACATAAGCATAGCTAGTAGCTACGTACGGACTCTCATCACCTCGTGCGTACATAGCCCCCACAAATAGAAGCACACAATAATTTAGTTCGCCTATGGGTTTAATTCCCTCTTATAAGGTTAAAAAGGAGAGTTACCTCGCTCCGAAGTTCAATAACCGGCTTCTGAGCCTTTCAAACAACTCGAATCGATGCACAAAGCCCCAAAACTAGCCAATAATTATGCAAACCCATTAATATATACTCAATATATTCCAATTTATAACAATTTCTAACTCCGATCGAAAAGTTGATAAAATCACCCTCGGGTCCATGTGCCCGGATTCCAAAAATTTTTGAAAATAAACTTTACCCATAACCCCACGAACTCAAATATATAATTTATTCTCCATTTCATGCCCAAATTCATGTATTTAACTCGCAATGAGAAGAAATCACTTACCCCATAGTAGATGATGAAACTCACAATCCAAAATTGCTCCAAAATCGCCTCCTATGGAAGAAATGAAGTGAAAAGGAGCCAAATCCCCGATTTTAAAAGAACATTGCCCAGGCCCTTCCACTTCGCGATCGCGGAAATCACCCCGCGATCACGAAGGCCAACAACCAGCTGCCCAAAAGCTTCTTCTTCGCAAACGCGAACTTTCCCACGCGTTCGCGATATACAACAATCCAGAAAACGCGATTGCAGACCAAACTTCGCGAACGCGAAGACATGATTTCCCAGCTCAGAACTCCCTCTTACGCGATCGCGAGTCCACTTCCGCAATCGCATAGAACATATGACCCCTCCAGTCCAATTTGCTCTTCGCGATCGCGTCCTCCATTCCGTGATCGGGATGCATACCCGATACACCAGAAACCAGCAATCATAAAACTAAGAAAAATGGTCTAAGACGGTCCCGAAACACACCTGAGGCCCCTAGGACCCCGTCTAATTACACCAACCTATCCCATAACATAACACAGACCTGCTCAAGGCCTCAAATCACATTAAACAACGTCGAAATCATGAATCGCACCCCAATTCAAACTTAATAAACTTTGAAACTTAATCAACTTCTACAATCGATGCCGAAACCTATCAAATCACGTCCGATTGTCCTCAAATTTTTCACACAAGTTACATTTGACATATCGGACCTACTCCAACTTTCGGAATCGGATTCCGACCCCGATATCAAAAGTTCATTTCCGGTCAAACTTCTCAAAAATCTTAAAAATCTCTAGCTTTAGCCAAATGACTCCAAAATGACCTACGGACCTCCGAATCCACTTCCGGACGTGCTCCCAAAACCAGAATCACCATACGGAGCTATTCCCAGACTCAAAATCCCAAACGGATATTGATAACATTAAAATACACTTCAACCCAAATTTATGAAATTCTTTCAAAATGCCAACATCCACGATAGGCGCCGAAACGCTCCCGGGTCATTCAAAACCTGATCCGGACATACGCTCAAGTCCGAATTCATCATATGAACCTGTTAGAATCTTCAAATCCCGATTCCGAGATCGTTTACTCAAAAATTCAACCTTAGTCAATTCTTCCAACTTAAAGTTTCCGGAATGAGAATTTTCTTTTCAAATCAACTCTGAACTTCCAAAATTTCAATTCCGACCACGCGTACCAGTCATAATACCTAAAGTGAAGTTGCTCATGGCCTCAAACTGCTGAACGATGCGCTAGAGCCCAAAACGACCGGTCGGGTCGTTACAATTTGTGTATATCTTCTTATGCTATTTTTGTGCCTCTATTCTATTACTGTTATGTATATGAATTGCACAGGTTTGTGTAGTATGAGTACTGTGCCAGCATACTCGTACTACACTTCGGCACTCTGTGTGTAAATATTGTAGTTGAGCTATTGTGGAGTTTGTAAGCGAGTATTACAAATATATTAGCATTTTAATTTTTAGCTATTATTTGTTCATGGTAGTTTATAACCTTGTATTTTCTTTATATCAATGTTATAAATCTACTTTTAGTTAATCATGACTTGTGACACCAATTTTTGGCGTAGTTTGTATTAAATTTTATATTTTATTTTATTATTTATATGATTGACTGTTGTTGTGGGTTATAATTATGTTGATTGATTCGCCTAGCGGGTTATGTTCGGTGCTAATACAACTTGGTGAGTTTTGGGTCCTAACATTGAAAGTAAATAAAATTGCCCAGTAACTCTAGGTTAAGTACCGAGGAGTCACCCCTACTAGGCAGTAGGCACACGACATTGGCTTAACTAGAAATTTTGCCAAGGGTCTTCAAATTTTAAAAAAATAAATAATTCTTTTCTAGGTAATGAGTGCACCTAAATTTTAAATCAAACTATGCATTATTTAGTTAAATTATTTTTTTGTATTTAAGATTAATGCAATGTGAAGGGGATTCTTAGAGCAACAGTAATGTTATTTCCG
This sequence comes from Nicotiana tomentosiformis, assembly GCF_000390325.3. Taxonomy (NCBI): domain Eukaryota; kingdom Viridiplantae; phylum Streptophyta; class Magnoliopsida; order Solanales; family Solanaceae; genus Nicotiana; species Nicotiana tomentosiformis. Next base: position 29,753,401 of record NC_090822.1, read on the forward strand.
TATGATTTATAGGTCATGAGTTCGAGCCATGGAAGCAATCACTAATGCTTGCATTAGGTTAGACTGTCTACATCACACACTATTGGGTGCGACCCTTTTCCGGACCCTGCGTGAATACATGATACTTTGTGCACCAGGCTACCATTTTAGAAAAAAGAAAAATGCCACATATTTTGGTCGGAATATTTTCTCCGTAGGTTGATTTTGAGATGCCTTACTTATTTTGGTATTTTAGGAAAATATTTCTTCTATTGAAACTTCAAGCAGAATTGTAAGGTATTTTAATTAGAAGCATAATTACACAACATCATAACCCAAAGAAAAGAAAAAGAAAGAGAAGGGGAGAATACAGAGGAAATCCCAATCAAAACAGTGATTCATTAATACGAAGAAAATACGAACAAAGCACAAGAATTCACACTGGATGCTTACGTGAGACAAATCTACTATGCGTTCGGGGAGTTAAGGCAACTTTTTTTTTTTTTTTGGGGGGGGGGGGGGGTAGGGGGTGGAAACCCATCTTCCAAAGCAATCTAATTTTTTTAAGTTTTGATTTTAGGGATTTATTCATTATCCGGCTTTTTTTAAAAATAAAACATGAAAGAGATAAAAGAAGTGGTTTTACCTGGTTCTTGTTATAAATTATTGTTCTTCGTTTTTGTAAATTTTTCAAAGCTAATTAAAAATCAATGACTGGAGCTACTAGTAATGTGCTAGAGCTTCTAATAATAGAAACTAGAAAATATTTAATGAGGAGTTCACTTTCAAAATGATGGAATAATGAGGATTATTTTGAACAACTGTCCTTACGGGATGATTGGAAAAAATTTATAATATTGTTACTGTTTACCCGTAAAACGGTACAGTTGAAGATTTATAGACAAGTGAATTAATTTGATCCTAAAATAATAGATGAATAAGACAAAAATGTAAGACTTAGCCTTGAAATTGAAATGAACAGCAGATATCTTGATCCCGAGCGCAGAGTTACCGGGGGCGGTAAGAACAGTATAAATAAACAAGAAAGTAAATGTTATTGAGCTTTTTGATAGAATATAGTGTACGCTTGTCAGAAAATTCGTGTCATTTACAATGATAATAGAGCTCACTATTTATAGCTGCACCTGGGGAACAAGGTTCTAGGATCAAGCCCCTCTTTAATGACAATTATGAGGGCCATTGAAAAATGTGTAACGACAGGCAATAAATGTCATATTCTTTGTAACGGGCCACGTACTTAATGTTGTAGAATATTCCTTATTTAATACTACCGAATGGCAGACATTTATTTCACCTTTATGAGTATCATTCTCTTCCGGTAACAGACGGGATCGTTGCCTCCGGATCCGGCTACCTTCTGTCTTCGGCTCCATGTGTCACTTTCTCATGCGATCATTTAATATATACACATTTTATCCTATACAGATAGTCCCCCTACTTTCAGTGGCATAACTTTGTGTCACCGAGAAGTTGGTATAAATATCTTTTTTGGTGGGAAATTCTCCAACGCCCTCTGAAAAGTTTTTGACGGTTGATTAGATGCACGTCTCTCCGCATTTAATACCCCAAACACGCGTCATCCCATAATTTAGAATCACTTTTGCCGGTTATCGAGGTAATTATGGCCATGATTTTAGCCGCATATACCTTTACTTATACGCATCAAACTTCTTCATTTATACTTCATAATTATCTAAACTTTCTCAAATCCTCTTTACTCAAATCGTACTTTGTTTTCAACCTTTCTTTAACCTTCTTCTCGAGAGAAAACCTTCATTCCTTTCTGATAAAAAATGACATCTTCTTCTAGAAAATATAGTTTTTTAAAGAACAAAGGTAAAGTTGATGATGTTGCTCCTCTTTCGGTGAGCTCCATCATCCCAAAGAGTCTCATCACAACTAAAGACTTTGAAGAGAAGTATCCTTCCGCTCACCCTCGTATGTGGGCCGTTAGCGTATACCCTTCTTCCATCCGTCCTTCCAGTATTCCTGCTATAAAGGAAGACTGTCATTGTCAAGATTTAGACATTATCGCTCTTGACCTAGCGGAACGGATAACCTTACGAAAGAAGGGTTTTACGTATTTTTATACTTATCCCTTCACTTTGGAGTCGTTCTCTTTGAGTGGAGAGCTTGACTCCATCATCGTGGAGTTCTGCATCCACTACCAGGTATGCCTGGCATAAGCAAGTCTTTCTGTGTGGAAGACAGTCGCTTGTCTTCGGCATTTGTGCCAAGAGACGGGAGGGGAGCTAACCCTAGCTCGATTGATGAACCTTTATACTTGATAAATTTCAGCAAGCGCGGCCACCATGCTCTACTATCCAGCATGGATGATGATAACGATTATGGGTGGATGAAACGGTTCGTTTCAATCGCCACAAGTGACATCATTTCAGCCACGGCTTCATCCTTTCCGAAATTATGGAATCACACTCGTAAGTTCACCATCTGTCTTTTCTTCCGTAAAATATCATCTCATATCGTTACTGACTCTTCTTCTTTCGCTTATTTTAGTGACTCGGTGGGTACCACCTAGGGTTGATTGCTTGGACTAGTGGTTCAATAAAATTTTTGACGTTACTTCGCCCGAGACTCGCATGTAGAAAGAACTGGCCCTTAAATATGGGTGGAATGCCAAAAATCATGGTAAGTCGAACTCATCTTGTTTTTACCTTTTTCGTATAAGGAAGTGGTTTAATCTTTATCTCCTATTGAATTCAGGTTTACCCCATGGCTTAGTTGTCGTCCCCGAGGAGGACATTTTAGCTAATCCTGCTGATGGGATGAGGGTGTTGCAGGAGGCTTTTACATAGACAGGTGTCTTCGGGCCTGCTTCTGGTGTAAGTGCTTCCTCTCGGAGTCCCCGGCCAGATAACAAGCAACCAAAAAGAAGACGTTCCTCCGCAGCCGGGGGAAAAAATAAAAAGGCAAAGAGTGTCATTCCCGAGTCATCTCCGGAAGTTGTGATGATGAGCCTCCCGCCCGGGCCAGCTATAGACATTGTGATGATTGACGATAATGGGGAAGCCAGCGAGAAGGGGGCTTCTTGACATAGAAGACGACGACCTTCCTCAGCTCAACAGACTGCTCAATCTGTTAAGTTAGTTACACCAACTGAGGATGATGCCTCGGCACTCTGGGGGGAGTATGAGATGGTGGAAAATGCCAACTCCTTCTTCCGAATCCCAGTCATTGTGCCCGGTACCATGAGGCTGAGTACCGGGTCCCTGCCATCTTCGGTTGATGATTAACCAACAACTAGCATTGTGCTTGCCGCAACCACTTCTCATCCTTCAATGCCATCGGCTTCATCTCCTTCTTCACTAACTCTTCCTTCGCCACCAGTAACTGCTACATCATCTCCACCGATCGTGGTTGCCCAAGAGGAGAACATCTCTCTCTCTCTCTCAATCCCTAGTTCACGGAAACGTGGGGAAAAATTATGCTGCCCCCTCAGAGGATCCGCAAAGGAGGAGGAGCGTTACTCTCTTGGTCTTTACCAGATGTAACTTGCTGTCCTGGCCGGTGGAACTTGCAAATTATTTGAAGCCTTTGGCTTCAGAAAAAGATAAGGAAAAAATATAAGCTCTCTCGGAAGAGTGCTTGTTGAACAATGCTATGCATAACGCAGCAGCGGTATATTCTTTGTTTCCTCCGTTATCTCTTCTATCCTTGATATAGTAGGATTTTGAATTTGCACTCTTCGTTTTGCATGCCAACTTTCTTGCTTCTGAGGGCCTCCAAAGGTTGCTTCGAGAAAAAGAGGAACTTACCTTTGAGCAGGATCAACTTTGGCCGAGTGGGACCAAACTGTTGCTCGCCTCTCGAAACTGGAAGTTAGAGCTACTGAGGCCGTTGAGTTGGAGGTTCGGTTGCAGCAAAGCGAGCAAGACATAGAGCCCTTAGCCTAGAGATCGCCCCGTTGAGGGCTCAATTGGAAGAATCTAGGGTCAAATGGGTTGAAGACCATAATGTCGTTCTTGCTGCATCGATCACGAGGCTACCTCCGTTGAAAGATTAAATAATTTGGAGGCGGCCTTGAACTTCAAAACTGAAGAGCTTGTTGTTGTCGGGGTGAAGTATGCCCAATTGGAGGAGAAGCATAAGAAGACCATTGAGCATAATATAATTTTTAGCTCCACTGTCTGTGATCTCGATGTTAGCCTCTGGTCTGTTAGATCAGCACAGAAAAATCTTTCTGCCGAGGTTGACCAAATTAAAGAAGAACTCAAGCGCCGAGCGGCTTCCCTCGTTGTTGAAAAAACATATGCTATGTACAGCATAAGGAGAAAAAAATTGGAAGAGGCTAAAGAGGGTATCATTGATTTTGATGCCGAAATCACTAAAGCTCGTGAGCTGGAGTTAACAGCTATAAGGGGTCTTCCGGCCAGGCCTGATGCTACCAATTCTTCTGGTTCCAGTTTTGAGTTCTCAGGAACTGGAAAGGAACAAAAAGGCGATGATGTTGAAGGCCAAAATGATGAAGGCCAAGATATCGAAATGGCCGTGGATATACCCACTTCTCTTGGGGGCGTAAATGTTTCTCTTACTCTAGGTTCCGGAGATGCAACAACTTAGTTTTACTTTCTTTTTCAAACTTTTGTACTTGTGCTGTTTGGCACATTTATTGTAAATAAAAACACTTTTTCGTTCAAGTATCGTATAAGTTTCCCTTTCTGTGTATTTTCGTTTAAACATTTGTGCAAGTTTGCTCTTTGCGTCTTTTTTCATTTAAGTGTTTGCGCAAGTTTTACTGTTTGCGTCTAATCATGCAAGGCTTCAGAAGTATTTTTCCCCGAAACCATTTGGATTCCGGGCATAAATTCTTCCGACATCAACCCTTTAATGTGAGGGTTTTCATAAGAGATGGCCCTCTTATATTTACAGTGCTCTTGAAGAGGACGTCTCCTATTCATTATGGCACTAGCATTTGAAGTACTTGTGTAACTTTCAAATGACAAAATCAATTCATCGTTCAGACAAGAGACAAGATAGAAATAAAAGGACTTTACTTTATTCCTTCCATTTTCAAAAGTACATAAGCATTCAGTGGTTAAAAAAAATTGTCATTTCTTGTGGCTAACTTGTACAACTTGTTTCTACGGGGTTGGCCACGTAGTCCCCGATCCCGATGATACAACTATATTTCTAGGTTTCGCATGCCGGTCGAAGTAACAGTCATTGTTGCCATATCCTCATATAATCCCCCAGTGTTCGAATGCGAATTTGAACACTGAAAGTTTTACACCTTCGAGGATTCCACTAGTGGATTGCTAGATAATCTTCAATTCGGTAACAAACTTCACGTCCCCTTAGGAATTTATGCTATCGAGCCAAAGATTATATAAGAATCCCCCAGTGTCTTGTACTTATGAACGGTCGGGTAATCTCTGTTCGATATCAAACTTAACTTCCTGGTAGGAACTCTTATTGAGCAAAAGACTATCTAACCATTATGTAGTGGTTCTTTGCTTGTGTACCTTGTCATTAAAAGATCTTATTGCTGCTATTGAAATTTCCTTCGTAGTATGCTTTCCGTTGCTTCCTCGATAAAAACCTTACCAGAAAAACCCAATTGGGACAAAAACTAGACGAAGGGAAAAAGAGTACAGCACATACTTTCAGTACATGTGATGTTCATCACCAATAGTATCTCTTGAGGTGTGCCATGTCCCAGTTGCTTGGCAACTTTTCTCCATCTTAGTTCTCCAACTCGTATGATCCTTTCCCGATGACAGCTGAAACCCGATGGGGGCCTTCCGATGTAGGACCTAGCTTCCCTGCATTGAGCTAATGGGTGTTCTGAGTCACTTTCCTAAAACCAACTCTCCCACTTTGAAATAACAGAGGTCGGCTCTTCGATTGTAATATCTTTCTATTATCTACTTTTGGGCTGCCATCCTTATATGCGCTAAGTCCCTGCATTCATCGAGTAGCTCCAAATTGACCAACATTGCCTCATTGTTTTTTTCTTCATTTGCCCGAAAATATCTTAGGGTAGGCTCCCCTGCTTCTACCGGAATCATGGCATCTACTCCGTACACGAGGGAGAAAGAAGTCTCTCACATGCTCGATTTGGTCGTTGTTCGGTACGCCCATAATACACCTAGAAGTTCTTCGGGCCATTTACCTTTAGTTGCTTCCAATCTCTTTTTGAGATTTTGTAGAATCACTTTGTTCGTTGATTCTGCTTGACCATTTGCACTCGTATGATAAGATGAAGATTTGATCCTTTTGATTTTCAAGTCTTCAATGAACTTTGTGATCTTTGCACCTATAAATTGGGGCCCGTTGTCGCAGGCTATCTCTTTTGGTATCCCAAATCTGCAAATTTTGTTCTCCCACAAGAAATCTACCATTTCACGTTCACCGATCTTCTGATAAGGACCTGCTTCAACCCACTTAGAAAAATAGTCCTCTAAAATCAAAAAGAATCTTACCTTACCAGGGGCCGGTGGTAGTGATCCGACGATATCCATTTCCTACTTCATGAACTACCACAGTGACAAATCTGAGTGCAATGGCTCTACCGGTTGATATAACAATAGTGCGTAGCATTGACATTTATCACATTTTTGAATATAAGCTTTGGCATCTTGTTCCATCCGGGGCCAATATTATCTTGCCCTTATTAATTTTAATACTAACGACTCTGCGCCTGAGTAATTTTCGCAGATCCCTTCACGGACTTCCCGCATAACATAATTAGCTTCAGAGGCTCCCAAATATCGGGCCAGCGGGCCTTGGAAAGATTTTCTATACAGTTGACCTCCTTTGAAACTATATCGCGCTGCCTTAGTATGTAGTGCCCAAGATGCCTTGGGATCTTCAAGCAACTTTTCGTGCTCGAGATAATCAATGATTTCATTCCAGACCAAATTAGCTGCATTTACCTCGTAGTAGCTATCTGCGTCCAGAACCGAGTGCATAAGCTGTATGACCGTATCGGAGTCCGATCCTTTAATTTTCTTACATGAGCCAAGGTTAGCTAGTGCGTCCACTTCTGCATTCTCTTCCCTCGGGATGTGCGTAATTGACCACTCTTGGAACCAAGAAAGAAGAGCTTGAACCCTCACTACATATTGTTGCATGCGTTCCTCTTTAGCTTCGAAGATCCCGTAGATCTGATTTACCACCAACTGGGAGTCACATTTGATTTCTATGACCTCAGAGTCTAGTCCCCGGGCCAATTCAAACCCTGCAATCAAAGCTTCATACTTCGCTTCATTGTTAGTCAGAGGAACAATTCTTAATGCCTGCCTTAGGGTTTCTCTCGAAGGCGTAGTTAATATTATGCCGAGCCCGGACCCCTTTTACGTTGGAAGCTCCATCCGTGAATAGGGTCCAAACTTCTAATGTCAATTCTGACACCATCACTGCTTCTTTGGTTGCCAAAGGTAACAGTCTCGGGCTGAAATCGGCCAAAACTTGTGACTTAATCACAGTCCTAGGTTTATATTCTATGTTAAATTCACTCATTTCGACGGCCCACTTGGCCAGCGTACCCGAAAGTTTTGGTTTATGAAGGATATTGCGTAGGGCAAAGGTTGTCACCACAACTATAGGGTGACATTGGAAGTAAGGCATGAGCTTTCGAACGACGACTACGAGGGATAAGGCCAACTTTTCAAGATATGGGTAGCGAGTTTCTGCTCCCATTAAAATTCTACTAACGTAATAAATAGGAGATTGTGTACCTTCTCCCTCACGGACTAAAACGACACTTACCGCTACCTCCAAGACTGCTAAGTAGATTAAGAATTTTTTGCCTTCCTCCGGCTTCGATATGTAACGGATGACTTGAAAAATACCTTTTCAAAACCCTCAAAGCCTGCTAACATTCCGGGATCCATTCAAAGTTGTTCTTCTTTTTGAGCAGCGAGAAGAAATGATGGCATTTCTCTGAAGACCGGGAAATGAATCTGCTAAAAGCGGCCAATCTCGCTGTTAGCCTTTGAACCTCTTTTATACTTTATAGCTGGTCTGGGATGTCTTCGATGGCTTTGACTTTATCAGGGTTAACCTCAATACCCCTTTGTGACACCAGGAATCCCAGGAACTTGCCGGAACTGACCCCGAACGCACACTTCTCGGGGTTACGCTTCATGTTATGATTTCTTAAGATGTCAAAAGTTTCTTGCAAGTGTTTAAGATGATCACCTGCGTTCAAAGACTTAACAAGCATATCGTCTATGCAAACTTCCATGGTTTTCCCTAATTGGTTTTCAAACATTTTGTTCACAAGCCGTTGATAAGTGGCTCCGGCGTTCTTTAGCCCGAAGGGCATCACATTATAGCAATATGTGCCGAAGTTCGTTATGAACGAAATATTTTCTTGATCCTCCGGGTTCATCTTATTTTATTGTACCTGGAGTAAGCATCAAGGAAACTCATTAACTCGTGCCCGACCATTGCATCAATCATTTGATCAATGTTTGGCAATGGTACGCACATGCGAGATTTATTCTTCTTCTTTGGGACTACTACTACGTTAGCTACCAGTATGGATACTTTACCTCTCGGATTGAACCGATATCAAGCAAGCGATTTACCTCTTCTTTGACGAATTTATTTCTGGCCTCGGCAATAGGACATTTGTTCTGTCTTAGCTTGTGTACAGCCACTTTCGGTGGGATATCTGTCATATCCGCATGCGACCACGTAAAACAATCGACATTAAATTTAAGAAATTCAATAAATCCAAACCTGAGTTCGGGATGTAGTCCTGTCCCCAAGTGGAATTTCTACTCCAAGAACTTTTCGAATAATGCGACTTGCTCAAGTTCTTCCGCTGTGGACTTTGTTGTGTCCATCTCTTCTGGTACCTAGAAATACCTTAGCACCTGATAGGATTCCAACGACTCTTCCCCCTGGTTGACTTTGCTTGAGTCGGGAACAAGCGTCGGTTCCTGTAATTGCTATCCGCATGCTCCTTCCCTTTGCTACTGGAGACTGAGATTTCATTCATCTCCCTTGTTGCCGGTTGGTCACCTCTTATTTGTTTAATTCCCTCGAGAGTTGGGAATTTCATTAACATGTGATATATCGATGGCATAGTCTTCATCTTGTGTAACCACGGTCTACCCAGGATAATATTGTAGCCCATATCGCCATCCACCACCTAGAAAAGGGCCGTCTTAAACACCCCTTTGATATTTGTGGGTTGCATAATTTCTGCTATGGTCCTCACACTTGTTAAGTTGAAACCGGCGAGGAGTTTTGTGGCAGGAATAATGCTTCCGGTGAGCTTGGCTTCCTCCAATACTCTCCATTGTATGATGTTGGCCGAACTTCCTGGATCCAGCAGAACACGTTTAATTTTAAAATCTAAGACATTTAAAGAGATTACCAATGCATTTTTGTGTGTTAGCAGCAATCCGTTTGCGTCCTCCTCCGTAAAAGTAATGTCGTCTTTAGCGACTTCCCGGAGTCTCTTGCTGTGGTTCACTGACACTTTTATCTTTTTTGCCGCCGAGAATGTAAACCTGTTAATCTTGTTCTCCCCAAAAATCATGTTGATCGTCATACGTGGGGGATCTTCTCTTGCTTTTGAAGACTCCGCGACCGTAGTTGTTTTTAGCCCAGTCACTTAAACATTCCCTGAGATGGCATTTTTTCAGCAATGTCAACACCTCTTCGCGCAGATGCCTACAGTCCCGAGTTCGGTGACTGTTTGTCCTGTGGTATTCGCACCACAAATTAGGATCCCTATGGCTGGGAACGGATCTCATTGGCTTGGGGAATCGTGCTTCTTTAATGTTCCTCATAGCCGACACCAACTCAACTATGCTAACGTTGAAGTTGTATTCGAAAAGCCTGGTTAGGAATAATCTCGAGAACCTGACGTTTTGTTATCCTGTAACGACCTAATATTTCAGTCGCGATCAGCTCTCCTATCGGTAGCGAATTTATCAGCCGATCGAAAACCTCTGTCACGTCCTTTGGCCCGTTCATAGGGCAAAAACCGACTCCTCAAAGACCGTCGATTTGTGTCAAATTGTCTTTTGATTTCTCTTTATTCTTCTCCCGGTCCAGACCCTTAACCGACGCCGGGAAACCGAGCTGAGCATCCTCAATCCTTATCTTTGACTCGTACCGGTTGTGAACATCCGCTCAAGTTGTTGCATGGAACTCGAGCAAACTTTCTTTCAACTTCAAGGAAGCGTCAAAACTTCTCTAATTCAGACCTTTGGTGAATGCTTCAGCCGCCCATTCATCTAGAACGGCCGGTAGAAACATCCTTTCCTTCTGGAACTTAGTTACAAACTCACGTAGCAACTCAGACTCTCCTTGTGCAATTCTGAATATATCGGCATTTCGGGACTATACCTTTCTGGCCCCGGTATGGGCCTTGATGAAAGAATCCACTAGCATCTCGAAGGAGTTTATGGAATGCTCGGGCAAAAACGAATACCACGTTAGGGCTCCCTTCGTGAGAGTCTCCATGAATTTCTTTAGCAAAACTGACTCAATCTCGTGGGGAGCTAAATCGTCCCCCCTTCACCGCCGTTGTATAGGTGGTGATATGCTCCTGAGGATCTGAAGTCCCATCATATTTCGGCACGTCTGGCATTTTAAATTGTTTCGCGATCAATTATGGTACCGCACTTGGTTTGTCGGCAGCCGTGTGTACTCTTTTGAGTCCGGCCCTTTCAGCACTAGTGATGCGCTTGGAATTTGATCCATTCAGGCATTCACTTCCCTCATAAACCGCATAAGTTCAATTTTAAAAGGATCGCTCTCGTTGTTGTGACCGAATCCTCTCCCACCGGCCCCATTGAAGCCAACCTCGCGCCCTCGGGGTGTTGTTGTTGACCCTCTGCGTTGTTTGATTTGCAGGAGCACCGGGAGAAACTGGACCTCGTCAATTCACGTTGTTGGAAGCACCCGACAATGCCTGCTTCAGCTCTGCCATGACCTTATCCTGTCGTGTGAGATGGCCTATAATGGCCTCTTGTTGCTCTTGCAAGACCCTTACTGCTTCGACGACGTGCTCTTCTTCCGCATCATCAGGAGTCACCTCTCGAACATGTCGCGGATACCGTCTACCATGGACCCGCGTGGCCTCATTCCCTTTACTGCGGGTATCACTGATTGAGTCCTCGTGCTAAGGTTGATTTCCTTGGGCCTCAATATTGTGTGTGTTGTTAATACCATTATCTGCCATTTTCTATGATTTTTGCTAAGAAACGTGTTAGTAATAGAGGCAAGGATCAACTTAATTACACAACTATCTAAGCCCCACGGTGGGCGCCAAACTTTTTACCCGTAAGACGGTACAGTTGAATCTATACGTGGTTTATAGACAAGTGAATTAATTTGATCCTAAAATAATAGACGAATAAGACAAAAATATAATATTTAGCCTTGAAATTGAAATAAAACAACAGATATCTTGATCCCGAGTGCAGAGCTACTGGGGGCGGTAAGAACAGTATAAATAAACAAGAAAATAAAATGTTATTGAGCTTTTTGATAGATTATAATGTACGCTTGTCAGAAAATTCGTGTACTTTACGATGATAATAGAGCTCACTATTTATAGTTGCACCTAGGGAACAAGGTCCTAGGATCAAGCCTTTCTTTAATGACAGTTATGAGGGCCATTGAATAATGTGTAACGGCAGGCAATGAATGTCATATTCCTTGTAATGAGCCGTATACTTAATGTTGTAGAATATTCCTTATTAAATGCTACCGGGTGACAGGCATTTATTTTACCTTTATGAGTATCATTCTCTTCCGGTAACAGACGGGTTCGTTGCCTCCGGATCCGGCTACCTTCTGTCTTCGGCTCCACGTGTCACTTTCTAATGCGATCATTTAATATAAACATATTTTACCATATACAACTACTATATTTCAATTCACAATCTCTAAATTCTCTTATTTTATATATTTATTAATAAAGAAGTAAACATTAAAGAAAAAGAACAAGAAATAAGTAGCAGTTTTGATCCATTTTATAATTGTATTTTTTTTTATATCAATAGACTATGTCCGGAATTCTATGCATCTGTTTCACGAATTCTATGCGTGCATTTCACATATAAATTAAGCGAAGTCATCACAATTAAATTAACTTTACATTTGCTAATTTCTTATTATAATCATCCTTTATTGGAACTTGAAACCGCAAATATATGTTTCTTCACGGCACATAAAAATCAATTTTTAATGAACTAGTCTCAATTTCAGCATAATGTAAGTTACGACCTCACGCACAGAGAAAGGAACTCTAGGCATGAATTATACTCCTATAAGAATTCCTATTTTAATGAAAAATCTACTCCACACAAGTTTTCTCGCACCTTACTCACTTGAGTATATATTTGGCCTCAATCGCACTATTCAAAGGCGAAGAATTATAATTATTGGCACCCCAAAAGTTCTTTGAGTTCTATAACACCATTGAAAACTCTTTTGTATTTCATAAGAAAATGGTTATTGTCTTCATCAAAAACTCTTCGTGATGATTGACAAGGAATGAAAAGCAGAAGTTTGACTATTCCTATGACATTGCACATAGCAGAAGTTTGGTGCTGCTCTTTTAAAAGGCTATAGCTTTTTTGGGCGAGTTTTCTCTTTATTTTTATACTGTAAATAGATGCATAATATCATCAGAGAGTAATATTATTTGTTTGTATTTATTAATAAGATATTATTTGATTGTACTTGTCGATAAATTTGAAATACTCCCCAGATATGCATTTAATACTTAGAGCATTGTCCCTTTCATGTCACACACCAACATTTCACTAAGATCGTGATGAGACCTAAACTAAGCCAACATATAAAAACAACCAAAGCAAAATAGATGTAAGGCTAATTTATTGTCATAATATAAATAAAGTATAAATAAGTCTGGATCCCCAAAATCCGATAATACAAATCATGGGTTATTAAAATAGAGTATAAGTCTAAAAATATAGAAATATTGTTTGAAGGAAGACAACAATAGTAGGATAGGGAAGAGAAATCCATAAGCTGAGAATTCAAGTACAACAGCTCACCAAAAGGTCTTCAAGTCAAATACTCTACACTTTCCTGGGCGCCGCCGAAACCAACACCAGAATATGCACAAAAATATGTAAAAGTATTATATGAGTATAAAATCAATTATACTCGGTAAGTATCAAATCTAACACCAGTAAAGTAATGGCGAGATTTAGACAAAAGATACATACTTCCATATCCTGTTTAACTCATAACCATATATGACAAATGAAGAAACAACCAAAAAACTACAGACATAAATAGTAAGGTGCCCAATCAAAAAAATAGATATTAAGCATGCTTTTTAGATAAATTGTTAAGAGCATAATTAAAGCACTAAATCTGTATATAAGGATGGTATGCACCAAATAGCAAATATATAGATTCCTCTGCATGAGTCTAAAATGTCTATGTATGATAAAGGCTCAAAGTTCACTATGAACCAACAACTTTCTGATGCTTGACACCTCCTTGGTATCCAATATCACTATGCACACACGGTCCACTGCAGCATGAGTAATCACGTGACTCTAGAGGGATGGATCAAAATTCATGCGTCGAGTATTATTGTAACAATCCGACCAATCGTTTTGTGTAATTGCGCTCTATTGCCCTTTTTATATGCTTCACACATGTGTGTTTATGATGTTATGACTTGTGGGATCGGTAAGTTTCGTTCCAGGAAGCTTTCGGGTTGATCTGGACCCTTTGATTTTTGACAAGCTTAAAGTAAAAATGTTTACCAAACTTTGACTTTTGTGAAAACCACCCTGGAACATAGTAATCGACTGTTAGCTGCTATCCGGAGAATTTAAGGTATACATGCTTGGCGCCAGCAGGCCTCAGAGTCACCTTCCCTTATCTTCACTTCCTGTTGTATTTTCATTCAGACAGTGATGTAGTAGACATTCTAGTAATACTCTGTAAAGCTTATGCTCAGTTCCACCGATTTTGGGGAGTCTATTATTGAGATTCTATTTCAAAATATTATATGAGTTTATTAGACTTGTTTTATTATTTCAGTTAATTATATGTGTCAAGTGGTTATCAAATATTAGGCTTATCTAGTCGTATAGACTAGGTGCCACCACGATATCCTACAGAAGAAAATTGGGGTCATGACAAGTTGGTATTAGAACTCTAGGTTCATAAGTGTTACGAGTCATAAGCAGATTTAGTTAAGTCTTGTGGATTGGCGTAGAGACGTTTGTACTTATCTTCTAGAGGCAATGAAACTGTTAGAAAAACTTCACTTCTTTGATTGTTTATCGTGCGAATTGGTTGACTTCAAAAACTGAATCTTTGACTTTCTGTTCTCTCACAGATGGTGAGGACACGCACTGCTGGATACGACGATCAGACACTTATACCCCCTGCTAGAGCCACGAGAGGCCGGGCCCAGGTCATAGGCCGAGGAGAGGCACGTGGTGCGGCCAGAGCATCTGGCCGAGCTGCGTCAGAGGAGCCCCCAATATCTCCAGTTGGGGGACAGGCACCCGAGGTGTCTGTTGCCAACTATGCACTCCAGGAGACCCTGGCACAGTTCTTGAGCATGTTTGGTACTCTAGGTCAGGCGGGGTTGATTCTACTTGCACCAGCCACATCTCAAACTGGGGGAGGAGCTCAAACTCATACGGCCCGTACCCCAAAGCAGCGCGTCCATGTTGATCAGGTCCCAGAGGTTATACCGGTATAACTTTATGTTCCGGTTCAGCCCGCAGTTAAGGCATTAACATATGAGTAGGATCAACTTAGACTTGAGAGGTTCAAGAAGTATCACCCTCCTACTTTCAGTAGTTTGGCTTCAGAGGATGCACATGATTTTCTAGAGGAATACCACCGTATTTTCTGCACCATGGGTATTGTGGAAATGAGTGTGGTTGCTTTTACTATATTCCAGTTGTCCAGAGCAATGTATCAGTGGTGGCAAGTGTACGAGGAGGGTAGCCTAGCCAATGCACCTTCACTTGCATGGACTCGATTTTCAGAGTTATTCTTGAGAGAGTTTGATCCTCAGACCCTTAGAGATGCTTGGCGTGTGGAGTTTGAGCAGCTGCACCAGGGTACTATGACGGTGTCAGAGTATGCTATCTGATTCAATGATTTGTCCAGACATGCACCTGCCTTGATTTCTACAGTCAGAGGGCGAGTCTGTTGATTTATTGAGGGACTCAACCATGGTATTAGATTCAGCATGACTCGAGAGTTGGAGACAGATACCCCATGAAATTACGTGAAGCCACGCAGTGTCATAAGGTAGGCTAAAGTGCATGTAGCTATTTCAGAAATAACTATTTCAAATGTAAGGCTCACGCGACGGTATAAGATAATATTATGATTGAGATTGTGAATTGTGAATACGAGGTGATACCTTAGTTGGGATTCTTGATATTACACGAGGCGGTACCTCGGTTGTGATTCTTATTGTGAGGTGATAACGCATTATGATTCTTGTTGTTTGTCTCATGTTGCAAAGCATTTTGGTGGGAACACTTCTTGTTGTTTTGTTCTTCCTTGTTCTATAAGTCATTATCTGTATATGATCATTATGGTTCTATTTAACTGATTTCTTTATGTTATTCCCATGCTTAAAATTCTGGTATTAGTTCATGCTATTAACTTGTTTCGTATCAGTAATTTCTCCGCCTTCTATTATTTATCCTTATTATATTTTCATACTATTTATTTATATCCCAGTAGGTATCTTGACCTGGCCTCGTCACCACTGTACCGAGGTTAGGCTTGATATTTATTGGTTACCATTATGGTATACTCATACTATGCTCTTGTACATCTTTTTATGCAGATCCAGGTACGTCTGCTCCTGCTAGACGATATTGATTGATTGTTAGTTGCTATCAACATGACTTCAAGGTATACTAGCTTGGTGCTCGCATGCCTCAGAGTCATCTTCCCTTATATTCACTTCCTGTTATATTTTCATTTAGACAGTGATGTAGTAGACATTTTAGTATTACTCTGTAGAGCTTATGACTCAGTTGCACCGGTTTTGGAGAGTATATTATTGGGATTCTGTTTTGGAATATTATATGAGTTTATTAGACTTGTTTTAGTATTTATGTTAATTATATGTGTCAAGTTGTTATCAAATGTTAGGCTTACCTAGTCATAGAGACTAGGTGTCATGATATCCTACGGAAGAAAATTGAGGTCGTGACAAGTTGGTATCAGCGTTGTAGGTTCATAGGTGTTACAAGTCAAAGCAGGTTTAGTACAGTCTTACGGATCAGTACGGAGATGTCTGTACCTATCTTCGATAGGCTACAAAACTGTTAGGAAAACTTCACTTCTTTGATTCCTTATCGTGCGAATTGGTTGACTTCGAAAACTAAATCTTTGAAATTCTATTCTCTCACAGATGGTGAGGACACGCACTGCTGGATCCGACGATCAGAAACCCGCCCCGTGCTATAGCCACCAGAAGCTCCAGTTAGGGAATAAGCACCCGAGGGTGCGTGTTGCCACCCTTGCACTCTAGGAGACCCTCGTACAGTTCTTGAACATGTTTGGTACTCTAGCTTAGGCAGGGTTGATTCCACTTGCACTAGCCACATCTTAGGCTGGGGGAGGAGCTCAAAATTCTGTGACCCATACTCCAAAGCAGCGGGTCCATGTTGATCAGGTCCCAGAGATTATACCAGTATAGCTTGATGTTCTGGTTCAGCCCGCGGTTAGGGCATCAACATATGAAGAGGAGGAGCTTAGACTTGAGAGGTTCAAGAAGTATCAACCTCCTACTTTCAGTGGTTTGGCTTCAGAGGATGCACATGGTTTTCTAGAGGAATGCCACCGTATTCTCTGCACCACGGGTATTGTGGAGAGAGTGAGGTTTCTTTTACTATATTCCAGCTGTAAGGAGCAGCAAATTAGTAATGGCGAGGGTACGAGGAGGGTAGCCCAGCCGATGCAGCATCACTTACAAGGACTTAATATTCGAGTTATTCTTGAGAGAGTTTATTCCTCAGACCCTTAGGGATGCATGGCACGTGAAGTTTTAGCAGTTGCACCAGGGTACTATGATGATGTTAGTGTATGCTGTCCGATTTAGTGATTTGTCCAGACATGCACCTGTCTTGGATTCTACAGTCAGAGAGCGAGTCTGTCGATTTATTGAGAGACTCAACTATGGTATTAGATTCAGCATGGCTCGAGAGTCGGTCGTATTTAGTTGTTATTGGTGGTTTTAGACCAGAGTTGATATATTGTTAGTTAGGATGGTAGACTTTGATGTTATCTTAGGCATAGACTGGTTGTCGCGATATCATGCTATTTTGGATTGTCACGCCAAGACTGTGACATTGGCTATGCCAGGTTTTTCGCGGTTAAAGTGGAGAGGTGCATTGAATTATGTTCCTAGTAGGGTTGTATCATTTCTAAAGGCTCGACGGATGGTTGAGAAGCAGTATAATACTTATCTAACCTTTGTGAGAGATGTCAGTGTTGATACTCCTACCGTTGAGTCAGTTTCAGTAGTGAGAGAGTTCCCAAATATAATTCCAACAGGTCTTCCGGGCATGCCTGCCGATAGGGATATCGATTGGTATTGGCTTGTTGCTAGTCACTCAACATATTTATATTCCACCATATCGTACGGCCCTAGAGAAGTTGAAGGAGCAGTTACAAGAGTTGCTTGCTAAGGGTTTCATTCGGCCTAGTGTGTCACCGTGGGGTGCTCTGGTCTTGTTTGTGAAGAAGGATGTTTCTATGTGCATGTGTTTAGATTATCGATAATTGAAAAAGGTTACAGTGAAGAACATGTATCTATTGCCACACATTGATGCCTTATTTGATCATCTACATGGTGCCAGAGTGTTCTCAAAGATTGATTTGCGGTCCGGTTATCATCAGCTAAAGTTTCAGGATCTGAATATTTCAAAGCCTGCCTTTAGGACTCAGTATGGTAACCACGAGTTCCTCGTGATGTCATTTAGGCTGACCAATGGACCAACAATATTTATGCAGCTGCTGAACAGTGTATTCTAGCTATATCTTGATTAATTCATTATTTTGTTTATTGACGACATCTTTGTGTATTACCGCAGCTGAGAAGACCATGAGCAACACCTGAGGATCGTGCTTCAGACCTTGAGAGAGAAGAAGTTGTATGCAAAATTCTCGAAATGTGAATGCTAGCTTGATTTGCTGGCACTGTTGGGTCATGTAGTATCGAGTGATGGGATCAATGTAGATCCGAAGAAGATTAAAGTAGTGCAGAGTTGGCCTAGATCGTATTCAGCTACTCACATTCAGAGTTTCATTGGTTTAACTGGGTATTTCCGTTGCTTCGTAGAAGGTTTCTCATCTATTACTGCACCTATGACTAGATTGACCCAAAAGGGTGCTCCAGTCAGATGTTTCGAGTAGTGTGAGATGAGATTTCAAAAACTCAAGACTGCTTTGACTATAGCCCTAGTGTTACTGTTGCCTACGGGCTCGGGATCTTACACTATGTATTGTGATGCATCACGTGTTGGCCTTGGCGCGATGTTGATGCAAGAAGATAAGGTGATTGCCTACGTGTCTCAGCAGTTAAAGACCCGTGAGAAGAATTATCCGGTCCACCGCTTGGAATTGGCATCTATTGTTCATGACTTGAAGATTTGGTGACACTATTGTACGGTGTCCCTTGTGAGGTTTTTACCGACCACTGGAGCCTTCAGCATCTCTTCGAACAGAAAGATCTTAACTTGCAGCAGCGGAGGTGATTAGAGTTGCTTAAGGACTATAATATCACTAATTTATATCATCCTGGGAAGGCCAATGTTGAGGTCGATGCCTTGAGTCGAAATGTGGAGAGTTTGGGCAGTTTAGCATATCTACCGGCAGCGGAGAAGCCATTAGCATTGGATGTTCAGGCCTTAGCCAACTAGTTTGTTAGATTAGATATTTTGGGGCCCAGTCGAGTTCTTTCTTGAGTAGTTTCTCGGTATTATCTATAAGACCGCATTACAAAATGTTAGCATGAAGACCCCCATTTGCTTGTCCTTAAGGACACGGTTCAGTATGACGATGCCAAGGAGGTTTCTATCTGAGATGACGGTCTGTTGCAAATGCAGGGCCGATTATGTGTCCCTAATATGGATGGGTTGTGTGAGGTGATTCTTGAGGAGGCCCACAGTTCGCGGTACTCCATTCATCCGAGTGACGCTAAGGTGTATCAGAATTTGAAGCATAACTATTGGTAGATGAGGATGAAGAAAGTCATAGTGGAGTATGTAGCTCGGTGCCTAAATTGTCAGCAGGTGAAGTATGAGCATCAGCGGCCGAGCGATTTACTTCAGAGACTTGAGATTCCCGAGTGGAAATGGGAGAGTGTTACCATGGATTTTGTTGTTGGGATCCCTCGGACTCGGAAGAAATTTGACGCGGTATGGGTGATTGAGGACAGGTTGTTCAAGTCAGCTCATTTCGTTCCGGTAGTGACTACCTATCTTCAGAGTAGCTAGCTCAGATCTATATCCGCAAGAATGTCCGACTTTATGGCATGCCAGTATCCATCATCTCTGACCAGGGCACGCAGTTCACATCGTGATGCTGGAGAGCTGTACAATGTGAGCTAGGCACATGGGTTTAATTGAGTACAAAATTTCACCACTAGGCGGTACCTCGTTGTGATTCGTGTTGTTTGTCTCATGTTGCAAAGAGTTTTGGTGGGAATACTCCTTGTTGTTTTGTTCTTCATAGTTCTATAAGTCATTGTCCGTATATGGTCATTGTGGTTCTCTTCAATTGATATCTTTATGTTATTTTCATGCTTATAATTCTGGTATTAGTTCATGCTATTAACTTCTTTCGTATCAGTTGTTTCTCTGCCTTCCACTATTTATCCTTATTATGTTTTCATACTGTTTATTTATATCTTAGTAGGTGGCCTCGTCACTACTCTGTCGAGGTTAGGCTTGACACTTACTGGGTACCGTTGTGGTGTACTCATACTACGCTTCTGCCTATATTTTTGGGAAGATCCTGGTATGTTTGCTCGTGTCGGATGATAGTGATCGACTATTAGTTGCTATCCGGAGACTTCAAGGTATACCTGCTTGGCACCTGCAGGCCTCAGAGTCATCTTCCCTTATCTTCACTTCCTGTTGTATTTCCAGTCATACAATGATGTATTAGACATTTTAGTATTACTATGTAGAGCTTATGACTAAGTTCCATCAGTTTTAGGGAGTGTATTGTTGAAATTCTGTTTCGGAAGATTATATGAGTTTATTAGACTTGTTTTAGTATTTCTGTTTATTATCTGTCAAGTTGTTATCAAATGTTAGGCTTACCTAGTCACAGAGACGAGATGCTATCACGACATACTAAGGAGGAAAATTAGAGTCGTGACAAGTTAGTACCAAAGCTCTAGGTTTATAGGTGTTACGATTCATAAGCAGGTTTAGTAGAGTCTTGCAGATTGGTATCGGGACATCTATACTAATCTTTGAGAGGCTATGAACCCCTTAGGAAAAATTCACCTCTTTGATTTCTTATCATACGAATTGGTTGAATTCAAAAAATAAATCTTTGAATTTCTATTCTCTCACAGATAGTGAGGACACACACTGTTGGATCTGACAATCAGACACCCGCTCCCCCTGCTAGAGCCACGAAAGGCTGGGGTCAGGGAAGAGGCTGAAGAGGGGCACGTGATGTGGCTAGAGCACCTGCCCGAGCTGTGATAGAAGAGCCACCAGTAGCTCCAGTTTGGGGATAGGCACCCGAGGCACTTGTTGCCACCCCTGCACTCCAGGAGACACTTGCCTAGTTCTTGAGCATGTATGGCACTCTATCTCAGGCGGGGTTGATTCCATTTACACTAGACATATCTCAAGCTGGGGGGCTCAAACTCCTGCAGCCCGTACCTCAGAGCAGTGGGTCCATGTTGATCAGGTCCTAGAGATTATATCAGTATAGCTTGTTATTGTGGTCCAGCCCACGGTTAGGGCAGCAGCATCTGAGGAGGAGCAGCTTATACTTGAGAGGTTCAAAACGTATCACCCTCATACTTTCAATGGTTTGTCTTCAGAGGATGTACATGGTTTTCTAGAGGAGTGCCACTATATTCTCCGCACCATGGGTATTACAGAGATGAGAGGGGTTGCTTTCACTTTATTCCAGCTATCAGGAGCTGCGTATCGGTGGTGGAGAGTGTACGAGGAGGGTAGCCCAGCCGATGCAGCTTCACTTATATGTACTCGATTTTTAAAGCTATTATTGAGAGAGTTTGTTCCTTAGACCCTTAGGGATGCATGGTGCGCAGAATTTGAGCAGCTACGGCTGGGTTTTATGATGCTGTCAGAGTATGCTGTCTTATTCAGTGATTTGTCCAGACAATCTACCATATCAAGAAGTAAAAGATCCACACTAGTCTCAAGACTACCGATAGTAACCACACACGAACGATAGACATAATCTACTACAACAGAGTCTCCCACCGGTGTAGATACACACACAGAAGCACTCAGAGAATCACAAGGCACAACGAAATATAAAGCAAAATAGGAGGACACATAGGAATAAGTAGATCCTGGATCAAATAGAACTGAAGCATCTCTATCGCACACTAGAATAATACCTGTGATTACAGCATCAGATGACTCAGCCTCAGGCCTAGCTGGAAAAGCATAAAATTGGGGCTGAGCCCCATCACTCTGAACTACGTCTCTGGGACGACCTCTAACTGGCTGGCCTCCACCTCTAACGGTCTGATCTCTACCTCTAATGGACTGACCTCCACCTCTAGCTGCTGACCCCTACCTCTAGCTAGCTGAGCAGGCGGTGAAGCAACCGGTGCCAGGATGATAGCACAGAAATCCTGCCGAGACCTGTTACTCAACAACCTAGGGAAATACCTCCTGATGTGACCAACGTTCCCATATTCATATCACCCATACTGATGTCGTGGCTGCTGAAGCTGACCCGAATGGGCCGGATAATTGCTGTAGTGACTCTGGAGTGGTGGTGCATTGATAGGAGCTGAATGTGCACTAAATACTAGTTGCCCATAGTAAGGCATAATAGGACCGTGACTCCCTGAAGCACCGGGAGATGCATGAAGTGCTGAATGAAATGGTCTGGGGGGATGACCCCTACCAAAATTACCCCTTCCTCCAGGCGAGGCACCGCTAAAACCACCAAACTGATGAGGCCTCTTATCAGACCTCTGCCCACTCTCCTGTGCAAGAACCATCTTGATCCTCCTCGCGACATTAGCAGTCGCCTGAAAAGAAATCTCACTTCCGGTCTCCTTGGCCATCTGATGCCTGATAGGGTGAGTAAGTCCCTCAATAAACTTCCTCACTCTTTCTCCCTCAGTAGGTAGTAAAAAGAGATTATGACAGGCTAAATCCACAAAACGGGACTCATACTAAGTAACAGTCATACTGCCCTGCTGTAGACGCTCAAATTGCTTGCGGTAATTCTCCCTCAGTGTGATAGGAAGGAACTTCTCCAAAAATAGCTGAGAGAACTGCTCCTAGGTAAGTGCAGGTGATACAGCTGGTCTAGTCAATGTATAATCTCTCCACCACCTCTTGGCAGAACCCGTCATCTAAAATACCGCAAAATCAACCTCATTGGTCTCAACTATACCCATGTTCTGCAACACCATATGGCAGCGGGCAAGATAATCTTGTGGGTCCTCAGAAGGTGCACCACTAAAATGAACTAGAAAGAGCTTAGTAAACTTATCCAGTCTCAATAAGTCCTCAAAAGACATGGCGGGCCTATCACCAGTCTGTGCCGCAACAACTGGCTGAACTACCCCAACTGGCGGGGCTGCTAGTGTAATGACCCGACCGGTTGTTTTGAACATTTGTAATTCGCTCGGTTATTTGAGGGCATGAGTAGATCCGTATGATATACTTTGACTCATGTGAATCATCGATTTTGGTTTGCAGGTATTTCGGAATCGAATTAAAAGAAAGAATTTCATTATTGAAGCTTTAAATTGGGAGAGTTGACCAAGTTTGACTTTTTAGCATTTGACCTTGGATTGGAATTCCGATGGTTCCATTAGCTTCTTTAGGTGATTTTGGACTTAGGAGCGTGTCCGGAATGTGATTTGGAGGTCCGTAGTAGAATTAGGCTTGAATTGGCAAAATTTGAAATTTGGCGATTTTTGGTCGGTAGTGGAAAATTTGATATCGGGGTCGGAATGGAATTTCGGAAGTTGGATTAGGTTCGTAGTGTCATTTGTGACATGTGTGCGAAATTTGAGGTCATTCGAATGTGGTTTGGTTGGTTTCGGCATCGGTTGCCGAATTTGGAATTTTAGAAGTTCTTAGGCTTGAATCTGAGGGTAATTTGGTGTTTTGATGTTGTTTTGAGTGATTTGAAGGTTCGACTAAGTTCGTATGAGGTTTTAGGATTGGTTGTTATATTTGGTTGAGGTCCCGGGGGCCTCGGGTGAGTTTCGGATGGTTAACGGATCATTTTTGGACTTTGCAAAATGGTTGATCTGCTGGTATGAACTTTCTGGTGTCCTTATACGTGATCGCGTGGGTAGGTCCGCGATCACGTAGGCTTATTTGAGGGCAGAGGCGAGTTGTTCTATGTGATCGTAGGGTTTGGGACGCGATCGTGTGTGTGTGTGAAGTTGTGTTTCGCGAACTTGTGGACAGTGCCGCGTTCGCTTAGAGGTATCGAGCTGGTGAAGAGGCGAGGTGATTGTTCTACGCGATCGCGTGAGTTAGGATGCGATCGCGTAAGTTTAGGAAGTAGTGATACGCATTCGCGTGGGAGATTCCGCGTTTGCGTAGAGTAAATTTCTGAGGGGGCAAAGTTGTTCTTCGCGATCGCGAGGACTTTTCCGCGATCGCGATTAAGGAAAATTTGGGCAGCAGTGTTAAATTCCAAAATCGAGGGTTTGGACTCATTTTTCATATTTTGAGCTAGAGACCACGGATTTAGGCGATTTTTGAAGGGATTTTTAGGGAGTTGATTGGCGTAAATGTTTCTCACTTGGATTTGGTTAAATTCCATGATTTTATCTTGATTTTATCATCTAAATTGTGATTTGGGTTGAAAAATTGGGGAAAAAGTGGAAGAATTCTCGAGATAGAATTTTGAGGTTTTGAAGGGGATTTTGTTGTCGGATTTTGGTAAATTTGGTATGACTAGACTCGTGAGTGAATGGGCTTTCAAGTTTTGTAAATTTTGTCGGATTTCGAGACGTGAGCCCGGATGCCGGGTTTGAGCCAATTTCGGATTTTGGGCTAATTTGATGGTTTTTCTTGTGGAATTCATTCCAATAGCGTATATTGATGGTATTGTACTGATTATGAATAGATTTGGATCATTTGGAGGTCGAGTCCAGCGGCAAGAGCATTGCGGGGTAGAGATTTGACCGATTTGAGGTAAGTAACGATTGTAAATCTAGTCCTGAGGGTATGAAACCCCGAATTTCATATCATTCTACTATTTTGAGGTGAGGCACATGCTAGGTGACGGGTGTGTGGGCATGCACTATTGTGTAATGCGACTTGGTCTGTCCCGTAGCAACTGTAAAGTTGCATATTTTATTGAAATTATATGATACTTATGTGTTTTAGAAAGAGTTTCTGTAAATTGGGTTGAATGCCATGTTTGGGCCTTGTGCCAGTGCTATTTGGACCCTTAGGGGCCTTTTCTTACTATCCTCTCACCGTTTTCGATTGAAAATCTATACTTAGTCATGGTTATACTTGTTTACTGCATAACTCAGTTTTATGACTCTATTTTGATGTATATAAATGTTGTTTTGGGCTGAATGCCCTGTTTTTACTGAAATGCCCGAGTGGCTTGAGAGGTTTATGATTGAGTGAGGTTGTGGGCCTGATTTGTGAGAATATTTATAGGATCGGGCTGCACGCCGCAGCATGTTTGATATAGGCCGAAGGCTTGAGTGATTTATGCCATGATTTGGCTTGATATAGCGCTTGGGCTGAAGGAGCCCCTCCGGAGTCTGTACACACCCCAAGTGAGAGAAGGTACCTACTGAGTGTGAGTGCCGAGTGCCGAGTGCTGAGTGACTGAGAGGCATGAGTGATTGTGAGGTATGCCCGAGTGGCAAGAGTGATTGTGAGGTATGCCCGAGTGGCAAGAGTGATTGTGAGGTATGCCCGAGTAGCAAGAGGTATGCCCGAGGGGCTGTATATGAGTGATGTTTTGCCCGAGGGGCTTTTTATGATTTTATCATTTTTGCTCACATTTGCATTGAGCCTTTGTTTGAAAAACTATTGAAAAATATCTTTAAATAATTTTCACTGGAACCGGGTTTAAACGAGATGATTTGATTCAAACACTGATTTTTAAAGCATGATGTACTTTACTGAATTTTTGTGATATGAACTTGTTATGCTTTATTGATCGTCACTACTGCTCAGTCTTTATTTATTGTTGTTACTTACTGAGTTGGCGTACTCACGTTTCTCCCTGCACCTTGTGTGCAGATCGAGGTGTAGCTGGACACGGTAGCGGTTTTTGATTATTCTGGTTGCAGATTTTCTCGGGGATAGCAAGGTAGCTTCTTGGCGATCTCAGCCCCTGCTCTTCTCCCTCTTATCTTTCTTTAGTTCTATTTAGCTATTTTCCAGACTATGTTAGTCTTGATATTGTCAGACAAATAGTAGTAGATGTTCATGACTAGTGACACCCCGATGTCGGGCTTTTCTTTTCCGCACTTTTATTTTGATTTGAACTCCTTTACGAAGGTTTTTATGTTAAATAGCATTTAAATTATCTTTGAAATGGAAATATCGGTTTGTTTTGGAAACGAGTCGTCTTGCCTAGTTCCATGATAGGCGCCATCACGACAGGGATTAGTTTGGGTCGTGACAGATTGGTATCAGAGGCTAGGTTATATAGGTCTCACGAGTTATGAGCGGGTTTAGTAGAGTCTTGCGGGTACGGAGACATTTATACTTATCTTCGAGAGGCTACAGAACCCTTAGGAAAAATTTCACTTTCTTATATTCTATCGTGCGGAATTGATTCAGCTTGGAACATAACTCCTTTAATTCCTTCTACGCATTCATATGCGCACATGAGCGCTCGGTATCGGTTGTGCATCACCGACTTGTGATTCTATGAACAAGGTTGAGATGTGCATTCTGTGTTTGTGGTGGTGGGCCAGTCTGGAGGACTTGAGGCCATGGTTAGACCGCAACTTAGGCTCGGTAGCTTCAGTTGTAACCTATACATTTGGTCTCATATGTCCGATAATGTCCCCACGAGTGAAATTTGTGGCTCGATGAGCAGTGGAATGGCTTTGTGGTGAGTATGACGTAACTGCAGGAGGTGTTAAGACGATGTGAATGTGATGAGAAGTGTTTTCTTGAAATGTAAAGGAAGGCCATTGGGTGCTTGATTTTTGTTTTGACGTGACGTACGGTCTCGAGTGTGAATGTTTTGAATAATCTTTCACGTTGTTAAATTTTGGGGCAAATTAAATTCTCATGTCTGTCAATGAGTTTGAACTCAAGAGGAGTAAGTGGTTGTGTAGTAATGGTGGTTGCAAATGGGTATTTTGATGTTGATGGCTCGAGAAAGATAATCTTCGAGGAGACTTAGAGTTGGTAGCCTTCTATTGGTTCTGGTACGACAGAGATGCATTTCGAGTTGATGCAACAATTGGGCAGCAAAGTATGAGGGAAGACATGACGGGAAGTGTTTCGCGGTGGTTAAAATACTAGCAGGTCAAGTAGGAGAAGTAGAGGTTGAGAAGTTTCTTAAAGAAGATGATTTAATCGAAGTAAGAGTGGCAGATTAGCATATGAATTCACTGGTAGTGTAGTCGTGCGCCTTGAGGAAGTGTAGAATGGTTTGGAATCTTGTTAGTATGTTATTTGGCATGCAGACTCTATTTGGAGTGATGGTTACTATACAAAAGAAGATTTAATATGGCAGAAAGGAGTGTGTTTGAAATGAAGAAAGGCGTGAAGATCTTATTATCGTGTCAGGTGCAATATGACTTGAGTTCGGAAGGTATTGTTGAACGTACAATTGATGTCAATAGGGAAAGTGCAGACTTATACAAATGGTGGGAGAGCATGAACTCAGGAGAATTTACGGATTTCGTGGTCGTTGCACTCAGTGCAATGTCATTGGGAGATGTCGGTAAGGAATTCCAAAGGTGGGTTATCTCCTGTGTGCAGCTAGCGGTGGCGTGATGTTGATGAAGTTTTTGCGAGGAATATTACTTGCTACCCGATAGGAGGTCGCGTGTTTGATTGTGGCTGGAGATTCAGAATGTTCATGAAAAGCTTAATAAAAGACTTCGAGAAGTCTGGCGGGTTAACGATGCGAGATCTTGGTAATTGAGAAGGAGAAATCCTTGCAGGTTCTAATTTTATATAATTACAGCTTAAGGCTAAGTGGGGGAGTCTGCTATCGATGAGTTGATTGCACGGTTATGTGTCGTATTAGTTTCGGTTCGGGGTATACTGGTGAATAAGTTATGACTTGCGGAGGTCGAGATCGAGGATGACTCGGGCAAAAAAATTTCTGGACACAAGTTGTATTACACTTTATAGTTATAGGAGGACGATAAAATAATTGAGTGGTTATTCACGAAGAATATAGTGTACATGGAGTGGGAATTTTCTCGGTTGCGTAGGAGTGTGGGTTACTCTTTATTTCCCTTAGGTGTTGGTGTGCTAATGAGGCACAGGTCATTTCGGTTCGTTTGGTCTGTTAATTCGATATTTGAGTAGAGTGGATGACTCTCAAGAATGGTTCTAATGGATTCAAGATTTATGTGTAGCGATTTGGAATTTTCAAGATTTATATATATGGCTAGAAAATTGGGAGTTGCATTGAACGGTGTCGAGACTCTTGGCATTTCATATCATTGTGAATTATGCATTTCAGTATCAAGAAGGTGAAAGAAACAGTTTTAGGTTCACATAAAGTCTCTTCGGAGTAAGCATTTTTGGTTGTGGTACCTTTGGGATACACAAAAATGGAATTTAGCGGCTTATAATCCTTAGGGCGGTGCGGTTCTATACTAGAGTTCGTGGGGCAAGTTTTAGTTAAGGATAGTAGTGTTCTAACAAGGAAAATGTGGCAATTTGAAGGCAATTTGGAAAGGACTAGGAGAAATAGGACAGCTTGGTAGTAGGTTGGGTTAGCACAATAATGGGTACGATCGGTTCTTTGGGTACTTATGACGTGGCTAGTATCTACAGGTATTTCGTGGCAATGCTCTCGGATTTGGTAACCTATGTGGCTTGATGGAGTTAGAGGAATTCAGTTCAGATAGCTTGGTTATGTGCAAATAGATTTCAAAGTGTTCATGATGGTTCATACCATGGTTTGAACCGGATATTTTCTACCTGTGTACGGAACGTGTTGTGTGTTATAATTTCCTCCTAGAAAGAAGCAAGAAGAGGTTTCTGATTAATAAGTTATGTAATTTTCTAGTGACTCAGAGTTGATAATGGAATTCTTACGTTTGTCACATGATGTCATAATAGATGTGTTGTGTGTGCGGGAATAGGATTTACATGTACAAGGTCACAGTTCAGTTTTGAAGGGAAGGACATAAATTCTTAGGCAGCATGGACAGTTTCAGATGACCAGGTAAATGATATTACTCTTTGTTATGGCTTGATGAGAGTGTGCATTTCAGAAGGGGCAGCAAGTTTTGATTTATAGGTACCTCGCTGGTATTGCGGCACTCTCTCGGTTGATCGACTGCTGATATTCAAATTTTTGCCAGGTGGCGTGGAAGAATTTTTAAAGTATTTCTCTTAGGATGATTGTGTATAAGGGACGTGTTAGGCATTCGGGCGGTGGAGGTGGAATCAAATATGGTGATTCGTGTGTTCTATGGAATTGGAGATTGGGAGTTCTCAGGAGCAGATTGTTTTATGGTTGTGGAGTGTGAAGATGTTGCTGGAGCTAGCTAGATGATAGAATGTGTTATGATTCAGTCATTGTGAACTTTCGGAGGTTATTTATCTATGGTGATTGACCAGAGTTGATTTGGGGCCCATTGGTAGGCCCAATTAGGATGTATATTCTACACCGAGCCGGATTGGTTGGCTCCATACTGCTATTGTTGAAGGATGTTCCATTCGGTTGATGTGAAGCTTATTCATATTCTGAAATGATCTGTGAGTTACTCATCTATGCTACGAGGAGTTGTGATTTGTTGGTTACATGCACATATGGTGTGGTTCTATTGTGGCCTTATAGCGGAATTTGAGCAAGAATAGTATTGGATATTGCTTGGTTGATGGCGTATTGGTCATGTTCTTTTGGGTTTTGTGTGGCATGGTGTCGTTTGCTTCTCCGTGGTTATGGTAATGCACTTTGGGTACTTGATGTCGAATTGCGCATTGTTATTGATTTTAGCAGGGTGGCTTGAGGTATTTCATATGGACCAGTATTTGGATAGGGTCGCGTATTGCAGCGGAGTTATGTGGAAATATGATCCTTTGTGTAAGATTCGTGTATTATGGTTCTGCGGTGTGTGATAGGTTCTTAGCATTGCGTCGGGGTGGTACGCGTTGAGCTTGCGGAACGGTTCTCCTGTTTGGGTCATTGTTACGATTAGATACATTTGGAATGTTGCTATCTATTGCACGGATTGCACAGGTTGTGGCTTTAGATTGTATTGATGTGTCATGTCACTAGAGTGGTCGTGTTGGATGAGACGAGGTCATTGGGTCTAGAATGGAAGCTATTGTATTTGATTGTGGTATAATTGGGAGGATAATATCGGAAGTCGGCTTTGAAATTAGCTATAGTTCTTGTAGAAGGAACACGAGCTCCATGACCGGTGGTCTAATGAATGGTTATGAATTCGGTATGTTTCTTTCATCATCAGCATTGTACGAAGGTTTTAGAACGAGGTTTTGTCTGATATGAGGTTTATTACTGGCATTGGGTTGATTTGAGCCGATACTGTCATTAGAAATCATTGCTTCGAGCACTCGAGCTATGCGGTATTTGAATTTGAGTATTTGAGTTATGGTTACGGCTTTTGGTATATCTTGTTCAGACTTATAGGGTATGTAGATGCGAACTTCTGATCTTATAAGAAATTTCGGATGTTAGAAATTTGATTCGAAGGCTTGTGGGCTAGGTTGAATTGAGAAATTTCAGTTATGTTGTGATATCGGACCTGTATGGGATAGGGTGATATGGGATCACCCCCGGGTATGTGCATGGGAAAGTTACACATCGATTTGATGGCTTTTGGAACAACTCTGGGCATGTTCGAGGACGAACGTATGTTTAAGTGGGGGAGGATGTAACGACCCGACCGGTCGTTTTGAACATTTGCAATTCGCTCGGTTATTTGAGGGCATGAGTAGCTCCGTATGATGTACTTTGACTTGTGTGAATCGTCGGTTTTGGTTTGCAGGTATTTCGGAATCGAATTGGAAGAAAGAATTTCATTATTTAAGCTTTAAATTAGGAAAGTTGACCAAGTTTGACTTTTTAGCATTTGACATCTGATTGGAATTTTGATGGTTCCATTAGCTTCGTTAGGTGATTTTGGACTTAGGAATGCGTCCGGAATGTGATTTGGAGGTCCGTAGTGGAATTAGGCTTGAATTGGCAAAATTGGAAATTTGGCAATTTTTGGTCGGCAGTGGAAAATTTGATATCGGGGTCGGAATGTAATTTTGGAAGTTGGAGTAGGTTCGTAGTATTATTTGTGACGTG
Source organism: Nicotiana tomentosiformis (assembly GCF_000390325.3). Lineage (NCBI taxonomy): Eukaryota > Viridiplantae > Streptophyta > Magnoliopsida > Solanales > Solanaceae > Nicotiana > Nicotiana tomentosiformis. The sequence goes on from NC_090822.1 coordinate 29,784,070, forward strand.
TGTACAAAATTTGAGGTCATTCGGAAGTGGTTTGGTTGGTTTCAGTATCGGTTGCCGAATTTAAAATTTTAGAAGTTCTTAGGCTTGAATCCAAGGGTAATTTGGTATTTTGATGTTATTTTGAGTGATTCGAATGTTCAACTAAGTTCGTATGAGGTTTTAGGATTGGTTGGTATGTTTGGTTGAGGTCCTGGGGGCTTTGGGTCAGTTTTGGATGGTTAACGGATAGTTTTTGGACTTTGCAAAATGGCTGATCTGCTGGTATGAACTTTCTGGTTTCCTTATACGCGATCGTGTGGGTAGGTCCGCGATCGTGTAGGCTTATTTGGGGGCAGAGGCGAGTTGTTCTATGCGATCACAGGGTTTGGGACGTGATCGCGCGTGTGTGTGAAGTTGTGCTTCGCGAACGCATGGACAGTGCCGCGTTCGCGTAGAGGTATCGAGCTGGTGAAGAGGCGTGGTGATTACTCTACGCGATCATGTGAGTTAGGATGCGACCGCGTAGGTTTGGGAAGCAGTGATGCGCGTTCGCGTGGGAGATTCTGCGTTCGCGTATAGTAAATTTCTGTAGGGGCAAACTTGTTCTTCGCGATCGCGAGGACTTTTCCGCAATCGCTATTAAGGAAAATCTGGGCAGCAGTGTTAAATTCCAAAATTGAGGGTTTGGACTCATTTTTCATATTTTGAGCTAGAGACCACGGATTTAGGCGATATTTGAAGGAATTTTGAGGGAGTTGATTGGGGTAAGTGTTTCTCACTTGCTTTTGGTTAAATGCCATAATTTTATCTTGATTTTTATCATCTAAATTGTGATTTGGGTTGAAAAACTGGGGAAAAAGTGTAAGAATTCTTGAGATGGAATTTTGAGGTTTTGAAGGGGATTTTGTTTTCGAATTTTGGTAAATTTGGTATGACTAGACTCGTAAGTGAATGGGCTTTCAAGTTTTATAAATTTTGTCACATTTCGAGACGTGGGCCGGGGGGCTAGGTTTGAGCCAATTTCGGGTTTTAGGCTAATTTGATGGTTTTTCTTGTGGAATTCATTCTATTAGAGTATATTGATAGTATTGTACTGATTGTGAATAGATTTGGAGCATTTAGAGGCCGAGTCCAGTGGCAAGAGCATTGCGGGGTAGAGATATGACCGGTTTAAGGTAAGCAATGATTGTAAATCTAGTCCTGAGGTTATGAAACCCCGAATTTCGTATCATTCTACTATTTTGAGGTGACACACATGCTAGGTGACGGGTGTGTGGACATGCACTATTGGGGATTGTGACTTGGTCCGTCCCGTAGCAACTGTAAATTTGCATATTTTGTTGAAATTATATGATACTTATATGTTTTAGAAAGAGTTTCTTAAAATTGGCCAGAATGCCATGTTTGGGCCTTGGGCCAGTGCTGTTTGGACCCTTAGGGGCCTTTTCTTACTATCCTCTCACTGTTTTCGATCGAAAATCTATACTCAGTCATAATTATACTTGTTTACTGCACAACTCAGTTTTATGACTCTATTTTGATGCATATAAATATTGTTTTAGGCTGAATGCCTTGTTTTACTGAAATACCCGAGTAGCTTAAGAGGTTTATGACTGATTGAGGCCGAGGGCATGATTTGTGAGGATATTTATGGTATCGGGCTGCACGCCACAACATGTTTGATATAGGCCAAGGGCTTGAGTGATTTATGCCATGATTTGGCTTGATATAGCACTTGAGCTGAAGGAGCCCCTCCGGAGTCTATACACACCCCCAGTGAGCGCAGGTACCTACTGAGTGCGAGTGCCGAGTGCTGAGTGACTGAGAGGCATGAGTGATTGTGAGGTATGCCCGAGTGGCAAGAGTGATTGTGAGGTATGCCCGAGTGGCAAGAGTGATTGTGAGGTATGCCCGAGAGGCATGAGTGACTGTGAGGTTTCCCCGAGGGGCTGGATATGAGTGATGGTTTTTCCCGAGGGGCTGTTTATGATTTCATCATTTTTGCTCAACTTTGCATTGAGCCTTTGTTTGAAAAATTATTGAAAAATATCTTTAAGTAATTTTCACTGGAACAGGGTTTAAACGAGATGATTTGATTCAAACAATGATTTTTAAAGCATGCTGTACTTTACTGAATTTTTATGATATGAACTTGTTATGCTTTATTGCTCGTCACTACTACTCAGTCTTTATTTATTGTTGTTACTTACTGAGTTGGCGTACTCACGTTACTCCATGTATCTTGTGTGCAGATCCAGGTGTAGCTGGACACGGTAGTGGTTGTTGATTATTCTGGTTGAAGATTTTCTCGGGGATAGCAAGGTAGCTGCTTGGCGATTGCAGCCCCTGCTCTTCTCCCTTTTATCTTCCTTTAGTTGTATTTAGCTATTTTCCAGACTATGTTAGTCTTGATATTTTCAAACAAATGGTAGTAGATGCTCATGACTAGTGATACCCCGATGTCGGGCTTTTCTTTTCTGCACTTTTGTTTTGATTTGAACTCCTTTACGAAGGTTTTTATATTAAATAGCATTGATATTATCTTTGAAATGGAAATATCGGTTTGTTTTGGAAATGAGTCGGCTTGCCTAGTTCTACGATAGGCACCATCACGATAGGGGTTAGTTTGGGTCGTGAAAGCTGGAGCCTGATTCTGGGGATCCATCTACTCCGGAGCTGGATTAGTGGTAGTTTGTGCTCCTCCCCGGCCTGTGAAATGGCTGGTGCCACTGGAAATGTACCATTTTGGGCCACGCCCTCCATAAGGCTCACCAAACGGACTAGAGCGTCATGAAGCACTAGAGTAGCTATGAATCCTTCCGGAACCTAAACTGGTCAGACTGGTACATTCTGAACTGGAACCTCCTCTTAAAGATCCTCCTGAGGTTCTACAACAGGTGCAGCTGCTCGAGCTCTAGACTGAGCTCTACCTCTGCCTCTGCCTTGGCCTCTAGCATGACCTCGACCTCGACCTCTACCCCTGGCCATAGTTGCCACTGGGGGCTTTGGTCCCTGTCCATCGGTAGATGTATTACGTGTTCTCACCATCTGCGAGAGAATAAGAGTAGAATAGTTCAATCATCGATGATAGAATAAAATCGCACGACAGAATAAGAAAGAAGAGATATTATTTCTAAACTTCATAGCCTCTGAGAGATAAGTACAGACGTCTCCATACCAATCCTTCAGACTCTACTAAGCTTGCTCGTGACTCATGAGACCTATATAATCTAGTGCTCTGATACCAACTGTCACGACCCAAAATTTCCACCTTCGGGACCGTGATGGCGCCAACATAGCAAGCCAACGTTAGAATAATATTATCCATTTTAAAATAAAATTTAAATTTATTAATAACAAAGAATTAAATGTTGAAGTAAAATCTGAAATATAGTGAATAATCCATAAAATAACGGTGTCTAAATACCATCCCAGAATTGGTGTCATAAGTGCACGAGCTTCTAGAATAATACAAATAAAGGTCTAAACCAAAATAGAGCTGTATGAAACAAATACACAGCTAAAGTAAGTAGACGGAGACTTCAAAACTGCGGACGTCGTGCAGTTATACCTCAAGTCTCCTCTGGGTAGCTGAAATCCAAGCAAGTCTATGGTACGCCACTGGGATCAACTCCAAAATCTGCACAAGAAGTGCAGAATGTAGTATCAGTACAACCGACCCCATGTACAGGTAAGTGCCGAGCCTAATCTCGACGAAGTAGTGACGAGGCTAAGGTAGGTCACTTACATTAACCTATACGCAATAAAAGTAATAACCACAATAGTAGAAATAAATCAGGTAACTCATTTTAATAGTTAAAACCAACTCAGCAGTCATATCCAATTATTATTTCAATCAATTTCCGTTGCAGCATGCAACCCGCTCACACAATATATTCATATTCAATTCTGTTGCGGCGTACAACCCGCTCCTCCAATATATAATTATTATAATCAAGTCTTTTGCGGCATGCAACCCGATCCCCTAATATATATACATAGACTTTTAATAAGTCTGTTGCGGCGTGTAACCCGATCCTCCAATATGGACTTTTAATAAGTCTGTTGCGGCGTGCAACCCGATCCCCCAATATATATATTCAATTCATTTCCGTTGCGGCGTGCAACCCGCTCCTCCAATATATTTATTTACCAATTCTTATAAAAAAAATTTGCCCAATAAATGTAATAATTAATATAAAATTATAAGACAACAATCCTACAATAATTATGATTTATTTATGAAACAGTCAATGACAAGTAGCAATTTATTTCAGAAATCTGGGAGAAAATATGCAGTTTAATATTTAATATGCTAAATGTCAAGTAACAATTAAGACATAGAGTCAAATAAGCACGTAACAATTATTGCATAAATTCAAGAATTAATATTTGACAAAAATATGAGAGGAACAATTGTTATAACAAATAATTTGTGTCTTAGAACAATTTATGATTTTCAAATAATTATGCAAACAATTAATTAGACGACGTATAAACACTCGTCACCTCACCTATACGTCGCTCACATGCATTTCGCATAACAAATAATTTAAGGGTTTTATTCCCTCAAGTCAAGGTTAATCACAATGCTTATCTCGCTTTGCAATTTCAATCAATTACTCGACCACAACTTTTCCTTTTGAATTTATCTCCAAAAGCGTCAAATCTATTCATAAACAATTTCATATACTCAATACGAATCATAGGAATTAATTCCATATGAATTTACTAATTCTCCGGATAAAATCCGAAATTCACTTTAAAAATTGACAGTGCGGCCCACATCTCAAATCTCGGAAAAACTTACGAAATACGAAAACTCATTCCAAGACGAGTCCAACCATAAAATAATTATCAAATTTTGATGTCAAATGGACCTTCAAATCTTAAATTTCCGTTTTTGGAAGATTTTATAAAAATCTGCTTTTTCTCCCAAAATTTTACGAATTCATGATATAAATGAGTATGGAATCATGAAATATAATCCATATAGGATAAGGAACAATTACCCCAAAAATTTTCCGTGAAAATGCCCAAATATCGCCTTACCCGAGCTCAAAAATAAAAAATGGTTGAAAATGGGACGAATCCCATTTTCTAGAACTTAAGTTCTATTTTGCCTAGATTTATTACTCATCGCGATCGCATAAATTCATTCGCGATCACGCAGAATATTTTTGCCCAGGTCCATTTTTACTCTACGCGATCGCGTAAATGGCCATGCGATCGCAGAGAGCATTTTCTCAACCTTACGCGATCGCGCACAGGCTTATGCGACCGCGTAGCACAAATTCGGTGCTTCAGCTTCTGCCTCATTTCTTCTTCCCGATTGCAGCTTGGCCTTCACGTTCGCAGTGCACTGGAAGCTAACCTCCTGCGTTCGCGTGCTTATCTTCGCGAACGCGGAGGGTAAAATTCACGGCTCACAATTTCCTCTTTGCGATCGCAAGAATGGCTTCGCAATCGTGAAGCACAATGCACCAGATGACAGCAGAAGCTCAAAAACCAGATTTTCTAAGTTGAAAAATATCTCATAGCCTATCTGAAACTCACCCGAGCCCTCGGGGCTACAAACCAAATATGCACCCAAGTCTTAAAACATCATACGAACTTGCTCGCGCGATCAAATCGCCAAAATAACACCTAGAATTGCGAATCAGACACCAAATCAAAGAAAATTTTCAAGAAAACTTTAAAACTTATATTTTCACAACAGGACGTCCGAATCACGTCAAATCAACTCCGTTTCTCATCAAATTCGACAGACAAGTCATAAATATTATAGTGGACTTGTACCGGGCTTCAGAACCAAAATACGGACCCGATATCAATAAATCCAACATCAGTAAATTCTTAAAAATCATTAAGCTTTTAAACTTTTAATTTTAATTCAAAATTCCATATCTCGGGCTAGAGACCTCGGAATTCGATTCCGGGCATACGCTCAAGTCCCAAATCTTGATACGGACCTATCAGAACTGTCAAAATACTGATCTGAGTCCGTTTGCTTAAAATGTTGACCAAAGTCAACTCAGTTGAGTTTTAAAGCTCTATTTCACACAAAAACTTTCTAGAAAATTTTGCGGACTATGCACGCAAGTCGAGGAATGATAAATAATGCTTTTCGAGGTCTTAGAACACAGAATTAATTATCAAATTTAAAGATGATATTTTGGGTTATCACAATAATGTTTTAGTTTTATTTTAAATCATGGAGCTTAATAGTAAAAAAATCGAAGCACCTCATTTGGAGTAACAATTGTGATATTTATTTTAAGAAAGAAGAATTTTCATCCATAAGGGAGAAAAATCAATTCCTCTTTGTGAAAAATATTTATTGCATAATTTAAATTGGTATGGAGTCACTACTAGAAATTCGGCCAAAATTGACCGCGGCCAACCAACCGACCGGCAGACTTTGGTCGGTCAAAAAACCATTGAAAAACCGACCGAAGTCGGTCGTCTTCCCAAAATATTTTATTTTAAATTTTTCTTTACGAAACCGACCAACTTCGGTCGATTTTGCTTTTGGCACAAAAATGCGGGAAACTATTTTAGCATCCCGCAAAATTTATTTTTTAAGAAACCGACCGAAATCGATCGATTTTTCATATTAAAAAAATTAAAATTAATATTAAAAAAAGCAACTGACTTCGGTAGGCAATTTTATATTTTTAATAAAATCGATGGAAATCATTCACTTATTTTCGCGCGAAAATACGATTAAAGAGTACAAATACAATAAAAGGATGTCCTAAACCAAAAATGTACCAATGGTCTAGGGTTAAAATAGTATCCTGCAACAGTACAGACCCTAGTTCTATCCCCAAATGGTGCATGTTTTAATTGCATAATTAAAAATACCGACCGACTTCGGTCGGTTTTTTCGGTAGATTTTTTCTTTTTGGGTCGTTTGTAAAATTTAATTGACCGATCGATATCGGTCGGAAATTGTGACCGACTTCGGTTGCTATTTATTATCGACCCGCCTAATTTCGACAGATTAAAGTTGGTCTGAAATCGGCCAGTTTTTCCAGTTTTCCAATCGATTTCGGTCAATATTTCTCGACGGTTTTAGACAGTTTTCTAGTAGTGAGTAGGGTTACGATATTTACTTTTGGTATGTGTAGACAATAAATTTCCATCAGGAAAATAATCGAGACCGAAAATATTGCAACAATCATAATATTTGATTTCAAATATTTGAGTGTTATAATCTCTATGAATCCTCTATGTGATAACCCGATAGGTTATTATAGTTTTAACCCTCAATTCTGTATTTTAAAACCCAGAATAGCTCCATTTAACCTTTTTTGATTTGCGTGTGCAGTCCGTGTCACTTTTCGTAAGGTTTTATGTGAAAATATTGATGAAAATGTGAAATCGTATATTAAAACTCATTTGAGTTGACTGTGGTCAATGTTTTGAGAAAACGAATCCATATAGGTATTTTGACGGTCCCAGTGGGTCCGTGTCATGATTTGGGACTTGGGCATATGCCCGGAATCGAATTCGAAAATCCCTTGCTTGAATTATCGCAATTTATTGAAAACTAGAAGCTTAAAGGTTTAAAGAATTAATAAGTTTTATCGTAGTTTGACTTTGTTGCTACCGAGTCCGAATTTTGGTTCTGGAACTTGGTATAGGTTCATTACTATATTAATGACTTGCCTGTAAAATTTGGAGCAAAACGGAGTTGATTTGACGTAATTCGGCCGTCCAGTTGAAATATTGAAAGTTATTAAGTTTCATTGAAAATTTCATTCGTTTTGGCGTCCGATTCGTAGCTCTAAGTGTTATTTTGGTGTCTTAATCACGCAGGCTAGTTTGTGTGATGTTTTTGGACTTGTGTGCATGTTTGGTTTGAAGACCCAAGGGCTCGAGTAAGTTTCTGATAGGCTTCGAAGTGGTTTCGGAATTAGAATCATAGCTAGTGCTAGTTTCATCTGGTGCTCGACTACAGACTTTGCAAATGCGAGGTCTGGCTCGCAAATGCGAGCCTCACTTTTGTGAGCCAGACCTCGCATTTGCGAGCATGGGCTGGGTCTGGGGTTCTCGCATTTGCAAGATTTCTATCGCATTTGCGATAGTATCATGTTCGCATTTGTGATGGCAACAGAGGTGTGAAACCTTCGCATTTGCGAATACCTTTTTGCATTTGTGGGGTTCGCATAGGTCGCAATTGCGACATCTTCTCCTGGTCAAAGGATGAGAAAGACGAGATTTTAGCTCATTCTTTCAAATTCTTAACTCTAAACACCTTAGAGACAATTTTCCCAATAGCTTTTCTTCCTAAATTCATTGATAAGTGACTCTAATCTACTTTCTTTGAAATATCCATTACTTACCATAAGAGTTCAACCTCAAATCTAGGATTTCCATGGTAGAAATTAGGGATTTGGGGAGAATTATAAATTTTTGTAAAATTGGGATTTAGACCTCAAATTGAGGTCAGATTTCGAATTGAATTGCATAACTGGGCTCAGGGGTGAATGGGTGATCAGGTTTTGATCCGAACCTTGGGTTTTGACCAAGCAAGCTAGGGGTTTACTTTTGTTGACTTTTTCAATAATAATCTAAATTGAACCTCTTTCATTTGTGAGCAGTTTCTAAAGCTTAATTTGAATCGTTTGGATAATAATTTGCTAGATTTGGTTGGTTTGGAGGCTTGTTCGAAAGGCAAGGTCGTGATTGAATTTTTGAGTGGATTGCGGTGTGAGGTAAGTGTTCGATCTATCCTTGACTTGAGGGAATTAAGAACCCTTAATGCTATGTGCTATGTGAATTTCATGAGTAGCGGTGTATATGTGAGGTGACGAGTGTCTATACGTCGTCGATTACTTGTTTCCATGTCTACCCTATTTCATTAATTATAGCATTTCATGTGTTGATTGTTACATGCCTTAATTGCTTCCCATGCCTTAACTTGTTACTTGTCATTTCTTATTCTCGCATTATAAGTGCTAATTTCATTCATGCATCTATGCTTAAATTGATATTTTCCTTAATTGTTGTACTTGTACCCCTTTTATCTGTCATATACCTGACTGTCTTGTTGCTTAGTATTAAATGTAGCTTTTCATGATTTGTTGCGATATTCCTTCTTGATGTGTAGTTTTCATATTCGTTATTCATAGAGATTCTTGTAAATCGAGTTGTTAAATTGATTGCACTTGCTGATTTATCTATATTGATATGGTGGGATGGGCTATGCGTCGCAACAGGTGGAATAAGGTGGATTGATATGGTGAAATAAGGGAGGATTTATATTGATACGGCAGGATCGGGTTGCGCGCCGCAACAGGTGAAATAAGGGTGGATTGATATGGTGAAATAAGGGTGAATTGTGATATTGACTCTGATTATTTGGCGGGATCGGGTAGTGCACCGCAACATATATTTACTTAATACTATTGATATTTGCACGGTGGAATAAGATAGGATAGTGTTGTACCGTGGGATCGGGTTACGCGCCGCAACAATTTATGTATTTCTATTCCTTATTGAGTTGTATTGGCTTCGACACTTTCATACGAGACTCTAAGGATTGATATTTCTTGCATTTAGTGGTTTTTCTTCGAGAATTGAGTTGTTTTCATGAGTTAACTGCCTTATTTTGTTTATTTTCCTTTCCTGTCATTACTTTATATTGCGTACATGTTATATTGTAAGTGACCCGCCTTAGCCTCGTCACTAATTCGTCGAGGTTAGGCTCGGCATTTACAAAGTACATGGGGTCGGTTGTACTCATAATACACTCTGCACTTTTTGTGCAGATTTTGGAGTCGGTCCCAACGACGGTCAGTAGATTGCTCGGGTTGAATATCAGTGTGAAGACTTGAGGTATAATTGCTCGGCGTTCGCAACCCTGAGGTCCCCTCCTACTTTATCTTAGTTGTGTAGTTTTCTATCAGACAACTTTACTTTTATTCAAACCTTTATTTGTAGTATTCTAGTAGCTCGTGTATTTGTGACACCAGATTTGGGGTTGTATTAGATATTTCAGTTGTTATGGTTTTCCGCGCTTTACTTTAGAATTTATTTCAGTTATTTCGATTTCTTTATTATTATTAAATTTGAACTGTTAAAAAAATGGATAAACTATTTTAACGTTGGCTTGCCTAGCAAGTGAAATATTAGGGGCCATCATGGTCCCAAGGGTGGGATTTCAAGGTCGTGACAAGTTAGTATCAAAGCACTAGGTTGCCTAGGTCTCACGAGATACGAGCAAGTTAATACGTCTGTACTTATCTTCCAAAGGCTATGGAGTTTAGGAAAAATATTGCTTCTTTCTTACTCTATCGTACGATTTTATTATCATTGATGATTGAATCCTTCTATTCGTTTTCTCTCACATATGGAGAGAACGCACATTGCATGTACTGCCGGACAGGAGCCGGAGCACCCAGTGGCAGCTACGACTAGGGGTAAAGGTCGAGGTCGTGTCAGAGGCGGAGGCAGAGGCAGTGGTAGAGCTCAACCTAGAGCTCGAGCAGCAGCACAAGCAGTGGAGCCTCTAGTAGATTTTGATGAGAAGGTTCCAACCCAAATTGTACCTGTTGGACCAGCTCAGGTCCCGGAGGGGTTCATAGCCACTCTAGTGTTTCTGAACGCTCTAGTCCGTTTGGTGGGCCTTATAGAGAGTGTGGCCCAAACCGGTACCTTTCCGATGGCACCAGCCGTCTCTCGGGCTGCAGGAGAACCATATACTCCCGCTACTCACACTCTAGAGCAGGTGGCTCCCCAGTTTCAGACTCCAGCAGCCCCGCCAATTGGGGTAGTTTAGCCGGTTGTTGCGGTACAGGCCAGTGATAGGCCCGCTTTGTCTTCTAAGGCTATGTTAAGGTTGGATAAGTTCATCAAGCTCTTTCATGTTCATTTTAGAGGCGCACCTTCTGAGAACCCACTAGATTTTCTGGACCGTTGCTACGAGGTGCTGCGGAACATGGGTGTAGTTGAGATCAATGGGGTCAATTTTGCCGCATTTCAGATGACTAGTTCCGCCCGGAGATGGTAGAAGGATTATATGTTGACTAGACCAGTTGGGTTGCCTGCACTTACCTGGGATCAGTTCTCATAACAGTTTCTATAGAAGTTCATCCCTATCACCATGAGAGATAAGAATCGCGGGCAGTTTGAGCGACTTCAACAGGGTGGTATGACTGCCACCCAGTAAGAGACTCAATTTATGGACTTAGCTCGCCATACCACTATCTTTCTTCCTACTGAGAAAGAGAGAGTGAGGAGATTTATTGATGGGCTCACTTACACAATCAGGCTTCAGATGGCCAAAGAGACAGGGAGTGATATTTCCTTCCAGACTACTGTTGATATTACCAGACGTATCGAGTTGGCTCGTGCTTATGAGAGAGAGTCGGTGTTAGATAAGAGGCTTCGTTATTCCGGTAGTTTCAGCGGTGCCTCATATGGAGGCAGGAGTGCTTTTGGTAGAGGCCATCCTTCTAGGCCATTTCATTCAACGCTTCAGGTATCTCATAGTGCTTCAGGGAGTCGTGGTCCTTATGTGTCTTATTCTGGGCAGCCAGTCTATAGTGCACCATCAGCTCCTATCAGTGAGCCTCTGATTCAATGTTATCACCATGGTTATCCGGCCCATTCGGGACAACTTAAGTTTCAGCAGCCATAGCACCAAGATGGGTGTTTTGAGTGTGGTGGTATTGGGTACATCAGGAGGTCTTGTCTGAGATTATTGGGCGGCATGCCATAGTAGAGTTCTCGTGCCATGGTTCCGGCATCGGTTGCTCCACCGCCTGCTCAGCCAGCCAGAGGCAGGGGTCAGGCAGCGAGAGGTGGGGGTCAGGCCATTAGAGGTAGAGGTCAGGCCGTTAGAGGTGGAGGCCAACTAGCTAGAGGCCGTCACAAAGATATAGTTCAGAGTGGTGGGGACCAGTCCCGATGTTATTCTTTCCAAGCTAGGCCTAAGGCTGAGTCATCTGACATCGTTATCATAGGTGTTGTTCCTGTTTTCTATAGAGATGCTTCAGTTATATTTGATCCGGGATCTACTTACTCCTATGTGTCATCCTATTTTTCTGCATATCAGGTTGTGCCCTGTGATTCTTTGAGTGCTCTTGTGTTTGTGTCCATACCTGTGGGAGATTCTATTGTTGTAAATCATGTCTATCGCTCGTGTGTGGTTACCATTGGGAGTCTTGAGACTAGTGTAAATCTTCTACTTCTTGATATGGTAGATTTTAATGTTATCTGTGGTATGGATTGGCTGTCACCTTATCATGCTATATTGGACTGCCACGCTAAGACGGTGACCTTAGCCATGCCGGGGTTGCCTCTATTAGAGTAGAGAGTGACTCCTGGCGACTCTACCCGCTGAGTTATTTCTTATGTGAAGGCTCGATGCATGGTCGAGAAGGGATGTCTAGCTTATTTAGCCTATGTTCGTGATTCTAGTGTGGAGGTCCCTTCCATGGATTCTATGCTAGTTGTTCGTGAGTTTCCAAAGGTGTTTCATGTAGACATGCCGGGGATGCCATCGATAGGGATATTGATTTCTGTATTGATTTGGCTTTGGGCACTCAGCCCATTTCTATTCCACCATACCGTATGGCCCCGTCGGAGTTGAAGGAACAGTTACAAGATTTACTTGATAAGGGCTTCATTAGACCTAGTGTCTCGCCCTGGGTGCGCTTGTGTTGTTCGTGAAGAAGAAGGATGGGTCGATGAGGATGTGCATAGACTATCAGCAGTTGAACAAAGTCACTATTAAGACCAAGTATCCATTGTCGAGGATTGCTAACTTATTTGATCAGCTTTAGGGTGCCAAAGTGTTTACGAAGATTTATTTGAGGTCTGGCTACCATCAGTTGAGGATTAGGGCATCCAATTTCCATAAGACAGCTTTTCGGACACGGTATGGGCATTATGAGTTCCTAGTGATGTCATTTGGGTTGACAAATGCCCCAGCAACATTTATAGATTTGATGAACTGGGTGTTCAAACCCTACTTGGATTCTCTTGTGATTTTATTCATTGATGATATCTTGATCTACTCCCGCAGTCAAGAGGAGCATAAGCAGCATCTTCGGATTAAACTTTAGACTCTGAGAGATAGCCAGTTATATGCCAGGTATTCAAAGTGTGAGTATTGGTTAGACTAAGCCGCCTTTTGGGACATGTTGTATCGGCAGAGGGCATATAAGTGGATCCTAAGATGATTAAGATAGTTCCGAACTGTCCTAGACCTACTTTAGCTACAGAGATCCGGAGTTTCTTGGGTTTGGCAGGTTATTACCGCAGGTTCAAGTAGAGGTTTTCATCTATAGCAGCCCCATTGACCAGATTGACCTAGAAGGGTGCCCCGTTTAGATGCTCGGACGAGTGTGAGTTGATCTTTCATAAGCTCAAGACTGCTTTGACTACGGTGCCAGTGTTGTTGTTGCCTACCAGTTTATGATCTTATGCGGTGTATTGGGATGCATCTCGTATTGGGCTCGGTGTAGTATTGATGCAGGATGGCAGGGTGATTGCATACGTATCATGGCAGTTGAAGGTTCATGAGAAGAATTACCATGTTTATGACTTAGAGTTGGCAACCATTTTTCATGCGCTGAAGATTTGGAGGCACTATCTTTACGGCGTGTCGAGTGAGGTATTCACGGATCATCGGAGTTTGCAGTGTTTGTTCAAACAAAAGGATCTCAATTTGAGGCAGAGAAGATGGTTGGAGCTGTTGAAAGACTATGATATCACCATTTTGTATCATTCTGGGAAGGCCAATATGGTCGCATATGCCTTGAGTAGAAAGGTTGTGAGTATGGGCAGTCTTACGTATATTCCAGTTGGTGAGAGGCTGCTTGCTGCAAATGTTTAGGCGTTGGCCAATCAGTTCATGAGATTAGATGTTTCAGAGCCTAGTCGTATTTTAGCTTGCACAGTCGCTCGATTGTCCTTGTATGAGCGCATCAGAGAGCGTCAGTATGATGATTCTCATTTGCTTGTCCTTAAGGACACGATGCGTCACGGTGAGGCCAAGCAGGTTACGGTTGGAGATGGTGGGGTTTTGAGGATGCATGGCCGTATTTGTGTGCCCAATGTGGATGGGCTTTGTGAGTTGATTCTTGAGGAGACCCACAGTTCCCGGTATTCTATTCACCCGGGTGCCGCCAAGATGTATCAGGACTTGCGACAGCATTATTGGTGGAGGATGATGAAGTAGGTTATAGTTGTATATGTAGCTCGGTGTCTAAATTGTCAGTAAGTTAAGTACGAGGATCAGAGGCCTGGTGGTTTGCTTCAGAAGTTAGAGATTTCTGAGTAGAAGTGGCAGCGTATCACTTTGGAATTTTTTGTTGAACTCACACGAACTCAGAGGAAGTTCGACGCGATATGGGTCATAGTGGGCAGGCTGACCAAGTCGGCATATTTCATTCCAGTGGCAGTTACCTATTCTTCAGAGCGGTTAGTTGAGATCTACATCCGCGAGATCATCCGTCTTCATGGTGTGCACGTCTCTATCATTTCTAATCAAGGAACATAATTCACCCCGCACTTCTGGAGGGTCGTACAGCATAAGTTGGGCACGCAAGTTAAGTTGAGCACAATACTTCATCCCCAGATGGACAGACAGTCCGAGCGCACTATTCATATATTAGAGGATATGATTCGCGCTTGTGTTATGGACTTCGGGGGTTCTTGGGACTAGTTCTTGCCACTTACAGAGTTTGCCTACAATAACAACTACCATTCTAGCATTTAGATGGATCCCTATGAGGCATTATATGGGAGGCGATGTCGTTCTCTAGTTGGATGGTTAGAGTCTGGGGAGGCTCGGTTGTTGGGTACATATTTGGTACAGGATTCCTTGGATAAGGTCAAGATTATTCAGGACCGACTTCGCACCGCTCAGTCCAGGCAGAAGAGTTATGCCGACCGTAGAGTTCGTGATGTTGCATTCATAGTTGGAGAGAGAGTACTGCTCTGTATTTCACCCATGAAGGGTGTGGTGAGGTTCAGAAAAAAGGGGAAATTGAGCCCTCGCTATATCTGACCCTTGAGATTCTTTAGAGAGTGGGTGAGGTGGCCTACAAGCTCGCATTTCCACCCAGTTTATCATCAGTCAATCCGGTGTTCCATGTGTCCATGCTCCGGAAGTATCACGGTGATCCATCCCATGTATTAGATTTCAGCTCAGTCCAATTGGACAAGGATTTAACTTATGAGGAGGAGCCAGTGGCTATTCTAGACCGGCAGGTCCGACAGTTGAGGTCTAAGAGCTATCCTTCAGTTTGAGTGTAGTGGAGAGCTAAGCCGATCGAGGCAGCCACTTGGGAGTCTGAGTCGGATATGCGGAGTAGATATCCACACCTTTTTACCAGTCCAGGTACTTTTCTATGTCCGTTCGAGGATGAACGTTTGTTTTAAAGGTGGAGAATGTGATGACTCGATAGGTCATTTATAGTTTTAACCCTCAATTCTATTTTTCGAAACCTTGAATAGCTTTGTTTAACCTTACCCGATTTGCGTGCATTATCCATGTCATTTTCCAAAAGGTTTTGAGTTCGGTCAATGTTTTGACGTAATCCGTGCCTTAAAACTCATTTGAGTTAACTTTGGTCAATATTTTGACGTAATTCAGACGTCTGGTTGAAATATTAAAAGTTCTTAAGTTTCATTGAAAATTTCATTCGTTTTGGCGTCCGATTCGTAGTTCTAGGTGATATTTTGGTATTTTGATCGCACGAGCGAGTTCGTATAATATTTTTGGACTTGTGTTCATGTTTGGTTTGGAGCCCCGAGGGCTCGAGTGAGTTTCTGAGAGGCTTCAGAGTGGTTTCAGACATAGAACCATAGCTGGTGCATGTTTCATCTGGTGCTGGACAGCAGACTTCGTAAGTGCAAGGTTTGGATCGCATTTGCGAGCATGGGCTGGGACTGGGGTTCTCGTATTTGTGAGGTTTCTGTCGTATTTTTGATAGTATCATGTTCGCAATTGCGAACAAATTGTTCGTATTTGCGATGGCAACAGAGGTGTGAAACCTTCGCATTTGCGAAGACTTTTTCGCACTTGGGGGGGTTAGCAATTGCGAACCGCAGGTCGCAATTGCGACATCTGTTCCTGGTCAAAAGCTGAGAAACATGGGAATTTAGCTCATTCTTTCAAATTCTCAACCCTAAACACCTTAAAGACGATTTTTCCAAGAGCTCTTCTTCCTAAATTCATTGGTTAATAACTCTAATCTACTTTTTTTTAATCATCCATTATTTTTCATAAGATTTTAACCTTAAATCTAGGATTTTCATGGTAGAAATTAGGGATTTGGGTAAAATTATGGGTTTTGAAAAAAATTAGGATTTAGACCTCGAATTGAGGTCGGATTTCGAATTGCACAACAGGAAAAACATTGCTTTAAATGCACGGGAAGATCATTGTAGCTCAACATCAATGCTGGTAATATGCCATTGTGTGGCAGCTCCCATATTTCACTTCTCAAAATGCGTTTTCACTCTTCAATCTCTGATTTGGAACAAACCAGCAAGTGTCTTTAGTGCTAAGTGCAAACCTTTGCACTTTTTTGCAATTTGTTTTCCTACCTCTTCAAGTTCTGGATGTTCCTTAGGATCCCTATTTTCAAATGCATGTCTTTTGAATAAAGGCCAAGAGAATTGGTCGACTACCCATCATCTCCGCAACACTCTCCTTACGTGTCGTCACAATGATCTTACTTCCACGTTCTCCTTGTGCAAAAGGATTTCTCAAGTCATCCCACTCGATGTACTTGTCATTCCAAACACCATCTAAAACAATAAGAAAATTTTTACCTTTTAAGCTTTCCTTCAATTTGATTTGAATCTTAAGATTGTTATTAACCATCAAGTTGGATGAACCAATTTCTTGAAGTAATCCTTTTGTTATTCTAGAAGCATCATATGGTTCAGACACACAGAACCAAGCTTTCAAATCAAAATGGTCTTGCACCTTCTCATTATTGTACACAGCTTTAGCAAGTGTTGTCTTGCCAAGCCCCGCCATTCCAACAATAGTAATTACACGATACTTTTTTCCATCGGCATCAACAGACAATAAATGGTCAACCAAGGTCTCTATTTCATTCTGCCTCCTAAAGATATCAGATTCATCAACCAAAGTCATCTTCAACCTCTTTAACAGTCGAACATCATGCTTGCCCCTCTGAAACATCTTCAGCAGCTCACCCCGAGGAGCAAGCCTATCAAAGAGAACATTCAAAGCTGAAGATAGAAATGCACCTCCAACTGCTAAGCCAAACTCCATTTCTGAAAGCTGCAAAACGAAACAGACAACCACAAAATGATCAAGAATTTGGAGAAGATTGATGTTTCTATCTTAAAATAGTCTTACTTTTACCTGTTCAATGCTAAAAGTAATATGAACAAGAATGCTCAGAGTATACGCTAGATGTGTCCGTGCTTTAGCAAAAGTTGCTTGTGCTTCTTAGAAGACCCTTATATCTATCTCTTTCTTTCTTTTCAAAATGTATGACTTTTTAACCAACAAAAAGACCAAGACTTCATAATGGAGCCCGGTTTATTAACTATTCATTGAATAATTGAGGCAAGAGAGGGAGTATAAAAAGGGACAGGGTGGGGAACTGAAAAATAAAAGAGCCTAAAATGATAAATTTCTGTAGGGTGTGTTAGGTGTACCTTTTGCTCATATCATGAAATGTTTAGAAATTGTGAAAATTTAAATGGTGAGAGTATACTAACTGTTAAATTGTTGCTGAAATACTCTGCACTCTACATTCTTGAAAATGTTCCTTTTCTTGTAATATACCTCTTTGAAGGTGAAAACCTAAATAATGGTAGGAAAAAAATTAGATAGTGGCTTTAAATTTTAATAGTATAGTCTCTATCTCTAAAAAATTTATTGATCCATTATATGTTGTAGCTAAGTGTTATTAGTGACAAAGTTTCAGAATAATTTGACAAAACCAATTGAAAAAAACAACTAAATCTTGTAATTCCTTAATATCATGTTTTAGAAAGTATTAGAGCTTGAGAAGAGAAGAAGCACGTTAGCATGGGCTTTTGAACATAATGGTAGGTACTTATAATAACCTTAGGTGTCTTAAACAGATATTGCTTTATCTTGAAATAATCTCTACAAAAAACTTTATTTTACGTATTAATTCCTAGGTTTTTCAAAAATAATTTTTTTTTACCTTTTCTTACAATTTAACATATCTTTTAGTAGTGCAAAAATTAAGCAGGAAAAAGAAATTACAAGTAAAGTTAAGAAATAGAGTTAGGACAATAAAGTCAGGAATAACATGATGTATTTTGACTGAGGTGAAACAACTGAAACTTGCATGCTCACTATGAAAATCAATCCTCATCTAATTTACAGTTAATATATATTAATAATGTAAATCATTTACAATCAGAGTACTTAAAATCTAAACATTGTATATTTTAATATTTCATACCAAATGATAAAGAAATTTCAAAGTGATCATTTCTAATTAATCATCAACGACCCTTTATTTTTTCATCGTATAGAATATTGTTCATATAAGTTGAATTTATAATTTGAATTGTACCAATGGGTAAGCATGTACCTATCCACATAATCACTTGTGTTGACTTCCCTTAATTTTCATCATAAGCTTCCAATTTTAATTATTGAGTTGAAATGGATTGATTAGTATTTAAGATAATGAATCGAAATTCGAATCACGCTCGTGAGAATATATAGGTGAAAAGCTATAATGAACACTAATATTCTCGATGGAGAACCACCATTAAGACAACTAAATGTTAGAATTTCCTTAACACCATATTTTAGATAGTATTAGAGTTTGAGAAGAGAAGACGCATATTAGCAGTTCTAGTATGAGTTTTTGGAGATAAATATAGGTAGTTATAATTACTTTGGGTGTCTCAAACAGAGTAATCTCTATCTTGAAATAATCTCTTTAGAAAACTTTGATTTACGTAGTATAATTACTAGATAATATAAAGAAGTATGGTATACTAGTTGTGTGTTCTAGTTTAAATTACTAGCATCTTGTAGCTTTCTGTAAGATATTTTCTCTTTTTCACTATTGGTAGATAACGTAAGGATAAGGCGGATAGTGGTGGAGATATTTTTTGTGACTGTAGGCTATCTTTTATCATTTATTATTTCGTTTGTGGGGGCATCAGTGGTTCTTAAGAACTGACAGAACAATTGAACAAAATCTATTTCAACTTATTATTAGGTTTTTAATTTTTAATAAAATTATAGGTTTCGATATAAATTTATAATATCTCACCAAATTATTAAGGCAGTTCTTTAATTTTTTTCATGAATATGTTTTAGTCTTTTAGCGATTGCGGAAAATTGGTTTCTATCAAAATTATTACTAAAGTTTGAATGATACTCTACTGTCTACACTCTTGTAAGGTTTCCTTTTCTTCCGAGTTTCTTTTCTTATTATTTTTCTATGTTCAAGATTTTGTAAGATTTAACAAATTAATCATTTTTGCAAAGAAAATTTACACAATTACTATAGTTTTATTTTACCAGTGTGACATATTATTTACCATGTTTGGCTAGTTATCTATGCTTGCTATAAAAGTCACTAATAGTTGGCTTTTAGATGATCAAATTGTATGGAAAATTTACATCATCGCAGATTTCATTTGGTTTGCATCAATGCACAATCACTTCAAAAATTTGGAAAAGTATTAGCTAGACTAATGATTACTAAGTTTTTTTAATAAAAAAAAATGCTATTGCTAAACTCGAAAGGTTAAAGAGACCGAGTTAGCTGTACTCTTTCAATCACCACTTGCAAGTTGTAAATGGTATGATGCCCTATGTATTATTTTATGTTCCAACAATTGGTCCAACATGGAGAAAAGGTCTTTTAACGTCATTTTATGAAGGTAATGATATATATGTATGATTTTTTCTCTCTATTCTATTATTGATTTGAAATAACAATAAATGGTGAATCCAACAAGTTGCATTCATTTATCAATCGAGATAATGTATAAGGAAGACTTTTTGTTTTATTTTTTTTCACTTGGTATCCGATACTCGCATTTAGGCCCTGACTAATCCTGATTCGTGCATAGCAAGCCTCAAAATGGAGAAGCACTTCCTATCAGGATTTTTTTCATATTCGGAGCACAAAATCGACTGATTAAGGGTGTAGGATGAAGTATATGGACCCACATAGGGACCACGATAAAGTTTTGGAGAAGACTCACAGGTCTCTTGTCTTGAAACATTAATGTCCTGTCAATTATTAAGAAAAAAAAAAAGATAGAGACTTCATAATAGAGTGAGTGTGGGTTCATGTACACCACCCGAATTGATGAAATGAAAACTATCTACTAGATTCACTATTTATTGTCCTTTCAAACAAAGAAAAGAAAAGAGATAAAAACCAAATAGATGATAAATTAATAAATATATTTATCATTAGCTTCATATAAAATTGATGTTAAAAAGACCTTTTCTCCATGTTGGATCTATTAGCCAAATAGAAAGGGGTGATTTGCACAAAGGGATACTTTCATGCCGCTATTTATTATTGTCTTCAGTTTAGATATTTGTACATGACTGATTGTTAAGTTTAATAAAAATAATTCTGGACTAAAATACTCTTAAGCAACTGTAGATGACCAACGAGCAAATCGCCAACCCCTCTAACTCAGCAAACGGGAATATCATTTGTAGTGTCAATAGATGATATTGCTAGTTCTACTGACCATTGGTTACCTCTTTCTCTTTTCTTATTTACTTTTAATTTTAAAATAAGAGTAAAGTTGTAGACAAAAGTTTATCCAACATAAAACTAAATAATCTACGCACGTGACTTTTTGCAAATTTCATTACTATATATCATCCTTGTATTATTAGAATTTTGACATTTCTCTGAAGCCAAAAAAATCAGAATTGAAGGACTTATGTTGTCACGATCCCAAATTCCCTCCGTAGGATGTCGTGATGGCACCCAATCTCTAAGACTAGGTAAGCCTATCAATGCGGAATAAAAATAGAAATCTGAAATAAATAAATTACAATTCAGACAATCTCCACTCCCAAAATCCGGTAGAAATAAGTCACAAGCTTCTAAGAATTTATTCTCTATATCTTTATATATCAGAGTCTAAAGCAAATAAGGAAGACAACATAGTAAGATAGAAGGGGACTCCGGAGTCTGCGGACGCTGGCAGATATACCTCGAAGTCTCCTCGTACAACTAGTTTACTGATGCCTGGTCTGATAAGGTGT
The DNA here is from genome assembly GCF_000390325.3 of Nicotiana tomentosiformis. Classification (NCBI taxonomy): domain Eukaryota; kingdom Viridiplantae; phylum Streptophyta; class Magnoliopsida; order Solanales; family Solanaceae; genus Nicotiana; species Nicotiana tomentosiformis. The sequence continues at coordinate 29,805,296 of NC_090822.1, forward strand.
ACCTGGATCTGCACAAAAAGATATACATAAGCGTAGTATGAGTACACCACAGCGGTATCCAGTAAGTGCCAAGCCTAACCTCGGTAGAGTAGTGACGAGGTCAGGTCAGGCCCTACTGAAAAATAATAATTGCATGGTAAAATATTTAACAATATAATAAAATAAAATGACAATGAAAATGAATCAAGTAGCATGTCACCATTTAATTACACAAAATAATGGCAATAATATCTCGTAGAAATCACCAAAATTTCCTTCCAACTTAAGAAAAATCACAACAAATAATCAACGGCAACTACGACCATAAATCAATATCAACAAAGGCACTCCGGAGGTACCGCCTCGTAGTCCTAAATCATAAATAAATTCACAATATCTCATTTTCTTATCTCACCGCGGGAGCTTTCACAATTTATTTTAAAGAAAATATTTTTTCCGAAATAGCATCCCGCGTTTTAGCCGTCCTTATCACACCGCATGACTTCTAGTAGTTCCTCCTACTAGTCACGCATATCAAGCCACCCTTATCTCACCGCATGCGTTTCAATACCCAGACCTTATACCACTACATACATATCAATATCACAATATATCACAATTTACACCTCAAGTGCTCAAATAATTTAACTTGTCAAAACACTTCAACAATAATATTTTTCCACAATAAAGAGCTCATGGCTCATGCCAACATAAATCATCAATAATATTTTTTCACAATAAAGAGCTCACGGCTCCATCACAATGAGTACAAAAATCTTAAAAAAAATATTCAGGAATAAATAATTCAGCAAAATAATATTTCAAAATCTTTAATACGTTGCTTCAATTCCATATTTAAAAATGTCAAATACTTCATATTAATAATATTTAATTTAAAGAAAAATCAACTTCAAATAATGCACAGAATAAAAAAATTAAGTTTCAACTAAACAGGTAAAACAATTAGCAGGAAAAGGTCAAGCAAATTTAAAGTATATGAATCAAATCAATGATGGAGTATATAACAAGATTTAATAATTTAATTAACATGCAACAATGATCTACACAATTTAAAAAACATAATCATTCACATTTGGCCCGTGTACACACTTGTCACCTCGTGTACACGGCGTTCATCACATTACAATTAATATCAAACCTAGGGAAAATTTCCCTCACACAAGGTTAGACAAGTCACTTACCTCGACTTGCTCCAATTTAACCAAGTAGTATGCTTTTTCCTCGATTTTTCGCTTTCGGTCGACTCGTATCTAGTCATAATTAATTTATTACAGTCAATAAAAATTATAGAATTAATTCTATAAGAAAATACTATATTTTTCAATAAAAATCCGAGATTAACTCAAAAATGGCCCGTGGGGTCCACGACTCGGAATCTGACGAAAGTTACGAAATATGAACGCCCATTCAACCACGAGTCTAACCATACCAAAATGACTAAATTCCAATAATAATTCGACCCTCAAATCCTCAAATCTATCCAAGAGGGTTTTCAAATTTTTTCAACTTAAATCACCAATTAAATATTAAAAACAGTGATGGATTCGGGTAATCTAACCAAGATTGAGTTAAGAACACCTACCCTGATGTTTTCTCTAAAAATCACCTCAATCCGAGCTCCAAATCGTTAAAAATAAAAAATGGGACGAAGTCCCATTTTCTGAACTTAAACATTTTGTCCAGTGGTTTCTTCTTCGCGAACGCGACCCTTGCCTCGCGTTCGCGAAGCACAAAAATGTGCTGCCTAACTTTCATCTTCGCGAACGCGAAGCTTTACAAACTTAGACCTTCGCGAACGCGTAGAACAAAAGACTGGGGTTCCCAGTTGCCTCACTCTCCTTCGCGAATGCGATGCCACTCACGCGTTCGCATGCACACATTGCCCTACCCTTCGCGTTCGCGTTCGCGTCCTCTCCTCCGCGAATGCGTAGAACAAAAATTCACCAGCTCAGAACACTCTTCGCGAACGCGAAAGAGGAAACCAGAAAAATTGCAGCAGCAGATATCAGCTATCTCACCAAGGCCAAAAATGATCTGTTAACCATTCGGAACACGCATGAGCCCCTCGGGACCTCAACCAAATATACCAACAAGTCATAATACATCATACGAATCTAGTTGAGTCTTCAAATCACATCCAATAACACTAAAAATACGAATCACACATAGATTCAAACCTAATAAACTTTAAAACTTTCAATTTCTACAAACGACGCCAGAACATATCAAATCAAGTTCGATTGACCTCAAATTTTGCATGCAAGTCATAAATGACATAACAGAGCTATAAAAACTTTCGGAACTGGATTCCGACCCCAATGTCAAAAAGTCAACTCCCCGGTCAAACTTTCCAAACTTAGATTCCTATTTTAGCCATTTCAAGCCTAATTTAACTACGGACTTCCAAATAAAATTTCGAACACGCTCCTAAATCCAAAATCACCATACAAAGCTCTTGGAATCATCAAAATTCTATTCAGGGATCATTTTCTCAAAACGTTGAACGAAGTCAAACTTAGCATTTTAAGGCCAACTTAAGGAACCAAGTGTTCCGATTTCAACCCGAACACTTCCAAATCCCGAACCAACCATCCCTGCAAATCATAAATTTATAAAAGTACATACGGGGATTTTTATTTAGGGGAACGGGGTTCTAAAAGTAAAAATGACCGGTTGAGTCATTACATATGTGGAATTTGATTTGGTTTGGTTTTAACTAAAAAAAGTCAAGACGAAACCAAAACAACCCGATATTATATGTATAGAAGTTTTAAATATATTTAATACATAAAAATATTTATGGTAGTGTAGTTTATAAATATTTCTTAAGTTTTTTCATAGTTATATCTTTTAACGTATTATTTCAAGCTTGGGCTTATAATTTTTGGATGCTCCAATAAGTTTTATAGTCCCTAAATGTTAGTAAGTCAAATAAAGCCTAAAGCAAAATCAAATCAATACTAATTCTAATAAAAGACATTCAATTCAATTGTACTATGAATGAAAATAGTGTTGAATATCTATTTTTTTAGTTTTTCTATGGTTTAGATAAAATGTATAACTTACTTTTCTTTTATTGGTTAGTCATATAAATAATAGTACTTATTAGTCATAATTTTAAATTATATTTGTTTTCATTATAGCTTATTAATAATATTTATTTTATGCGATTTTATTATCTTTAATGTTGAATATTTTAGTACAATGCCATGACTCATCTCATATTTATGTTATTTTATTGAAAAATTACCTTATATAATTATGTGTTACTAAAATTAAAGAAATATTTGGAGCACAAATTTTACGTTTTGTGTTATGAAGACTTTATGAAAAAAAATCGAAAAAACCCGAAAACCCGAGAAAAACCACCACCACCAACAACAACAACATACCCAGTCTTATCCTGCACTGTGGGGTCTGGGGAGGGTAGTGTATACGCAGACCTTACCCCTACCTTGTAAGGATAAAGAGGTTGTTTTCAATAGACCCTCGGCTCAGGAAAGCATAAGCACCACATTAATAAAAATATAGACAAGAAGGGACAGTACCAAAAAAAAAAAAAAACGAGAAAAAATAAGATTAAAAAACCCGACTTTTATTGGTTTGGTTTGATATTTAGATTTAATAACCCGCTACAATTAGTTTGATTTGATAATTAAAAAATCCGAAACAACCCGACCCATGTACAACCCTATTCCTAATAATGGATCCTATTCTCACTCATATTACAAGCTGCCTCAATATGAGTAAATTCTATCCCGAGAGTTATGTTTACATTCAAAAGATAGAAAAGGATATTGCTTCTCAACTACTAAAGGTCAACGCTAATCGTGTAGCTAAAAATTTCGCTAAGAATATTTAAATTTTGTAAAAGTAAATAATATTTTTCAATAGATGAGTGCAGTGAAAATTTTAAATCAAACTACATAATATTTAGCTAAATCATATGAACACTTATAAAAAACTATAAGTTAGTATAAATCAAGACTAATTTTGGAGAAGACTTGCAGATCTCTTGTCTTAAAGCATTAGTGTCCTGTCAATTATTAAATTTAGGATTATTTTCCTACAGATAGATAAAAAAATAAAAAAAAAAGATACTTATTACCCGCTTTAACATCAGAATTGGGTTTCCAAAAAGTAGCAAGTTTTTAACAAATATTGGTAAAAACACATGAATTATATATGTATAATTTGCATACAATTATGTTGTTGTATACAATCAGGTAAAAACATATAATTTTCATTCAATTTGCATACAATTATGTGATTGTATGTATTTTTTATGTCGTTTCTGTTATTTTGTATGTCATCTGTATAATTGGACATACCAATAACATACGCCTGACATACATCGGATTGCTTTCCCAGTGCTGTAATAAGGATGACATTGGTTTCATTGGATTATGGCATCGTCAAAGGAGATCAATTTATTACTATCCATAAATTCCAATTAGAGGGTTTAATCATTTAGTCTTTGATGTCATTTGGGTGGAAAAATAATGAATACGTTGTTACGGTGTCACTAGGGGAGATTTTTTTTTTTGGAAGAGAGGCCTGGAAAGAGAGAGAGAGAAAACAGAAAATGTTGGAGCATAATATCAAAGAATTTTCTGTGTTTTGAAAATCTTGCTATGTTAGGCAATAAAATACAAATGTCCCCAATAGTGATAATTAGGCTTCCAATTTTGTATATCTAGGTAAAAGTTTCTTAAATTTATCCCGTGTTTAATTGGAGGTATTACTTAAAATTAGTTTTTTATATTAAAATCATGATATAACTTATTCTATATAGAAAGTGAGATTGTTATCCAGGTTATAATTGTGACTATAGTTCCATAATTATAATCTTGGAATATCCTGGTATTCAACCAAACGGGCCGAAGAGAAAGACTTTTTCTATATAGATCTCTCTCTCTGCTATTTGAGCTACTTCCTCGAATTTTAGCTAGCTCGGTACTTTTACATGTGATTCTTGTATGAATTTAATTTAGGAAAAAGACTAAATATGCCACTAAACTTAAGAAAATGGCTCACATGTGTCACTTGTAAATAGTTGGTCCATTTTGTGCCATATGTGTCATTACCCACTAATCGAACCCCCTCTTATCTAATTACTACTAGATTTTATCATGTGGCATTATCTTAACTCTTTATTACTTACCGGTCCCGCTCCTCTCTAACCCTCAAATGAGACTAAATGTTAACATACTAATTATTATTGCATTTGCTGACTATTACTAACATAAATACGAACTATCATAACAAATGAAAAAGAAATGCTTTAATTACTTGAAATAATAAACTTGTGACATTAAGAAAAAATCACAAATTACATATTATATAATTAAAGTAACATAGATTCAAAATAAAGTCTATGGACCTAATTAAATATTATATACTACAACAATTAGATTGATTGTTTCAATAAATCTTCGGAATTTCAATTGATTGATCATATTGAAAAACCAAGTTTGTAAAAAATGAATATAAATGTTTGTTTTCATAAATTCGAACTATCATTCTTTCACTAAGCTAAATACTGAAATTTTAACAAATTCAGTTAGTGATGTTTTTCACAAATTCATTTTCTGACTCATATTCAAAACTAACATCATATTTTAAAACTAACATCACGCCTCCAATTACTTTCTAATTGGTAAAATTAGCATATTAACAATGCGGATTATGGTTCTATTTAAGTAAAACATTTTAACATTGCTGAATGAACAAAGGTGATATCCAGAATTGTAACAACTATAGGGACATCAAGTTGTTAAGCCATACCATGAAAGTTTGGGAGAGGATGGTGGAAGGGAGGGTGAGGAAGGTAGTGTCTATTTCTGAAAACCAGTTCGGGTTCATGCTGGGATATTCTACTACGGAAGGCATCCACCTTATCAGGAAGTTGGTGGAACAGTATAGGGATAGGAAGATGGATTTGCACATGGTATTTATTGACCTAGAGAAGGCGTACAACAAGGTCCCTCGGGACGTGCTTTGGAGATGCCTGGAGGTGAAAAGGGTACCGGTAGCGTACATTAGATCGATAAAAGATATGTATGATGGAGTTAAGACACGGGTCAGTACTGCGGGAGGTGACTCAGAGTTGTTTCCGGTGGTTATGGGATTACACTAAGGATCTGCGCTTAGCCTATTCTTATTTGCCCTGGCGATGGATGCCCTGACACACCATATTCAAGGGGAGGTGCCATGGTGTATGTTGTTCGCTGATGATATAGTTCTGATTGAAGAGACACGAGGAGGCATTAATAAGAGACTAGAGGTCTGGAGGCAGACTCTAGAGTCTAAAGGTTTCAAGTTGAGTAGGACAAGGACGGAATATCTGGAGTGTAAGTTCAGCAGCGTGACGGGGGAAGCGGATATGGTAGTGAGGCTCGACTCACAAGTCATCCCTAAGAGAGAAAGTTTCAAGTACCTAGGGTCAATCATCCAGGGAGATGGGGGGATCGACGAGGATATCACACATCGTATTGGGGTGGGGTGGATGAAATGGCGGTTAGCGTCTGGAGTCTTGTGTGACAAGAAGATGTCACCGAAACTCAAAGGTATATTTTACAGAGCGGTGGTTAGACCGGCTATGTTGTATGGGGTTGAATGTTAGCTTGTGAAGAATTCACATATCCAAAAGATTAAAGTAGGCAAAATGAGGATGTTGAGATGGATGTGCGGGCATACTAAACTGGATAAGATAAGGAATAAAGATATTCGAGAGAGGGTGGGCGTTGCCCCCATAGACGATAAGATGCGGGAAGCGAGTCTTAGGTGGTTCGAGCACGTGCGGAAGAGAACCATAGATTCTCCGGTTAGGAGGTGTGAGCGGTTGGCTTTGACAAGGACGAGAAGAGGCGGAGGACGGCCTAAGAAGTATTGGGACGATCTGATCAGGCAGGACATGGCGCAACTTCAAATTTTCGAGGACATGACTCTTGATAGGAACATGTGGAGGTTGAGCATTAAGGTGGTAGGCTAAGGGGTAGTCTAGAGTTCTTCCCTCTTTGTACAGGGTAGTCTGAATGAGTTTTGTTTAGGTTTGGTAGCTGTCTATGTTGTGTTCATATTGTTGTTTTGCATAATTTTGTGTTATGTTCTTTCACTTATTCGTTGTTGTTATTATCTTTCTCGCATCTTTTGTTGTTACATGCCTTTTCTTTTGTTTCTCTTCTGATATTATTGTCTCTTATGTTGAGTCGAGAGTCTCCCGAAAACAGCCTATCTACCCTTTTTAAGGTAGGGATAAGGTCTGCGTACACTCTACTCTCCCCAGACCTCACTAATAGGATTTTACTGGGTATGTTGTTGTTGTATTTTAACATTGCTGAATATGCTTCTTTTAACATTTTAAATTCAAATACTATTCTTACTTACTCTTTATTTTACCCCATTATACTTTCTGTCTTACAAAGTTGGATAGATCCTTGTCCAAAAAAAATTGATAGTTAGTAGGATTTTGCTTACTGATTATTGGACAAGTATATTTGGAGAGATAAAAAGCTTCGCTGCTTTAGAAAAACCTAGTATGAATAAATGGTGATTGTTTTACCTCCAAGGATCTGAGCTAGTGGTTACTAGAGTGGGAAAACAATGAAGTTTTTAGGCTCAAATCTTCACAGAGGCAAAAATTACTAGACAATTCTTTTTTATCTGTCTAAGTATGTAGAATTATCCGATACCTCTATTGATGGGAGGGTAGTGGGTATCCGTAGAATAGTCGAGCGGGTAATTGGTTTAGGAGAAAACTAAATTTGATTAAGTTTTCCAATAGCTACTGCTAAAATATGAACTCAATCGATACCTAAGAGTTGACCTAGTTGTTAATAAAGTAGATGGAGAATCATGAGGTTTTAGGTTCAAATCTCAGTGGAGACAAAAATACTGCGATAATTGTTTTTCATCTATCCAAGCCTTGGTGGACAAAGTTATACCCAATAAATTTTCTTCTGGAGCTCCCCTAGAATTAATCGAGTTGCCTGATAAGTTGGCCCGAACACCACAGTTATAAAATAATGAATCTAATCTAAGACTAACATAACAACTAACTAAAAATAGACATTAAAATTTCAAACTAATAGCATTAAAAAATTCGAAAATAATGACGAAAAACATAAATCATGTTTCTGTGATACAATACTATCAAATATATAAATAATATTATTTTTTAACCAAGAAAAGTACCTCTTTTGAAGAAAATTCCAAATTTAACAAAGTTTCCAAAACTTTAATTTCACGAACTTTCAACCAAAAGTCTTGATTTACACCTCCACTACGCTGCGGGTGTTAGTTGATTTATTAAGAAGTTGAAGATTTGGGGCTTTGGGAGGGTCGTTTCGCCGGTAAAGATAGCGTTTTGGTGTAGGTGGACGTTGAGCTCCGAACTCTGGAGAAATAAAAATCGACATACGGTTAACTAATTTTTTTTAGGTTTCTTTATCCCGGTGCTACTATGTATATTATTTGCTGATGACATATAACTTATTGACAAGACGCGAGGTGGCGTTAATGCTAGGTTGGAAATTTGGAGACAAACGTTAGAGTCTAAAGGTTTCAAGTTGAGTAGGTCGAAAACTGAATACTTTGAGTGCAAGGTCAGTGATGGGAGGCATGAAGCATAAGTGGAAGGAAAAATTGATACTCAAGTTATTCCCAAAAGAGATAGTTTCAAGTATCTTGGGTCTATAATCCAAGACAATTGGGAGATTGCCGAGAATATTACTCATGGAATTGGAGCGAGGTGAATGAGATGGAGGCTAGCTTCAGGGGTTTTGTGCTATAAGAATGTGCCACCTAGACTTAAGGGCAAATTCTACAAGGTGGTGGTTAGACCGACTATGTTGTATGGAGCTGAGAGTTGGCCCGTCAAGAAATTTCATGTCCAGAAGATGAAAATAGTTGAAATAAGGATGTTGAGATGAATGTTTGGACATACCAGGAAAGACAAGATTATTATTGAAGTTATTAGGGATAAGGTGGGAATGACCTCTATGGAGGACAAGTTGCGGGAATCGAGGTTGCGATGGTTCGGGAAAGATGAGAGACATAGATGTCCCGGTCAGGAGGTACGAGAGGTTGATCATGGCGGGCTTAAGGAATGGTTGGGGTAGACCAAAAGAATATTGGGGAGAGGTGATTAGGCAGTACATGCCATTGCTTCACCTTACCAAGAACATGACTCACGATAGGAAGGTGTGGAGGTCGAGAATTATGGTGGTAGGTTGACAGGTAGTTGTGATTTTCTCTTATGTTTACCAGTAGTACTAGTACTATTCTTGTGTGCTCTTATTCCTGGTTCTTTATTACTTGTTATGTCATTCGCTTCCATTATTATATTACAATTACTGTTGCTATTGCTTGTTACTTTATTTTTATTGTTCCTTAAGCCGAGTACCTATCGAAAACATCCTCTCTGTCATTATAGGGTAGGGGTAAGGTTGTATATACACTACCCTCCTCATACCCCATGTATGGGATTAGACTGGATTTGTTGTTATTATTTTTGTTATTGTTGTTATCCCGGCCATTGGAGAGGGTGGTGGCTATATTATTAATTTTAGGTCTTAATTCTAATATTTCATTTATCAATCTTTTTTAAAGATTTTTTTTTGACATAACTAGAAATTAGATTAAAAGTACTCCACCTCTTCGTCGACATGCCTGCTTGCCAGAGGGGAATTTCGTCTTCACAGTGTTCTTGTGCTATGCAAAATTCATGTGGTGTCCCTATTCTAGAGGATTTGAGTTGTTTGGAGAAAGGCAACATAGGTAATTTTGCAAGCCAACCTGACTGTCACCACTTAATTCTCTGCATTACCAAGATTTTCCTCCGCATCTCTCTCTTCGGGTTTGTTTAGATTCCCTGACTTCTCTGCTGATTTCTATCTTTTTGCATGATGCAGATCAATTTCTGCTATATATTGCGATAGTTTAACAGGAGATTGTGGTTTTTGCTGAGTTTTTGCAATTCTATATTTGCTCAAGATAATCACAGGATTGAAAGGCTGGTTTTACCGTTTTGTTTCTTTTCCTTCATATGGGTGACTCTTATTTTGTTTGTTTTAGGGTTCTTGTTGGGTTGTTCGAATATTCATTATAATTTTATCTTGAATTTTTGTGAAACTCAAAAAATTAGGGGTGGGCATTCGGTACTTCAGTACGATATTTATGAATTACAGTTCGGTACTTCAATATTCGATATATCAATTGTGCATACCAAATACCGTACAAAAGTAGTTCGGTATGGTTCTGTACGATTTTGGTATCGCACCGTCCCTATCTAACGTGACAAGAAGTGGCACTGGCCTGAGGACAACATGGTTTCCAAATTTCTTCCATCTTTCGGATGTCTTACTTGCATTTAATAAAAGTTCTTCTTAGTCATTTCATGGAGCAGATGAAGTCCTCACCATGTGATCCAAATTTAAAATTAATTAGAAGGAGAAAAATTTTCCGCAGATGAACAGTTATTACAAATAGGGAAAAGTACAAGAATATCCAATTTAAACTCAAACTTACCAACCTATAGCCCAAAATTAGACACTTACCAAAAGTAGCCGAAAATTAGAGATACACGCAAGGAAGGATTCTTCCATCGGAGAATCACGCTAAAGATCTTCCTTCCTTCCCTGTTTTTCAAGCGTATCAATTTCACAGAGACTTACATTCTGTAAATCACGGCATTCTCTCACAAACAATTCTCAAAAGGAGCTCCAAATTTCACTCAAAAATCGATCAATTTCACTGTAGAAGCAACAATTTTCTTTCGTGATTTCTCTGTAGATACAGCTTTGATGAAGGAACTACGAACTGCAATCAAAATCAATCAATGAATTAGTGAGTTTTAACCTAATTTCAGCTACTTCAATGACAAATTTACCAATTTTTATTCAATATGGTGGCCGATGGAATGTTGACAATAGTTTTGTGGATTACAATGCCGATGCTGTAATAGTTACTCCAAATATAAGTTTTGAAGATTTTGTAGACGTGATTTCAAAACAACTTATGATAGATACTTCATTAAACGTTATTGAAATCAAATACACTGTTCAAAACGGTTCTCCATCAATAGTGATACACAATAATATGGGTGTGTATATATATATCTTGAGCTGGAAAAAAGCTCGTAATTTATAATGTATCCCCTTTGTATAACATCGAGTGAAAAGGATATGGACATGATCTGCTACAATTCAAATTCTATTGTGATTTTCTCAGAATGTGCACAAAGCTCAATTATACAGGAGATATACAATGGCGATACAATTAATATGATTGAGTTTGGGGATGAAGAAGACTGGTAGGATACGAAATCTGATAAAAATATAATAATAACAGAGCCTCAACACATAGATGTAGAAGAAGGTCAAATTTATAAAGACAAGGCTACGATAGTCAAAGTCATAAAGCACTTGGTAGTAAAGGAAAATTTCCATTTTAAGGTGCATAGATCAAGTGAAAGCAGGTATCAAAATATTTGCTGTATAATTATGTATCTCAATGTATATCGTAGTTGATGTTACAAGCATAATTATGCAGAAAATAAGTTGGTTCTTGTAAGTCTGTTGCTGTACAGTTTTAAGTTGTGTTGTCACCGTGTAGTATTATATAGTCGTTGTATTTTTTCATCTAGTATTATTGATGGTAGTGTGTATCACTATATATCATTGTATTTTATGTCGCTCTGTTTATTGATGGAAATGTTTATATCCTTGTCGTAGGTACTGCCTAGTATGCATCAACAACAACTGCGATTGGTGTTTTAAGTCTTCGAGCCTGAAAAAAGCAAAATATTTCAAGGTCAAAAATTTCAGCAAACTGCACTCATGCCCGCTGAAAGACATATCTTATGCACAACGTCAAGCTACTGCAAAACACATCGGCAGTCTTCTGATAGACAAGTATAGAGACCCAAAAATAATATACGCTCGTAATGACATAATTGGAGACATGAACCAGCAATATGGTCTTCAAATGACATATATTCAAGCATGGAGATCGAAGGAATATGCAGTTCAACTACTGAGAGGAAAACCCGAGTAAATCATATGAAAAGATACCAAGCTACTTTTATATGCTCGTTCTTACAAATCCTATGTCGGTGGTAAGTTTGAAAAAATTAGAGGAAGACCTGTTCATGTATGCTTTCATTGCACTATATCCATCTATAAAAGGATGGCAGTATTGTAAACCTTATTTTTGTAGGTGGAACCTTTCTTAAATCGAGATACAGAGGAATATTATTGATAGCATCCACACAAGATCCAGCAGGTAAACATAAGAATACTAATGTGTGTGTGTGTGATATATATATATATATATATATATATATATATATATATATACACACACACACACACACACACTCACATATGTTTATATGATTCAATTTATTAGGTAGTATCCTACCACTCGCATATGTCATAGTAGATTCAGAGAATAATGTTTCCTGTGAGTGGTTTTTCGCGAGGTTCAAGGATGCATTTGGGGAAAGGGAGGGAATGTGCATAGTCTCGGATAGGCATGAAGGCATTGAAAATGCAGCGGCAACATTGTATCCACTAGTACCTCACTATGTCTGCATATGGCATCTATGGAATAATGTAAAAACAATTACAAGTAGAACCATTTGCAGCTCAAAGATATATTTTTTACTATGGCCAAAGCATACACAATTGAAAAGTTTGATAACCACATGGCAGAGGTGGAGAGAATTGATAAGAGGGTCAAAGATTACTTAATCAACATTGGGTATGAAAGATGGACCATAGCATATTTCACTGCCAACAGAACATTGACAATGACTTCAAATATTGCGGAGTCGATCAATGCAGCGCTCAAGGCTGCTAGGGAACTCCTAGTACTGCCTTTTCTGGAGTACATGAGGCAATTGATTGGATGATGGCACTTTACAAACCAAAAGAATGCAATAAAGTCATTTATTGATCTTGGAAAAAAAAATGATACAATGCTGATGGACAATCTCGAATTGTCACACTGAATGAAGGTATGACTAGAATCTATAGATACTTGTGCATATAATATGTAATCATGCCGAATTCACTAATTTGTTATATCTTGAACCCTTTATGTGATTCTTTTAAACTAGTATCCACCTGCACAACACAAGGAGGCCAAATTCATCAAAGCTAACGTTTTCTAATATTCATTGTTTGCACAAAAGCAATATTATAGTTGTCACCACCCAAAATCCTAATATGTCGTGATGGCGCCTAAGGTCGTACTAGGCAAGCCGACATTTCAAAATATCTCTAACACTTTTAACAGAAAACGAATTTAAGAAGTTTAAATAATAAAATTCTCATAAACGGGATAGAAACCCAAAACTCAACGCGGAAGTTCCCAAATATCGGGGTATCACAGAGTGCATAAGCATCTATACATCACAAGTCTGGAAAAATACTGTCTATGATAGTCTGAAACTAAATACAACAAGCTAAAAGATAGGGAAGGAGAGACAAGGTGTGCAAAATATCGGGCAACTACCTTGGAATCTCCAAAAGATCAACTGTGCGATGAAATTAATGCCCACCGTGTCTGAAAACACCTGGATCTGCACACGAAGTGCAGGGTGTAGCGTGAGTACAACCAAATCAGTAAGTAACAAGACTAAATAAAGAACTGAAATTAGTGACAAGCTTCACTGTTAAAGTTCAATTACTGAAATTTCAACATAGGAAGGTAGGCATGCTTTCAAGTTCGACAATCAAGACCAAAACAGTTAACTCATGTCAAGTTCAATTGAAACAAAAGATAATATCTCTTAAAAATTTCAAGACAGTGATATATGACAGCTTAAGTGATGAAGTGCAACAATAATGAAGTTAATGCATCCTCAGAGAGCGGCAGTCACTCAGCCCTCCCATACACTCCATCCTCATAATCGCTCATTCCACACACTCACTCATTCCTCTCAGTCGCTCAGCACTCGGCATTCACACTCAGTAGGTACCTGCGCTCACTGGGATGTATACAGACTCCGGAGGGGCTCCTTCTTCCCAAGCGCTATAACGAGCCAATCATGGCATATATCAATGAAACATGCTGCGGCGTGCAACCCGATCCCATAAATATCCTCACAATCATGCCCTCGGCCTCACTCAGTCATCAACCTCTCCAGTCTCTCGGGCTCTCAGAAATCATGATAATCAACCCAAACAACAATGATATAATGCATCAATAGTGAACAATAGAGACTGAGATGAAATATGCAGGTAAAACTGTGACTGAGTACAAAACATTAATTTAGAAGATAGTTCAACACGTACACGACCTCTGTGGGTCCCTACATTGTCAACACATGGTTTAAACATGATTTCTGTGTGATTTGCAGTTTAATTTCTCTAATACGTGGAAAATGTACAGGTGACAACAGATTATTCAACTACACAGTTCCATGGAATTGACCAAGTCACAATTCCTATGGTGCATGCCCACACGCCCGTCACCTAACATTTGTGTCACCTCAAAACCAAACACATGACACATAATACGGGGTTTCGTACCCTCAAAACCAGATTTAGAACTATTACTTACCTCAATCCGAGCAAATCTCTACTCCAACACACCCTTGCCTCGTGAAACGGCCTCCGAATACCTCGAATCTAGCCACAAATAATTTGATATAATCAACACGGGATAAAGGAATTAACTCCATAAAAAAATACTAAGGTATAAATAAAAAGTCAAAAATCGACTCGAAAGTCAGCCCCCAGGCCCACATCTCGAAAACTGATAAAAGTCACAAAACCCAAAAGATCATTCATCCACGAGTCCAACCATACTAAATTTATCAAAATCCGACACCAAATCGTCACCCAAATCCCTAAATTAAACTATCCAAATTCCTAGTCTCAAACTCCCAATTTACACCTTAAATACACACCAACTAGGTGAAAAAATCAATGGAGAAATAAGATTATTGATAAAAAATGAGAACAAGGGACTTACCTCAAGAAATCCCTCGAAAGGCCGCTCAAGAATCGCCAAAAATGGAGATTAAAATGTGTAAAATGAAGCAAAATTGCGAATCCTTGTATTTAAGTGTTCTGTCTAGCACTTTCGCTTCTGCAGAAACTTAGCCGCATCTGCGGCGTCGCAGAAGTGACAACATACCTACTTCTGTGGCTTGCTTCGCTCCTGCGGTCCCTTTCTCCGCTCCTGCGAGCCACCAAGCCGCTTCTGCGGACGCCGCCCCCATACCTATTTCCGCTTCTACGATCCCCCTGCCGCATATGCGGTCACGTAGGTGCAGTAATCCCCTCGCACCTGCGGCCACCTGCTCACTCCCCTCCAAACTCACATCTGCGCAACCCAGTCTGCACCTGTGATCAAAGCTCCGCAGGTGCGGTTACACCAGCAGAGTCCAGCTTCAACAATCTCTCAATTTCAAATTTTGATCAGTTAACCATCCGGAATCAACCCGAGGCCCTGAAACCTCAACCAAACATACCAACAAGTCTTAAAAGACGATACGAACTCAGTCGGGCCCTCAAAGCACCTCAAACAACATCAAAGACACGAATCGCACCCCAATTCAAGCCAATTGAAACTAAGGAATTTCAACTTCTACAAACGATGCCGAAACTTATAAAATCACGTCTGATTGACCCCAAATTTTGCACATAAGTCGCATTTGAAATTATGGACCTACTCCAACTTCCGGAATCAAAATCCGACCTCGATATCAAAAAGTCCACTCCCGGTCAAACTTTTCAAAAATTCAATTTTTGCCATTTCAAGTCTAATTCCACTATGGACCTCCAAATCACAATCCGGACACGCTCCTAAGTCCATAATTATCCATCGGAGCTAATGGAACCATAAAAACTCCATTCTGGAGTCGTTTACTCACAAGTCAACGTCCGATCAACCATTTCAACTTAAGCTTTCAACTATGAGACTAAGTGTTTTAATTCATTCTAAAATCTCTCCGAACAAGAACCGACTACCCCGACAAGTCACATAATAGCTATGTAGTACAAAATGAGAAGTAAATAGGTAAACGGTTCTACAACTCTCAAAACGACCGGCCGGGTCGTTACATCCTCCTCTTTTTAAACAAAAGTTTATCCTGGAACGGGTCTAGAAATATACCTAGATTCTCAAATAGTTGTGGATATCTGCTCTACATCTCCCGCTCGGTCTCCTTCGTAGCCACCTTAACTCGCTAACCTCTCCACTGCACCTTCACTGAAGCTATGTCCTTTGACCTCAACTTTCGGACCTACCGATTCAAAATGGCCACCGGCTCTACATCATAAGTCAAATCACCATCCAACTGAACCGTGCTGATATCCAAAATATGAGACGGATCACCGACATACTTCCATAGCATAGAAACATGAAATACCGGATGCACATTCGACAAACTAGGTGGCAAGGCAAGTTTGTAAGCTACCTCCCAACCCTTTGAAGTACCTCAAACGACCCAATATACCGAGGGCTCAACTTGCCCTTCTTCTCGAACCTCATAACACCCTTCATGGGTGAAACCTTGAGGAAAAAATTCTCCCCAACCATGTAAGCAACATCACAGACTGTCCTATCGATATAACTCTTCTGTCTAGACTGCGTCGTGCGAAGTCACTCCTGAATCAATTTAACCTTATCCAAAGCATCCTGAGCCAATTCAGTACCCAATAGCCTAGCCTCACCAGGCTCAACCAACCCACAGAGACCTACACCGTCTCCCATACAAAGCCTCATACGGAGTAATCTGAATGCTCGACTGGTAGCTGTTGTTGTAGGCAACCTCCGCGAGCGGCAGAAACTGATCCCAAGAATCCCCAAAATTAGTGACGCAAGTGCGTAGCATATCCTCCAATATCTAAATAGTGCGCTCGGACTGTCCGTCCGTCTGAGGGTGAAATGTTATGCTCAACTCAACCTGGGTGCCCAACTCTCGCTGCACGACTCTCCAAACTGCGATGTAAACTATGTGCCCTGATCTGAAATGATAGACACTGGCACACCATAAAGGCGAACGATTTCGCAGATGAAAATCTCAGCCAACCGCTCTGAAGAATAAGTAGTCCCAACTGGAATGAAGTGTGTGGATTTAGTCAGCCGATCCACAATCACTCAAATAGCATCGAACCTCCTCGAAGTTCGTGGGAGCCCAACTACAAAATCCATAGTGATTCGCTCCCATTTACACTCTGGAATCTCTAACCTCTGAAGCAATCCGCCTGGTCTCTGATGCTCATACTTCACATGCTGATAGTTTAGGCACCGAGCTACAAACCCCACTATATGCTTCTTCATTCTTCTCCACTAATAATGCTGCCTCAAGCCCTGATACATCTTCGCGACACCCGGATGAATGGAATACCGCGAACTTTGGGTCTCCTCAAGAATAAACTCATGTAGCCCATCCACATTAGGCACACAAATCTGACCCTGTATCCTCAATACCCCATCATCCCCAATAGTAACATCTCTGGTATCACTGTGCTGAACCGTGTCCTTAAGGACAAGCAAATGGGGATCATCATATTGGCGCTCTCTGATGCGATCATATATGGAAGACTGAGAAACCACACAAGCCAGAACCCGACTGGGCTCCGAGACATCTAATCTTACGATCTGGTTGTCCAAGGCTTGAACATTAACTGCAAGAGGTCTCTCACCAACAGGAATGAATGCAAGGCTACCCATACTCACTGCCTTTCTACTCAGGCATCGGCCACCACATTGACCTTCCCGGGATGATATAGAATAGTGATATCATAATCCTTAAGCAACTCCAACCACCTTCGCTGCCTCAAATTCAGATCCTTTTGTTTGAACAAGTGTTGGAGACTCCGATGATCTGTAAACACCTCACAAGACACACCGCGCGTAGAGATAATGCCTCCAAATCTTCAAGGGATGAACGATGGCAGCCAACTCCAAATCATGAACATGGTAGTTCTTCTCATGGGGCTTCAACTGACACAAAGCATTAGTAATCACTCTACTCTTATGCATCAAGACACATCCAATACCGATTCGAGAAGAATAACAATACACTGTATAAGAGCCTCAAGTTGAAGGCAAAACTAGAACTGGAGTTATGGTCAAGGCAGTCTTGAGCTTGTAAAAGCTCTCTTCACACTCATCCGACCACCTGAAAGGAGCACCCTTCTAGGTCAATTTGGTCAAAGGCAATGTAATAGACGAGAAATCCTCCATGAAGCGACGATAATAACTGTCCAAGCCGAGAAAGCTCCGAATCTTCATAGCTGAGGACGGTCTGGGCCAACTCTGAACTGCCTCTATCTTCTTCGGATCCACCTGAATCCCCTTACTGGACACCACGTGCCCCAAGAACGCCACTGAACTAAGCCAAAACTTATATTTGGAGAACTTGGCATAAAGCTTATCCTCCCTCAACCACCGCAACACAATTCTCAAATGTTGGGCGTGCTCCTCTTGGCTACAAGAGTACACCAAGATGTCATTACTGAATACTATGACAAACAAGTCAAGATAAGGCTGAAATACATTGTTCATCAGATGCATGAATGTTGCTGGGGCGTTGGTTTGCCCAAAAGACATCACAAGAAACTCATAATGACCATAACAGGTCCTGAATGCTATCATTAGAATATCCGAGTCCCGCATATTCAATTGGTGATACCCAGACCTCAAGCCAATCTTAGAGAACACCCTCGCTCCCTGAAGCTGGTCAAATAGATCATCAATACACGAAAAAGGATACTTTTTATTGATTGTAACTTTGTTCAACTACCTATAATCAATGCACATCCGCATAGTACCATCCTTCTCCTTCACAAACAGAACCGGTGCACCCCAAGGCGACACACTAGGCCTAATAAACCCATTATCAAGAAGTTCCTGAAGTTTCTCCTTTAATTCCTTCAACTCAACTGGCGCCATATGATACGGAGGAATAGAAATGGGCTGAGTGCCCGGCACCAAGTCAATGCCAAAGTCAATATCCCTGTAGGGAGGCATGCCCGACAAGTCTGCATGAAACACATCCGGAAAATCTCTCACCACCGGAACATAATCAATAGCAGGAGAATCAGCACCAACATCCTTCACAAAGGCCAAATAAGATAAATAACCCTTCCCAACCATCCACTTGGCCTTCAAATATGAAATCACTATACTGGGAACATAGTCTAAAGAACCTCTCAACTCAATCCTTGGCAACCCCGGCATCGCCAATGTCATGGTCTTAGCGTGACAATACAGGATAGCATGACATGGAGACAACCAATACATATCCAAGATCACGTCGAAATAAACCATACTAAGCAACAAGAGATCAACTCTAGTCTCCAATCCCCTAATAGTCATTACGCACGACCGATATACACGGTCCACAATAATGGTATCGCCGACCGGCATAGATACATAAACAAATGAAATTAAGGACTCACGGGGCATATCCAGATAATGAGCAAAATACAATGATACATACGAATAAGTGGAACCAGGGTCAAATAATACAGAGGCATCTCTGTGGCATAATGAGACAATACATGTGATCACTGAATCGGAAGCAACAACATCTAACCTGGCAGGAATAACATAGAATAGGGCCTGGCCTCCACCTGATCAGCCTCCCCCTCTTGGGCGACCCCTAGCTGACTGATCCCCGCCCTGAGCTGTCTGGGTGGATGGTGAAATAAGTGGTGCTGAAGTTGCAGCCTGACTCCTCTGCTGCACTAGAACTCCCGAGCGATGAGGAAACTGCCTCCACATATGCCCAAACTCCCCGCACTCAAAGCAACTCCCCAGTGCTGGTGGTGGGGACTGAAGGGATCCCCGAGCATCGGGATAACTACTAGAAAGACCCGGCTTAGATGAACCCTAAATCGATGGAGTACGGGACAAACTCTAAGCTGGAAGTGCACTAAGAGATGACTGACCCTGATAAGAACGGTATGAACCATGTCTGGATAATGCACCACGGTGAACTAGATGAGTCGTCTGAGCGTGCCTATAAGGACGACCCCTGCAGTGGTAGAACTGACCCCCAGAAGGAACACCGGTGAAACCACCCGATCCACGAGGCCTATTGACCTCCCTCTCTACGCTTCTGGCTACGAACCATCTGTATCTGCCGAGCAATGTCAACCACCTTATCGAAAGTAGCACCAGACCCCCTCTCCCAATTCATAAGCAAACATAGTTGATATGTGAGGCCATCAATAAACCTCATAATCCTCTCCCTATTAGTGAGAACCAATCAACCTGCGTGATGAGCCAACTCAGAAAACCTCATCTCGTACTGCATTATAGACATGGCCTTCTGACGTAACTGCTCAAACTATTTGCACAGCTTCTCCCTGCGAACTACGACACGAACTTCTTGAAGAAGAGAATGGAGAACTCCTTCTATATAAGTAGTGCTGCACCGACCGACCGGTGCCTCTCATAAGCCTCCCACCATCTGAAGGCAACCCCAGTGAACTGAAAAGTAGTGAACGACACCCCACTGGTCCCCAGAATACCAATCGTGCGAAGAATCCGTTGGCACTAATCCAAGAAGCCCTGAGCATCCTCTGACTCAGCACCGCTAAATGATGGAGGTTGAAGCCTCCCAAATCTCTCTAGCCTCCTATGCTCATCATCAGTCATAATGGGGACCACCTGGGCTTGAGCAGCTGCAATCGGCTGGGATGCTAGTACCCCAGTGTCTGGAGTCCCTACATCACTTACTATGGAGTACGGGCGGCTGGAGTCTGAGTACCTCCCCCGCCTGAGAAGTGGTTGCTGCGGTTGGAACTGAGACTGTCTGAGCAAGGCTGGTGCACACAGTTAGAATCTGAGCCAAAGCCTCCCGAAGGCCTGGAATCACAATGGGCACAGCTGGTGCCTGAGCTGGCGCCACTGGCTCAATCGTATCTGGTACCTGCTCCTAAGTTGGAGCAACTAGAGGATCTGCAGGTGCTACTCTAGCTACTGTACAAGCTGCACCTCTGCCCCTACCGCGGCCCCTACCGCGACCTTGGCATCTCGTGGCCCTAACGGGTGGTACTGGTGGTTGTCCATCCTATGTGAGAGAATAGAATACAGAAGTTTAGTTACCGGAATCAACAAATCTGCACGATAAGAATACAAGAATGTAAAGCTTCCTAAGGGTTCGACAGCCTCTCGAAGATAAGTACAGATGTCTTTGTACTGATCCGCAAGACTCTACTAATCATGCTCATGACTCGTGAGACCTATGCAACCTATGCTCTCATACCAACTTATCACAACCCAAAATCCTAACTTGTCGAGATAGCGCCTAACGTCGTACTACACAAGCCAACATTTCAAAATATCTCCAACACTTTTAACAGAAAACGAATTTAAGCAATTTAAATAATAAAATTTTCATAAACGGGATAGAAACCCAAAACTCAACACGGAAGTTCCCAAATATTGGGGTGTCACAGAGTACATTAGCATCTATACATTACAAGTCTGGAAAAATACTATCTATGATAGTCTGAAACTAAATACAATAAGCGAAAAGATAGGGAAGGAGAGACAAGGTCTGCGAAACGCCGGGCAGCTACCTTGGAATCTCCAAAAGATCAACTGTACGGTGAAATCAACACCCACCGTGTCTGGAAACACCTGGATATGCACACGAAGTGTAGAGTATAGCGTGAGTACAACTAACTCAGTAAGTAATAAGACTAAATAAAGAAGTGAAAGTAGTGACGAGCTTCACAATTAAAGTTCAATTATTGAAATTTCAACATATGAAGGTAGGCATGCTTTCAAGTTCGACAATCAAGACCAAAATAGTTAATTCATGTCAAGTTCAATTGAAACAGTATCTCTCAGAAATTTCAAGACAATGATATATGACAGCTGAAGTGCAACAATAATGAAGTTAATGCATCCTCACAGTGTGGCAATCACTCAGTCCATCCATTCACTCCAACCTCACAATCACTCATTCCTCTTAGTCGCTCGGCACTCAATAGGTACTTGTGCTCACTAGGGGTGTGTACAGACTCCGAAGGGGCTCCTTCAGCCCAAGCACTATAACAAGCCAATCATGGTATATATCAATGTAACATGTTGCGGCGTGTAGCCCGATCCCATAAATATACGCACAATCAGGCCCTCGGCCTCACTCAGTCATCAACCTCTCCATTTTCTCGGGCTCTCAGAGATCATGATAATTAGCCCAAACAACAATGATATAATGCATTAATAATGAACAATAGAGACTTAGATATAATATGCAAGTAACACTGTGACTGAGTACAAAGCAGTAATTTAGCATATAATTCAATATGTACACGACCTATGTGGGTCCCTACAGTGTCAACACATGGTCTAAACATGATTTCTACGTGATTTGTAGTTCAATTTCTCTAATACGTGGAAAATGTACGGGTGGCAACAGATTATTCAACTAACCAGTTCCATGGAATTGACCAAGTCACAATTCCTATGGTGCACTCCCTCATGCCCGTCACCTAGCATGTGCGTCACCTCAAAACCAAACACATGACACATAATACGAGGTTTTGTACTCTTAGAACTAGATTTAGAACTGTTACTTACCTCAATCCAAGCAAATCTCTACCCCAACACACCCTTGTCTCGCGAAGCGGCTTCCGAATGACTCGAATCTAGCCACAAACAATTTGATATAATCAACACGTGCTAGAGGAATCAACTCCATAAGAAAATACTAAGGTATAAATCAAAAGTCAAAAATTGACTCAAAAGATGGCCCTCGGTCACATGTCTCGAAATCCGATAAAAGTCACAAAACCCAAAATCCCATTCATCCACGAGTCCAACCATACAAATTTATTAAAATCCGACACAAAATCGTCACCCAAATCCCCAAATCAAACTCTCCAAATCCTTAGTCTCAAACTCTCAATATACACCTTAAATACACACCAACTAGGCGGAAAAATCAATGGGGAAACAAGATTATTGATCAAAAATGAGCTCAAGGGACTTACCTCAAGAAGCCCCTCGAAAAGCCTCTCAAGAATCGCCAAATCCGGAGCTTAAAATGTGTAAAATAAAGCAAAATCGCGAACCCTTGTATTTAAGTGTTCTGTCCAGTACTTTCGCTTCTGCAGAAACTTAGCCGCATTTTCAGCGTCGCAAAAGCGACAACATACCCGCTTCTGCGGCTTGCTTCGCTCCTGCGGTCCCTTTCTCCGCTCCTGCGGACTCGCTTCTGTGAGCCACCAAGCCGCTTCTGCGAACCCGGCCCCCATACCTATTTCCACTTCTGTGATCCCCTTCTCTCGTACCTGCGGCCACCTATACACTCCTATCCAAACTCGAATCTGTGCAACCCAACCCGCACCTGCGAGCTAGCACCTGCGATCAAACCTCCTCATGTACGGTTACACTAGTAGAGTCCAACTTCAGCAATCTCTTAATTTTAACGTTTGATCCGTTAACCATTCGGAATCAACCCGAGGCCCTCGGGACCTTAACCAAACATACCAACAAGTCTTAAAACACGATACGAACTCAGTCGGGCCCTCAAATCACCTCAAACAATATCAAAAACACGAATCGCACCCCAATTCAAGTCTATTGAAACTAATGAATTCCAACTTCTACAAACGATGCCAAAACCTATCAAATCACGATCGATTGACCCCAAATTTTGCACACAAGTTGCATTTGACATTACGGACCTACTCCAACTTTCAGAATCGGAATCCTTCCTCGATATCAAAAAGTCCACTCCCAATCAAACGTTCCAAAATTCTAATTTTCGTCATTTTAAGCCTAATTCCACTACAGACCTCCAAATCACAAGCGGGACACGCTGTTAAGTCTAAAATTACCCAACGGAGGTAACAGAACCATCAAAACTCCATTCCAGAGTCATTTACTCATAAGTTAATATTCGGTCAACCATTTCAACTTAAGCTTTCAACCATGAGACTAATTGTCTCAATTCATTCTGAAATCTCTCCGGACCCGAACTGACTACCCTGACAAGTCACATAACAGCTATAAAGTACAAAATAAGCATTAAATGGGGAAGCATGGCTACAACTCTCAAAACGACCGGTCGGGTCGTTACAATAGTGTTCAAGTAATAAAGGGTCTTATCTCTATTACCCGAGGCTTCAGGTTTTCTGTTTCTTTTCAAAGATGGTTGATCTACCTCCATTCTTTGTTTCTTCTGGGGAATGAGAGAAATTAGTCATTATTTAAGTAAATTGTTCAACTTTTAGGCGACTACCAGCATGTATATAAGGCTTTCAATTTAATGTAGCATCTATGCCAGCCCCACTGCTGAAATATTGGTTAGTTTGACATGATATTAAACTATTTTGAATCTTGTAGGCTTTCCAGTATATGTACTTTGAGGGCATATGCTTTGTCACCACTAATGATAGTTGATAAATTTTGTAGTTGACCCCTTCAACGAGTTACTTATATTCAGTACTTGACAAGGGTAAGCAGAGAATGGTGTTCCTAAAAGATTGAACTTCCAGCTGTAGAAGGTTTCAGTTGGATGAGTTTCCATGTGCACATGCTTGTCCAGTATTAAAATACAAATACATTAATCACATTGAGTATTGCTCGGTGTACTACACTAGGAAGTACTTATTGAAGACCTATGAAATTCTAATTTATCTGGTTCCTGATGAAAGCACATGGAAAATTACTGCAGAAGTTTTAGATGAAAAAGTCTTACCGCCTGACGTGACTAAATCAATAGTAAAGCCAAGGAAGGGGAGGTGCAAGCAATATTTGAAAGGGAATGAAAAAGGTCAATTTCATGTGGACAGTGTGGAGAAGAAGGTCACACCAGGAAAAGTTGTAGAAATAATCCAAAGAGGGGATGAAGTATGTCAAACTTAGAATTACTTGTTATTTTACTTTACTGAGTATCACAGAGATTTAGAAGAATTCAATATATGAAGAACTGTATCAATGCAGAATGTCATTTGAATTTTAGATATAGGTAAATATTTGATCTATCATTTAAAATCGTGTTGCAAGTGTATTTTTTAAATTATACATCTGTTTGATTAAAAAAGAATCAGTTATGTATCATATTTATATCTCTTGTGTATCATCTATGTATCTCTGTGTATCGGTAAATTATACATATGGTTGATTAAAAAAAAAAGTTGTATCAACTATGTATCATATTTGTATCATCTATATATCTTTTGTGTATCACCTAATATCTCTGTGTATGGGCTCTTACTCATGTCTGTATTTGTATAATAACAAAGCTAACTAATGA
Source organism: Nicotiana tomentosiformis (assembly GCF_000390325.3). Classification (NCBI taxonomy): domain Eukaryota; kingdom Viridiplantae; phylum Streptophyta; class Magnoliopsida; order Solanales; family Solanaceae; genus Nicotiana; species Nicotiana tomentosiformis. The sequence continues at coordinate 29,830,542 of NC_090822.1, forward strand.
AAAACAGTCGTAGCAGGTAGAAAACTGTGCAAATAGTTTTAGAAATTTACAAATAAGAGTGTGGTTTCATCAATACATATTTGGAAACCAAAACTGCAGAACTCATTGTGAAGAAACTAACTGTGCAGCAACCCTAAATGATTGTATCATCTATGTATTATGTGTGTATTATATATGTATCATAGCTGTATCATGTATGTATCATGCGTGCATCTAGAAGAAATAATGTATCACAAACTACTGTATATTTTTTCATATCTTGAATTCACAACACAAAATCAAGGGAGAAAATACCAAAATAAACTAAATTGAAATACTCCAATATTACACTAAAGCTCATTAAACCTTTATAACATAGTAGACATCTCATTTGTCATAAAAATCTTAAAAGTATTCATAAAACTCAAACACAAACAAATCTAATCCGTCTTACAACAATGACAACATAACAGAACATAATACAGAACGAAATTATTGAGTTTATCCTACAACAATGACAAAGGTAAATACTTCTTCTGCTTCCGCGACTTATTCCGTCGGCCAATAATCTCATCATCACTTTGCGCGTTCAGTTCCATCTTCTTTCTAGCAAAATCCCACAATAGAGCACCAAATCTGTGCCGGTGTGCATAGGCATTGAATATTTTAGGAGGCGTCTTGCCCTCAATGAAATACTCGGCAAATGATGTCACAAATACACTGCAATCACTACAAAAATAAAAATAACAACAATTCAACTAGTCATGAGGCAGTCCTGTCACGACCCAAAATCCACCTAGTCGTGAGGCAGTCGACCCAATTCATACGCTTTGACTTGTTGAGGCAGTCCTGTCACGATCCAAAATCTACCTAGTCTTGATGACACCTAACCCAACCCGTCAGGTAAGCCAATTAACCATTATCCAACTTAATGAGGTTTATTAAGATAAGAAATGATAATACACCGCTTTTATACAAAACTTTTCCAAGGACTAGTAGTACAAATCATGAGCTTCTAAGATTAGAATTTACAAAGCTGGTATGAAATAAATACATCATCTATTTGAAATGTACATAAACAAATTTTTATAAATCTAAGGCTACCATGAACAAGAGGCAGCTATGACCGGAACATAGGTACGTCTTCAAATCCAGATCTCGTCGATCCCAGCAACATCAGCATCCAATATCTGCACGTAAGGTGCAGAAGTGTAGTATGAGTACAACCGACCCCATGTACTCAATAAGTAACAAACCTAACCATAGGTTGAAAGTAATGACGAGATGGAACAAAGGGCAGGGTCCAACACCAATAGCCAACAACAGTTCATAACAACATAATTGAATTAATAAAAGAAGTAGCTCAGAGATAAAATTCTTAGCTCGTTCGCAGTTCTAGAAAAATAGTCATGCTTTTTAAATATATCAGTGAAAACCCAAATCCTTTACCGAAATCACCAATTTATGAGTAAGTTTGAAAATTGTGATTTATCCCAAAACTTTCAATAGGTAATTGTTTCATTTTTAAATAACATGAGGAAAATAAATCTCTATGCATTACATGCCAATATGTAGGAGAAGTCATGAATGACGCAACATCGTACAACATGAGGAAAAATGCATCTCTATGCTTGTATGTCAAGTGTGCATGCCAATGCAATGCAACTCAAAAATAAAACCATATGCATACTCTCAGAGTATTATTTCACTCAGTCCTCGCAGTCACTCAATCCTCCCAATCGCTCGACACTCGCACTCAGTAGGTAACTGCGCTCATCGGGGTTGCGTACAGACTCCGGAGGGGCTCTTTCAGTCCAAGCGTTACAACGAGCCAATCATTGCATAAATAATTAAAACATGTTGTGGCACATAACACGATCCCATAAATATACTCACCATCAGGCCCTTGACCTCACTCAGTCATCAATATCTAAAGTCTCTCGGGCTCATAATGTCATGAAAAATCAGCCAAAAAATGATGATGTGATGTATCAATAAATAGTGACAGAGACTAAGATATGATATGCAAATGAATGCTTATGACTGAATATATAATTGCAATGTAAGCAAATAATTTAACAGCAACAAGGACCTCAGTGGGTCCCAATAGAATAAGCATGTTTTCTAACATGAGTCATAGCTCAGTTTCTCTAATACATAAAAATACATGAAAAAATACAAGTTAATTGACCATATAGCTCTACGTAATCAACCGAGTCTTAATTTCTACGGTGCACGCCCACACGCCCGTCACCTAGCATGTGCGTCACCTCCAAACAATTCACATAACATATATAAGTAGGGTTCATACCCTCAACTCCAAGATTAGAGATGTTACTTACCTTGAACAAGCCGAATCTGCTGCAGAGCAAGCTAAACAATACACCGGAAATTCCATTCCGCGCGTATCAACCTCCATACGCCTACCTATCTTCTCAATTCAATCCAAACGATTTGTATCTATTCAAACAACGTGAAAATTAATCAAAATATACTCCAATGCTTACAATTTAACAATTTATAAGAATATTCCCAACTATGCTCGAAAAATTGGCAGTGGGGCCCACGTCTCAAAATCCGACGAAACTCACAAAATCCGACAACCCATTCAATTACGAGTCCAATCATACTAGTTTTACTCAAATCCGACTTCGAATCGACATACAAATCCTAAAAATTCCTTTTATGAAATTTTTACAATTTCTCCCAAATTTTCATCTCAAAATACTGATTAAATGATGAAAATAATGATATATTCATGTATATTAACCAAATCCGAGTTAGAATTACTTACCCCGATGAATTTCTTGAAAATCCCACGAAATATAGCCTCAAACCGAGCTCCCAAAGTCCAAATATGAAAAATGAGATGAAACCCTCATTCATATAGTACAAAATTTGATCCCCATTGTGCTGACCACACAATGTTTGTGCGGCCGCACATCCCAGGTTATGCGGCCGCACTTCAACAGCTCTACACTACCAGGTCTCAATAAGTTGACCATAATATTCTCTACAAATGTTCAAATGATTAATGATATACATTTATGAATACTAGACTCAAAGGGCTACAACTTTTGTTTTTGAATCATCTCCAAATTTCTTGTAGATTAAAAAAGATATAAGCTTTCGAAATCGGGCCATCGAATTTGCACAAATCTCAATTCTGCGGCCACGAGAGAAATTTTGCGGTCCGTACTTTTCCTCTGTGGTCCGCACTCTTTCTATGCGGTCCGCACTTTTCCTCTGCGGTCCGCACTTTTCCTTTGCGGTCCGCACATTTCCTCGGCCTCAGTACTCCAAAATGTGCCCCCCGCACTTCCAAAGTTCCAGAACAACATCAGAGTGCCGAAATGACCAGTCTCGCTCAAAACTCACCCTGAAATATACCCGAGCCACTCGGGACCCCATCCGAATGTACCAACATGTCATAAATGAAATAACGGATCTATTCTAATTTTCAGAATTGGATTCCGACCCCAATATCAAAAAGTTAACTCCCTGGTCAAACTTCCAAACTTAACTTTATATTTTAGCCATTTCAAGCCAAATTCAACTACGGACTTCCAAATAATTTTTCGGACACACTCCTAAGTCCATAATCACCATACAGAGCTATTGGAATCATCAATCCAATCCAAGGTCGAATACTAAAATGCATACTTGGCCCACTCTTCCAACTCAAAGCTTCAAACATGAAAATTCATTCTTTCGAACTAATTCTGAAACACCTAAAAACACAAACCTACAATTCATACAAGTCATAATACATTGTGTGAAGCTATTTAAGACTTTAAATAGTTAAAAGGAGCGTAAATACTCAAAATGACCGGTCGGGTTGTTATATTCTCCCCTACTTTAATATACGTTCGTCCTCGAACGTGCCAATAGTTGTTTCCAAGCCATCAGTTCACTATCCCACCTTACCACGCACATATCCAGGGGTGATCCCATGCCACCCTATTCCATATAGGCTTGACAATACAACACAATTGAAGATCATTACTTTAACCTTAGTCCGTAAAACTAGAGCCCAATTTCCAACATCCAGAATTTCTTACAAGACACGTGTCTCATATCTACACACTATAAGTTTTTAACAAGTTGTATCAAGCTATAACCATAACCCCAGATATAACTAAATAACATACTACACAACTCGCATACTCGCAGCACCATTCTCGATCACAGTATCTACTCAAAACCAACATGGTACTAGTATTAAACCCCATAACAAACAAAACCTCATTCCAAAACCTTCGTACACTACTGATAATGAAAGAAACACGTGGAATCTCATGACTCATTATTAGATCAACAAGTCATGGAGCTCTCTCTCCCCAACCAGAACCATAATCACTTTCTAAGCCGACTTTCAATATTATCCTTCCGAATATACCGTAATCAAACCCGATAGTACCCATTCTAGGTCCAATGACCTTATATTATTAAACACAACTATCCCACGGACAATCCGCACCAATATAATTCAAGCCACAATGGCACAATCCGTGTACCCAAAAATAGAAAATGTCTCAAAGAAGAGAACCATTCTTTTTGCAGGTTCAACTAGCACCACCACAACCGCAATTCTATGAGATCATCATATATAGTAAAACCATGACACACGAATATAATAACGGTAACCAACTGTCCTAGATCTCACATTAACATCACTCGCATGCACAACTCGCATGCTATAGTATCAATATCCGCACGGACAACTCACATGCCAATAATATCAGTATATGGATTCGTACGGACAACTCACATGCCAATAACATAATCCGCCTGGCATGGTCACATGCCTCTAGTCCAAGCATATCATACATGATCAATCAAATAAGTACATATGTATATGATAAATAAAATAAGATTCACATGTTCTTGGACTGATATAAATAACATGCCATAGAGTAGGTATGTGTATAGTGTGCTATCACAACTCAAATCGGCAAGTTAATGCAGAAATTGTAACTACCAAATTTATTCAGGGAATTAGCCTCTTTGTAACCTTAAGTATAGCCCAGATAGTTCTCAACAAAGGTACGAATACGAGAAACGTTATAACTTTACGCTTAACAGTCAACTCTAGGCATATCATAGCCTAAGCATTCTTCTGAGTATGAATACTTGCCCTGATGCCCGCACATGGGCTCAAACCTCATATATATGCGCACTCATAGCGCATAGCTATCATAAATAATTAACGCAACTAGTGCCTCCACTGAGTTTAAATAAAATACTCACCTTAAAAAGCCGCAACCCAGAAACAATGTTCTTCTAAGAACTCCCAGTCTCTAAATTCATAGAACACTTGAATCACCATAAGCGATCCCAATTCCAACACTCTAATTATTAACACATCTTTCATGCACGATCATCCCACGAGGAATACTTCCATAATTCTTTCGTGCCATATAGCAATAATTGGAATATCAGCAGTCTATCAACCAGGTGAGTACCACAATACTGATGAACATCCGTAAGTCAAAATACAATGCGCCTTTTGAAATGCGCACCCTTCTCAGGAATTACCGAGCAGTTATAACATTCATCTAAATATCTGAAACTGGTCATTCTATCCAAAATTCGTGACCTTCACTTTAAGAATAAACTGCCACCTTGTACATGTAAATATTAATCCTGCACAACACACCACATCTATCATGCCATCATGTGACAAGTACAAGAATCTCATTATCAATTCTGAGTCACCAGCAAATTATATACCCGGTTAGTTAGAAACCTTCCATTTACTCCCATCCATGTGGAAATCACAATACACAACATGTTCCTCACGCCGATAGAAAATATCCATCTCAAACCATGGTAGAAACCATCAACAATGCTTTGAAATCCATTTGCACATAACCAAGCTATCATAACTGAATCCTTCTAACTCGACCAAGCCACGCAGGTCACCAAACCCAAGAATATTACCACCAAAACATCTGTAGAACCTCACCACATCATAATTGCCAAAAAATGAACCGAGCATACCATTACCATGTTGGTCTAGCCTACTACCCAGTTGTTCTATTTTCTCGAGTTTCTTTTGAATAACCCTAAAGTTGACACTTCTCCTTGTCAGAACACTATGATCCTTACCCAAGCTCACTACAAGACATCCTAACAAAAAACCACACCGCCCTAAGGCCCATAAGCCACTGTATTCTTCTTAAGCACCATAAAGTACCACAACCGAAACGCCCACTCTAAAAGTACCTTATGTGAATTTAAAATTGTTCTTTTACCTTTCTTATACTGGAATGTAGAATTCATAGTCATACAGAATTACCGCAAGTCCCGGCACCATCAAATTCAAATCTCAGACTTTATCCATATACAAGTCCGGAGAAATTCTCAATTGCTTCATATAAATCTCGAACCCATTAGAACTATCTCGAGAGTCACCCAATTTGTTCAAATACAAATTTCACCGCTCGAACGGGCCGAACTTCCTATGCTCAATTAGCACAACAACACCCCCAAAGAAGTAACCCTGCCTTAACGCAACCGAGCAAATTCATACACCGTGCACACTACATCTTTCACAATTAGAAGCTCAACTCATTCCATGATTTCCATATACACATGAAGTGTAACATAACCCGTATCCAGTAATTCCCTTACTCGAGTCATCTTCGATCTCAATCTCTACAAGTCATAACCGATTCACACATGTGCCTCAAACCAAAACCAGTACAACACATAACTACGCAATCAAATCAGTGATAGTAGGCTCCCCCACATGGCTCAAAGCCATAGAACAAAATATTCCATAACTCACAATATCCATACTCTATTACTGCCATAATACCGTAGTCAGTTCAACGAGAATTCTTCTCAAGCTCATGCCACACTAACTATAAAATACCTCAATCATCCGCTAAGCTCGCATTTATTCTCTAGACAGTCAAGTTAACTTTCTCAACCATATCCAAATTCGAATCTCAACACATACACTCCGCTGGTAGAAAAGAAACTCTCTACTCAACATTATAAGGAACACACCTATGTAGATTACTACGCAGGAGATAACCCACCTGCTTAGCCTCGAATTGGCATCTTACTATACCCTTTCGCAGCCACAATTCCTACGCAATCACTTAATCTTCCTAAGTCTGAACTCATCAACAAGACGTGAAAATCTACTTCGGTCCACAATTAAACATGAAAGATCCTTCAAAACATTCATAATCGAGACTATACGTCAAATTAAGACAGACACCAAGCACCCAATGGCCCTTTTTTTTTTTACATCTCAAGCAAACTATTCTCGTCATAATCAAACCATCTGAGCACATTCTGCATTCATATCATGCTCATCATATAGATATTCAACCGCTCATCGAGCCACAAATTCTACTCATAGGGACACTACCAGATATATGAGTCCAAATGTACAAGTTCACACAACTAAAGCTATCGATCCTAAGCTGCGGTCTAAACTTGGCCTCAAGTCCTCCAGACTAGCCCATCATCAAAACACAGAATACACATCTCAAACCTCATTCATGGAATCACAAGCCAGGGATGCACATCTGATACTGAGCGCTCATATGTGAATACGAATGCGTGGAAGGAATTCAAAGAGTTATGTTTCAAGCTGAATCAATTCCGCATAATAAGGAAAAAAAGACGGTAAATTATCCTAAATGCCCTGTAGCATCTCGAAGATAAGTATGGACGTCATCATACCGATCTGCAAGATTCTACTAGACATTTGCTCATGACTTGCAGAACCTATGAACCTAGAGCTCTGATACCAACTTGTCACGATCCAAAATCTACCTAGTCGTGATGGCAACTAACCCAACCCGTCAGGTAAGCCAATTAACCACTATCCAACTTAATGAGATTTATTAAGATAAGAAATGATAATACGCCACTTTAATACAAAACTTTCCCAAGGACTGGTAGTACAAATCATGAGCTTTTAAGATTAGAATTTACAAAGCTGGTATGAAATAAATACATCATCTATTTGAAATGTACATAAACAGATTTTTATAAATCTAAGGCTACCATGAACAAGAGACATCTATGACTGGAACACAAGTACATCATCAAATCCAGCTCCTGTCGATCCCAGCAAAATCATCATCCAATATCTGCACGCAAGGTGCAGAAGAGTAGTATGAGTACAACCGACTCCATGTACTCAATAAGTAACAAACCTAATCTTAGGTTGAAAGTAGTGATGAGCTAGAACAAAGGTCAGAGTCCAACACCAATAGCCAACAACAGTTCATAACAACATAATAGAAGTAATAAAAGAAGTATCTCAGAGATAAAATGCTTAGCTCGTTCACAGTTCCAGAAAAATAGTCCTGCTTTTCAAATATATCAGTAAAAACCCAAATCCTTTACCGAAATCACCAATTTATTAGTAAGTTTGAAAATTGTGATTTTTTCTAAAACTTTCAACAGGTACTTGTTTCATTTTTAAATATCATGAGGAAAATACATCTCTATGCCTACATGTCAATATGTAGGAGAAGTCATGAATGACGCAACATCGTACAACATGAGGAAAAATGTATCTATATGCCTGTATGTCAAGTGTGCATTCCAATGCGATGCAACTCAGAAATAAAACCATATGCATACTCTCAGAGTATCATTTCACTCAGTCCTCCCAGTCACTCAGTCATCACAGTCACTCAATCCTCCCAATCGCTCGGCACTCGTACTCAGTAGGTACCTGCGCTCACTGAGGGTGTGTACAGACTTTGGAGGGGCTCCTTCAGCCAAGGCGCTATAACAAATCAATCATGACATAAATCAATAAAACATGTTACAGCGCGCAGCCCGATCCCATAAATATCCTTACCATCAGGCCCTCGGCCTCACTCAGTCATCAATCTCTCCAGTCTCTCGGGCTGACAATGTCATGAAAAATCAGCTAAAAAATGATGATGTGATGTATCGATAAATGGTGACAGAGACTGAGATATGATATGAAAATGAATGTGTATGATTGAGTATGTAATTGCAATGTAAGCAAATAATTCAACAGCAACAATGACCTCGGTGGGTCCCAACAGAATAAGCATGTTTTCTAACATGAGTCATAGCTCAGTTTCTCTAACACATATAAATACATGAAACAATATAATTTAATTGACTATACAACTCTACAGAATCAACCGAGTCTCAATTTCTATGGTGCACACCCACACGCATATCACCTAACATGTGCGTCACCTCCAAACAATTCACATAATATGTATAATTAGGGTTCATACAATCAGCTCCAAGATTAAAGATGTTACTTACTTCGAACAATATGAATTCACTGCCGAGCAAGCTAAACAATACTCCGAAAATTCCATTCCACGCGTATCAACCTCTATACGTCTACCTATCTCCTCAACTCAATCCAAATAATTTGTATTTATTCATACAACGTGAAAATTAATCAAAATATACTCCAACGCTTACAATTTAACAATTTATAAAAATTCCCAACTCCGCTCGAAAAATCGGTAGTGGAGCCCATCTCTCAGAATCTGACGAAACTCACAAAATTCGACAACCCATTCAATTACGAGTCCAACCATACTAGTTTCTGTTAAATCCGACTTCGAATCGACATTCAAATCTCAAAAATTTGTTTTATGAAATTTCTACAATTTACCCCAAATTTTCATCTCAAAATACTGATTAAATGATGAAAATAATGATATATTCATGTATATTAAACAAATCCGAGTTAGAATCACTTACCCCGATGAATTTCTTGATAATCCCACGAAATATTGCCACAAACCGAGCTCCCAAAGTCCAAATATAAAAAATGAGATGAAACACTCATTCATATAATACAAAATCTGATCCCCATTGTGCCGATTGCACATTCTTTTGTGCGGCCGCACATCGTAGGTTCTGCGGCAGCAATCCAAATTGTGCGGCCGCACTCTAGCAGCTCTACACTATCAGGTTTTGATAAATTGACCATAACTTTCTCTACAAATATCCAAATAATTAATCGTATACCTTTCTGGAAACTAGATTCAAAGGGCTACAACTTTTACTTTTGAATCATCTCTAAATTCTTTGTAAATTAAAGGGTATAAGTTTTCGAAGTCGGACTATCGAATCTGCAGAAATCTCAATTCTGCGGCCAATAGAGAAATTCTGCGGTCCGCACAATTCCTATGTGGTCCGCACTTTTCCTCTGCGGTTTGCACTTTTCCTCTGCCTCAACACTCCAAAATGTGTCCCCGTACTTCCATAGTTCCAGAACAACGTTAGAGTGCCGAAATGGCCAGTCTCGCTCAAAACTCACCCCGAAACATACCCGAGCCACTCGGGACCCCGTCCAAATGTACCAACAAGTCCTAAAACATTATACGAACTTAGTTGAGCCCTCAAATTACATCAAACAACATTAAAAACATAAAATCGCACTCCAATTCAAGCCTAATAAAAAATAAAAATTTCCAACTTCTACATTCAATGTCGAAACCTATCAAATCAAGTCCGATTGACCTCAAATTTTGCACACAAGTCATAAATGACATAACGAACCTATTCCGATTTCCAAAATCAGATTCCGACCCCGATATCAAAAAGTCAACTCCTCGGTCAAACTACCAAATTTAACTTTCTATTTTAGCCATTTCAAGCCATATTCAATTACGGACTTTCAAATAATTTTTCGGACACGCTCCTAAGTCCAATCACCTTACGGAGCTATTGGGATCATCAAAACTCCAATCTGAGGTCGAATACTAAAACTCAAACTTGGTCAACTCCTCCAACCCAAAGCTTTAAATATGAAAATTCATTCTTCCGAACTAATTCTGAAACACGTGAAAAGGCAAACCGACAATTCACACAAGTCATAATACATCGTATGAAGAGATTCAAGACTTCAAATAGTTGAAAGAAGCGTAAATACTCAAAACGACCGGTCGGGTTGTTACAAGTTCTTCAAACAGTTTTACATCAAATGGGGTAATTAAGTTCTTTGATTTGTAGACACCAGTGCACCAATTGATATCTTTTTTGTATAAATAGAAATGCGTGTGCACGAAACAATGAGGTAGCAACACAGAATACTTGCGCATTGTGTTATGAACTTTAGGTTGATGAGAAGCTCCACCGCGTATAGAGTCATACACATAAATGCACCTATCCTTGAAGGACATCATATCCATTATCCAATGCCATTGTTCCGCAACATTAATTGGCATTAAGACGTGCTCCACAGTGTGCCATGGAACATTGGCATCCAAGACATACCCTTGAATATACTCTACAATGACATGTTTCGGATTGCACACTTCACTATCTCCACCTGTATTAATAAACACCTGCCACTACTCATTAATTTTCTCGTCGAAGTACCAATCTGAAATTAAATGTGCAAACCAAAAATAATATGATGTCTAAATACCATCCCAGAACTGGAGTCACTAGTGCACGAGCTTCTAGAATAATACAAACAAGTGTCTGGATAAAATAAAGCTGTCTGAAAGAATGCACACAACCAAAGTAAAATAGAAGATGACTTCAGAGCTGCGAAAGCTGTGCAACTATACCTCAAGTCTCCTCTAATAGTTGAATCCGAGCAAATTTACAGTACGCCGCTGGGACCATCTCCGGTATCTGCACAAGAAGTGCAGATTGTAGTATGAGTACAACCGACCCCATATACTCTGTAAGTGTCGAGCCTAACCTCGACGAAGTAGTGACGAGGCTAAGGCAGGTCGCTTACATTAACCCGTACGCAATAATAATAATAATAACAGGAATAGAAGTAAGACCAGTAAGTCATATCAATAATTGAAGTCAATTCAACAGTCATAATCCTTCAATTAATTTTCGTTGCGGCTTGCAATCCCCTCCAACAATATATACTTAGAATAAAATCTATTGCGGCGTGCAACCCGATCCAATAATATAATCTTTCAATTAAATTCCATTGCGGCATGCAACCCGCTCCAACAATATAAACTTTTAATTAAATTTCGTTGCGGCGTGCAACCCGTTCCAACAATATAATTTAACAACTCTTAAATGTAAAAGTACTCCAATAAATACCACATTAATAAGAAATTATTAGGCAACAAGGCATACAATAATTATGATTTATTTAGGAAAACAAGTAATGACAAGACGCAATTAATTGTGGAAATCAGGGAGAAAATAGGCTTTAATATGCTAAATGTCAAGTAGCAATTAAGACACGTAATTCAAATAAGCATATAGCAATTATAGCATAAATTCAAGACATAATATTGGACAAGAAATATGAGAGAAATAATTAAACTAATAATTAATTTATGATTTAAAATAATTTATGATTTTTCAGATAAATATGCAAACAATCAATTTGACGACGTATAGGCACTCGTCACCTCACCTATACGTCATTACACATGAAATTCACTTAACAAATAATTCAAGGGTTCTATTCTCTTAAGTCAAGGTTAACCACGACACTTACCTTATTTTGAAAATTTCAAGTGATCACTTGACCACATCCTTTCCTTTTGAATTATTCTCCAAACCAATCAAACCTAGCAAATTATTTACCAACAATTCAATTTGAGCTTTAACAATTATACACAATTCGAAAGAGACTTAATTTAAGTCATTTTCGGAAAAGTCAACAAAAGTCAACATGGGGCCTACTTTTCGGAACCCGACGAAATATCATAGAATCAGGAAACCCGTTCTGATATGAGTTCAATCATACAAAAATTATCGAATTCCGATGTTGGATTGCCTTTCAAATATTCATTTTACACTTTTGAAAAATTTTATAAAAATCTGATTTTTTTTCAATAGATTCATGGATTCATGATGTGAATGAGTATCGAATCATGAAAGTTAATCAATATAGGATAAGGAACACTTACCCTGTTCGAACTTGTGAAAACCTCTCTGAAAATCGCCCAAACCGAGCTCGAAATCGCGGATAATGAATAATGGGATGAAATCCCATTTCTAGAACATAATTTCTGATGTCCAGGGATTTCTTCTTCGCGAACACGACAGGACCCTCGCATTTGCGAAGCACATTTTTGTGCTGCCCCAGATTTATTTCTCGCGAACGCGAGGGCAGTCTCGCGATAGCAATGGTTTGCCAAACCTGGCCTTCGCGAACACGGTCTCCCCTTCGCGAACGCGAAGCCTTATTGCCTAGTGCCCGGCCAGGCTTTGCCCCTCTACGCGAATGCGAACACTCCCACGCGTTCGCTATGAATAGTGTCTATTATCCTTCGCGAATGCAGTCCCCTCTTCGCAAACGCGAAGAGTAAATTTCGTCTGCCTTCAGTTCCTATTCGCAAACATGAGGCCCCTCTCGCGAACGCGATGAAGGAAACCAGATACTGCACCAGAAAATTTCCAGTAGGGTTCCAAATCCAAAATTCATTCCGTTAACCATCCTAAACTCACCTGAAGCCCTCGGGACCTCAACCAAATATACCAACAAGTCCTAAAACATCACACGAACTTAGTCGAAACCTCAAATCACATCAAACAATACTAAAACCACGAATCATACTCCGATTCATTTTTAACTTCTACATTCGATGATGAACCCTATCAAATCAAGTCTGATTGACTTCAAATTTTGTATACAAGTCATAAATGACACAACGGACCTATTCAAATTTTTAAAATCGAATTCTGACCTCGATATCAAAAAGTTAACTCCTCGATCAAACTTTCAAACTTAAATTTCTATTTTAGCCATTTCGAGCCTAATTTGACTATGGACTTTCAAATAACTTTTCGGACATGCTCCTAAGTCCAAAATTACCATACGGAGCTATTGGAATCATCAGAACACTGGCCTGGGTCCATTTGCTTAAAACATTGACCGAAATCAACTTAAGTGAGTTTTAAAGCACTATTTTACTTTCTTTTATTGATTTTTCATATAACAACTTCCTAAAAAAATTTACGGAAGGCTCACGCAAGTCGTGAAATGCTGAAAGGTGCTATTCAAGGTCTCAGAATAGAGAAATGAATATTAAATTTAAAGATGACATTTTGGATCATCACATGTGGTGGTGAATGTTACAGGTAGGTCTTTGTCACACTTCCCCTTCTTCCTCAAATAATAGAATAAAACATTAATGTGCTGAAACAAAGTATAACAAATAATTAATCACTATAATAGTATAAAATAGGTAACCAAATGATGACAAATTTGCTTCAATTAATTCCATGGTCTCTCTTTTCATTAGCATTTTCAGAGGCAAACCCAAAAAAATTAAAATTCATTTATCTCCTTTGAAAATGCGTTTCAGTAATTAGGATAAGTATTACACTAATAGATGTGTTTTGTCAAGCTTAGGCCTTAGAGGTCAAAAAAAAGTTTCATATGTAGTCATTATTCTAGATGTGACAGTAGAAGTCATCACAACTTGAAGGCTCATAAGCTTTAAGCAGCTACGCTTTTTCAAACCAAATTCACAGGAAACAAAGGAAAATGAATTCTCACTACTACTCTTGTGCCAGGCAAGATAGCAATTAATAATATATTCTAACTTAAAAGGTTTGATCACGTGTACACTGGCTAAAATTTTAAAAAAACTGTAAAAGCAATTTCTTACATACCAAGTCATACAAAGGCTCACCATTATATGTCAAAGTGTGAAATCATTTTTGTCTTCAATGTGATATACACCAAGATCATAAGCAGGATTGAGTTCACTACCATGGTTCAGATAAATTTTATTCCTGGTAACAGATATATACAAATGAGATACTGTAATTTGATATAAAATAATACTACAAATGATAATATATTAAAATATAAAACTGAACAAAACTCAGAAGTTGAAAACCTACATCTTTCTGGACTTCCTATTCTTTGACCCACATAACAAATACATTCAACAAAGTGCTGTTAATGCCAATTCCGATTTTGTTTTGAAAAGGATGCTTAACAGCATAAATTTATTTTTTTCTTTCGTTATAACAACACCACTACTAGATCCTGAATCAAATACAGTAATAAACAGAAACTGCACGGCCTTTGCAGGACATCTCTTTCTTTTTTCCATTTGCGGAGAAACTTCATGAAGTAATTCAGGCTGGTAAAGAACAATATGAGATTGAGGAACCTCTTTCTCAGATTGTTCCTTCATCTCCCCTGCCGCCTCATCAACACTTGCAGTCACATAAATAGTGCGGATATGAGATTTGGGAACCTTTCTTTCTCAGATTCTGCCTCCATCTTCCATGTCGCCTCATCTGCAGTCTCACCAATAGCTCCAACATCCGCTAAATCTGGTGTGAAACTTACTTTAGCAACAAACATGATAGGGACACCACCAGAAGGGTCTTCCATGATATTGACACTTAACTGATTTGCTTCATCGAGCATAATGTTGTTACGATGATGCGCACTGGTATCTCCTTGAGAATGTGGAACATCTTTGCCTTCACTTCCACCGACCTATTTTTTTAAAAAAAGAATCAAAAAAATAACAAAGAAAAGAAAAAGGAAAAAGGCAGAATGCACAACTAAACACATCTTACAACCATCCATGTCAATATCTTCATTGCCATCAAACTCCATATTGTTCACAAAATCATTATTGTCTTGACCACCACAGGTGCCTTCGTCTGGATGTGCACCATATTTATCTTCACTTGCACCAAGCTATTTTTAAAATAAAAAAAAAAATACAGTAAGTTAAATAAAAACTAAAAGGAAATGCACAATGGAAAAGAAACACATACCTTGGAATTTATCAACTCAAAGACTTCCTTGAATTTATCAGAAACATATTCCATGAAGGACTTTAACGGCTTATGGAGCTAAAAAAGGAAATAAATAAGAAAAATAATAGACTTTAAATATACATTTTTAACAAAACTTTTTAAAAAAATATATATAAAATACTAATACAAACTTGTTTAACATCAGCTTTTAACTTCTGCAACTCACGATCACAATCAATAGGTTGGACACCCGGCATCTTTTTTGGTGGGACCGGCTCCTTAATCAGTTTCCGAGGTGGTCTGACAAAATTATCGCTATTATCAATAGGAAGCTTTCCCCTGTTACGTGATGTCAAATATTTATGATACTCATCGTTAACTTCAATAGGCAAAGTAAATCTCTGTAGCTCTTAAGTTGTAGGAAATATTTTTTACCTACAAATATAACAAAGAGTGGTTTAGTTCTAGATGTATCAAAGATATATAAAAATTATATATTTGATGTATCACAATGAATTACAGTGTATCATATATGTATAACGCATAAATACATAAAAGTCAGTACCTTATTCCCTGTGATGTTGAAGAAACCAGTAGAGAAGTCCTCACGTATTGGCCTGCCTATTATTTCCCAATTCAATATGCATGGTGTATGATCTCCGACGCGAACATCAAACTTTTTATCAACTACAGTGCAATATTCATAGACCACACTTGTAGTGCAAGAGAAAATCCACCAATAATATAAAACTCAAACTTTCCCCTAAACCTGTCACTTACCGACTTCATTAAAGCTCGAAACGCAATCTTAGCCAAGGGAAAGAACACATACTCACCACTCTCGACAAGATGTAAATCACGCTTACTTATAAATGTCTTTTGAGCCTGAGTGGGCATTAGAAATATGTTTATGATATAAATGATTGCAATTTTAACTGCGTCTTCATCAGACTGTCATTTTTTCTTCTCAAAATAATCAATAAGCGACTTCTTTGACACCGCTTCAAAACCAGAAAAATAAGTATTCACCAACCTATTGGTTCCACTGAAGTTACCCTCAACATGTTCATTGCTACAACAGTTTAAACCACTTACTTATTTGTATTCACCAAATTCCTGAAGACCAAAACGTAAAATACATTCGTTATTCAATTTCACATAAAATTGATCACACTTATCTTGAACCAATTCCCTAAACATTAAAGAACGAATCAGTTGTGCCTTGATAGCAACTCGAGGTAAATCAAGAAAATAGTCAAAACAATTTTTCCTAAACATCTGAAGATGGACATCAATCAACTTTGACTGTAAAACTGATACGATGCCCATATTAGTATATGATGTCCAATGAGTAACAAGAAAAGGCTAACCAACTGGAAGATAAAGCTTCCAAGGCAACAAATAAATGACATGAATTAACAACAAATAAATACAAACTAAATTCAATTATAAAAGAAGATTCAACAATAAAAAAAAATATAACTGAAATTGTATATACCTTACAAACTTTGTCAGGAATTTTAACTTTTTCTGCCTTCTGAACCTTACTTTGTTTTGGTTTGACACCCAAATTCACTTCGTCCTCCACGACATATTTTCTCTTACCTTCAACATCATCCACCCTAACCACTTTGCTCTTCTTTTTCTCAGATTGTCCAACAACATTCTTTCGAGATTCTAACACTTTAACATTATCGGAATGATTTTGTCTTCCCATATTTCGTTCATCAATTGATTTGTCAACTAAAACCGGGGTTGAATGAGGAGATAAACTTATCAACCTAGTTTCTCTTCTCATGTTGCTCGATTTCTCAATTGAAACCGGCTTTGAATAAGGTGATGACCTCATCAAATGAGTTTGTCTTGTCATATTGCTCTGTTTCACAATTGAAACTAGGATGAATGAGAAAATTTTAAAAAAAGATTTATACCAACAAACGCTTACAGAATTTTGTGAAGAAATTGATACAAAACTTAACCAAAACTAACAAAATCATCTATAACAGATACCTACAATGAACTCTAACAAAACAATGTAGTCACAAAAGCCTAAAAAAATTAACATCGCTTCTCCAAAAACACATACAATCCGAAAAAATATACAAAACAAAAGATTTTCTACTCCAAATTACCTGGAATTTGACGAAAATAACCGCAAATGTATCTTGTTTTGTCGTCAATTTATATATATATATATATATATATATATATATATATATATATATATATATATATAGAGAGAGAGAGAGAGAGAGAGAGAGAGAGAGAGAGAACGGTGTCTGTAAAATAAAAATAACGGATATAAAAAAATAAATATTAATTGAAACTATTTGGGTTTAAAATGATATTTAGACCTTTTTTAGTAGATATTTTGTTTTAGGTTATTTTTGGTTGGGAAAGTTTATAGAGTGACAGTTTGGATAATTTTCCCTAACATATAACCAAGTTTTGATGTGCATACTAGATAGCGACGGCCCGTTTATTTATTTGCTTTGACATAAAAATGTAGAAAGAAAAGTTTTGATGTATGTCATGTTCTGCGCAAATGCCATAACTGGTAAGCTTAACCAAAGACTTTTATCTACTATATATATAGTACATTCTCTAGTACCATTCTAATACTATAGACATAATACTCAAGAAAATATAGAAAATGTTTTCTTTTGCAAATACATCACAAGCACATTTGAGTTCATCGTTAGCAAGAGGTAGTCAGCAGTCTAATAGCCAATCTTCGCCATTCCAAAAATCACCATGTGAGGAGAAGTGCTTTAGCACCTATAAAAAGCAAGTAAACACCAATTAATTAAGGGTGTGTTTGGTATGAAGAAACATGTGTGCTATATGTGAAGAGGAAAAAGTGATGAACTTTTCTCATTATAAAGAGAAAATATGATATTAAAATTAAACATATCCTTGTATCCTATTTTGATCAAATTTTTTATTCTATGAGTTAACAGCTTGTGCCAACCTAGACTCTCCTTACCTAGTATTGCTCGTTATATATTCTTTTGGAATAATACAATTCCACTGGTAGTATATGTTTTTATCATGACCCAAAATCTTACTAGTCGTGATGGCACCTGACCCAACCCGTAAGATAAGTCAATTAACAACTATCCAATTTAATGAGATTTATTAAGAAAAAAAATGATAATACAACTGCTTTTATACAAGAATTTCCCAAGATTTGGTAGTATAAATCATGAGTTTCTAAAATTTAGAGTTTACAAAGCTAGTATGAAATAAATACATCATTTGTCCGAATGTACATAAACAGATTTTCGTAAGTCTAGGGCTACCATGAACAAGAGGCAGTTATAACTGGAACGCATGTACGTCTTCAATGATAGCTTCCATCAAACACAGCAACATCAACGTCCAAAATCTGCGCGCAAGGTGCAGAAGTATAGTATGAGTAAAACCGACCCCATGTACTCAATAAATAACAAACCTAACTTTAGGTTGAAAGTAGTGACGAGTTGGGATAAAGGTCAAAGTTCAACAACAGCTCATAACAATATAATAAAAGTGGTACAGGAAATAACTCAGAGAGGTAATGTTCAACTCATTTACAGTTCCGAAAAATAGGCATACTTTTCAAGTATAACAGTGAAAACCCAAATCTTTTACCGAAAGCACCAAAATATGAGTAAGTTTGTAAAATCGCGATTTTCTTTCCAAAATTTTTCAACATGTAAACGTTTCATTATCAAATGGCATGAGGAAAAGTACATCTTTATGCCTACATGTCAATGTGTATGAGAAGTCATGAATGACGTGATACCGTACAACATGTGAAAAAATGCATCTCTATGCATGTATTGTCAAGTGTGCATGTCGAATGCAGTACAACATAGTGAATAATCATATGCATACTCTCAGAGTATCAATCCACTCAGTCTTCTCAGTCCACCCAATCACTCGGCACTCACGCTCGGCACTTGCACTCAATAGGTACCTGCGCTCACTATAGGTGTGCAGTCTCTGGAGGGGCTCCTTCAGTCCAAGCGCTATAATGAGCCAATCATGGCATGAATCCGCATGGACAACTCACGTACTGCAGGGACAACTCATGTACCATAATATCAATATCTAGATCTGCACGGACAACTCACGTGTTATGGTATCAATATTTGGATCCACACGAATAACTTACGTGCTACACGGATAACTCACGTGCCATGATATCAATATCTGAATCCTCACTTACAACTCGCGTGCTATGGTATCAATAACTTCACAACCAGGCCCTCGGCCTCACTCAGTCATCAATCTCTCCAGTCTCCCGGGTTCACAATATCATGAAACTAGCCCAAAATGATGATATGATGTATCAATAAATAACAACAGAGACTGAGATATGATATGCAATGAATGTATATGACTGAGTACAAAATTACAATTTAAACATATAATTCGACAGCAAAAATGACCTCAGTGGGTCCCATTAATAGTAGCATTTGCCTAAGAATGATTTCTAACATGAATCACGGCTTAGTTTCTCTAACCCATGAAACAAATCAAGTTAATTGACTACATAGCTCTACCGAATCCACTGAGTCTCAATTTTTACGGCGCATGCCCATCACCTAGCATGTGCGTCACCTCCAAGCAAATCACATAATATGTATAATCAAGGTTCATACCCTCAGCTCCAAGTTTAGAAGTGTTACTTACCTCGAACAAGCCAAATTCAATACTGAGCAAGCCAAACGATGCTCCAAAATACCATCCCGCGTGTACCGACCTCTGAACGGCTCGAAACTAGCCAAAAGCAACTCAAATACATCAAATAAAGTCTAAGAAAATAAGTCCAATTGATAAAGGTCGTATATTTACTCAAAATCCCAAAATCAACCAAAAACCAAACCCGGGCCCGTACCTTGAAACCCAATGAAATTTATAAAATCCGACAACTCATTCAATTACGAGTCCAACCATACTAGTTTCGCTTAAATCCGACTCCGAATCAATATACTCTATAAAACTTTAGGCTAAAACCCTCAATTTCTTTTTAAACTTCATCAACCAATTTTCAAAAATGAAGATGGATTCATAAAATAAAATCAAAGCTAAGCATAAAACACTTACCCCAATCCTTGTGATGAAATTTGCTTCAAAAATCGTCTTAATCCGAGCCCCCAATCTCAAAATATGATGAAAGGACCAAAACCTCGAAATATATAGAATCTGCCCGGGCATCGTCGCATCTGCGACACACTTAGCTGCTCTCTTTTGCGACAAACGTTCCGCTTCTGCAGAGAGGCACTAGAGAAATGGCCCTCGCACCTGCGGAAAAACGTCCGCTCCTGCGCTCAAAATCTCGCATCTGCGCACACGCAGGTGCGCTACAAAAATTCGCTTCTGTGGTCTTCCTTCTGTTAATTGAGTCACATCTCAATTTCTCAAACACATGAAAAATACATAAAAAAAATATAAGTTAATTGACTACACAGCTCTACCGAATCGGCTAAGTCTCAATTTTTACGGTGCACATCTGTCACCTAGTATGTGCGTCACCTCCAAGCAAATCACATAACACGTATAATCAGGGTTCATACCCTCAGCTCCAAGTTTAGAAGTGTTACTTACCCCGAACAAGCCAAATCCAATACCGAGCAAGCAAAACGATCCTCCAAAATACCATCATGCACGTACCAACCTCTGAACGGCTCGAAACTAGCCAAAAGCAACTCAAATACATCAAATAAAGTATAAGGAAATAAGTCCAATTGATAAAGTCGAATATTTACTCAAAAGCCCAAAATCAACCAAAAACAAACTCGGGCCCGTACCTCGGAACCCAATGAAACTTATAAAATCCGATAACCTATTCAATTACGAGTCCAACCAAACTAGTTTCGCTCAAATCTGACTCTGAATCAATATTCAAAATTTAAAAACTCACTCTATAAAACTTTAGGCTAAAACCCCCAATTTATTTTTAAAATTCATCAACCAATTGCCAAAAATGAAGATGGATTCATAAAATAAAATCAAAGCCAAGTATAAAATACTTACCCCAATCCTTGTGATGAAATTTGCTTCATAAATCGTCTCAATCCGAGCCCCCAATCTCAAAATATGATGAAAGGAAAAAAACCTTGAAATATATAGAATTTGCTCAGGCATCGTCGCATCTGTGACACACTTAGCCGCTTCTGCGGCGTCGTTTTTGCGATAAACGTTCCACTTCTATAGAGAGGCACTGGAGCAATGGCCCTCGCACCTACGGAACAATATCTGCTCCTGCGACATCGCAGGTGCGACACAAGGACCCGCATCTGCGCCAACTCCCGTTCCTGCACTCAAAATCTTGCATCTGCGCGCACGCAGGTGCGCTACAAAAATCCGCTTATGCGGTTTTCCTTCTGTTAATTGAGTCACAGCTCAGTTTCTCTAACACATAAAAAATATATGAAATAATACAAGTTAATTGACTACACAACTCTACCAAATCGACTGAGTCTCAATTTCTACCGTGCACGCCCGTCACCTAGCATGTGCGTCACCTCCAAGAAAATCACATAACACGTATAATCAGAGTTCATACCCTCAACTCCATGTTTAGAAGTATTACTTACCTCGAACAAGCCAAATTCAATACCAAGCAAGCCAAACGATGCTCCAAAATACCATCCCGTGCGTACCGACCTCTGAATGGCTTGAAACTAGCCAAAAGCAACTCAAATACATCAAATAAAGTCTAAGGAAATAAGTCAAATTAATAAAGGCTGAATATTTACTCAAAAGCACAAAATCAACCAAAAACCAAACCCGGACCTGCACCTCGGAACCCGATGAAACTTATAAAATCCGACAACCCATTTAATTACGAGTCCAACCATACTAGTTTCGCTCAAATTCGACTCAGAGTCGATATTCAAAATTTAAAAGCTCACTCTATGAAACTTTAGGCTAAAACCCCCAATTTCTTTTTAAAATTCATCAACCAATTGCCAAAAATGAAGATGGATTCATAAAATAAAATTAAATTCAAGTATAAAACACTTACCCCAATCCTTATGATGAAATTTGATTCAAAAATCGTCTCAATCCGAGCCTCCAATCTCAAAATATGATAAATGGATCAAAACCTCAAAATATATAGAATCTGACGAGGCATTGTCGCATCTGCGACACATTTAGCCGCTTCTGCAGCGTCGCTTTTGCGACAAACGTTCCGCTTTTGCAGAGTGGCACTATAGAAATAGCCCTCGCACCTGTGGAAAAATATCCGCTCCTGCGACATCGCAGGTGCAACACAAGGACCCGCATCTGCGCCAACTCCCGCTCCTATGCTCAAAATCTCGAATCTGCGCACGCAGGTGCGCTACAAAAATCCGCTTTTGCGGTCTTCCTCACCTATAATATAATACGGACCTACTCGAGGCCTCAAATTACTCATAATAATATCGAAACGACGAATCACACCTCAATTCGAACTTGAATGAACTTTGAACTTTCAACTTCCAAAACGCGCGCCGAAACATATCAAATCAACCCGAAATGAACCCAACTTTTGCAAACAAGTCCCAAATAACATAACGAAACTATTCAAGTTCCCAGAACTACAATCCGAACCCGATATCATCAAAGTCAACTTCCGGTCAAACTTATGAACTTTCCAAACCTTCAAATTTCCAACTTTCGCCAATTAGCGCCGAATACTTCTAGAATTATCCAACGCTCAAAACGACCGGTCGGATCGTTACAGCTTTTTACAATTTGTTAAATTCAAAACCCGTTATCAGCTTTCTCAACATATGCTTCTTTTTTCTGGAGGTCATTATTACTATTTTTCAAATTCATGTTCATCATATACATGAGCTTTTGCTCCCTTCAGTTTATCTTCTGAATTGGAATATACTTAAACTGTCAAGTTTCTCATTCTTCTTTCACATTTGACCTTTTCTTGTTCCCAGAAATATCATCATATTCATTTTTATTAGTCTATTCAAGTTAGGACTCACATCATCTTCAAATGTCGATGTAGCTATTCAAGAAATATAAGAAATCAAATAGCTTACTAAGATAGTTTTTTCTTTGTTTTTTGGGACAAAGGCTTGCTAAGATAAGCACTAAAGAGATGAAATACACGTAAACATCCTCCTATACTGACTGAAGGATGGATAAAGAAGAAAACTTACTCTTTTTCTATAATGAAATGAGTGACAATACCTGAATGGAATGTTCACTGTGAAAACCCAAAAGTGCCTCCGCTACAAGTTTTGAAAAAACATTTTATCCTGAAATTCAAAGAGAAGTGTAAAAGTAATATGAATGTAGAAAGTAGTAGCCGCGAGAAGAAGTCTAATTCAACAATTATTATTTTAAACTTCCGGTGTCTAAGCCTTTCACTTGACTTATTGACTTCTTTGGAAATTGTTTGTCTATGCATGTGAAGAACTTAAAACATAGTTCAAGACATATTTGTTTAGAATCATTGGACCATCCTTTTAAATTTCAAACAGGACTTTAATCGAATAAAGTGTTATAAAAAGAAAAGCAATCTCTAAACTTGAAAGCAAACAGTAGGCCAGTACTTTAGGAAACAGGAACACCTAATAGATGCTATTATATTCCAATAAATATGCTCTTAAGAATGGATTAGAGAAGATGTCAGCACAGTTAGAAAAAACAAACAGGAGAGGGGGAAGAAACAAACAGCAATTACCACAAAATAAAAGAGAACCCGCCATTTTTAGAGCAAAGATGCGTAACACTCTAACTACCTCAATTTTCGAGGTAAAATAATTACTCCGCAAATAAAGCGAAATGCAAAAAACCAACGTTGACGCTTCCACATGGGAGAAACTTTCTCTGGTGAAATCAACTAAATATTAAGCATGAAGCAGGATGAGAAAAGAAAACAATGAAGAAGCTGAGAGAGAACGTCGCAGGTTTTGTGAAGACAATTCTCGTCACTCAATTTTCTTAGCTGAGTCAACTGATTCAGTTAATATTTATTTCCAATGTACTTGGAGTTTTTGATTCTTCATGAATTCAATTTTTTCCGCAAGTATTTCTAATTCTTGCATATAAAAGGATATGTTTAAGGCCTTAAGTCTCAAAATATATGACTGAAAATATTTTTGAGGGTATTTAATTGTTAATTCTAAGGCTCCAATGCCATTCAGCCAATTGGTCAAACATATGGCATGCAATTGCAAGGAAATATATGAAAGAGCGATATGAATTAGCCATCTCAAAGCAATTAGAGCAAAGTAATCATAGCAACCCTTCACCAATTTTACACAACCATCAAAACAGTCCAAAATAAGAAGAAAAACAAAAGATATCTATCAAAATCTCATCACCAAGACACAAGTAAAACAAATAAAGGAAAAAGAGAACAAAGGCCAAAAACACAAAGAGCGAAACTGTAAAAACCAACATATATCATCACAATTCCATTACTAAGAAACTCCACAGAATTCACATTTATGATAAACCCCAAAACCAAAGAGCAAATGAAAGAATGTAGAAATCAAGTAGAAGCTAATGGCCATAGCGAACAAGAAACTAAGGAAAAGATGGAATAGAGTATTAATCGAGCAGAAAGACTTAAGATTAAACTCAAATTTCAACTCAAAAAGGGATTATCACCTGATTTTTGCTCTTTCTCGGTGCAACGCTTTGATAATGGTGAATTGTTGCTGTACTGCCTTTTCTCCGTGCATGCCTAGAAAATTCCAGATTGATATATTGAGTAGAAAGAGAGAAAAGGGAAAGAGATGCAAACCTATAACAATCACAAGTAGACTTATCGGTGGGCAAAAAAGCCACGTATATGTATGATTTAATAAAAGTGATGCAATAAGACTAAATTGCCCTCGAGCTTTTTGAAAAAGACATTAAGCAGACACGTCAAAACTCAAGCGCTTCTAATATATTTAAAAATAAGCACCAATCACTTAGTGTTGTTTAACAAGAGGGATGTAAAGGGTAGGGCCATCTGCTGCTGGGAATAAACCTTCCATAGAAATATTATTTTCGGTAATAACAGCGAATAATAACGTAGTACCGATATACGGTAATCAACAAGAATAAAAAAAAATAAAGACACAAAGATTTTAACGTGGAAACCCTTATGAATAAGGAAAAAAATCACGAGCCCGAGAGGAGAAAAGTAATCCACTATAATGAGGAATTTTACACTATGTAATCCTGAGTAAATACTCGAGAGACCACTATGCACTCATAACCCTTTTTTAAGATTCACACCTCACTATAATATCGCTCACAGTCTCTATTTTCTCTCATACACTACACCGCCTGTGAATGGCTCACACTACTCTCTAACTCTCAGATATATTTTCCTCTCAGATTGTATGTCTGAAATGAGAGCTGAAGCTCTCCTTACATAGAAGGGATAGTTGCCCCAATTAACTAATTAGAAGATTGTATCTCAATTTACAACTTGCACTATGCAATTTGCAACGCAAATTGGTTGCCAACTTTAAAACTTATTTTTGCTAGCATTAAATTCCCTTTATTTTCTTTGTTCTATTAATGGGTATGGACCCCATCAATCTCCCCTCTAGATCCATTCACCGGAAGAAGATAATACTTGGGTTGCTAGTTTGAGTGCATGCCGACAAGCTTTTTGCATAGCTCGAACTTGTCTCGTGGTACCACCTTGGTTAGCATTATGCAAGATTTTACTAGTGAAAATCTTCAGAACTTGCGGAGATTCACTCTCTACCTTTTCTCGGATCCAGTGATATCTTACATCGATATGTTTGATCCTTGCATGGTACATGGAGTGCTTGTTCAGGTCTATTGCACTTTGGTTGTCACAATAGACAGCATACTATTTTTGATGCAAGCCAAGCTTTTGAAGGAACCGTTTCATACATATCATCTTTTTGCCAGTTTCAGTAACGGCAATGTACTCTACTTCAGTTGTAGAGAGTGTGACACACTTCTACAACCTCGAATGCCATGATATAGCACCCCCTAAAAATGTAAAAAAATATCAAGTAGTGGATGTTCTATTATCATAGTCACCTACCATATCAGCATCTGTATAGCTCTTCAAGATTGGATCAGATCCTTCAAAGCACAAACAATCTCCTACGTTACCTCTCAAGTGACTGAGTATCCACTGGACTGCTTCCTAGTGTTCTTTTAAATGATTTTCAAGAAACATGTTGACAACACCAACTGCGTGAGCAATATCAGGTCTAGTGCATACCATTGCATACATCAAATGTCTGACACATCTTCCATTATTGTAGGACACATCTTCTTGCTTAACTTAGCAAGAGGTGTGCTGACTAGCTTAACACTCTTCATGTTGAAGCATTCCAGTACACGTTCAATGTACTTTTTCTTAGACAACCACAACTTTTTACTTGTTCGCTATCGAACAATCTTCATTCCCAGAATTTATTGTGCTGGGCCCAAGTCCTTCATATCAAATGACTTGGACAATCCCTTCAACTTTTCAATCAACTCCTTATTTTGTCATACAATTAACATGTCATCCATATACAACAACAAAATAATAATATTGTTGTCAGAGAATCTTTTGAAGTATACACATGGATCATAATATGTCTTTATGTAAGTTTGACTTTTCATGAATGAGTCAAACTTCTTGTACCACTACCTTAGTGCCTGTTTCAATCTATAAAGACTCTTATTCAATTTGCACACCATGTGTTTCTTTCCATATACATCAAATCCTTTTGGCTGCTCCATATAAATCTCTTCTTCCAAATCTCCGTGAAGAAATACAGTTTTCACGTCCAACTGCTCCACATCAAGATCTAGGCTAGTTGTTAAGCTCAAAATTGTTCGAATAGAAGTCATTTGACAACATGTGAGAAAATTTTGTCAAAATCAATACCTTTTTCTGTTCGAAGCCTTTTACCACCAATCGATCTTTGTATCTAACCAGCTTGCCATTTTCATCTTTCTTGAGTTTAAAGACCCATTTTCATTTGAGTGGTCTATTACCCTTTGGAAGTTCAACCAGCTTGTATGTGTCATTTTTCTGTAGATATTCCATCTCTTCTTGCATAGCTCTCATCCACTTGTTCTTTTCTAGATAGAACATCATCTCTTTAAGACTTTCTGTCTCCCCCTCATCACTGATGATGACATACTCTATGGAAGGGTACCTACATGACTCTACCCTTGGCCTCTCTGATCTCCTTAGAGGTTGAGGTTGTTCTTCCACTTGAGTGGGGTACTCCACTTAATCTACATCATCATCAAGTTACTCCCCCTGCTCAATAACCTCACCAGGTTGCTCCCCCTACTTGGCAACCTTGTCGATTGTACTTTTTGCTCTTGTGGGATTGCTAGAAGTATAGGGAATGGTAACAAGGTTAGGGATTATACCATTCTTGGCCTTCTCTCATTGATCATCTACAACTCCAACTTCACTTTCTTGGAAGATTACATCTCTGCTTCTGATGACCTTCTTCTTTACATGATCCCACAATCCGTACCCAGACTCTTTATCTCCATATCCGATGAATATGAAGGGAACATTTTTATCATCCAGCTTTGTTCTCTGCTCCTTTGGTACATGTGCAAAAGCTCTGCAACACCTTCATATTTAAGTAGGACACCTCCTTATTGGTCTAAACTCTCTTTGGGATATCAACCTCCAATGGAACTAGTGGAGTTCTATTGATCAGGTAACTTATTTTCTGGACTACTTCACCCCCAGAATGACTTGGCAGTTTAGCCATTCTAAGCATGCTTCTCACCTTCTCAACAATGGTGCGGTTCATCCTCTCAGCTGCACTATTGTGCCGTGGGGTTCCAGGAACTGTCTTTTCATGTCTGATCCCATGGCTCGAAGAGTACTCTTCAAATTCCCTTGAAGTGTACTCACCTCCATTGTTACTTCAGAGACGGTTTAGCTTTTCACACGTCTCCCTTTCCACCAAAGCATGAAACTTCTGAAAAACTTGAAATACCTGATCTTTGGTTTTCAAAATATAAATCCACAATTTTCGTGAAGCATCATCAATAAAAGTAACAAAATACTTATTACCGCCTATCGATTCAATTTCCATTAGACCACAAACATTAGAATATACCAAATCAAGAATATTCAGTTTTTTCAGACAATGTCTGAAATGAGACTCTATGTTGCTTACCAAATAAATAGTAGTCACAAGGTCTTACCGTTATACCTTTGGCAAAAGAGATAAGTGATTTCCTAGCAAGAATCTGCAATCCTTTCTCGCTCATATGACCCATTCTTTTGTGCTACACGTCTGCAGAAATATCATCTTGTGCCGTATTCAATTCACCTCGGCATATTTCTGCATTTGTCTTATACAACGTGCCACGATCAACTCCCTTTGCAATCACCAATGATCCCTTGGTGAGTCTCCACTTTAGATTTGCAAAATAGTTCTCGTATCCATCTCGATCTAAAGTTATTCCTGAGATTAAGTTCATCCACAAATCAGGTACATATTACACGTTCTTTAGAACCAATGTGCATCTGACATTTTTCTTGATACAAATGTCACCGATCCCTGCAATATCTAAGTAACTCGTGTTACCCATTTTCACAGTGCTGAAATCACCTACTACACATCTGCAAAAAAAATTCTCTTACCTGTGTGGCATGATAAAATGCAGCCATGTCAACTACCCATTCCGACTCTGGACCTGTCAAGTGTATGAATTCCTCTTCCTCATTTATAAAGAGAACAACATTATCATTGTTTTAAACCATGGCGGTTGTGTTGTCGTCATTCTTCTAGACACTACTTTCACCTTTGCTCTTTCTTAGATTTGGGCAATCTCTTTTGAAGTGACCCGGTTGATCACAATTGTATCAATTCCTGGCTTTTGATTTGGATCGGTTCTTGGACTTCCCACGACCTCCGGATCTACCATAGTTGCTCGAACTCCTTTAATTTGATAACTCCTACCTCTACCTTCTGTGATGAGAGTCTCTCCTTGATTTTCAGGTTTCTTTCTCATCTTCTCATTGAGTATAAAAGTCGATGTGACATCCTTCAACTCAATAGTGGTTTTTCCGTACATGAAGGTTGTTGCCAAACAATTATATTATCGTACGAGATGGAAATGAGTTTAAGAGCAAGATGGCTTTATCCTCTTCCTCGATCTTTACTCCGAGTTTGGCAAGCGGCAT
Source organism: Nicotiana tomentosiformis (assembly GCF_000390325.3). Classification (NCBI taxonomy): domain Eukaryota; kingdom Viridiplantae; phylum Streptophyta; class Magnoliopsida; order Solanales; family Solanaceae; genus Nicotiana; species Nicotiana tomentosiformis. The sequence goes on from NC_090822.1 coordinate 29,860,363, forward strand.
GATTAGTCCATTAAACACATTTAAATATGACAAAATATTTGTACTTTTGCCCATATGTAGAACGTATAATTGCTTCTTCAGGTACAATTTATTTATCAACGTTTTTTAAATGTATAGGCTTTCTAACCTTGTCCAAATGCCACATGTAGTATCTTCATCAATAATGTTATTTATCATATCATCTGATAAGTGCAATCTGATTACATTAGCAGCCTTTTCATCCAAGTCAGCCCAATCCTCAGCTTTCATGGTATCAGGCTTCTTGGCATCACTGTGTAATACCTTGTGTAATCCTTGTGGGATGAGTAGATCCCTCATCCTTTTTTCATGTTGAGAAATCGCTATCTCCGTTAAATTTTACTACTTCGTACTTTACTCTAAACATTTTATTTTTTCACCGAGTATAGTACTACTGACTGTAAATACTAGAGCCTATGCTCTGATATAAGTTATTGGGAATAAACCCCCCATAGAATATTATTCACGGTAATAACAGCGGAATAATAACGTAGTATAAAAATACGGTAATTAAAAAAAAAATAACAACAAAGACACACAAATTTTAACGTGAAAAATCCTTCTGAATAAGGGCAAACCACGGGCCCGCGAGGAGAAAAGTAATCCACTATAATAAGGAATTTTATACTTTGTACGTAGTCCTGAGTAAATACTTGAGGGACTACTATACACTCAAAATCAATAACCTTCTTATAAGATTTCCACATTACTACAATATTGCTCACACTCTTTATTTTCTCTCATAGACTACATCGCCTGTGAATGCCTCACACTACTCTCTAACTTTTAGATATATTTTCCTCTGAGATTGTGTGTATGAAATGAGAGATGAATGTCACGGGCCGACTTCCTTACGTACGTCAGCGATACCGACTTGCCCGTGCGATGCCTACATTTCCCCTCGCTGTAGGCCAGCTCCTCTTTCTTAGGTTTTCTAACACAATCATGTGCCTGTGGTGATGTTTGCCTATGAAGCTCTATCCAATTGTGCTGCCCATATGATTTCTAGGCTCTTGGCCTTGACTAGTTGTGGCGCTTCTCATCTTAGGATCATAATCCATACGCTCCCTGGGGTTGGTTGAGGACATGTCTTGTCCCTCGCCTTGTTACACCTTGTGCATCCCAAGGTGACATATAATGAATATGAGACTTGTTAATCATGATTTAAATTAGATTAAAGTAATAATATGACTATATATGATGTTTGGATAAAACATAAAAAGTTTGGGAAAATCGGATTAAAGTTGCGGAAAAATCAATTAAAGATTTGCCCTGTAATAGAGCTTTTTGAGAAATATATATCATGAACTATATGAGGTCTTTATGGGAAATATTATATACCAAATTGAAGATCTTGGAATGTAGTTTCCAAAGCTCTTAACTGTTCATTCATACAACATTTAGATAAAAGGATATAAGCGTCGGAAGATGGGCGAATGAGATGGTGTCAAGCTAGCACCTTTTGACTTTTCAAAAGTTGATATATATGTCTTAACTCGTCTCTCTCTTCATTTATACATAGAACCTGACCAGAGAACACCATAAAAATAGTCCTTGAGCTCTCTAATAGTGCTTGAAATAATACTAACATCCCGGGTACGAAATCGAGAAGCGATAATATCAGAACGATCCCTACGACGTAAGTATCGCTATATGGCCTCTCTTTTATTTGTAGTTTGAGTTTTGGAATATATTTAATAGTTAATAAAAATTCCTAATTTCTGTATTTAAGCTTTAAAATATCAAGAAAAGTTGATAAATTCGTTTTCTAATAGTTAGACCTCACGGGACGGTGATCGGAAGCCGTGTGTTTGATTTATTTGACTTGTAGTAGACTATTTTATGGGCTGTTTTGTATTACTTTTGGGCTGTTTGTTGTGCTTCTGATTTATGGATTTTGGAAGTATAAAAGGGGAATGGAGAAATGCCATGTGTGGTAGGGTAGTAGGTTGGTCGTATCGTTATAGTTACAGGCTAATTGATAAATTGTTGATTGGGTGTATCATGGTATATTTGGGAGTTTTGTTGTATTGAAGGTCCCGAATTGTAATTAGGTTGGTTTTGAGTTGTTGATTGTATTATGTTTGTATTCTGCCTATAGTAGGCTTGAGGGAGCAGTAAAATCAGGGGAAATGCTGCCCGTTTTATTTTAGTATCGAGTTATCGTTTGAGATACATAATATACTACAGCCATCTAAATTGTACACGTATTTTTTTGTTATAGGGTTGGCGCGCTAGTTGTCATAAGCTTGTCGTTGAGTTGCATTGACGACTTGAGGTATGTTAAGGCTATCCCTTCTTTCTTTTTGGCATGATCCAAATGATACAAACGAAACGAGCAAAATACGCAACTTTCATAAATGACTCTATTCATAGAAATACTAGGGGTGTCTATATTCTTGATTCCCCCATGTGAATTATTATTATATCCTCTGTTCATGGGTCTCAGAAAAATACGTATTTGATAAAGTTTGTCCGAAAGGCATATTAATTTTATGATATTCGAGAAATCTTATTAACGTATTTCTTATGCATTTCATGCATTTATACATGTACATTGACCCATGACCAGAAGACATTATATACGCGTATATTATATGTATATGGGATATGGGAAAAAGTTACAGCATTATATACGCACCACCGCCTGATTAGCTGGTATATGTTGATAATTTGCCCACAGTGGCCGAGATGATATGATGGGATGCCCTCAGAGGCTTGTTGATATTAGGTACACCTATACCTATGCATGATACGACATTTACATGCACGTGCATGACATTATAAATGTTTCAGTATTGACAAAGTTATTTAGACTCACAGGTGAAATTCTTTACTCCATGTTTCATCTGTCTTTTATGTACTGATTTTTATGCCTTACATACTCAGTACATTATTCATACTAACGTCCTTTTTTTACGGGGACGCTGCATTTCATGCCCGCAGGTGCAGGTAGACAGGCTGACGGTCCCCCTTCTTAGGATCCTTGATCAGCGAGAGTTGGTGTTCTCCATTTCATCCGGAGCTGCTTTGAGTTTTGGTACGATGTGTTTGCATACATATATGGATACGACGGGGCCCAGTCCCGTCCTTTATACATTTGTACACTTTATTAGAGGTCTGTAGACATTCATGTATAGTTATATAGTATGATGTCTTTTGGGCATGTTTTCTCACGTAGGTTGTTCATATGAATTAGTAGTTTATTTCCAGATGTTACGCATGACCTACACTTATTTCATGTTTATATCTTAGACGAATGCTTAGGGGTGTTCGATAGGTAGAACTCGGGCCCTCGTCACGGCCCATCGGTTTGGGTCATGACAAAAGTGGTATCAGAGCAGTTCTGTCCTAGGGTTGTCTGCAGACCGTGTCTAGTAGAGTCTTGTTTACGGGTGTGTTGTGCACCACACTTATAGACAGGAGGCTACAAGATATTTAGGATGGTTACTTTTCTTTCTTATCTTAGATCATGCGATATAAGAATTCTTTTTCCTAACGACATGTTATGTTTTCAACGATGCCCATGAAGGCTACAGCCGCCCAGAAGGGCAAGTCCGTGGATGATGAGACTACGAGTAGAGCGCCACGAGTTACCAGGTCTCGGGGAGAGTCGCATAGTAAGATTCCACCTCAGACTTCACATCACTGCCCTCTCCAGAGAAGATCCTAGGGGCACCAGCTCCAGCACCCGCTCCAATACCCCTAGCTCCCCATCCATATGGATCGGGTCAGGAGATGAGAGATGTTATTCAACTATTGACTCGACTAGTGGCCGCACAAGCTCGACGCTAGGAGGTAGGTATCGGCTATGCAGATAGGGCCATCAGTGCGAGGGTTGGCGATTTCATTAATTTGGACCCTTCTGTATTCACTGGAGCAGATCCAAACGATGACCCTCAGGTATTTATCGATAGGATGCAGAGGACTTTAAGGGTAACAAAGGCCACTGAGATTGAGTCAGTTGAGCTAGCTTCCTATAGACTTCGGGATGTTGCATTTAATTGGTACGAGTCTTGGGAGTTGTCTAGAGGTAAGGATGCTCTTCCAGAAGTATGGCAGGAGTTTACATAGGCTTTTCTTCATAATTATTTGCCACCAGAGCTTAGACAGTCCAGATTTGATAGGTTCTTGACCCTTCGACAGGGTAATATGAGTGTTCGGGAGTACAACCTTCAGTTTGATTCTTTGGCTAGGTATGCTCCTACTATTGTTGCTAAGATGGAGGATCGGGTTCACCGGTTCGTGATGGGGTTGGAGCCGCACCTGCTCAATGACTGTATGTCGGTCTCACTTCATCCAGGCATTAATATTTATCGTATTCAGGCATATGCTCAGGGTGTAGAGGAGTGTAAGCAGAAGCAGAGGGCCGATCATGAGCATGATAGGGGCTAGAGTAATAGAGCGAGATCTTCAAGTCCTTCTGGTGAGTTTCGAGGTGGTCAGAGACAGCAGTACCCAAGGTATTCAACCCAGCCATCGGCTAGTGCACCCTCTCAATTTGCCGGTAGGAGATTTGATCGTTCCACATATTTAGGACCCAGTCAGAGTTTCAGGGCCTCTAGTTCTCAGTATAGGGGTGAGTCAAGTTAGATGAGGCCACCCTTGCCACGATGTGCTCAGTATGGTAAGCAACATGTCGGGAAGTGCCTTGTAGGGTTGGGTGTTTGTTATATTTATGGTTATCCAGGCCACGTTATGAGAGATTGTCCTAGGAGAGGTGGTGCAGGTATAGTTCAGCCAGTGAGATCTGTAGCTAGTTCATCATCATCAGTACGCCCCCTGGGCAAGGTTCAAAAGCACTAGCTGGTCGTGGTAGAGGCAAAAGTGGAGCATCTAGCTCGAGCGGTCCTCATAACAGTATCTATGCCTTAGCAGGTCGATAGGATCATGAGTCATCACCTGATATTGTTACAGGTATCTTATCAGTCTCCTCATATGATGTATATGCATTGATTGATCCAGGTTCCACCTTATCGTACGTCACTCTGTTGGTTGCTAGTAAGTTTGGGATAGAACCTGAGTTGATTGAACCTTTTGAGATGTCTACACCTATTGGGGATCCAGTTATAGCTAGATGGGTATATAAAGATCGTATAGTAATAGTTCATAGTCATTCTATAGTAGCATACCTGATTGAGTTAGATATGGTGGAATTTGATGTTATAATGGGTATGGATTGGTTGGCTTCTTGTTATGCTAACGTTGATTGTAAATCAAAGATGGTTCTGTTCCAGTTTTCAGGGGAGCCAATTATAGAGTGGAAAGGTAATACTGCATTGCCGAGAGGTAGGTTTATTTCCTATCTCAAGGCTAGGAAGATGATCAAAAAGGGCTATATTTATCACTTAGTTCGGGTACAGGATATGAAAGCAGACTCACCGACCCTTCAATCTATCACGGTGGTTAATGAGTTTCCCGATGTTTTCCCGATGAGCTTCCAGGCCTTCCGCCAGAGCGGGAGATTGAGTTTGTTATTGACACATTACCAAATACTCAGCCGATATCTATTCCTCCTTATATAATTGCACCTGCAGAGCTGAGAGAGTTGAAAGAAAAACTGAGGGATTTGCTTGAAAAAGGCTTTATTAGACCCATTACATCACAATGGGGAGCAACTGTGTTATTTGTGAGAAAGAAAGATGGTTCCTTGCGGATGTGTATTGATTACAGATAGTTGAATAAGGCAACGATCAAGAATAAGTACCCGCTCCCGAGGATTGATGATTTATTTGATTAGTTACAGGGTGCCAGGTGTTTCTCGAATATAGACTTGAGGTCGGGGTACCATCAAGTAAGGGTTAGAGAGAAAGATATTCTAAAGACAGCATTCAGGACCAGATATGGGCACTTTGAGTTTCGTGTTATATCGTTCGGCTTGACCAATGCCCCAGCGATATTCATGGACTTGATGAACCGTGTGTTCAAGCCCTTTCTAGATTTGTTCGTGATTGTATTTATAGATGATATTTTGGTTTATTATCGTTCAGAGATTGAGCATGTAGATCATTTGCGTATGTGGTAGGGTAGTAGGTTGGTCACTCGTCGTTGTAGTTACAGGCTAATTGATAACTTGTTGATTGGGTATATTATGGTATATTTGGGGTTTTTTTTGTATTGAAGGTCCCGAATTGTAATTAGGTTGGTTTTGAGTTGCTGATTGTATTATGTTTGTATCTCGCCTATAGTAGTCTTGAGGGAGCAGTAAAATCAGGGGAAATGCTGCCCGTTTTATTTTAGAATCGAGTTATTGTTTGAGATACGTAATATACTACTGCCATCTAAATTGTACACGTATTTCTTTGTTACAAGGTTGGCGCGCTAGTTTTCATAAGCTTGTTTTTGAGTTGCATAGATAACTTGAGGTATGTTAAGGCTATCCCTTCTTTCTTTTTGGCATGATCCAAATGATACAAACGAAACGAGCAAAATACGCAACTTTCATAAATGACTCTATTCATAGAAATACTAGGGGTGTCTATATTCTTGATTCCCCCATGTGAATTATTATTATATCCTCTGTTCATGGGTATCAGAAAAATACATATTTGATAAAGTTTGTCCGAAAGGCATATTAATTTTATTATATTCGAGAAATCTTATTAACGTATTTCTTATGCATTTCATGCATTTATACATGTATATTGACCTACGACCATAATGTGTTATATACGCATATATTATATCTATATGGGATATGAGAAAGGGTTACGGTGTTATATACGCACCACTACCAGATCAGCTAGTATACATTGATGACTTGCTCACAGTGGCCGAGATGATATGATGGGATGTCCTCAGAGGCTTAATGATGTTATGTACACCTATATCTATCCATGATACGACATTTACACGCACGTGCATAACATTATAAATGTTTCAGGATTTACAAAGTTATTTTGACTCACAGGTGGAATTCTTTACTCCATGTTTCATCTATGTCTTTTATGTAATGATTTTCATGCCTTACATACTCAGTACATTATTCGTACTGACGTCCCTTTTGCATGTGGATGTTGCGTTTCATGCCCTCAAGTGTAGGTAGACAAGCTGACGATCCCCTTCTTAGGATCCTTGATCAGCGAGAGTTGGTGTGCTCCATTTCATCCGGAGCTGCTTTGAGTTTTGGTGCGATGTGTTTGCATAAATATATGGGTACGAAGGGCCCCAGTCTCGTCCTTTATATAGTTGTACACTCTATTAGAGGTCTGTAGACAGCCATGTATAGTTATATCATGTGTGGCCATGTCGGCTCACCCTACCGTATTCCGTATATATTTATATATAGTTGTTCATATGAATTAGTAGTTTATTTCTAGAGGTTATGCATGACCTACACTTATTTCATGTTTATATCTTAGACGAATGCTTAGGGGTGTTCGATAGGTAGAACTCGAGCACTTGTTACGGCCCATCGGTTTGGGTCGTGACACGCCTGACACTAAGCATCGCTCTTGCATGCACAATCTAATACTCAAGATTTACACTTGCCTCGTGCATCCGTACCCAGCTTGTGCTTCGCCCGAGTAAGGCAACCTTTAGTCCTTGGCCTTTGTCATGTGCGTCTTTCGTGGAATCCCCATACATAGCCCTCACAGCACACTTCCATTCCGAACAGTGTTGTGTCATCCCACACTGCACGTTTAGGCCAACGGATCCTTGCTCGCATAGCTGAACCCAAGCTAAGATTACAAGTCGACACATAAAGCCCCTAAGATAGAGGCTCCAAGCATCCAATCGGCACAGAGGCCTTTGTCCAAAATTTTGATAGTCTGCGGGGCATACCTGTCCCACATGTCAAGCCTCTAACGCCCATTTGCTGCCCAACGCTATCCCGAAGGCGTCACGCCGTCCACAAAGTTTCCTAACTCATATGGATACCTAAGACACTCCTTTGAGTCGTCCAGGCAGGCCCTTGAGGTTCCCCCTCAAGGTTGCTCATTTGATATGGCTTATTGGTAGCACGTATGGGGGAGGCAGGTTGAGCTTCAACACCTATACCCCCTTATATATGCTTAAAATTTAAAATCCCAAGACTCACCAGTAGATAGGTCTACGATAGAGAATCAGAAGGACTCTTCTTCACCGGATCTGAATCAAATCATAACCCCAAAATGCGGGTTGTGACATCCTCCCACATTCATCATGTCATCGTCCCCGATGACACAACAATGCCTACGATAACCTGGAGTCTTCCCAATCAGGGATGTATATCGCGGCTACCGTAATCATGTGGGTCGGACTTCCTCGAAGTCCTGCTCAACATGGAGTCGTGCCCCTTGCACTTCTCCCCCAAGTATCTTCCAAACGTGCCTCTGCACTTCACCTCCTTTCGGTGTTCGCTTGGAAAGTGCCTCCGCACTTGCACCCTCTGGTGTCTAACTTTGTAGAGACCCACACTAGTCTACCACTCCATGACCCTAACGACCTTCATGTCCGTCTGAAGCTCCTCAGTGTGCTTTCTGGCGCAGCTTCCATAGCTATATCACTCCCGTAGTCTTTTCACTCTCTCTAGCATAGCTCCCGTAGCCTTTTCCTTGCCCTCATTACCTTTGAAAGACCTACTTGCTTCTGGACTAACAATTTTGCCTTAATGCCTCTGCATAGGCGGATCCTCCCACACTCAATGTGGAGGATTCTTCTTAGCGCTATGTCCCACTTAGCCTTCAGCAAGCTTTTGGGACGTACTCTTGGTGAGTACTACACTCTCAAAGTTAGAGCATCGCCACATTCACGAACAAAGCTCTTATTTTCCAACTGTCACTTCCTCAGCAAGTACCATATGTTCCTGGTAGTACGTCTGTACTCGCCCTATAGTCAGGAACTCTCTTGGTTCTGCTAGCACGGCTTCCCGATCCACTGTGCCTCGCACTTGGACTCATATCGATGGTCCCCGATCATTCGGCGTACCCCTTTGCAGAACGACACCTTCTAACCCAATTCTGAAGCTTCACTACTTCCTTCGAACTCGTCTCCTCACCTTGTCATTTCCCTTAGGGAGTTCACAAGAATATCCCTAAGGAAAGATACTGAACTGATGCGCCGCCCGCATATTTGGCAAGCTCTCTGCACGATTATACCCCAAAGTTTATAGTCCATGGCTCCCACTCTTTGCAATATGGCAGCTCGACTTGGAAAACATGGCCTTTTCTTGACCACCCGACTCATCGGCATATCATCACCTTCAAGATAAGCCCATACTTCCGAAAGAAACTAAAATCACCCATTTCCTTCTACAAACGGCCAACAGCTCCAACTTGCTGCTTAGCCAACTACTAACAGAGTTTCTGACACACTGTCAGATCATTACCATCAAGGATAATTGAGCTTCTGCTAACCGCCTGTCCCTTCTAGTGCAACTATCTCAACAACATCGCACGATGGCTCTCTTTGTAAGCCAAATGTGCCTCAATAGAATCCCTCTAAAAACAACATCCTATGCACGAAAGATACCCCTTACGATATCTCAATCAAACTAGGATGCCCCAAAATCACAACCGATGGCGGAAACAACGACTACGAAGTGGTATGATTATAATGGTCGTAGTTCATGGCTGATAAAGCATTTCTAACCATAACTTACTAGACCAATCCCTCTTCAGACCAGTAGTATTGGGTTCTCGATCTCTGGTGGCATATAAACATCAATCTCTACTTCGATATGATCTTCGCACTGACATCCAAAATGCACTTGCCATCTCAACTTCTATTTTGACATCATGTCATGGCATAATATGGCCTTAACTAGCTCTAATACAACGTGTCACGGTCCGACTTCCTTACATACGTCAGCGGCACCGACTTACTTGTGCGGTGCCTGTAGTTTCCCTCGCTGTAGGCTAGCATATCCTCTTTCCTAGGTTTTCTAGCACGATCTTGTGCCTGTGGTGAAGCTTGCCTATGAGGCTCACTCCAATTGTGTCGCCCGTCTAATATCTAGGCTCTTGGCCTCGACTAGTTGTAGTGCTTCTCAACTTAGGATTATAATCCATGCGTGCCCCGGGGTTGCCTAAGGAAATGTCTTGTCCATCGCCTGACACTAAGCATCGCTCTTGCGTGCACAGTCCAATCTTCAAGCTTTACACTCACTTCATGCATCCGCACCCAGCTTGTGCTTCACCCGAGTAAGAAAACCTTTAGTCCTTGGCCTTTGTCATGTGCGTCTTTCGTGGCATGCCCATACATAGTCCTCACGACACACTTCTATCCCGAATAGTGTTGTGTCTCCCCACAACTGCACATTTAGGCTAACGGACCCTTGCTCGCATAGCTGAACACAAGCTAAGCTTACAAGTTGACACATGAGGCCCCTAAGATAGGTACTCCAAGCATCTAATCGGCATAGAGGTCTTTGTCCAACATTTCGGTGGCCCACGGGGCATACCCGTCCCACATGTCAAGCCTCCAACGCCCGTTTGGTGCCCAAAGGCATCGCGTCGTCCATAGAGTTTCCTAACTCGTATGGATACCTAAGACACTCATTTGAGTTATCCACGTAGGCCATTGAGGTTCCCCCTCAAGGTTGCTCATTTGATACGGCTTGGTGGCAGCATGTATGGGGGAGGCAGGTTGAGCTTCAATACCTATACCCCCTTATATATGCTTAAAATTAAAAAGCCCAAGACTCACCAGTAGATAGGTCTACGTGAGAGAATCAGAAGGACTCTTTCTCACCGGATCTGAACGATATCACAATCCTAAAATGCAGGTTGTGACATCAATCTCTCCTTATATAGAAGGGATGGCTTCTCCAATTAACCAATCAAAAGATTGGATCTCAATTTACAACTTGCACTATGCAATTTGCAGTGCAGATTGGTTGCCAACTCTAAAACTTATTTTTGCTATCATTAGATTCCCTTTCTTTTCTTTTTTCTATTAATGGGTGTGGACTCCATCATATGTTGTGTAACTCGTAAGCCTAAAAGTCTAGGGCCTAAGGGAATTAGGGGGCTTGGGGTATGGGGCTTAGTCTTTTTGGGCTGGAAAATAGAAATAGAAGTGGGCTTAGACTTAAATAGTTCGGTCTTTCGGTGTACCAAAATATCGAAACCTCAATACCGAGGACTGTACCGAAATATTGAATAACCGAATAATAGAAAAATTAGTATCGAATTATACTGAAATACCGAATAAACCAATACCAAAATGCCGAATCAATTCGCTCCGATTCGGAATTCGATTTTTCGGATTTTATGCTTGCCTCTACGAAAGACTAGTTGAAAAAATTGGGGTTTTCGCGTATTTAAAGGTTTTATCATTTTTTTAAATTGAAGCTTTGTAACTTTCTTGGATTTGACTTTTCAGCTACATTTTTAATAGGCTTCTGATTTATTTCAATTTTTTCCTGCATTTACATGAAAAAAGATGACTTAGTTCTTCATTGTTTGGAAAGTTTTTGTATTATGACTTATTATTTCCCATGCCTAATTTTAGCTTCATAAAAAACTATGAGATCGATTTTAAGTTCATTCAATTGAGATTGGTTAGATTCGATTGGTTTGGAGGAGGATTTTAGTGTAAAGGCCCCGATAAAGCTTTCATTTGCTTGCAGAGCGAGGTAAGTGTTGGGTCTAACTTTGATTTAAGGAAATAGGAAACCTTGAGCTATGTGCTATGTGAAATTCATGTGTAGCGGCGTTTATGCGAGGTGAAGAGTGTATAAACGCCGTCAATTACTTGTTTTCATGCCTACCTATATTTCATTTATTATTTTATTCCATGTCTTAATTGTTACATTCTTTAATTTCTTCCTACACCTTAACTTGCTACTTGTCATTTATTATTCTCGCGTTAAAAATGTTAATTTCTTCCATGCTTCTATGATTAATTGCTACTTGTCTTAATTGTCTTACTTGCACACTTCTTAGCGCTCCGTCCCACTTGGCCTTCAGCAAGCTCTTGGGGTATACTCTTGGTGAGTACTACACTCTCAAAGTTATAGCATCGCCATATTCACGAACAAATCTCTTTGTTTTTCAACTGCCACTTCCTCATCAAGTACCCAATGTTCCCGGTAGTACGTCTGTACTCGCCCTATAGTTAGGAACTCTCTTGGTTCTGCTAGCACGGCTTCTCGGTTCGGTGTGCCTCGCACTTGGACTCATATCGATGGTCCCCAATCATTCGGAGTACCCCTTACCAGAACGATGCCTTCTAACCCAATTCTGAAGCTTCACTACTTCCTTCGAACTCGTCTTCTCGCCTTGTCATTGCCCTCAGGGAGTTCACAAGTCTATCCCATAGGAAAAACACTCAACTGATGCGCTGTCCGCATCTTCGGCAAGATCTCCGCACAATTATGCCCAAAGTTTATAGTCTATGGATCCCACTCTTTGCAATATGGCTGCTCGACCTAGCAAACATGGCCTTTTCTTGACCACCCGACTCATCGGCATATCATCACCTTCAAGAGAAGCCCATACTTCCGAAAGAAACTAAAATCACCCATTTCTTTCTTCAAACGGCCAATAGCTCCAACTTGCTGCTTAGCCAACTGCTAAAAGAGTTTCTGACACACTGTAAGATCATCACCATCAAGGACAATTGAGCTTCTGCTAACCGTCTGTCCCTTCTAGTGTAACTATCCCAACAACAGCGCATGATGGCTCTCTTTGCAAGACAAATGTGCCTCAATAGAATCCCTCTGAAAACATCATACTCTGCACGGAAGATATACCTTACAATATCTCAATCAAACTAGGATGCCCCAAAGTTACCTTCCAAAACACAACTGATGGCGGAAACAACGACTGCGAAGTGGCATGATTCTGATGGTCGTAGTTCATGGCTGATAAAGCATTTCTAGTCATAACTAGCTAGACCAATCCCTCTTCTGACCAGTAATATTGGGTTCTTGATCTCTGGTGGCATATGAACATCAATCTCTACTTCGATATGATCTTCGCACTGACATCCAAAATGCACTCGCCATCTCAACTTCTGTTTTGACATCATGTCATGGCAGAATATGGCCTTAACTAGCTCTAATACAACGTGTCACGGTTCGACTTCCTTACATATGTCAGCGGCACCAACTTACTTGTGTGGCGCTTGTAGTTCCCCTTGCTGCAGGCTAGCCTATCCTCTTTCGCAAGTTTTCTAGCACGATCTTGTGCCTGTGGTGAAGCTTGCCTATGAGGCTCGCTCCAATTGTGCCGCCCGTCTGATGTCTAGGCTCTTGGCCTCGACTAATTGTGGTGCTTCTCATCTTAGGATTATAATCCATGCATGCCCCAGGGTTGCCTAAGGACATGTCTTGTCCATCTCCTGACACTAAGCATCACTCTTGCGTGCACAGTCCAATCCTCAAGCTTTACACTCGCCTCGTACATCCGCACCCAGCTTGTGCTTCGCCCGAGTAAGGAAACCTTTAGTCTTTAGCCTTTGTCATGTGCGTCTTTCGTGGCATGCCCATACATAGTCCTTACAACACACTTCCATCCGGAATAGTGTTATGTCGCCCCACAACTGCACATTTAGGCTAACAGACCCTTGCTCGCATAGCTGAACCCAAGCTAAGCTTACAAGTCGACACATGAGGCCCCTAAGATAGGTGCTCCAAGCATCCAATCGGCACGGAGGTCTTTGTCCAATATTTTGGTGGCCCACGGGGCATACTCGCCCCACACATCAAGCCTCCAACGCCCGTTTGGTGCCCAACGCTAGCCCGAAGGCGTCGGGGCGTCCATAGAATTCCCTAACTCGTATGGATACCTAAGACACTCCTTTGAGTGATCCAGGCAGGCCATTGAGGTTCCTCCCTCCCCCTCCTCCCCCCCCCCAAGGTTGCTCATTTGATACGGCTTGGTTGCAGCACGTATGGGGGATGCAGGTTGAGCTTCAACACCTATACCCCCCATTATATATGTTTAAAATTAAAAAGCCCAAGACTCACCAGTAGATAGGTCTACGTAAGAGAATCAGAAGGACTCTTTCTCACCGGATCTGAACGAAATCACAATCCCAAAATACAGGTTGTGACATCAAGCTCTCCTTATATAAAAGGGATGGCTGCTCCAATTAACCAATCAGAAGATTGGATCTCAATTTATAACTTGCACTATGCAATTTGCAGTGCAAATTGGTTGCCAACTCTAAAACTTATTTTTGCCATCATTAGATTCTCTTTCTTTTCTTTTTTCTATTAATGGGTGTGGACTCCATCATCTGCTATGTAACTCGTAAGCCTAAGGGTCTAGGGCCTAAGGGAATTAGGGGGCTTGGGGTATGGGCTTAGTCTTATTGGGCTGGAAAATAAAAATAGAAGTGGGCTTAGACTTAAATAGTTCGGTATTTCGGTGTACCAAAATATCGAAACCTCAATACCGAGGACTGTACCGAAATATTAAATAATCGAATAACTGAAAAATTAGTATCGAATTATACCGAAATACCGAATAAATCAATATCAAAATGCCGAATCAATTCGCTCCGGTTCAGAATTAGATTTTTCGGATTTTTTGCTCGCCTCTACGAAATACTGGCTGAAAAAATTGGGGTTTCCGCGTATTTAAAGGTTTTATCATTTTTTTAAATTGAGGCTTTGTAACTTTCTTGGATTTGACTTTTAAGCTACATTTTTAGTAGGCTTCTGATTTATTTCAATTTTTTCCTGCATTTACATGAAAAAAGACGACGTAGTTCTTCATTGTTTGGAAAGTTTTTGTATTATGACTTCTTATTTCCCATGCCTAAATTTAGCTTCACAAAAAACTATGAGATCGATTTTAAGTTCGTTCAATTGAGATTGGCTTTACTATCACGTAAATAATGTAAGAGAAAAGAACAGCTACGGTGAATACTACTATTTCTGAACTGCATAGATTGTGCTAAGTCGTAGTAGTTATAGTACTATTGTTCAATATAATTAACTAATCCGCCTATTTATTTGTACTCCGGAGGAGATAATATAGTGCAAATACAATCCAGTTGAAAACATGGGGCTTACAATGCATGATGCTATTATGAAAGGATGCATGTCTACCATTATGGGATGGCTTTTAACACTCCTTCAGAATGATATTTCTTCAGTAAGTCAGTTAGCAGCCATGTTGTTGAAAAAGTAAAACTTTGCTCATGTTTAACTTATGCCTGGAATTACAAATTTGATTGAGGGTGTCAATTTCAAGTTTATTTTTATCTTACTCTTAGAATTCCAGTCCAATACCTGTGATATTTGTTGACTCATGCAGTGACGGTGCCAGAATTTTCCCTAAAGAAAGTCAAAATATAAATAAATAAGCATATGAAAAAATTAATGCAAGTCAACACATAATATATAAACATAAAAAATAAAATATTTAACCTATTTACTCGATATAATTTTCCTAAGAAGGGGTGTCAATTGGCCAACGAGTGGCTCCGCCACTGGACACATGTGCCCTATAAGATGACCTAATCCACTTTTACAGCGACAACACAAAAGTAGCCGCTGCGTCTCTATATAATCTTTGTTTCCTACTTTTTCACTGTGTTTCATTTTTCAATATACTCCATCACCTCAGCTAAAGAAATTCACTTACTCAAATAACTTTCATCTCCCTCGTTACACTATCAAAATTTCTTCTGCGAAAATTACAACTTCCAAATATAAAATTTAAGTATTTTAGCCATCTGAATCGATAAACTTAGAAAACAACCAAATGCCGACTACAAAACTTTTTAAGTAAAATTCTAAAAATTCACTGTAAAAGGGTCTCGGAAAATCTGGTACAAAGAAATTGGTCAATTAGATGCAGATTATCTCAAGTGCTTAAAAATTAAAAAGAAAATTTCTAGTAACTATTTGTCTAACATGTGACTTAGATATTTCAACTAGAATACCATTCAGATCCAAAATAAGAGGCTTTTTACTTGGTTTGATTCTTAGTCATAGATCAATCGCTTCTTATAATACTATCATAATGCATAAATATCATATAAATATCAAGCATTTGATTGCAGTAGAGATCTAAAGGCAATATGCATACTTCTGATATTTAGCTCATACTAGAAGTAGAATTATTGTAAGCTGATGTCCATCGTTTACCTCCTATATGTTCCTAAATCAGCTACAACTCTAAAATCACAAATAACAAATAATCACTCGGCTAAAAAAAGAAAAGAAAATTAACTATTTCCTATTTCTTGCATAAAAATAGTCTTGAAAACATATTATTACATCTAATAGGATATTTGCTGTTATCTGTATCATATGAAGTGTCACGACCCAATTCTTACTATAAGTTGTGATGGCGCCCAACGTCGCCCGAGCCACCTGGGCCCCCGTCCAACTGCACAACCAAGTCCATAAACATAATACGGACCTGCTCGAACCCTCGGAATACGTAAAACAACATCGAAATTAAGAATCGCACCCCAAAACCAAATTGAATCAACTTTTGAGCTTCAAACTTTTCAACTTGCTCCGATCGTGTCGAATCACATTTAGACTACTCGGAATGACACTAAATTTTGCGTACAAGTTAGAAATCACCATACAGACCTATTTCCAGGCTCGGAATCCCAAACGGACCTCGATAACACTAAACTATAATTAAAACTAAATTTAAAGAACTAGAAAACCTTCAATGTGTCAACTTTCAACATTAAGCGCTGAAACGCTCCTGGATTACCCGAAACTCGATCCGAAATATACGCCCAAGTCCAAAATCATCATACGAACCTATTGGAACCATCAATTTTCAGTTCTGAGGTCGTTTACTAAAAATGTTGACTCAAGTCAAAATTAGCCTTCTTAGGCCACTATTAAGGAACTAAGTGTTCCAATTTCAACCCGAACCTTTTTAAACCTAAACCAACCATCCCCGCAAGTCATAAAACAGTAAAATCACATACATGGAGTCTTAATTAAGGGAACAGAAACCTAGAAAGTAAAATAATCGGTCGGATCATTACATGAAGAGAATATGCAAGGCCTTTTGGAACCTTTTTAACCTGATCCCAAGTTAATTTAGTAGCCAAAAAAAGTATTACATATTATGAATAAATACGCTAATTCCCTAAAATCAGGGATGTATATAGGACCGACAATAAAAAATATTAATTGTCACATTACCTAACAAGAAATGACCTTAATCCATTCATTTTGTTGAGTCTTAAGTTAGAAGAGGCTCTACCTAACTACAATTTTTAGCAATGGAAGCTCTCGCAAATATTTGACAAAAATATGATCTAGTTGTGGTTTGAACTTATGACCCCCTGGAGAAAAATTAGAAACTCAACAAGCATACCAACTTACAATACCCATCAAGTGATGTCACTTTTTTAATTTTATTGAATCCGTGATCTATTTGCAGGTGCACCCGCCCCGGACTAAAATTACAATAAATGTTAAGTGTGAACCCTAATTATAAAAATACAACAAAATCAATGCTAAAAATCTTATTAAACTATAAATCTCAAATCCTGTTATAAAATAAAAACTGTAAAGTAAAGACAAGTATAGAGAGAAACTGATATATTATTCAAACTTCAAACTTATGTACATAATGAACTGAAAATTCCTCTATTTATAGAAGAAAGGAAGAAGCTGCGAGGCTTTTCAGGAAGCAGCTGCAAGGCTTTTCTTTAGCTGCTTGTAAGCTGTCTGCATGAGCTGCTTGCAACCTGCCTGTTTAATAAGAAGCTGCTGCAAATCATTTCATTGAGCTGCTTGCAACCTGCCTGCATCAGCTGATTGTAGATAAACATCAACAGAGTACTAAATGGATAATCTTCTTCAGGAAGATTATCTATAGCGGAGTAATAAATGAACATCCACAATATAATTATTTTTATAACACTCCCCCTTGGATGTTCATTAAAAGGTATTGTGCCTCGTTAAAACCTTACTAGGAAAAACCTAGTGGGAAAAATCCTAGTGAAGGAAAAAGAGTACACATATTTAGTAATACGTATTTCTAGCTGCCTCATTAAATACCTTATAAGAAAAACCCTGTGGGAAAAAACTTTAGTAAGGAAAAAAGAGTACATCGCGTATTTTACTCCCCCTGATGAAAACCTTATTTCAAATATTTGAGACTCCGCATTCCAATCTTGTATACCATCTTCTCAAAAGTTGAAGTTGGCAAAGATTTAGTGAATAAATCTGCCGGATTGTCACTTGAACGGATTTGCTGCACATCAATGTCACTATTTTTCTGAAGATCGTGTGTGTAGAATAATTTTGGTGAAATGTGCTTTGTTCTATCTCCTTTTATAAATCCTCCCTTCAATTGGGCTATGCATGCAGCATTGTCTTCGTATAAAATTGTGGATCTTTTATCACACTCCAAACCATATTTTTCTTGAATAAAATGAATCACTGATCTCAACCATATGCATTCCCTACTTGCTTCATGAATAGCTATTATCTCAGCATGATTTGAAGAAGTAGCAACAATTGACTGCTTTGTGGAGCGCCATGATATGACAGTACTTCCACATGTAAACACGTACCCGATTTGAGATCGAGCTTTATGGGGATCAGATAAATAACCTGCATCTGTATAACCAACAAGATCTGCACTACCTTTGTTAGAATAAAACAAACCCATATCAAGAATTCCCTTTAAATAATGCAAAATATGCTTAATCCCATTCCAATGTCTCCGAGTAGGAGAAGAGCTATATCTTGCTAGTAAATTAACAGGAAATGCTATGTCAGGCCTTGTAGCATTAGCAAGATACATAAGTGCACCAATTACACTGAGATAAGGTGTTTCAGGACCAAGGAGTTCCTCATCCTCTTCTGGAGGTCGGAACGGGTCCTTATTCATTTCAAGTGATCGAACAACCATTGGCGTACTCAATGGGTGCGCTTTGTCCATGTAAAAGCGTTTTAAGACCCTTTCTGTTTAGGCAGATTGATGCATAAAGATCCCGTTTGCTAAATATTCAATTTGGAATCCAAGACAAAGTTTTGTTTTTCTGAGATCTTTCATCTCAATTTCTTTCTTAAGATATTTAATTGCCTTTTGGAGCACTTCTGGAGTTCCAACAAGATTTATGTCATCAACATAAACAGCAAGTATAACAAATTCTGATGTCATTTTCTTTATAAAAATATATGGACAAATAACATCATTTATGTAACCCTCTTTCAGTAAATATTCACTAAGGCGGTTATACCACATGCGCCCAGATGGCTTTAAACCGTACAAAGATCTTTGTAATCTGATTGAATACATTTTTCAAGATTTCGAATATGCTTCAGGCATTTTAAATCCTTCAGGGATTTTTATGTAAATCTCATTATCAAGTGACCCGTACAGATAAGCTGTAATCACATCCATCATATGTATTTCAAGTCTTTCACGTAAGGCTAAACTGATAAGATATCGAAATGTTATGGCATCCATAACTGGTGAATATGTTTCTTCATAATCGACTCCAGGTCGTTGTGAGAATCCTTGTACGACAAGGCGAGCCTTGTATCTTTCAACTTCATTTTGGTCATTCTTTTTTCGCACAAAAACCCATTTATGACCAACTGGTTTTACACCAGCAGGTGTTTGGACTACTGGTCCAAGACCTCTCTTTTAGCAAGTGCGTTCAATTCTGATTGTATTGCCCCTTGCCATTTTGGCCAATCAGATCTTTGTTGACATTCTTCGACAGATCGGGGTTCACAATCCTCACTATCTTGTATAATGTTAAGTGCAACATTATATGCAAAAATATTATCCACCACTATTTCAGATCGATTTAAATTAATCTCATCACCAGTAGAACTTATTAAAAGTTCCTCACTCACTTGAGTCTTGGGTTCATTGATTTCTTCATGAATCTCAGAACTAATCAGATCTTGGGTCTCTTCAGGAGATCCCTTCATAATATCATTTTGATCATTTGTCGATTTTCTTTTTCTAGGATTTCGATCCTTAGAACCCAAAGGCCTACCACGCTTTAGGCGTGCTTTAGGTTCACTAGTTCTTATGCTAGTAGATGGTCCTGCTGGGACATCAATTCGTATAGGCACATTCTCTGCAGGGATATGTGACTTAGTTATCCTCTTCAAATCAGTAAACGCATCTGGCATTTGATTTGCTATATTTTGTAAATGGATGATATTCTGGACCTCCTGATTACATATAGGGGTACGTGGATCAAAATGAGATAATGATAAAACTTTTCACACAATTTCTCTTTTGATTTTATTTTTCTCTCTCCCCTAATTGTGGGAAATTTGTTTCATCAAATTGACAATCTGCAAATTGAGCAGTAAATAAATCTCCCGTCAATGGTTCAAGATAGCGAATAATAGAGGGTGATTCAAACCCAATATATATTCCTAACCTTCTTTGGGGGCCCATCTTACTGCGATGTGGTGGTGCTACTGGCACATATACAGCACATCCAAAAATTCGTAGATGGGCAATATTTAGTTTATGACCAAAAACTAATTGTGACGGAGAATATTTATTATAATATGTTGGTCTGAGACGGATAAGTGATGGTGCGTGCAAGATAGCATGGCCCCAAACAGTAGTGGACAATTTTGTTTTCATAAGTAGTGGTCTTGCTATCAATTGCAGCCTTTTAATAAATGACTCTGCAAGGCCATTTTGAGTATGAACATAAGCTACAGGATGTTCAACTTTTATTCCAACTGATAGACAGTAATTATCAAAAGCTTGAGATGAGAATTCTCCAGCATTATCAAGGCGAATAGCCTTTATAGGATAATCTGGGAATTGTGCCCTTAATCGAATTATTTGGGCTAATAACTTTGCAAACGCCAGGTTGCGAGATGATAGTAGGCAAACATGAGACCATCTTGAAGATGCGTCTATTAGGACCATAAAATATTTAAATAACCCACTTGGTGGGTGAATATGTCCACATATATCCCCATGTATACGTTCTAAAAAGGTAGGGGACTAAATGTCAACCTTCATTGGTGATGGTCTAGTGATCATTTTGCCTTGATAACAAGCATCACAAGAAAATTCATCATTTGTAAGAATCTTCAGGTTCTTTAATGGATGCCCACTCGAATTTTCAGTAATTCATCTCATCATTATTGATCCAGGATGGCCCAAACGGCCATGCCAAAGCACAAAAGTATTTGAATCAGTAAACTTCTGGTTTACGATAGAGTGTGCTTCAACTGTACTAATCTTTGAATAGTATAAGCCAGAAGATAAAGTTGGTAACTTTTCTACAATGCATTTCTGGCCAGAAATATTCTTTGTAATACAAAGATATTCTACGTTAATTTCATCTATTGTCTCAATATGATACCTATTTCGGCGGATATCTATAAAGCTCAACAAGTTTCTTCGGGACTTGAAGGAGAATAATGCATTGTCTATAATAAGCTTTGTTCCCTTAGACAGAAATATAATAGCTCTTCCGGAGCCTTCAATCAAACTTATATTACCAGAAATTATAGAAATATTTACTTTTTCCTTATGCAAATAAGAAAAGTATTTCTGATCTTTGAATATGGCATGAGTTGTTCCACTATCAATTACACAAATATCTTAGTGATTGGTCTTTGATCCAAACATAATTTGAGGATTATCCATATTCTTCAAAATGACATAAACAAAATAAATATGATAGTAAATATTATTATCAAAGCATAAATTTTATTTATGCACAACAATTACATAATCATATTATCTACTACAAATACCAAAAATTAAAATATTTACATTTCTACAGATTCACGACCGATCACATGACTTGTTTCTCCTTTTGGGAGTGCAAAATAATCAGCTACATCCAAATGCATTAAGTCTAAATTATCTTCAGAAATAAAATTTGCTTCAGCGTTTTTCTCTGTCTTCTTCAGGGAGGCTTGATACAGCTCAACCAGGTGCTTTGGCATACGACATATACGTGACCAGTGCCCTTTTCCTCCACATCTATAGCATGCATTTTTTGGCTTTGCTTCTTGCACCGCTTCATGCTTTTGTTCCTTCCTTTTCCACTGCTGGTGGTGAGGAGGGTTCTTTGGTGCATTGTTATTACCACGGTTAGAGTTTCCTCCTCGACCACGTCCATGACCACGACTGGGGCCACGTCATCTTCCACGCTTAGCTTGGTGGAAGTTCGTCTCATTCACTTCAGGGAATGGACAAGAACTAGTAGGTCGACTTTCATGATTTTTCATTAATAGCCCATTATGTTGCTCGGCTACAAGAAGATGTGAGATAAGTTCAGAATACTTTTTAAATCCCATCTCTCGATATTGTTGCTGCAGGAGCATATTCGAGGCATGAAAAGTGGTGAAAATTTTCTCCAATATATCATGATCAGTAATATTATCACCACATAGTTTCAATTGGGAAATAATTCTGAACATAGCAGAATTATACTCACTGATAGATTTAAAATCTTGTAGCCTTAGATGAGTCCGATCATAACGTGCCTGTGGAAGAACGAACATCTTCAGGTGGTCATATCTATCTTTCAAATTATTCCACAGTATGACTGGATCTTTAACAGTTAGATATTCCATTTTCAGGCCCTCATCAAGGTGATGGCGTAAGAATATCATTGCTTTGGCACGGTCTTGGTTTGATACCTGATTTTTATCTTTGATGGTGTCTGCCAGACCCATCGCATCAAGATGAATTTCGGCATCAAGCACCCAAGACATGTAGCTTTTGCCCAATATATCCAGGGCTACAAACTCAAGTTTAGAAAGATTTGACATTATTTAGAAAAAGAAAGTCCGTACCTCTCATACTTTCAAAGTATTTTCTTGAGATGGCAGAGTCTCGTGCTGATAACGTGTTATAAAATAAAAACTGTAAAGTAAAGACAAGTATAGAGAGAAACTGATATATTATTCAAACTTCAAACTTATGTACATAATGAACTGAAAACTCCTCTATTTATAGAAGAAAGGAACTAGCTGCGAGGCTTTTCAGGAAGCAGCTGCAAGGCTTTTCTTTAGTTGCTTGTAAGCTGTCTGCATGAGCTGCTTGCAACCTGCATGTGTAATAAGAAGCTGCTGCAAATCATTTCATTGAGCTGTTTGCAACCTGCCTGTGTAATAAGAAGCTGTTGCAAATCATTTCATTGAGCTATTTGCAACCTGCCTGCATCAGCTGCTTGTAGATAAACTTCAACAGAGTACTAAATGGATAATCTTCTTCAAAAAAATTATCTATAGCGGAGTAATAAATAAATATCCACAATATAATAATTTTTATAACAAATCCAACTTTAAGAGTAGACTAAGGGTTGGATTGCGGGTTATCATCAGTGCTCCAAGGTCTTCCTCCAAGAATAGGGTATTTGTATTTACTCCAAGTTGATCTCAGCCATTGCCCTTCATTAAAGATAATTCAATCCTAGCCGTCCACGTAACTAGTTTATGTAGAATTTCCCTCCACTGTTAAGTACCTAACCCAATTCAAATTTCCTTTAATTCTTGATATTACTGAAAGCAAGACAGCGGAGTTTCGTTTTCGCTGGAAATAGAGTGACTATTCATGTCAGGTTCTTTCTTAATCCAAATTCAATTTCTTAGAACTCGAAATACTTGTTATTTGTGTGCTTTTTCTAGTGGCAATTGGAAAGTGGTAAATTGCGTACAATCTGTTTGTGAAATTTCCCAAGTGAACTTTTGGGGTGGGTAAGGTACTGAGAATTGACCCATTAGAGCAGTAAAGGGAGGCCCAACTTGATCTCTTTAAGTAAAATATTGTAAGATCCATGTACTAGGGTTGAATAAGTATACCAAATAAGGGATTAGTAATACCCTAATGCATGCATTATTTTCCCTAATGCATCCCAAACGACCCTTATTCAACATATGTATTACTAATGGAAGTATTAGTTATACAACCTATTTGGTATTATACTATGTATAACTAATACATAGCAAGCCATGATATTAGCAATACCAATGCTATTAATGCATGCATTAGCATAGTTAAAGACAAAATTATCCTTAAAGTCCCTTAAAGCTAAAGAATATGGAGGGCCTTTTTATAAAAATTATGCAATGCATTTTAATTTTTAATACGCCACACCAAACAACCAAACAGTGGATAAAAAATAATCTCTGCATAACTAATGCTCGCATTACTAACTCATGCATTACTAATACACCTTATTTAACACTATTCTTATATACCCTACCAAACAACCCCTAAGTAAAAATATTGTAAGATCCATGTACTAGGGTTAATTTTGGCAAATGGCTATTGAAATAGGAAGTTCTAACTGTTAAATGTATAAAATAGGAAAAATATGTACAATTTGGATGCTTTAGAAATGGAAGTCTTTAATATATTTATGGATGAGGAAATCTGGTGCTAAAATTGTGGTATTGTATGTACCCAATGGAATAGTGGAGGTGTGCGCAAGCTGTCCCTGACACTAGTGTCATAAAAAAAATTATCGGATTGCCGAATTGTTTGGGAGCAAATATATGCAATATCTATTATACTAACCATGATCAAGACCTTGCTTTAGTTAATTAAATTAAATCATTGATTTTAAAATGAGACATGTATCATCTATATAAGTAAGAAATTGGGGAAATGGAGAGGAGCCGGGTCCATATTTTACCTATTACAGAAGGTTATTAATTTGTTGTTTTTTAGGCTGCCAAATTAGTCTTTATTATAAACAGTTGCCTTTATTCTAATGGAATAAAAGTTTTACACTATCAGAAGGTGGAAGTTAAACTCCAACACGAAAACTTCTCAAAGCATTAAAACAGAGAAAGCAGTACTACTCAAAAATTTGCAATAAGAAATCAGATGCAATGCATCTGTATTACTCTTAAGAGATTTCCACTGCAACATTTTAAGCCAACTTGTTTTTACTTTATTCAATTTACTTAAACTTGTGATGTCTTTTATCAAAGTTTCACCAGCTTGTTTTGTTTCCACTCATGGCTTCTTTCAAGATTTTGTCAGCCATGACATTTCTCTCTAAACAATTTTAGACCTACTCAGAAATTTACAAAAAGATACATATTCTCTCAGTATAAGAGAGTCACTTCTACGATGACAAATATTGATGCAATTAATGGTGAATAATAGATAGCTAACTCAACATAATTAGTAACAAGTTAGAAATGTCCAAATAGAATTTGACGTTTTGAATAGTTTATTTTGTCAAAGATCTGAAATATAAAAGCCAAGAACAACTTTGTTTTGAACTTCGAATATAAGATTCAGGAAAAAGAGATCTGAAAAGTGCATGTGATAGATGTGATAACTGATAAGGATACTAAAGACTATAAATTAAGTGAAGGAAAAGAATGCATGAAGATAGGCTACTGATCATGCTATACAAACAGGGATTAGACTATTTGGGGTGCAGATAGTCTGTCAAAATTAAAAATAAAAAAGTGACTTGGGATTCCTTGTTACTACAATATGAAGTGTTTCATGTTCTTATAAGTTATTATGTGGAAGGTTAACAGCTAAAACACAATATAACAACTATGCACAAGATTATTTTGAGATTTGAGAATGTTCTTGAAGGTATGTGTTAAGAGCTAAATATCTATGCTTTTGCAAAGCTTGCATAATGAGAAAAATAGGATAAAACAATATATTGCTCGACTTTAAGACCTAGGATGTGTTGGTATGGCAGAAAACGTTATCATCTAATTTTCCCATGTTTAGTTGTCTTATATATTTTGCGAAATGTTTTCCCTAAGAACACATTGTCCTCTAATTTCTAAAACATAACTTCTCTGGCAACTAGAAAGAGGAGGGAATTAATTATCCGAAACTTTTCCATGCCATTAAAAACTGATGATTTCCACCCCCCCCAACAGTTTCTGTGCTACAGAGGTCTGCAGGAAAACATTACAATCGTATCATATATATACATGTCCAACTATGATGATTTCACATTATTGCTATCGTCCTCCTTCTGCTGTAATTGTCATTTGATTGTTAGAGACTTTGGAGAAAGAAGACGATGTGCTAGACGTGTGTGTTCTTATTACAAAAGCTGGTCGACTGGGTCTAGGAAGACTCATACCGTCCCCTCCCAGCATTACAATGACATCTGATATGTTAGGACGATTATTTGGATCTTCTTGTACACACAAGAGTGCAACATTGATGCACTTTACCACTTCATCTCTGTTGCATGATTCAATTAATGATTTCTCTATTAACTGTATTGCATTATCATCTATCCACAATCTCCATGCCTGTGAAAACTTTCTATCAGAGAATCAAAGCTAACAAAAAGATATACATATTAAGTTATGGGAAGTTTCTTCACTTACATAGCATAGCAAGTTTAAGGCTTCTTCTGATTGATAATATCCATTGTTCCTCCTTCCACTGACTATCTCAAGTACTACTACTCCGAAGCTGAATACATCCGACTTGATTGAAAACAATCCATTCAGTGCATATTCAGGAGACATATAGCCACTGGATTGCACCAGGCGAACAAAGTGTTAAGCATGAGAATTTTACCAAAACCGAAAAGGAAAAACCAAACACCAATTGTTAGGATCATTTGCAAGAAATAAACGATAGGAAGGGATGTAATACTTACTAGGTCCCCACTACTTTCTTTGTTTTTGCTTCAGTTCTTGTTCCTTCAACAATCCTTGCCAAACCAAAATCCGAAATTTTCGGATTCATCGCCTCATCTAACAAAATGTTACTAGTTTTTAAATCTCTATGAATGATCCGCAGTCGTGAATCGTGGTGTAGATAAGCAAGACCACGTGCAATGCCTAATATGATGTCATAACATTTCTTCCAATCCAATAATGTGCAGAGTGATCCATCTTACATAGTTACCATGTCAAAGAACTGATGGTATCAGTAAAGTTAGATCATTATATAAAACATGTGACTTTGAGAATAAAGAACTTAGTTTAACTGACTTACCAAATATGAATGTGTCTAAACTTTTATTCGGCATGTATTCATAAAGTAATATTTGTTCCGTCTTATTGATGCAATAGCCTAATAGCCTCACCAAATTTCGGTGCTGAAGTTTTGCAATTAAAGTTACTTCATTCTTAAGTTCATCTATGCCTTGTCCTGAATGAGTAGATAACCTTTTCACTGCAATTTCTATTTCGCCTGGAAACATACCCTGCCAAATGTTTTTCATCTCATTACTATAGGTATCCGTACCAGTTCACAGAGGTGTCAGACTGAAATTTTCACCTTGTAAACAGGACCAAATCCTCCTTCTCCGACTTTATTTGCATCTGAGAAGTTGTCAGTAGCTGCCAAAATGGTCTCCAAATGAAAGTATGGAACATCAATGACTTCATTGTTTTCGTTCCTCAATACTTTTGCTTCCCCCTTAACTTTGTGCCAGTGAGATATTTGTATCCCTTGATTACCTTTTCTTCTATCTGCAATAGAAAGGAAAAAAGAAGACAAGGAAACAGAGTAATCCCAATGTGATTGAGAAAGTCATCTGAAATTAAGTCAAAAAATATATAAAAGAAAATATTTTCCAGAGTTAGATTCATTCAGCAAATACCTGCTCCTTTTGCCATTCTTCTTCTATAATAAATAAAGCCAAAGCTGCCTAAGATTAGGACCATAAAAGCTGTTATGGATGAAAGGATAACTTTTAGCTGCATCAATTTCTTAGCCTTAGTTTGAGCTGAAAGTAGAGAGCCAAAAACAAGTTAGCTACTTTTAACTCTTATCTTGAAGGACTTGATGCAAATATTCAGTGTACCTCAGAACCTCTCGTTATCGTTTTAAGAATTTGTTTCAAGCTTAATTTTTACTTTGCTCAACAAAGAAATAGGAAAAGAAGAATCATTGTGTAATGTATCCATATTTACTCAATGTATAGATAAGATGATATTCAACCAACCTGAGGAAGTACAACTGAATGTTTCTCAATCTTTAGGGTAAACAAGGATAAAACAAGGAACAAAATGGAAAATATGAAAAGGGAGGTTTCAGACTGCTATTACAAAATAGCTAATGAAAAGAAAATACGAAAGTTCTAGCATACCCTGCCACTAGAGACTCCTGCTATTTATAACCAAGATATTTCCTTCAGCCCGCCAATACTGTAATAGCTTTTCTCAAACTGGATCCCACATCATACATTGGTTTTGCCTCATATTAACAACTAACCCAAATACCTTTGCTTTTAGTCCAGTAGTATAATCAGTAATGGGCCTATTCATAAAACATTGTTATTAAGTGCTAATGTTAATTACAAGGAATTCCATCCGCAACAAAGTGCTTTTTACCATTATGAGATAAAGAATTAAGCTTAGTTATTCTATGTTATTCTAACCTTGAGGTGAGCCAAGTTTGACAGAGATAATCCTTCCTGTTTTATTTTTGCTGAGCAGTTGCAGATTGAAGAGATCCCCTGTCCAAATTGAACAGGTACCGAAACCATCATAAGTATAAGCAGTGCATGAGCAATTGTTGAAACAAGTCGATCTACACTGTGAGGCTTCCTCAACAGTGATATTAGTATCTGGAGAAGCAGGTAAACTCATGCTTAAATTCATCCAGAAACTACCATTGTCTACGGTAAAGGCGCTGCATTGTAACTCTACATTTCTTACACAGCCACCCAAAAAATCATTCGAATTCCATTCTCTATCTGATGTTGGCTTGAAAACACTGATACAATTGCAGTGTGAATTAACATTATCACAAACTCCAAATGCCCCACAATAACCATAAACCTCACATTGTTGTCTAGGTCGAGCCCAAAATTCATTCCAACCAGCAGAATTATTCAACCATGTTAGTTGCTTAATTTGTCCTGAGACATCCATGATGAATCTTGATGTAATTGTACTACTAATATGTCGGGAATATGTAAAATATGACTCGTTCTCGTTGTCAATATAGCTGTAATTGTATACTGAGTTCAACTTGTCGGGCACTGAGCTAAATCTATGGCCATTCCATGAACCAGTTGCCCAATACTCTCTAGTCCTATTCCATTTTAAAACAAGTTGGGCATTCCTTGGGTCTAGTTCCATGGAAAACAATCCTGGTGCCGGATTGTCAAAATCCTTCCATGAAATTAGAACCTGCTTCTTTTGTGTAATTTTGTTATATCCAATCTTAGCACCTGCCAAAAGTGTGTCCGTTGGATTGTCAAAACTTTGCCAAAGTGTTAAGGGTGTTGATGAATTTGACACATCACTCAAAATCAAATTACCATCATCACCAAGAACTGCTATGACTGCATTATTTCGAGTGGTGTTATTTGTAGTATGTGTTGATGACCAAATTGAGTTATGATTTTTATCAAGAAGGACCAAATTGCCTTGAATAATTGTCAACTGGGCAGCATCACTAATTGGTGTCTCCCTATTTGCTACCCAAACTACAGTTCCCTGAGAAACAATATTGTTCTTGTACCATATGCCTATGTAGTAATTGAGAGAGTTACCTGGTTCAAAGAAACCAAGCTCAAATTTCCCACCAGAAGATACAATTGTTTGGCCAAATGAAAGAGATTCATTTGCAGAAATAGTGTCCCCTCCAAGAGAGAGATTGCTGTTGAGACTGCAGGATAAAAAGAGAACAAATATGAGAAGTGATAAGATCTTCTTCAGTTCCATGGCTGCATAATTTATTGGTAGGATCAATGATGTAGAAAGAAGAAAAGATAAGCAGAGAACATGGTACACTTCTTGTCAAAAGGAGACTCTCTCTCTCTCTCTCTCTCTCTCTCTCTCTCTCTCTGTTTTAGTAACCCGTTTCACATTTTCAATTTGACATAAGTAATACTCCAATATAGTTCCCTACGTTTGAACTAGTTTGATCGGGCACGGAGTGTAAAAAAAAATAAAAATTTTTGGAATTTGTGGTCTTAAACAATTCAAAAAAGACCCCAGAGTATTTGTGTGGTTATAAAAGTTTCTCGTTAATGTTAGAATTATAAGTTTAAGCAAAATTGCTTCCAAATTTAAAAATGAGTCATTCTTTTTGGAACGGACCAAAAAGGAAATAAGTTCACATAAACTGGAACGGAGGGAGTAGTATATATTAATAAAATTAGATTTTTCAAAATAAATTCACATTTAGAGAAAAGATACGTATTAGAATAATTAATATTGAACGTGATTCTGAAAATTGATAGTTTGACAATTGAAATCGAAATAAATCATTAATGTCAGAGAATATTCTTGCTCCTATTTGCTCACCCAATGCTTAAAAACTTGAGAAAACATGAAAACAATGTGGAATTCCAATTATTCAATGCACTTTTTTGTTTGACAAAATATATAAATGCATATGAAGAAGGAAAATAAAGCATAATTATAAATAAGACTTAGAAAGAAATGACCTAAAAGAAAAAGGAAACGAGACTTTCAATATATTATTAAAATGCAATGTCTCTTTGTTTTTCAGCTGCCCTTTTTGGTCGCCTTCAATAAGTTGACATTCTTTTTGTACAAAGATTTTATATATTTTTCTCTACAACTTGAATAATTTCTAAAAATAATTTAAGCCCTAGAACTAACTACTTTTAATTTTTGGGGCATTAAAATTTTGGGGGACTAAAAGTAAATGTTTTATTTGCTTGGCCCTAGAGCCGTCCCTGATTGGAGGTCAACGATTGCGGTCAACTATCAACATCACCCTAGCTAACTACTATGAATTGACAAACATTATAGTATTGCTTTTCTTAGTATTTTGTATTTAATATTAAAAACTTGTATTAATAGTCTGTTTGGCCAGGTTATAAAAATCAATTTATTTTGAGAAATATTTTTTTTCAAAAGTACTTTTAATGTGAAAAACAGTTTGTGTTTGGGTAATTATTTTGAAAAGCACCTCTGAGAAGTAATTAGTGTTTGACCAAACTTTTAAAAACTATTTCTAAGTGTATTTTTCTCAAAAGTATTTTTGAAAAATATACTTTTGGACAGAAGTTATTTTTTCTACTTTTTCAAATCTACTTCTGCTTCTCTTCTAAAACACTATTGTTTCTTTCAAAAGTCTGACCATACAATTTAACTTTAAAAAAAAGAATGGTTATAGGATTGCAAAAGCTTAACCAACCAGGCTAGAAGTCTACTTTTTCCTTGTAAACGCGGAGTACTTTCTTTTGTTTTTTTCTTCTACAAAAAGTTATACTCCTAATAGACAAATTCCAGAACAATATTCAATGAACAAGTTCATTGATTTTAGAAAACATGATCTAACAGTAAAAAACATAACGAGGTACGGCAGCTTCATCAATTCTATTAAAGAATTTGATGTTGCCATGATATTGATGATAATGGCGAATCAGTTCATTTCTTTTACTCCTTCCTTTGTGAATTTGTACTTTTATTCCTAGCAATATGTGTTAGACCAAATTAAGCCTTGAAATTCATATTGCCTTGATGAGTTGTCAAGTTATAAGTACGATAATCAAGGGTTTATCCCTATTTGCTGCCCAAACTACAGTTTTCCTAGTGTTCTTGTAAAATATGTCTGTTACCATATATTATAAACTATGTGTTTTGTTATAGTATTCTTTATGAAATAAATATTTATTTATTTAATTCGATAAAGTTTTATTTTAAATGATCATGTATTTGTCTGTATGACCTTTGCTTTATATAAAAGATGATTTAGTGTATAGAGTTTTGCTTATACATGAAAGATTAAATTATCGGTTCTTATAAGTCATAAAGTTTATAATCACAATCTAATGATGGAATTGGACAAACCATCGGAATGGTTGTAGTACAAGATTAAATATAATTTATCTTGATTATGTGACTAGTTTAGTTCTAGCTTCTTGTGCTAGTACATTTTGTATGTATTGAACGGATCAAGACTTAATTAAATATTTATCTAATCCATTCAATGTACTTATACTCTTAATCTTTATATAATTATTATTAGTTGTGTGTGTTATTTTTTCGATTTATTAAAAGCGAGGTTCTTTCATGGGTCAATAAGCCTGGTAATTGGATAAAGTAATATACATTGGCGAATAATAATTAGTTGATAGAATCCTTGTCTCGATTTTGAGATT
This sequence comes from Nicotiana tomentosiformis, assembly GCF_000390325.3. Lineage (NCBI taxonomy): Eukaryota > Viridiplantae > Streptophyta > Magnoliopsida > Solanales > Solanaceae > Nicotiana > Nicotiana tomentosiformis. The sequence goes on from NC_090822.1 coordinate 29,892,304, forward strand.
GATGATACTTCTTTATGGAAGCTTATAAGTTTTTATGTGTAAACTCGACAGGTGAATTTTGTATCCGACACATGAAATAAGTTAAGCGAAAGTCTAAAGGAAGTAATCAATAAATTAAATGTCAGTAGTTTAATTTGATTGATTAGCATCTGAATCTTAACATGAGGAATTAAATAAGGGTTTTTGAAAAAAAAAATCGAAATTGAACTAAGGAGCGCAAATACGAATTTTAAGTGAAATAATTCGTAATCTTATTATGGTAGATATCAATTTCGAAAATTCAAAATTAATTTCATAATAGAGAGCATTGTTAATGAAATTTTGTGGCCCTTATTGTGCCTAAATAATATCTCCCCCTCCCCTCAATTTAAATTTATGTGAACCTATTTGACTAGACATAAAGTTTAAGGAAAAAAAAAAGACTTGAATTTGTGGTGTAAAATAAGTCACATATATTTTGTGTAGTTATAAACCGTTGCATAAAGGTAAATTGGTTCCAAACACTAGTAGAAAACTACGAAAAAACATCCAGGAATATCGATCGAAATCGGTCGGAAAACTGAAAAAACTGACCGATTTTCGGGCGACTTTAATCCGTCAAAATAAGGCTGGTCGGTAATAAATAGCGACCGAAATCGGTCGCAATTTCTGACCGATTTCGGTTGGTCAATTAAATTTCACAAACGACCAAAAAAGAAAAAATCTGCCAAAAAAATCGACCGAAGTCAGTTCGTATTTTCTGACCTAAGTCAGACGGTATTTTTAATTATGTAATTAGAAAATGCACCGTCTGAAAATCAAATCGGGGTCTGCACCGTGGCAGGATACTATTCTACCACTAAACCATTGGCATATTTTGGTTTAAGACTTTCTTTTATTTTATTTGTACTCTTTAATTGCATTTTGGTTGTTTCTTCCTCGTTGTTGATACCGGCAAGACCCAGCCAGATGATGTCTGTTGGTTGGTAGTGAGAGGACTCTTAGTACTTGCATACCCAAAAGAGGGCGGTCTTCCTTACTTTCTATCTTGTCTAAGCTTGCTGGATTTTCCTCATCCGCTGTATTGAATCAAATCCTCAGTCTGTGAAAATAACTGACCGATTTCGGTAGGTTTTATTAAAAAAAATAAAATTACCGACCGAAGTCGGTTGATTTTTTAAAATGACTGATCGATTTCGGTCCGTTTTTTGAATATTAATTTTAAATGAAAAATCTACTGACTTATCGGTTTCTTAAAAATAAATTTGGCGGGACGCAAAAATAGTTTTTCTCATTTTTGCGTAAAAATAACCGACCGAAATTGGTCGGTTTCGTAAAAAAAAATTGAAACTTTTTGTCGGTCAGGCGCAGTCTGTTTTGGCCGAATTTCTAGTAGTGAAATATGAAAATGAATCATTCTTTTTACACGAACTAAAGAAGAAAGATGTCTACATAAATTGAAACAGATGGAGTAGGAAATAAAGGAAGCCTTTCTTTGATGAAAAATATAACTCAACAAGTTTTGAAAAAGGGTTCTCACCCTAAAAACGTGTCTATATATACATGGGTTTTTCCTCCATAGGGTTGTCCCTTTCTTTTTTTTTTAATTTGTAGCGTGGTTTTCCTTGAAATTTCGCTCACACAAAGTTAGCTCTAGAGACCAACAGAATAGAAGTACTTGCTTCACGATTCAAGAGCTAACTCGAATAAAGTCCATATATACTAATTGTTTAATATACACGTAAATTCGATACAGAAATTGCTCCCTGCGTTGTATAATCCAACAATGCCTACGTAATATTTGGAAGAGCTATCAGGTCTGAAGAAACCAAGCTCAAAGAGAGGTAATTGTTTGGGAAAATGAAAGAATTTCATTCGCAGAATGGTGTTCCCCCGAGACAGAGATTAATGTCGAGACTGAAGCATAAAAAGAGCACAAAGAGTAGTAGAAATGAATGATTGTTCTTCATATCCATGGCTACACAATTTGTTAGTAAAGCAGATGATGGCTGAAAGAATAAGAAGAAATAAGGAGAGTACCTGGGGAAGTCTTGATGGAAGGAGATTTTTCTTTCTTTGGAGTCAATGAAAGTAGTCAAACAAGATTATTTTTCTTATTCCTAATATAATGTATGTTGATTTTTGTTATTCCTAACATATATATTAACGTTTCTTATTCCTAACATATGTTGATTGTTCAAAACAGGTGGAAAAATTATCTCTTCAGCCTTTACATAGACGCAGTTCATTAACTGAGTGGTTGTGAAGTTAGTACAAATTGTATATTTTGGAACAAATTATTTACAAGTCCTTACGGACTGATGAATGGACGCCTTCCTGACAGATCGTCAAAATTTTAGTAATAATTATATCATAAATTTTGTATATGATAAAATCGGTTTATATTAAATGTTCGTACGATAGCGTGACACGTGAAATCGGAGGCAGATGGAAAATGAAGCGAGTAAAAATCAGGTCCGAGGACAACAACTTCAGTTGGCACCGGGAAGATCCCGAATGGAACACAGTCAACAGAAGCAAATGAATATTTGTCACCAGATGACATTTAATGAAGAATATTCCTCAGTATTAAATAACACAGCTGTTGCAGAGAATTTTGGCATTCATGACCTGCCATTACATATTCATCAATGACCCCCATTATTGTCATTTAAGAAGGGCTTGATCCTAGGACCTTGTTCCCTAAGTATAGCTATAAGTAGTGACTTCAACAACCATTGTAAGACACAGAAAATTCTAACAAACTTATGCTACGCATTATTCCAAGCTGAATAATACTTTATTTTCTATCTAACGTTATCCTTATTGATGCCTTCGGAAGCCTTGCTTCGGAACTAAACTGTCTGCTATTTTATCTCGATTTCAATGCTAAGTCTTGCATTTTATTTAATTTATTTATCATTTTGGGATTAAATCGATTCGCTTGTCTATAAACTACGCTATAAATTCAATTATACCGTTTTATGGATAAACAGTTTGGCACCCACTACGGGGCTTAGACAGCTGCGTGATTGAGTTGATCCTTGCATCTATTACTAACATGTTTGATTCTTTGTTTCCTAGCAAAAATTGTAAAAGATGGCAGCTAACGTTGTCAACATCGCACATAACGTTGAGGCACAAGAAAAATTATCTCAACACAAGGATTCGATCAGTGACACCCGCAATGAGGAGGTCGTAGCAACGCTGGTTCATGTCGGGCGATATCACCGACACGTACGGGAGGTGACTCCTGATGATGCTGAAGACGAGGATGTTGCGAAAACGGTGAGGATCTTGAGAGAGCAACAAAAGGCCATCATGGGCCATCTCTCACGGCAAGACCAGGTCGTGACAGAACTAAGGCAAGCGTTGTCGGGTGCTTCCAACAATGCGAATGGAAGAGACCATGTTCCTCCCGCAAATCAAACAGTGCAAAGGGCTAATAACAACAACCCGGAGGGTGAGGTCGGCTTCGACGAGGACAGGGGCATCGACAATGGATCCGGTAACGACAACAGTAATGATCCCTTCAAAACCGAGCTCATACGGTTCATGAGGGAAATGAACGAGCGGATGGACCAGAACGCGAAAGAATTCCACGCCCGAATGGACCAAATTCTGGGCGTACTACCAGTGCTGAAGGGTCCGGATTCAAAGAAATACACCGAGTTTCCGTTCAAACCGAGCGCAGCACTAGAGCTGATTCTGAAGCGGTTTTAAATGCCGGACATACCGAAATATGATTGGACTTCGGACCTTCGGGAGAACATCACCACCTATACAACAACGGTGAAAGGAAATGACTTGGCTCAACATGAGATTGAGTCGGTCCTGCTGAAAAAGTTTGGAGAAACCCTCATGAAGGGGGCCCTGATATGGTACTCACTCTTACCCGAACACTCAATAGACTCCTTTGAAATGCTCGTAGACTCTTTCGTCAAGGCCCTTGCGGGGGCTAGGAAGGTCCAGGCCCGGAAGGGAGACATATTCAGAATTTCGCAATTGAGCTGCTATATGACTTCGTGATCAAGTTTCAGAGAGAAAGTATGCTGCTACCGGTCATGCCAGATGAATGGGCAGCTGAGTCATTTACTAAAGAGTTAAACTCGAGGAGCTCCCATGCCTCCCGGAAACTGAAAGAAAGCCTACTTGAGTTCCAAGCAACAATATGGGCAGCTGTCCATAACCGTTACGACTCAAAGACAAGAATAGAATATGATCAGCTCGGGTTCCCGGCATCAACTAAGGGTCGTGATCGAGAAAAGAACAGGGATAAACCAAAGGATGATTTTGATGCAGATCGGTGATCTTTTAAGGGCCAGTTTTTGCCCTACGAAAGGGCCGAAGGACGCGACAGTAGAGGGTTCCGGTCGGCGGATAGGTTCGCCCTCGATAGAAGAACTGACCGCGACCGGAATAACATGTCACTGCAAGACAAAAAAAGGTACCAGCTTATCGAGATTCTACCTATCCTAAGTTGTCAGAGTATAATTTCACTGTCAGTATAATGGAGATGGTCTTGGCAATGAGAAACATCTAGGAAGCGTGATTCCCAAGGCCAATGAGGTCTGATTCCAGTAAGAGAGATCTTAATTTATGGTGTGAATATCATGGCACTAATGGCCACCGGACTGGGGACTGCCGACATTTGCGTGAGTAGGTAGCAACGCTGTTAAAAAACGGCCATCTCAGAGAATTCCTAAGCGACCGGGCCAAGAACAATTACGGCCGCAGCCGGGATAACGCAGAGCCCTCTAAGGCAGGGGAAGACCCTCCCCGACTAACCATCAAAATTATTTTTTTGGGGGGGGGGGGGGTAGAACAAGATCAATGGTGTAACATTTTCAGCAACAAAATAGACAAAGGTATCGGTGACTCATAGCAAGAGACTCTGGGAAGTCATCAAGGACAATATCACCTTCACAAAAGAGGACGCCGACGAACTTCTACTGCCGCACAATGATGCCATGGTAATTTCTCATAACGTTTTAGATTTCAAGATTAAACGTGTTTTGGTTGACCGAGGAAGTTTAGCCAACATCATTCAATAGAGAGTGAACAAGCCAAGCTAACTAGAAGCATCATTCTGGCAACAAAACTCCTCATCGGGTTCAACTTAGCAAGTGTGACAACCCGAGGGGAGATCTTGCTGCCCACAAACGCCGAAGGGGTCATGAAGACTACCTTATTTGAAGTAGTAGACGACGACATGGGATACAACATAATTCTTGGCAGACCATGGATACACGAGATGAAGGCCGTACCATCAACATATCACCAACTTCTAAAATTCCCAACTCCAGAGGGAATCAAACAAATAAGAGGAGATCAACCAGCAGCAAGGGATATGAATGCGGTCTCGGTTTACACCAGTAGAGGAAAGAAACACGTGACATAGCAATTATAGGAACTGATGCCTGCTCCCGATCCAAACGAAGATTACAAAGGGGAGGAGCCGTTGGAATTCCACCAGGTACCAGAAGAAACGGACGCGACCAAGTCCACAGCGGAAGAACTCGAACAAGTGGCATTGTTCAAGAAGTTTCTAGAGAGGATGTTTCACTTGGGGACAGGACTAAACCCCGAGCTCAGGTAAGGATTTATTGAATTTCTTAAAACTAACTTTGATTGTTTTGCATGGTCGCACGCGGATATGATAGGTATCCCGCTAGATGTGGCCATGCACAAGCTAAGCCTGGACCCAAGCATCCCGCCGGTAAAGCAAAAGAAGCTCCCAATTTTCGAGGTCAGAAACAGGCTTGTTAAAGAAGAGGTAACTCGATTGCTCGATATTGGTTCAATCTGGGAGGTAAAGTATCCCGACTGGCTAGCTAACGTAGTAGTAGTTCCAAAAAAGAACAATAAACTCCGTATGTGCATAGATTATAAGTATTTGAATAAGGCGTGCCCGAAAAACTCGTTCCCACTTCCAAACATTGATCAAATAATTGATGCAACGACCGAATACCAGTGGATGAATTTCCTCGATGCCTATTCCGGGTACAATCAAATTAAGATGAACCCGAAGGAACAGGAAAAAATTTCGTTCATTACGAACTTTGGCACATATTGCTACAATGTGATGTACTTCGGGCTTAAAAATGGCAGAGCCACTGTCACACCCCTAAACCAGGGAGCGCGACCGGCGCTCAACCGAGTGAACCCGACCGAGCAAGCCTATTAGATTTTTTTCTACCCAAACTCATCCACGAATGAAGATAATACATATTTTTATTAATTAGACAAAAACGTGATCATGTCTACAATTCCAATTCATTACCAATAGTTTACATCATTTTTAAAGTCATAAATGGGACAAGTAATACAACCACAACATAACATAGTTTGTCTTTCCCAGCACCAATACACAACCCAGACTATGTCTACGGAGCCTCTATAGATAAAGAAGAGTATAATGATAATGCCGGTAACAAGGACCCGGCTATACCTCAAACAAAATACACAAAAAACAAAAGATACATGACCCCGGGATGAAGTAGGGCTCACCAAGTCAGCTGGGAAGAAGGTGTACTGCTATCACTGATCAATACCTCCTGCTATAGAACCACTTGCATCCATTTAAAGATGCAGCGCCCCGGGCAAAAGGGTTGTTAGTACCGTCAAATAGTACTAGTATGAAAACCAAACACCAATTTAAGAATTTAGAAATACAATATGAATACGATGAATCAGGGCGGCAATAGAATAATATAGATAACCGTTTAAACCAGATCAAGCTTATTAAGAGCTATCAATAACATTTATAGGATTTAAGATGAGATCCTCTGTAACCATCTTCACACAAAGCGGCACCGCCGCCTCACCCGATGTATGCAGATGGAGGTGTAAGTACAATACCACAACTCTACTCAAGTGCCCCTACCGCCTTACCCCAATGTATGCGGGTGGATGTATAACCACAGTACCAAGAACCTACACAAAGCAATGCATTATAAATTGAGGATGTGTTCCAAACTATGGATTGTGTATCCACACGTTATAATTTCAAGTCGTGATTTATATGAAAGTTATTATCCCAAGTTGTGTAGAGATTGGGATTCTGATACATCTCCACTCGCATACATTGGGGTGAGGCGGTACGACCGCTTTGTGTATATTTTTGGTATTGTTGTGGCACCACCAATCACATATATATATTAGGGTGAGGCAGCATGACTGCTTTGTATAGGGATTACAGTATTGTGGGACTGCACCTCTACCCGCATACATTGGGGTGAGGCGGTACGACCGCTTTGTGTATAGTTTTGATATTGTGTAGCACCACCACCCACATATATATATTGGAGTGAGACGCCATAGCCGTTTTGTGTTGGTATTGGTATCGTTGATGCATTTCCACCCGCATATATTGGGGTGAGGCGGCATAGCCGCTTTGTGTAGGTTCTTGGTATTGTGGTTTTATATCCACCCGCATACATTGGGGTGAGGCAGCAGGGCCACTTGAGTAGAGTTGTGGTATTGTACTTACACCTCCACCTGCATACACCGGGTGAGGCGGCGGGGCCGCTTTGTGTGAAGATGGTTACAAAGGATCTCATCTTAAATCCTATAAATGTTATTGATAGCTCTTAATAAGCTTGCTCTAGTTTAAATGGTTATCTATATTATTCTATTGCCGCCCTGACTCATCATATTCATATTGTATTTCTAAATTCTAAAATTGGTGTTTGGTTTTCATACTAGTACTATTTGACGGTACTAACGACCCTTTTGCTGGGGGCGTTGCATCTTTAAATGGATGCAGGTGGTTCCACAACAGGAGGTATTGATCAGTGATAGCAGCACACCTTCTTCCCAGCTGACTTAGCGAGCCCCACTTCATCTCGGGGTCATGTATCTTTTGTTCTTTGTATATTCTATTTGAGGTATAGCCGGGGCCTTGTTGCTGGCATTATCATCATACTCTTCTTTATCTATAGAGGCTCCGTAGACATAGTGTGGGTTGTGTATTGGTGCTGGGAAAGACAAACTATGTTATGTTGTGGTTGTATTACTTGTCCCATTTGAGACTTTAAAAATGATGAAAACTATTGGTAATGAATTGGAATTGTAGACATGATCACGTTTTTATCTACTTAATGAAAATATATATTATCTTCATTCGTGGATGAGTTTGGGTAGAAGGAAATCTAACAGGATTGCTCGGTCGGGTTCACTCGGTTGAGCATCGGTCGCGTTCCTTAGTTTTGGGGTGTGACAAACTTGGTATCGGAGCCTAAGGTTTTAAAGTGTCCTAGGATGTCTCGGAGCTGTGTCTAGTAGAGTCCTTATTATCGGTGTTTTGTCGACCACATCTATAATTAGGATGCTACATGGGCATTTAAGAATAATACCCTTCTTTCATGTTCCTGATCGTGCGATAAATCTGGTTGTAAGATTGTTCCTCGTTTAACTCTTGAGTTGCTCTAATTTTCAGTACATGGCACCTAAGAAGAAGGCAAGAACTGGCCAAAAAGTTAATGTCACTCTTGGAGTGGCAGTTGATCCTATATTTAATGATGCGGGTGAGCACCCGAGGGGTGAGGATATTCCCCCAGTTACTACGCTACCTGATTCTACCACAACTGATCAGACCGCACCTGTCCCTACACCTAGTGAAGGTGCAACCGTTCCTCCAACTGATATTCCAGTTCCACCTCCAGCTTCCAATTCTAGTGTGTCTGATATTGATCTTAGGGGAGCCATACAAATGTTGACACAGATAGTGGCTTCTCAGGCCTAGAAATCGAGTGTTGGGCCTACTTCTTCCAGTCATCCAAGGGAATCTGCTAGTTCTAGGGTGAACAAGTTTCTTCAGTTAGATCCTCCAGTGTTTATGGGTTCTGATCCCGAGGAGGAACCCAGGACTTCATTGATGAGATGCACAAAACTCTCCGGGTTATGCATGCTACAAAGACAGAGGGATTAGAGTTGGCCTCCTACTGCCTGAAAGGGGTGGCCTATTCTTGGTTTGAGTTGTGGGAGGAATCTCCTGAGGAGGGAAGCCCTCTGGCAAGGTAGGGTGAGTTCACAGATGCCTTTATGGATCATTTCTTGCCTGCCAAAACTAAGGCAGCTCGTGTCGCCTAGTTTGAAAGCCTGAAACAGGGTAGTATGAATGTGTGGGAATAACATATGGAGTTTGCGCGCCTGTCCAAGTATGTTATTCACTTGTTTCCCACTATGAAGGCTAGAGTACACCGGTTTGTACAGGGCCTTAGCCCCTTAGTTATCAATGAGGCTTCTACAACTGCCTTGAATTCCGATATGAACTATGGTAAGATGGTGGCATTTTTTCAAGCCACAGAGACCCACAAATTGAATAACAGAATGGAGTGCCAGAGTAGCAGCAAGGCCCGGTCCGCGAGCAACTTTGGTGGTTCTTCTGGTGGTGGTGATAGTTGGTCGGCATTCAGGGGAGGGTCTTCAGGACCATCCCAATCATTCGCCCAGTCTTCGATGGGTGCACAGTCATCTGGACACAGTCAGGGCAACAATGGACCCCTACCAGCAGGGTCGGCCCGACAGAAGGTTTCAGCAGCGGAGGCTTCCATGCCCTAAGCGTGGGAGGATGCACTTTAGGTCCTACTTCATGGACCTATTAGTATGCTATGGGTGTGGTGTGAGGGGTCACATTCAGAGAGATTGCTGCTCGTCCTGCCAAATTATGGGCAGAGGTGCGATACAGCCAGCTAATTCTACAGCTACTACATCCATAGCACCTCCAGCTCGAGGCACCCCAGCATCCGCAGGGCGTGGTGCAGCTAGGGGTGGTGCACAAAATTTGGGAGGACCCAGCAGATTTTATGCTATGCGGAGGCGTCGAGAATCAGAGGCTTCTCCAGATGTTGTCACATGTATATTGTCTGTCCAATCCCATGATGTATATGCTCTTATTGATCCCGGTTCCACTTTGTCATATCTCACTCCTTATGTTGCTATGGAATTTGGGATAGAACCAGAACAACTTCATGAGTCGTTCTCTATATCTACTCCAGTTGGTGAGTCTATTTTGGCCACGTGGGTTTATAGAAATTGTGTTATCACGTTGCGTGGTAGGGACACCATGGCCAATCTTATTAAATTGAGAATGGTTGATTTTGATGTGATAATGGGGATGGATTGGCTTTATTCTTGTTGTGCCAATATGGATTATCGAACTAGAACAGTTAGGTTAGAATTTCCAAATGGGCCAGTTATTGAGTGGAAGGGTGATGATGTAGTGCCGAAGGGTAGGTTTATTTCTTACCTTAAGGCCACGAAAATGATCAACAAGGGGTGTATTTACCATTTGGTCCGAGTTACGGGCACCTATGCTAAGGCACCTACGCTTGAGTCTATGCCTGTTGTGAATGAATTTCCGGGAGTCTTTCCGGATGAACTCCCTGGGATCCTACCAGATAGGGAGATTGATTTTGGGATTGATGTAATGCCAGACATGCATCCTATATCTATTCCACCCTACAGAATGGCACCGACAGAATTGAAGGAGCTAAAGGAACAATTGAGAGATTTGTTAGAAAAGGGTTTTATCCAGCCAAGTGTGTCACCTTGGGGCTCATCGGTCCTTTTTGTAAGAAAGAAAGATGCGTCACTGAGAATGTGTATTGACTATCGACAGCTTAATAAGTTCACAATCAAGAATAAGTACCCACTGTAAGGATAGATGACTTGTTTGATCAATTGCAGGGTGTCAGGTATATCTCCAAGATTGATTTAAGATCCGGGTATCACCAACTGAAGATCAGGGAGCGGAATATTCCGAAAACAGCTTTTAGAATCCGATATGGGCATTTGAATTTTTTGGTGATGTCGTTTGGGCTAACAAATGCCCCAGCAGCTTTAATGGATCTTATGAACTGAGTTTTCAAGCCGCTCCTCGATTCTTTTGTGATAGTGTTCATTGACGATATTCTTGTATATTCACGAAGTTGAGAAGAACATGCCGATCATCTTAGGGTAGTTCTGCAAACCCTACATCAGCACAAGTTATATGCAAAGTTTTCAAAGTGTGAATTTTGGCTTGAATCAGTCACATTCTTGGGTCATGTTGTCTCTAGTGAGGGGATTAAGGTTGATCATCAGAAAATTGCAGCTGTGAAGAATTGGCCGAGGCCTACCACTCCAACAGAAATTCGCAGTTTCTTAGGCTTAGCTGGATATTACCGAAAGTTTGTGGAAGAGTTTTCTACCCTTTCCTCTCCACTGACTAAATTGACGCATAAGGCAATTAAGTTTCAATGGTTAGATGCTTGTGAAAAGAGTTTCTAGGAATTGAAAGCAATATTGACTACGGCACTGGTGCTGACTCTACCAAAGGGTATAAATGGATTTGTGGTATATTATGATGCTTCAAGAATCGGGCTTGGGTGTGTATTAATGCAACATGGGAAGATGATAGCTTATGCTTCTAGGCAACTAAAGAATCATGAAAAGAACTATCCAACACATGATTTAGTACTTGCGGCGGTGGTATTTGCATTAAAAATTTGGCGTCATTATTTATATGGGGTCCATGTGGATATATTCACGGACCATAAGAGCCTTCAATATATTTTCAAGCAGAAGAAATTGAATCTGAGGCGGAGAAGATGGCTTGAGTTACTTAAGGATTATGACATTGATATTCTATATCATCCGGGAAAGGCCAATGTTGAGGCAGATGCTCTTAGCCGGAAATCCATGGGTAGTTTGGATCACTTGGAGGCATATCAAAGGCCATTGGCCAAGTAAGTTCACCGATTGGCTAGTTTGGGAGTTCGTCTTGCGGACTCTAGTGAAGGAAGGGTAATTGTGCAAAATAGGGCTGAATCATCGCTTGTTGTGGAAGTCAAAGAGAAGCAATACAACGATCCATTGTTGGTGCAATTGAAAGAGGGGATTCATAAACATAAGACCTTGGACTTTTCTCCTGGCATGAATGATTGTACACTAAGGTACCAAGGGCAACTATGTGTTCCAAACGTGGATGGTCTTCGTGAAAGAATTATGACTGAAGCTTACACTTTTAGGTATTTCGTGCACCCAGGTTCTACAAAAATGTATCATGATCTTAAGGAAGTCTATTGGTGGAATGATATGAAGAGGAATGTGGCGGACTTTGTGGCAAGATGTCCGAATTGTTAGCAAGTGAAGGCCAAATACCAAAGGCCCGGTGGATTTGCACAGAACATAGAAATTCCAATGTGGAAGTGTGAAATGGTTAATATGGACTTTGTGGTAGGATTACCCCGTACTCCTCGTAAGTTTGACTCAATTTGGGTGATTGTGGACTGACTCATGAAATGAGCACACTTTTTGCAGTTAAGGCTACCGATACGGTAGAACAGTATGCTCAATTATATATCAAAGAAATAGTCAGGCTGCATGGCACTCCAGTTTCTATCATTTCTGATCGGGGAGCAGAATTCACTCCTAATTTTTGAAAGAAATTTCAGCAAGGCTTGGGTATTCAGGTGAATCTTAGTATAGCCTTTCACCCGTAGACTGACAGGCAGGCATGGCGGACTATTCAAGTGCTTGAGGATATGTTGCGCGCTTGTGTTCTAGACTTCAAAGGTAGCTGGGATGATCATTTACCACTCATAGAATTTTCATACAACAATAACTATCACGTTAGCATTCGAATGGCACCGTTCGAGGCTTTATATGGTAGGAGATATAGATCTCTCATTGGGTGGTTCGAAATTGGGGAGGCAAAGTTGATAGGGCCAGACCTCGTGCATCAGGCCATGGAAAAGGTTAAAATTATTAAGGAGCAGTTAAATACTGCTCAGAGTCATCATAAATCTTATTCGGATATTCGTCGTAGGAATTTGGAGTTCAAAGAAGATGATTGGGTATTCTTGAAAGTTTTCCCCATGAAAGGTGTAATGCGATTTGGTAAAAAAGGGAAATTGAGTACGAGGTATATCAGACCGTACAAAATCATTCAGAGGACCGGTGAGATGGCGTACAAGGTTAAGCTACCACCTGAGATGTCATTAGTACACCCGGTGTTTCATGTGTCTATTTGAAAAAAGTAGTTGGAGATCCGACACTCATTGTTCCGGTTGAGACTATTGAGGTTAATGAGGAATTGACTTATGAAGAGATTCCAGTTTCTATTATTTATCGGCAAGTCCGAAAGTTGAGAAACAAGGAAATTGCATCCGTGAAAGTGTTTTGGAGAAACCAACAGGTTGAAAAGGCTACTTGGGAGGCCGAGGAAGAAATGAAGAAAAAGTATCCTTATTTGTTTGAATGACCATGTATTATAAAGTTGTGATCTAAGAAAATTATAAGACTTAGTTTCTATGAATTTTGTATCATTTGAATAATTGGCGTTAAGGGTGTTCCTTTCTGGAAATATATTACTTATGAGGCCACAGTTGGTGTTGTTTTATATTATGTTACGTCGTTGGATTATGTATGTGTTGTTAGGTTGTGTTTCTGGGGCTTTTTGACAAGTGGATAGGCCATGTTACAAGAGAAACTCTGGCGAAATTTTGGAAATTTAGGGAGTTAGTCAAATTTGGAGCTGCTGGTGTGTGGTATAAAACAACTGAGTTGCATAATATGCTAATAACATATTTTGACCCTCATTCGAGGATGAATGATCCTACGTGGGGGAGAATGTAAGGCCCCGTAAAAATTTTCAAAAAGAAAAATAATGTTTCATGATGCCGGACTAGGCTTAAGAGTTTGAGGATTGTAGAAATTCTTCGGGCGAGCCGCGGCTCGGACTTTTTGGGTTGAACAATGCACCGGAAAGTAAAAAAAAAATTTTGGCAGAAAAAAATGCATTTCTGCGGTCCATTATGCGATCGCAGAATCGCTCTGCGGGCCGCATAATGGCCGCAGAAGTGAGGCAGGAGAGGGGTTTGGATGCAGTTCTGCGGCCGACTATGTGACCGTATAACTATTATGCGGTTCATTATGTGATCGCAGAACAAGTCTGCAGGCCGCATAGTGACCACAGACAGATTTTTGCCGGTTCTGGACAGCAATTATACGACCGATATGCGGTCCGCATATCGATTATGTGATCGCAGACCTTGTTCCGGAGCTCCATTTTTGGTCTTTTAAAATCTGACCCTACTTTGTTAAATACACTCTTTGGGCCATTTTTGAGCTATAATCTGACATTTTAGAGTGAGAGAGAGAGAGTGACCTAGAGTGAGAAGGTGTTCTTCAATACTTGCTCAAGTTTTGGAAGATTAAGAAGGGAAACTCACTAGGTCCTCATCCTAGAGGTAAGATTCTACACCCTAACCCTCAATTTCAAATTTTGTCTAGAAATGGATAATTAGCAAGATAATATTTGGGCATGAGACTTATTTATTTTACATGCATGTGATATCAAGGGGTGTAGGAAGATTGTTGAACCAAGCATAGTAAAGATTGGGTTGTGGGATGATGGAATTCTCCATAAAAAGACGTTGAAACCTTATGCACGCCTAATGTTTGATAAAATGCTCAAATGATCTAGAACCATGATCATCTTCCTAATTTTGGTTCAACTTGTTATATTTGTAAAATAGATTGAAGTTGCTAAGAATTCCGGAACATTTAGAGTGTAAGGAAGCTCAAGTGATGTATGTTGGCTAAACTCTTCTTTAAGAATTGGAATTCCCATTATCCTTGTAAGTTCCAAGATGTTGATTACAAATCGAGTATTCCGATAAGTTTTGTGATAAAGATATATGTTCAATTCGTGTTTCAAACACTCTTATCATATTGCATTATAAATTGAGGATGTGTTCCAAACTATGGATTGTGTATCCACATGTTATAATTTCAAGTCATGATTTACATGAAAGTTATTGTGCCAAGTTGTGTAGAGATTGGGATTGTGATACACCTCCACCCTCATACATTGGGGTGAGGCGGTACGACTGCTTTGTGTATAGTTTTAGTATTGTTGTGGCACCACCACCCACATATATATATTGGGGTGAGGCGGCATAGCCTCTTTGTGTTGGTATTGGTATCGTCGATGCATTTCCACCCGCATACACACCCGCATACATTGGGGTGGGGATAAGAGCATTTGAAACACGAATTGAACATATATCTTTATCACAAAACTTATTGGAATACTCAATTTGTAATCAACATCTTGGAACTTACAAGGATAATAGGAATTCCAATTCTTAAAGAAGAGTTTAGCCAACATACCTCACTTGAGATTCCTTACACTCTAAATGTTCCAGAATTCTTAGCAACTTCAATCTGTTTTAGAAATATAATAAGTTGAATCAAAATTAGGAAGATAATCATGGTTCTAGCTCATTTGAGCATTTTATCAAACATAAGGTGTGCATAAGGTTTCAAGGTCTTTTTATGGAGGATTCCATCATCCCATAACCCAATCTTTACTATGCTTCATTTAACAATCTTCCTACACCCCTTGATATCACATGCATATAAAATAAACAACTCTCATGCCCAAAATTTATCTTGCTAATTACCCATTTCTAGGCAAAATGCGAAATTGAGGGTTAGGGTGTAGAATCTTACCTCTAGGATGAAGACATAGTGAGTTTCCCTTCTTAATCTTCCAAAACTTGAGCAAGAATTGAAGAATAGTTATTGAAGAACACCTTCTCACTCTAGGGTACTCTCTCTCACTCTAAAATGTCAGATTATAGCTCAAAAATGGCCTAAAGAGTGTATTTAACGAAGTAGGGTCGGATTTTAAAAACCCAAAAATGGAGCTCCGGAACAAGGTCTGCGATCGCATAATCGATATGCGGACCGCATATCAGTCGCATAATTGCTGTCCAAAACCGGCAAAAATCTACCTGTGTCTGCGGTCACTATGCAGCCCGCAGACCTGTTCTGCGGTCGCATAATGAACCACAGAACAGTTATGCGGTCGCATAGTCGACCGCAGAATTGCATCCAAACTGGCCCTCTCCTGCCTTACTTTTGCGGCCATTATGCGGCCCGTAGAGTCATTCTGCGGTAGCATAATGGACCGTAGAAACGCATTTTCTTCTGCCAAAAATTTTTCTTTACTTTTCGGTGCATTGTTCAACCCAAAAGATTTGATCCAGGGCTCGCCGTGAAGAATTTCTACAATCCTCAAATACATAAGCCTAGTCCGGCACCATGAAACATTATTTTTCTTTTTGCAAAAATTTACGGGGCCTTACAGCCACTTATCAGAGGCTCGTGAACAAAATGTTCGAAAAGCAAATAGGGAAAACAATGAAAGTGTACATAGATGATATACTGGTTAAGTCTTTGGATGTAGGTGACCATTTGAAACACCTCCAGGAAACCTTCCATATCCTAAGAAAACACAACATGAAGCTTTACCAAGAAAAGTGTGCGTTCAAAGTCAGCTCTTGTAAATTTTTGGGTTTCCTGGTATCACAAAGGTGGATCAAAGTCAATTCCAACAAAATTAAAGCCATCGAGGATATTCCAGACCAGCCGACAAACGTGAAAGAAGTCCAATGACTAATCGGAAGACCGGCCGCTCTAAGCAGGTTCATCTCTCGGTCTTCGAAAAAATGTCATCACTTCTTTTCACTTTTGAATAAGAAGAACAACTTCAAGTGGACTTCCAGAATGCCAACAGGCTCTAAAAGACCTGAAACGGTATCTATCGAGCCCTATGATACTATCAAAACTGGAGGAAGGCAAATATTTGCTAATATGCTTAGCGGTCTCGAAGGTAGCGATAAGTGCCGTTCCAGTCCGGGAAGACGAAGGTACGCAATCTCCTATCTATTATATTAGCAAATTTTATCGGGAGATGAAACTCGTTATCCGCACCTCAATAAATTAGCCTTAGCTCCCGTAGTAGCCGCTCGAAAGCTTAGGCCTTATTTTCAATGCCACCGGATAGCCGTGGTGATAACTTTTCACCTACAGAATGTCCTTCACAAACCCGAGTTGTCAGGTCGACTGGCCAAATAGGCAGTTTAAATTAGTGATTTTGATATTGAATATAAGCCCAGGACTGCGATCAAATCATAAGTTTTGGCCGACTTGTGGCCGATTGTAGTCCCGGGCTACTGCCTTTGGCCACAAAAGAAGCGGCGATGGTGTCAGAAATGACATCAGGAGTTTGGTCCTTATTCACAGACGAAGCTTCCAACGTGAAAGGGTCCGGGCTTGGGGTGGTCTTATTCACGCCCTCGGGAGAAGTCCTGAGGCAGGCCATAAAAATTGTTCCCTTAACTAACAATGAAGCCGAGTATGAGACTTTGATTGTAGGACTTGAACTGGAATGGGGACTAGACTCCAAGGTCATTGAAATCAAATGCGATTCCCAACTAGTGGTAATTCAAATATATGGAGTCTTCGACACCAAAGAGGAGCACATGCAGCAATATGTGCTTAAGGTTAAATTTTTTCTTGCGCTGTTTAGGGAATGGTCGATCACCCATTTCCCGAGAGAAAACAACGCAGAAGTAGATGCATTGGCCAATTTGGGATCGTCCACAGAAATGAAGGGTTCGGATTCCGGTACCGTCACTTAGCCCATGCATTCGGTACTGGATGTGGACGATTATTATGAATTAATTATAACCAACCTATTTCGGGACTAGAGGAATGAGATCATTGACTACCTTGAGTATGACAAGCTGACCGAAAACCCGAAGGCATTCCGAGCACTCCGCACCAAAGTAGCTCGTTATAGTTTCTGGGGAGGTCAGTTATACAGAAGGTCATTTTAAGGCCCGTTGGCCCGATGCTTAGGAGCCTCCGAGGCTAATTACGTCATGAGAGAGGTTCACGAAGGAATTTGCGGAAATTATTCAGGCACAGATTCGTTGGTGTTAAAATTAGTTAGGGCAGGATACTACTGGCCCAGAAGGAACAAGACGCTAAGGAATATTTTCAGAAATGCAACAAGTGTCAGCGCCATGCACTGTTAGGTCACTAACTGGCTGAACTACTGCATTCGGTATTATTCCCATGGCCATTCATGAAATGGGGGATGGATATAGTCGGGCCGCTGACAACGGCTCCCGGAAAGGTAAGATTTCTTTTAATTTTAGCTTATTACTTCACTAAGTGGGTTGAAGAAGGTCCTTACAAGAAAATCGACAAATACGTAGTGGTCGATTTCCTACGGAAAAATGTAATTTGCCGGTTCGGAATACTGAAGGAGATTGCGCGCGACAACGGACCACAGTTCATTGGCTCAAAGGTCACAAAATTCCTTGAAAATTAAAATAATCACATCTTTGCCATACCATCCGAACACTAATGGGCAAGCGAAATCAACCAATAAGGTGATTATTGAAAACCTCAAAAAAGGTTAGAAGTAGCCAATGGCAAGTGGACCGAAGAGTTATCAGTAGTGTTATGAGCATAGAGGACGACAGTCAAGTCGAGCACGGGAGAGATACCTTTCTCTCTCGTATACGGTGCTGAAGCTCTGATCCCGGTGGAAGTAGGAGAACTGACCTTGCGATACTTCTGGGCATATGAAGAAACAAACAGCGAAGCATTGCTAGTCAAATTGGAGCTGCTTGACGAATGCAGGGACTTGGCACACATAAGGATGGTGGCCCAGAAACAAAGAATGGAAAGGTATTATAACCGAAGGGCCAATCTCCATTATTTCAAAGTGGGAAACTTGGTTTTGAGAAAAGTGACTCAAAATACCCGGGAGCTCAATGCAGGAAAGTTGGGTCTGATGTGGGAAGGCCCTTACCGGATTTCAGATGTCACTGAGAAAGGAACATATGAACTAGAAAACCAAGACGGAGTAAAATTGCCAAGCAATTGGAATGTGACTCACCTCAAAAGGTATTATTACTGATGAGCGCCGCTTGTACTGAAAGTATGTGTTGCACTTTTTATTCCTTCATCTAGATTTTGTCCCAATTAGGTTTTTCTAGCAAGGTTTTTAACGAGGAACCAATGGAAAACATACTACGAAGAAAACGTCATCAGTAGAGATAAGACCTTTAAATGACAAGGCATGAAAATAACAAAACACTGCGGGATAGCTAGATAGTCATTGGCTCGATGGCAAATTCCTAACGGTAAGCAAAACTTGCCATCGGACCAAAGGCTATTCAACCGTTCACGAGTTCTCTTTCTTACAAAGCACTAGGAGTGGTTAGATAATCTTTTGCTCGATAGAAAATTTCTTAACGGGAAACGAAGCTTTCTATCGAACAAAAGATTATCCAATCATTCACTAGTGGAATCCTCAAAGGAGATCCAAGACTTTCAGTGTTCCAATTCGTATTCTTCGCATTTGAACATTGGGGGGGGGGGGGAGGAATAGTATGAGAATACGGCAACTTAATTGCCACAAAAATCGGGACTATGAAATCTGGGAACAAATATGCCTTATCGGGATCGGGGACACAACTAGCCCCGTAGAAACAAATTGTACAGAATATCCACATGTATTGGAAATTTCTTTTCTTTCATCACTCAACTACTTATGTACGTTTGAAGATAGAAGGAATAAAATGAAGTCTTTTTATTTTTATCTTGTTTCTTGTCCAAACGATGAATTGGTTTTATCATTTGAAATTTAACTAAGTACTTCAAATGCTAGTGCTAAAATGAACATGAGATGTCCTCTTCAAGAGCACCGTAAACATAAAAGGTCCCTCTTTTATGAAACCCTCACAGTAAGGGGTTGGTTCAGGAAGCGTTTATGCCCGAAATCCAAATGATATTGGCAAACAATGCACCCGAAGCCTTGCATAATTCGATGCAAAAAGACTTTGCGTAATGCTTAAAAGAAAAGCACTTTTATTTATTAAACGTGACAAGCAGGACAAGTACAAAAATACAAAAAATAACAAAGGAAAAGAAAGCAAAAAAGCTAATCTACGTCGCCACCGGAACCCCGGGGAAGAGAAGCATCACCCTTGGGAGAAGTAGGAGGATCCGCCGTCGGCGCTGGATCTTGGCCTTCATCATCATTATCTTCAGGGTCATCCTCGGTTCTCGAAGACTCGAAACTGGTAATAGAAGAGTCAGTTGTATCAGGCTGAGCTGGGAGGCATTCTCAGTTAACTCCAGCGTTCGGGCTTTGTGATCTCATCATCAATATCAATGACGCCCGCTTTGGACTCTTCCAAAGTTTTCCTCCTCATATGATACATAGAATGTGTTTTTCCAATGATGAGGGAATCTGCTCGACGCTGAAGTTTTAATTTAAGCCTATCAACCTCGGTCAGAAGGCCATCCTGCTCGGATCTTGTGGCGCTAAAGCTAAGATGAAGATCACATATAGTGGTTATATGAACCCTATTATTTTCCATGATCTTCTTATACCTATCCTCCATCTGGGCACGCTTCTCTTCGACAAAAGCAGCCTCTTTAGCCTTGGAATTCAAGGCTGCCTCCAAGTTATTTACTCACTCAATGGAGGCAGTGTCATGCTCTGTAGCAGCAAGGATGACATTTTGAACTTCAGACCACTTAGCCTTAGATTATTGGAATTGAGAATTTAATTGAGAAGCTTCTGGACTAATGGCCACTACCTCCTGCTCGCTAAGCTGCAGCCGATCCTCGAGATCACTCGCCTCAGCGACCTTCACTTCTAATATCGGGAGGAGCGCGACGAATTGATTCCTCTCGGCCAACAGTTGGTCCCGCTCTGACTGAAGCCCTTTTTATTAAGGATCAATTTTTGAACGCCCTCGGAAGCAAGGAAGTTGGTGTGCGAAGCAAAAACCCAAGTTAGAAACCCTGTCATAACAAGTCAAGAAGAAACAAGAAAAAAAGAAAACAAGTACAATACCACTGCTGCATTGTGCATGGTATTATTTATCATACACTCCCCCGAAAGAGAGTGTATTTTCTTCTTATCTTTCTCTAAGGCCAGCGGCTTCAGATAATTGGCGAGTTCTACCTGCCGGGACAGCAGATGGCAGTCCGTTGAGACCAAGAGGGAGACTCTCCTCCTCCTCTTGGAATATGCAGAAGGGGGTGAGTAGTTGTGTCCCAAATTTCCATGGTTTGAGAACTGGGGAAGAGGGACATCCTCCTCTTGCGCGTCTACGGTCGGTGGGGGTGATGTAGCAGTTGGTGGTAGTGAGGGTATGGTCGGCATGAAAGGAGATGAAGTTGATGGTGTTGTAGGGTGAGAAGCAGCTGCGGCAGAGGTAGTGTTGTTTGTTGGTTGCTCACCAACAGATGGCGGAAGAGGACCGGTACTCGGCCTCATAGTACTGGGAGTAGCAATTGGGACCGGAAAGGAAGAATCAAAATTCTTCACTAAGTCAAATTCTCCCAGTGCGCTCGGGCATCGTCCTCGGTTGGGGTTGTAACCTCTTCAGATTGAGCATTATGTTCAGCTGATGAAGGTTGTTGTCTCCTTTTTAGAGAAGCCAATTCATCACTGGCTTTCCCATCATCGTCAATAACCATAATGGTTGTGTCTGGCTCGGGTGTGATATTCTTTGCTATTTTGTTTTTACCCTCGGTCGAGGAGATGCGCCACCTTTTTGGTTGCTTGTTCTATGGTCGAGGACTCCGAGAAGAAGCACCCGCACCTGAAGCAGACCCGAGGGCACCCGTCCTGGTAAGAGCCTCTTGCAACAACCTCGTCGCCTTTACGGGATTGACCAAGACATCCTCCTCAGAGACGGAGACAGAACCTTGAGGGAGACCTGAATCAAGCAAAAAGGTAGGGTTAACCAGTTTTCTTATGTACAAAGATGAAATGAAGTCAGTGTCAGTTTTACGAGTCAGTTTACCATGTTCTTGGCCCTCCACCCATATTTGGGTCAACTCCTTCCACCGGCGGGTTTCTGGTGTAGTGATGTCCAAAATCTTCTTATCTAGGCCTTCAACCCTTGGAGGTGTCCCCCGAGTTGCTGAAATAATGAATGAAGAAAGGTTAACAATGACATGAAACAACCTATATCTACGTAGAAAAAGATAAGCTGTAAACTTACGTGGATGAGTCCAGGATTCAAGGAAAGACGGAATTGTAGCCGGGATGATGTCCCCGGTGGCAATGATGACAAACCACTCCATACACCCACGGTTGTTGCTGTCATCCATACTGGTGAGCAAAGCATGGTGGCCACATTTGCTGAAATTTATTACTCCCCCACGAAAAATCTTGGGGGAGTAGAGGTTCATCATATGAGCCAAGGTGAGGTCCTCCTTCGTTTCCTGTCGTAGCCTCCGCAGACAGGCCATCATTCGCCACACCGAAGGGCCCACATGTGCCAAACAAATCTGGTACCGATGGCATAGCTCGAGAATTACGGGGTCAAGTCCCCCTCTAAAAGAAAATGCACCCAAAGTGAAGGGATACGTGTAAACGTACGTTAAACCCTTCTTAGTGAAGGTTACTCTCTCCACCAGATCGGGAGCAATGATGTTTTGGTCATGGCAATCACAGTCCTCCTTCACAACAGGAATACTTGAAGGATGAATAGAAAAAGGGAATTTGCCAACATCCCAGGTGCGAGGGTTTGAAGTAGGGAACTTCTCTTCAAAATCCTTGGCTGTGTTGAGATGTTTGGGGATGATGGTGCTCACCGTAGGATAGTTAGCATCAACATCGACCTCTTTGTCTTTGCTCCTCTTCGGGCCCCCACCGAAGAGAAGATCAGAGTTCTTGGAAGAATTAGTGAAATAATCCATAATCAACAGAAAGTGATAAGAATTTTCTGAAGAAGGTTAAAGAAAGATGAAAGCAGAAAAGAGTTGAATGCAAAGAAGTTGAGCGAGTTTATGAAACTGTTAAGTGTAAAATAATAAGAATGAGGAGTATAAGCAAAGCAATAGGCGGCTAAAATCGTGGCCATGATTACCTCGAGAACCGGCAAAAATATTGCTAAATCATGGAGTAACATGTGTTCGAAGTATTAAATGTGAGGAGACGTGCGTCTTATCAAGCATCAGAAACTATTCAGAAGGGTTCATAAAATTTTCCGCCAAGAAGGAATCTTTACCAACTTCTCGGTAACACAAAGTTATGCCACCGGAAAGCAGGAGGACTATCTGTATAAGGTAAAATAGGTTTATATTAAATGATAGTATGATAGTGTGACACGTGGAATCAGAGGCACATGGAAGAATATTCCTCAGTATTAAATAACATAACCATTGCAGAGAATTTTAGCATTCATGGCCTGCCGTTACATACTCATCAATGACCGCCATTATTGTTATTTAAGAGGGGCTTGATCCGAGGACCTTCTTCCCTAGGTATAGCTATAAATAGTGGCTTCAACAATCATTGTAAGACACGAAAAATTCTGACAAACTTATGCTACACATTATTCCACGCTGAATAATACTTTATTTTCTATCAAACGCTATCCTTATTGCTGCCTTCGAAAGCCTTGCTCCCGGAATCAAGTTGTCTGCTATTTTATCTCAATTTCAATACTAAGTCTTGCATTTGATTTAATTTATTTATCATTTTGGGATCAAATCGATTTGCTTGTCTGTAAATCACGCGATAAATTCAACTGTATCGTTTTACCGGTAAACAACTTTGGCACAAATTATTTAAAAATCCTAACGGGTCATTGGAACTTGCACACAAATTTCACCAAAATATTTTGTTTCAAAAATTGATCCAAATCAAATTTCTAATGACTCCACTTTTGATATCCAACCTTCTAATACTTAGTACAACAATTTTCATTGGTTAGTATCAATAGACTCATTTTGTCTTCCTCAAAAATTAAGCTCAACAAAATCCAAAAATGATATTCTTCAAGTTTATTCATCCAAACCAATTCAAATTGACTACAAATAAGCAATGGGTGTTCAGTACATATAAAGAAAATGGGGAAGGAGGAAACGAAGAAGAAAAAGCAGGAGGAGGAGAAGGAGTTCTGGCATATGATGTATAAAATTTTGTGAAATGAGGACAAAAGTTTGTATACAGTCGAAATCGGGCTCGACTATTGCACGACAGATCGGGCTCAAAACGCGAAGGTTGAAGATCAACCTCGAGTCTCATCGAACCAGAACACAAGGTCAGAATGTCCGTCCTCGAGATCATTGAGCCCATGATCCCGGAATCGACCCCGACCCCGAATAAGCTCAAGGAAATATTGCCGGTATAACCAATAAAAAACTGAAATAACAAAAGGCTGAAATATTAGTAACCGGTTGAGTATTTCGGCGGGAATCCCGGCACGTATCAATAAAGAACTGGCAAATCAGCAAATCATGAGATTTTTACTTTTTATTGAATTGTACCTAAAGTAGGACTCCCCTACTATATAAAGTGGGTCGTAAAACATATTGTAATACGCATCCCAAAGCAATATATTATTATTCTCGCCAAGTTCTTATTACTCTCTTGTTGTTTTTGTTCTGATATCAATAAAAGCATTTTTGGCTCGAGGGTAGCAAACCTTCCAAGGCTAAGACTGTTCAACTTGTGCGGTTAGCATTTACTTTTCCATAACATATTTCAATTGCAATCTGATTTGTCGTTCAGTATCAAATTAAATCACGTATCATTA
Source organism: Nicotiana tomentosiformis (assembly GCF_000390325.3). Taxonomy (NCBI): domain Eukaryota; kingdom Viridiplantae; phylum Streptophyta; class Magnoliopsida; order Solanales; family Solanaceae; genus Nicotiana; species Nicotiana tomentosiformis. Next base: position 29,916,708 of record NC_090822.1, read on the forward strand.
AAACCACTTATAAATTTAATTATTATCTGATTTTGAGGGTAAATAGTTTGGCGTCCACCACGGGGCTAAGGATTATAGTGGTTATTTGATACAAATATCCATAACACACGCTACTTTACACTTGATCTTTGAAGAATCTCTGATTTTAGGATAAAACACAAAATGTCAAACTCTCACCCCTACATGTTGACAACGTGTACGGTCACCACGGTGAAAATAACAACATACTGCCCGGTGAAGGAGTATCGCCCGTTGTTCCCATCGGAATTCCGATCGCAGATCCGATTGATAGTAATTCACATATAGCTATTGACGCAAACTTGCCTACCGACCCCGAAAATAGCATCCTTGGTGGATCCCGATCGGCAACTCAAAACACACAAAATATTGAAGGAGACGGTATCAGTCTACGAGTGATCTTAGAAGAATATGCAGTCTCAACAGGCGGCGATAGATCAGTTACGAAACCAAAGCCGTGCACTGAGAAGAGTTGAGCCCGATCCACCCTAGAAATCACTCGTAGGGATGAACCAGTTATAGAAAGGTCAAATGAACATGAATCGGGGGCTAACCCCGAGATCATAAAGATGCTCGAGGAGCTTACAAAACAGATAGAATCAGGGGAGAATAAAATCGAAGCTAATGACAAAAAGGTGAAAACCTACAATTCTAGGGTAGACCAAATCCCAAGAGCGCCGCCAATACTAAAAGGCCTGGATTCCAAGAAGTTTGTGCAAAAACCTTTTCCTCCAAGCGCAACTCCGAAGCCGATCCCTAAGAAATTCCGAATGCCCGAGATTGCTAAGTATAACAGAATGACCAACCCAAATGAGCATGCAACCTCTCACACATGTGCCATCAAAAGGAATGACTTGGAGGATAATGAGATCGAGTCTGTCCTATTGAAGAAGTTCGGATAAACCCTATCAAAAGGGGCTATGATATGGTATTATAACTTACCTCCTACTTCTATTGATTTATTTACTATGCTTGTTGATTCTTTCGTGAAAGCACATGCCGGGGCCATCAAGGTCGAGACCAGGAAATCGGACCTTTTCAAAGTAAAATAGAAGGATAACGAGATACTCAGAGAGTTCGTGTCAAGTTTTCAAATGGAACGAATGGATCTGCTGTCGGTCACTGATGATTGGGCTGTTCAGGATTTCACTCAAGGGCTCAATGTTCGAAGCTCGGTTGCTTCGCAGCAGTTAAAACAAAACCTAATAGAATATCCGACCGTTACTAGGGATGACGTGCATAACCGGTATCAATCGAAGATCAGAGTGGAACATGATCAACTCGGGGACCCTTCGAGGTCTGTTTATCCTGTCAGAACCCTCGATAGAGTCAAGAGAGACATCGATCGTGAACTGATACCAAATAAGGATCGGTATCAGCCATATAATGGAGACCGAAGAAGCAGTAGGTCCAGGCGAAACTCCATGAGAAACGAAAGGAGAAATGAACAAAGTTAGAGCAACCGGGGACTCATGACCAAAAACAGCTTCGACAGGTCCATCGGGCCTAAAGAAGCACCGAGGCTATCGGAATACAACTTTATTGTCGATGCTGCCGCCATTGTATCATCTATCGACGGCATCAAAGATACCAAATGGCCTCGACCTCTACAATCCGATCCAACCCAAAGGTATCCTAATCAGATGTGCAAATATCATGGCACTCACGGTCACAGGACGGAAGATTGTCGACAGCTGGGAGAGGAAGTAGCCCGACTATTCAATAACGGACATCTTCGAGAATTCTTGAGCGACCGAGATAAGAATCATTTCAGGAACAGAGATTCTAACAAACAGACAGAACAAGAATAACCTAAACACGTCATCAACATGATCATCGGTGGGGTTGATATCCCTTAGGGGCCGATGTTAAAATGCACCAAAGTATCCATCACTAGGGAGAAACGAACTCAAGACTATATACTGGAAGGAACTTTATCTTTCAACGACGAGGACGCGGAAGGGATTTTACATCCCCTCAATGATGCACTAGTAATATCTGTACTCGTAAATAAAATTCGAGTTAAACGTGTGTTAATTGATCCAGACAGCTCGGTCGACATCATTCGATCGAGGGTCGTGGTGCAGCTTGGTCTACAAGACCAAATCGTGCCTGCAGTCCGAGTTCTATACGGATTCAACATGGTATGTGAAACCAATAAGGGTGAGATAATATTACCGGTAAACACCGTTGGGACCATACAGGAAGCTAAATTTTATGTAATCGAATGAGACATGAGGTACAACGCTTTGTTTGAAAGGCGATGGATCCACAACATGAGGGTATTACCCTCAACTCTGCACCAAATGTTAAAATTTCCAACACCAGATGGAATTAAAATGGTCTATGGAGAATAGCCAGTTGCAAAGGTGATGTTTGCGGTCGAAGAGGCGATTCTGATATCCGTACTTACAACGACAAAGGGGTTGAGTTCGATTACAAAGACAGAAACCAAATAGCAATTACCGACACTAGCTCTGACCCAACCAGAAAAATAGGGGGCTGATGAAGAGGATGATTACGGGGTACCCAAGTCTTTCATATCCCCCGATGATTACGACGCCACAAAATCGACGATCGAGGAGCTAAAGCATGTCATATTGGTCGAGCATCTACCCGGTCGACAGGTATACCTGGGCACGGGACTAAATCCTGAGCTCAGTAAAAAACCCATTCAGTTTCTTATGGCTAACATAGATTGTTTCGCTTGGTCCCACCTTGATATGACAGGTATCCCACCGGAGATAACCACTCACAAGCTGAGCCTAGACCCGAAGTTCTATCCGGTCAAGCAAAAGAGGAGACCCCAGTCCGAAGTCAAACATGCTTTCATCAAGGACGAGATATCTAAACTCCTTAAAATAGGGTCCATTCGGGAGGTTAAATACTCGGATTGGTTAGCAAATGTAGTAGTAGTCCCTAAAAAGGGGGGAAATTAAGAATGTGTGTAGACTATAAGGATTTGAATAAGGAATGTCCCAAGGATTCTTTCCCTTTGCCCAACATTGATCAAATGATCGATGCCACGGCCGGCCACGAGATCCTCAGTTTTCCCGATGCCTACTCCGGGTACAACCAAATACGGATGAACCCGGGTGATCAGGAAAAAACTTCCTTCATCACTAAATACGGCACATACTGCTACAACGTGATGCCATTCGGTTTAAAGAATGTCGGTGCCACTTACCAATGCCTAGTAAATAGGATGTTCAATGAACAAATAGGAAAATCAATGGAGGTTTGCATTGACGACATGTTAGTTAAGTCCCTGCGAGAAGAGGACCATTTAAAACATTTGCAGGAAACCTTTAGCATATTAAATAAATACATTATGAAGTTGAACCCGAAGAAATGTGCATTTGGAGTTGGATCAGGTAAATTCCTCGGGTTCATGATATCCAATCGAGAAATCGAGATCAACCCCGACAAAATCAAATCCATCGAGGACATCATGGTTTGTGGACAACGTGAAGGCCGTGCAAAGATTAACCGGGCGCATAACCGCCCTGGGGCAATTCATTCGAGGTCATCCGACAAAATCCACCATTCTTCACACTATTGAAGAAGAAGAAGAAGAAGAAGAAGAAGAAGAAGAAGAAGAAGAATAACTTCTCATGGACCCCGGAATGCCAACGAGCTTTGGAGGAACTCAAACGGTACTTATCGAGGCCACCGCTGCTTCACACCAAAGGCAGACGAACAACTATACATGTACTTGGCAGTTTCGGAGATAGCAGTAAGTGGAGTCCTGGTCCGGGAAGAGTAAGGTATGCAATTTCCAATTTACTATGTTAGCAGGACCCTAGGTGAGGCCGAAACTAGGTATCCTCACATAGAAAAACTGGCGCTCACTTTGCTAAGTGCCTCTAGAAAACTAAAACCATACTTCCAGTGTCACCCCATATATGTCATAATTACTTACCTATTGAGAAATGTTATGCATAAGCCCGAGCTCTTGGGCTGGTTGGCCGAATGGGCCGTGGAAATCAGTGGGTACAATATTGAATATCGACCCCGGACCGCCATTAAATCTCAAATTTTGGCAGACTTTGTAGCCGATTTTATGCCGGCCCTAATACACGAGGTCGAAAGAGAGTTATTAATCAACTTAGGGACCTCCTCGGGAATTTGGACCCTCTTTACGGACGGCGCCTCGAACGCAAAAGGGTCCAGACTTGGCATCGTATTGAAGCTACCAACAGGCAATGTAGTTAGAAAATCTATTAGGACTGTGAAATTGACTAACAATGAGGACTAATATAAGGCCATGATTGCAGGTCTCGAACTAGCTAAAAGCTTGGGGGTAGATAATTGAAGTTAAGTACGACTCCCTCCTTAGAGTAAACCAAGTTAATAAGACGTTCGAGGTCATAGAAGAACGAATGCAAAGGTACCTGGATAAATTGCAGGTAACATTACATCGATTCAAATAATGGACTTTACAACACATACCTTAGGATCAAAACAGTGAGGCTGATGCCCTCGCTAACCTAGTTTCATCGGTCGAAGGCGACGAATTCAACTCGGGGTCAGTCATACAACTTATGAGATCGGAGTGGAGGCAGGCCATGCCGATATTAATTCAATGAGCCTAACTTGGGACTAGAGAAACAAATATATAGAATACCTGAAAATCGAAAAACTATCATCAGATCCAAAGGAATCAAGGGCCCACGTACAAAGGTAGCTCGGTTTAGCCTATTCGAAGACAGAACCATGTTCAGAAGGGCGTTCGATGGCCCACTCGTGATATGTCTAGGACCAGGGGACACCAAATATGTTTTGAGGGAAATCCACGAGGGCACCTGTGGAAATCATTCAAGCGCCGAATTACTAGTTCGAAAAGTTATCAGAGCCGGCTATTACTGGATCGATATGGAAAAGGAAGCAAAGGAGTTCGTACGAAAATGTGATGAATGTCCAAGACACGCTCCGATAATTCATCAACCCGGGGAACTGCTGCATTCGGTCATGTCACCATGGCCATTCATGAAGTGGGGAATGGATATTGTCGGGCCCCTTCCATGGGCACTCGGTACGGCTCAATTCATTTTGTTTATGACTGACTATTTTTCTAAATGGGTGAAAGCCGAGGCATACGAAAAGGTGAGGGAGAAAGAAGTCATCGACTTCATTTAGGATCATATCATATGCCGGTTCGGAATGTCAGCCGAGATCGTATATGACAACGGGAAATAATTCATCGGCAGCAAGGTAAGCAAGTTTCTCGAAGATCATAAAATTAAAAGGATCTTATCAACACCCTACCACCCCAGTGGGAACGGGCAAGCAGAATCAACCAATAAAACCATACTCCAAAACCTCAGAAAGAGGTTAACCAATGCCAAAGGAATATGGAAGGAAATCCTACCCGAAGTCTTATGGTCATATCGAACTACTTCAAAGTCCAGTACCAGGGCCACCCCATTCTCACTAGTCTACGGCACCGAAGCTCTGATACCAGTCGAAGTCGGAAAGCTAAGTCTCAAGTTCCGATATGCAACCGAGGAATCAAACGGCTAAGCTATGAACATGAGCCTCGATTTATTAGATGAAAGGCGCGAAGCAGCCCTTGTCCGGTTGGCCGCCCAAAAGTAGCGGATCGAGAGATATTACAATCAAAGGACCAACCTTCGACACTTCAGTATCGGTGACTTGGAACTAAGGAAGGTTACACTAAACACCTGAAACCCGAATAAAGGGAAGTTGGGGCCGAACTGGGAAGGCCCTTACCAAATTATTGAGATCACCAGTAAAGGATCGTACAAACTCGGAACGATGAACGGTGAGCAACTACCGAACAATTGGAACATAGCTCACTTGAAGCGATACTATAGCTAAGGTACGATCCCATTCATCTCCTTTTATTTATTTACATTCTGAACTAACATTTGCAGGGAGTCATTGAGAAACAATATAATTTTTAGGTCTGAAAGTGCGCGTTACACTCTTTTTCCCTTGAACCGGTTTTGTCCCAAAAATATTTTTCGGCAAGGTTTTTAAGGAGGCAATGGTAAATCGTGCTAACTTAGAATTGAAGGATGGTTACGAACCGGTATCGAAGGTCACAACAACAGTATTCGAGGCCTCTCTATGCTCAGCCCCGAACACTGGGGGGCATAACCCTTGGATAACAACTTTAGCAAGAAAGGAAACTTTACGATTCAATTATCTCAGCTCGATCGGTAGAATTTACTGTAAGGGCCAAACAGTCACATGAACCTTGCCCACATAGACTACTCGAGCCCTGGCATGAAACCTGTACACATGTGTAACTATCACGCAAAAGAATAAAAGAAGTTTCTACCTTGCGGATAAATATCTTGTCCTTTAAGAATTTCTCTTTTTTCTTTTAGGGAATTTCGTACATTTGATCCCCTAAAGGTACCGAGCCCAAGGGTCGCCTTTACCTGGGTTCAAACGATCACCCCAATCGGGGACTGCCATCCAAAATCAAACTCGGACAGCTCGGGCTACCAGAGCACATGAGCACAAGACCTATTAGGGAATGCCCGAACCATAAAGGCTACGGCCACCCCCATTCGGGGACTGTTATCTTAGGCAAAGCCCAGATAAGCCCACTGGGAAACACCCGAATTAAAAAGGCTACGACCATACTGAAATGGCTCAGAGACGTCCGATACCCGTAACAAAAACAAGGCCTTCAAAAAATTTCATAACCGGTTCTAAAGGCTACCCTCGACAAACTATAATCTAAACTACTTTGGGAAAATGTTTCCGGTAATATCGAATTCCCACAATAACTTAAAATGAAATAATGTTAAAGGCAAGGTTTGTTTGAGAACATAACCTAACTATTTCATGCTAAGGAATTTCGATCTTTGCGAATATAAATAATAAAGCAAAGGGAAAATTCAAAAGTTATTGAAGGGAAAAAGCCTTATATACATATCAAAACTTCTTTTTACAAAGGCCAAACAGCCCCGATGAAAATTTTTACAAAGGCCGAACGTCCTCAACAAAAGGGTGATACAAAAATCATAAAACAAAAACATCTAAAAGAGTCCTAAGTGGCCTAGTCTTCGACGGGGGCTGCATCATCACCTTCGGGGCCTCTGCCGCCCTCAGATTCACCCAAATCTTCAGACTCCTCAGAATCTTCCTCCTCGGGATAAGCCAAATTCCTAGCCTCGGCTTCGAGCACCTTGGCGTTCTTGATCTCAGCCGATAAATCAAAACCTCAAGTGTGAACTTCCTAGAGGGCCTCCCTTCGGGATTGCCACTTCACATGCTCTACTATATTTTTTATAAGGTTCTGAATCGCCTCGGTATCGGCCTTGTACGGGGACACCATTTCATCAACTTCGGCTTTGATCATGACGACCTCTAACCTGGCCGTTTTAAGCTCCTTGGCCAGACTTTCTCGATCTGAGACAGCCAAAGCAAACCGGGATTAGAGCTCCTCAACCTTTTTCATCTGAATCTCGGCCCTATCCTTTGTTTCTCTAAGTTGGATTTCAGCCGAAGTTAGTTATGCCCGAACAACCTCTTTTTCCAAGGACAGATTATCCATTCGGCCTCTCCATTCATCGGTCTCAGCTTTAACTATATCCATTTCAGCTCGAAGTTGGTCAATCCGATCAAGTTTTTGCTGGACCTGTGGATTTTGACCATCAGTCACCGAATCAAATTCATCGTCACTAACTTCAAAAACTTTTACCCGCTCGACCAAATCAGCATGTTTCTTCCAAGCAACTTCCAGCTCAGCACGTAGGTTCTTAACCTCTCCTTCGAACTGCTCGCTAAGAAGTTTAAAGGCGTCTCTCTTCTCAGTGAGCTCACAAACTTCAACTTCGAGTTGCTTCAGATCGTCCTGGTACCTTAAAAAGGTCCCATGATGAAGCACCGAGGCCTACGAGCACAAAAATAAACACTAAGTTATCTACGAAATAATCTAAGTGTAAATCAAAAAAATCACTTAGTAAAGCATGAAATTACCCAGTTCAGCGCCTGTTTCCTTTGTTTGAAAGGCAAAGTGCATCCACCTCATTCATCTTGGCTTGATCATCCTCGGTCACCAAACACCAAAGATAACTGGTTACCCCTACGGGGGCGGAGAGAACTCGGGCATCCTCCGGAAGAGAGATAACAATGGATCGCTTCCGATCAAAATTAGCACTTGGGGTAGGAAATGGATCGACCAATTTCGGGCTCACGAAAGGCCCTCTTGCTTCAAAGGGTGAGCTCTTCCTCAGTATCTCTAAATCACCAAATCTGGTGGCGTCCTCTGTCGAAAAAATCGCAAAAGGGATCGTTCTCTCTATGGGCCCCCTCGATAGGGCGTTCTTTTGCACCTTGGGCATCGTTGAACATCGACTCTATGAAAGAGGGTGACTCAGCAATCTCTATCGGGCCAAGTGCTTCATGCGGGGCTTTGCCCGCATCCCGGGAAGCTTCAGTTCCTACCTCCTTCTCAGCCTCCCCGACGAGATGAAGATCGGCCTCGCCTCCCTCTAGTTCGGAGGCCTCTTGCCCTTCGACTGCTGTGGCTCGCTGGCCACCAGATCGAAGGCTTCTCCTTCCCCCCTCGGACTCATCCCTCAATCGATACAGTGAGTCTGGAGACAATACTCGAACACTGGTGCTTTCCTTGGGTTTACGTGCCAATCGTTTCCTTGGATTCTTCATCTCGGAGCTCGGAGAACTCGGAGCCCTTTTTCTTTTCTTCTCTTTATCCTGCCCCGGAGAAGATGGTTCGGTGAGGATATCGTCATCATCGGATGGAGGCCTCATTGCGACATCCTTGGAAAGACCTGCATAGAGAAACTAAATGAGTAAGGGCGCAACAGCACAAAGGAAACCTAAGTGTTGTCCACTCAAGAAGGAATCTCACCATGAGAACGGGCCTCCCAACGGCCCTTTGAAAGCTCACGCCATGCGCGTTCGGAATATGGTTTTGCAACACAGTGCCCTCAACCCATTTCCTGAATCGAGGAACTGCATCCGGCATCCGAGCAACAACTGCACCACCACAAAACATTGATGAGAATGGAGGAATAGGAAAAGCGATGAACAAAATCTTAAAAGCAAGATTATACTTACGAGTCTTGTTCCACTTCTCAGGAAATGGCATATGCTTGACTGGGATCAAATCTGAGGTCTTCACTCGGACAAAGCGACCTAATCAGTCTCGATCCCGATCTTCATTGATGCTCGAGAACGGGTCCTTACTAACCCGACTAGCAAGCTTGATTAGTCCCTCGATAAAGTCGGGGACTATATAAGCGCATGAGATGGTCGAGGGTGAAGGGATACCCCTCCATCTTACTTACGAAAAAATGAAGGAGAACTACTATCTTCCAAAAAGAAGGGTGAATTTGACCAAGGGTCACCTCGTACCTCTTACAGAAGGCAATAATGACCGGGTTCAAGGGACCCAGCGTGAAGGGATAATTGTAAACACTTAAATATCCATCTACGTGGGTAGTAATAGCTTCCTCGGGCTTGGGGACCACTACGTGCTTATTAGCCCAGTTGCCATCTTTCTTGACCTCGGAAAGGACGTCCTTGGTGATTGAGCAAATATATCTCGAGACCGGCACACACCGACCCGGTACCGAGGAGGGCTTCTCGTTCTTGAAATCAGCACCGATCAGGCACCCTCCAGGGATAAACATTTTTAGAGGAGGTTCCGGTACCCGTTCCTCTGTAGCAGCAGACGAAACGTTTGCCTCTACAGCCGATCGCGAGGCAGAAGGAGTTTCTTTTTGGGGAATAGATTTTGAAGTCTTCGCCATTTCTTTGATAGATGAAGAAAAGAGAGTGAGTTTAAAGATTAAGCTTGATGGTTGGGGATAAAAATAGAGCTAAAGTTCTTGTAAAAGGATTTCAGAATAGCCAGAAATTTAATGCTGGGAAGTGTTGGAATTTCTAAGAAACAGGAGTAGAGAAGATTTGGATGTAAAGTTTGAATGAATGAAAAAGGGGATATTTATAATTTCCAAACGACGGTTCAAAGCCAGGAGTGGCCGACCAGCAACTGACGCATTTAATGCCATTAAGACGTGATTGACGAGACGTTTCGTTCATTTTGTCATTTCTGACGCAGAGTACCGAGGTGAGAATCGGAAGCTTATATCGTTTCTCGTCATTTACGCTCCGAAAAACGAGGGGACTATCTGTATACGGTCGAAATCGGGCTCGACTATTGCATGACAGATCGGGGCTCAGACCGCGAAGGGTTGAAGGTCGACCCCGAGTCTCATCGAACCAGAACACGAAGTCAGAATGTTGTTCCTAGAGAACATTGAGCACATGATCCCAGAATCGACCCTTACCCCGAATAAGCTTGAGGAAACATTGCCGGTATAACAAACAGAAGACCGAAATAACGGAAGGCTGAAATATCCGTAACCGGTCGGATATTTCAGCGGGAATCTCGGTACGTATCAATAAAGAACCAACAAATCAGCAAACCAGGAGATTTTAACCTTTTATAGAATTTTACCTAAATTATGACTCCCCTACTATATAAAGGGGTCTGAATACTTGTAAAACATATTGTAACACGCATCACAAAATAATATATTATTATTCTCGTCAAGTTCTTGTTACTCTCTTGTTGTTTCTGTTCTGATATCAATAAAAGCATTTTTGGCTCGAGGATGACAAACTTTCCCAGGCTAAAACTGTTCAACTTGTGCGGTTAGCATTTACTTTTCCATTACTTATTTCAATTGCAATCTGATTTGTCGTTCAGTATCAAATTAAATCATGTATCCTTAAAACCACTTATAAATTCAATTGTTATCCGATTTTGAGGATAAACAAAGTTAAAAGTCACTTCTTAAAAAGAATATCCGATGAATTTCATGCTCTCCACCCAGAAGTTCTTCGTTCGCAAACCTCGATTGCGAATATAGAATTTTTATATTTTTTGAATATAGATCAGAAAAAAAATGCTTGAAATGAATTGCTGAAAGCAAGAAAATCAAATAATTTGGTGCTCAAAGTAGATTAGTCGGAATCTCATAATATATATAATGGTCATATTCAAAAATGTTTCCCACTGATCTTCGCTCAAATAGCCAGCAATAGACTCATTTTCTACCTTTTTCATTTACAGATTAAAATGGGAGTTCTTTGCTTTAGGGATGACAATAGACTCATCAACGAAGGAAACCATCATTCTTTTGGCAGGAAGCGCTCCTTTTTAAATGGGTCATATACAAATTTGAATAAATCAGATTAGCGTAGCGGTTACGGATACAAGATGATTATGCAAGAAGAAAACAAAAAAGTTGAACCAATTACAAGCATGGTCAAGAGGATGATGTTTAACTCAACAAAAATTGAGTAAGGTTACTAAATATTACAACCTCCGTTCGAGTTTATGTAAACCTATTTCTTTTTTGGTCTATTCCAAAAAAAATTACCCCTTTCTAAATTTGAAAATAATTTTGCTTAAACTTACGATTCTACCCTTAATTAGAAGCTTTTTATAATCACACAAATACTTTTGAATTGTTTAGGACCAAAAATTCTAAAAGTCTTCATTTTTTCTTAAACTTCGTGTCCAAGCAAATATGTTCACATCAATTGAAACGGAGGAGTATATACACCAGAAATAAGAATTTACCACTAGAGAATCTCTTTATCACTTTAAAAGGTGGATCAAAACCTCATTTCTTAAACAGAAAAAGGATTATCTTACACTAAAGAATTAGTATAACACCCTCCATAAAAATCATAATCATGCAACATAATTGCAAATTACATAAAACAAAGCAAGTAGTATCCCAAAGCATTATAAACAGAGCACAAGCACTAGTGAATATATGCAAGCAAATATAAGAAACCAGTGGCATTGCCACTTATATCTTGATCATAATATAAAGGGTTGTATTATTCAAGCTACCATGACTGAACAGTTTAAGATAAAACTACTAAGTCGATTTCGACCACTGTCAAGTGGTTTCCACTGCAACTTCATTGCCTTAGGATCAGGACAGCAAGTATATATAGCCATGGAATTACCAGAATAAGACACTGATGTTAAAGCAGCTCCTATTACTAGAAGTTCATTCCCCAGTGACTTGAATGCAATGCCCCATCCCCTGTTTGAATCAGCTCGTACTGGAACTGGCCCTAACTGTTTCCAAGTGTTGGTTTTTTTCAAGTAAACCTTAAGCTGATTCGAAGAAGCCTCGAGCGAGTATAGCTCGTTATTCACGACAGCAAGGAGGGGCGGTGAATGGTAGTCCTGTACCGGATCATCCTTCAACATGTCCGGAATCAGCTCCCATTTGTTCTTAGCCTCGTCGAAGAATTCTCCACACGTTAACTCACCGTTCTTATTCCTTCCCCCGATCACGTAGAATCTGTTGTCCATGTAGCATCCTGAACAAAGTTTTCTATTCCTCTTCATCCTCGGTAGTGGCTCCCACAATCTACTATCGGGGTTGTATCTCTCAGCCGTGTCATAGACCTCACTATTCGGCATAATACCAACACCACCAGCAACAAAAGCAGTGGTACCACAAGTTGCTGATGCAAATAAACACCTCGGATTAACCATAGAGGGACCTTTGTGCCAACTATTTGTTGCTAATTCGAACCTCCAAATAACGAGACCATCGATTTCCCTGCCCGAAACAAGCAAATGTGTGCCTACACAAAGTGATTCCTTATCACTAAATGGGAAGCACTCATCTGATGGTAAATCGGGCAATTTCCTCCGGTACTTGAACTCTCGATCAAACGCCCACCAGTTAGTCTCCCCACTTGCCAACATGAATACTGAAGGTTCTTTAAATCCAATCTCTTTACGAATCTCAAATATCTCACCGCTCTTTAGAAGCATCGAACATCTCTTGTTTACGAGGCAAAGTTTCCAATATTCCCACCTCGGAAACCTGGCTAGAATCAAGCCCTCGACCTGATAGTTGAGAGAGGGATAATCTGCATCCTGAGGTTCTCTACTAGAATTTTCAGCTCTCGAGGATTTGGGTAGAGAGATTCTAACTTTTTTGGAGGAATGGCTCTTGAAAGTGACCCAATCAACATATTTGAGATCAGATTTCTCATCAAGATCATAGTTAGCAGGATGATGATCCAAGTTTATCTTTTCTTCTTCAGATTCTCTTCTGTTTAAGTTCAACATCCTCTTAAGACATTCAGAGCTTTAAATCATCTGCAGTTAGCCTTAAATAGGAACAAACAATTATTACTTAAAAAGTAAAATTGATCAGCAACATGGATCATTGATAAGAAGATAAACATTTCCTTTAAAAAAATTAAAATAGCAAAACCGTGTGAAACAAGATATAGCCTCAAGAATTGAACTTCAAAGATGAGACACAGTATCTCTTCCTTTTCACTATCTTTGAGGAAAACCGGCTACTATAAAGTGTGCCCAAAAATTGGAGGAATAGACCATTTCAGTATTATGTTTGAATTCTGGCGTACGAAGCATCCCGCCTAGATCATGAGGATTCGAGTACGCGCCGCACCCCGGTCAAGGGATCGTATATGATATAGGCAGTACCATAATGTAAGAATCCACATTGACACAACTTTACCGTTACTCTAAAGCTCCTTCGAATATTGTGTTTGAAACAAACAGGTATTTAACATATTAGTGCATATACCAGCCCTTGTTTTCTACACCCTTTAATATCTTTTGGAGGAAGTGATGGCTAAGAGTAATATGACACAACTTTTCTCTTTAAAGTAATTGCAGTAATTAATCACACAGAAACCGAATAACGAGTAAAAACACCTAATATGACAGAATCAAAGTATTTAAGTTATATATACTTAGCAGGTTAATTAGTTTCCATTCTACTAGGTTACGAATCAATATTTATCATAAAGATTTACTTATAATTAGCTTACCTAATTGTGAATGTATAGAACCTAAACTCAAAATCAGAAGACAAACAGAACTAGTTTCCACGTGCAAACTCGGTATGAAGAGCTATTAGATTTCAAGAATTCATTATTAAATTTCAATAAACTCAAAGAATACCACAGAATGAAAATAATCAAGTTGATATTTTTGTTTTCTTAAGAGGAAATAGATTGGAAAGTTAAGGAAAATGAATTAAACCCGAGTTTATGACTTTTTCCTCGGAAAACAGAAAGAAAAGAAAAACTACAAATCACATTATATTTACTCCAAAATACATTAAAAAATTTAAAACTAACTAAGAGAAAATCATGAATGTATTTACCTTAATTAATTGGATTTTTGAAAATCCAACTAGTTTTTCTTCCTTTATTTCACATCATTTTCCTTCTTGTGCTCCAGTTTTTCTTTCTCCCTCTTCTTGCTCTGTTGTTTAATTTCTTTTTATTTTCTTCCTCTTTAAAAGGGGCTGGAGACAAGGTGATGGCAAGTTGAGAACTTCTCCACTAACCATACTATTTTATATGCTAATGGAGAGTTTATTATATTAAACCATCGTACTGAACTCTTATGGCAGTTATAAAGTATATATTATAAAAATACGAATTAACAATTCGAAGATAAAAAGTTAGCAATTGGCTAGAATCCACGAATCAGCCAATGACATGAACCATTTACCAAAGCTGTAGTGGTTATTATTGCATCACGATCTACTATCAATGTGCCCAAAAAAAAAATAATAATTTAGGGAGGTAGAAGACCAGATACGGGTTCGGCCAAACCCCTTAACTTTTGTTTAATTAGTATATTTGTGTTAAAAAATTTAGTAAATTATATGTACATATATTAAATTTAAAATTCAATTATTAGTACTAAGTCATCGTTCTAAAATTTAAAACTCATAAAGTTGTAGTTCCACCTCTAATTCTACGTAACTTAGCATGTCTATGTTCTTAACGCACACAAAATATTTTATTCCCTTTATAATAATTATTAGTCTGAAGATTATCTTAAATAAACATACGATATAAGAATTGGTGGTATTAAAGATTTAAAGTATTATATTCACTTGTTTTTTAACGATTTACGGGATTTGAGGTGCTTTACCCCGTTAAAGGGAAAATCTAATACGAAATCAGATTAGTTAGACGTAATGAATTGTGAATAGAGGATGATTAAATCTACAAACAGGGGATAGTACATTGTATTGGAAATACATGCAGCTAATAGCTTAATAAAGAGTTCCAGTTCTGATGCTTTCTTATTTGAACCTTTTTAATATGTTCATCATACCTTTCTTGATCTTGTTATCAATAAAAATATTCATGTACAAATCTGTCGTTAATTTGTACTCAATAAGAAATTCAAATTAAAATATATCTTATAAAAATATTGTGAAATTAGTTTTGAATAGTCAAAAATAGTACAAGAACAAAAAAGATTATCACAATAATATTGGCTAATTAAATTACAAACAAGGACAGCATGGCTACATTATGACTATAATTTTACGAAAAAATGCAAGAGACAAAAGAAAAGTTAAAGATCTACTAGTATTATCTTTTCAATCTTTTTTCCCATTACATAAAGGATCAGGGAAGAAAAGAGGAAATTATAAATCAATCTTTACATTATGAGAATATATATGTTGGTATAAATTTACACGCATTCAATACTTACATCAAATGAGTAAATAATTGACATATGGTGTATGATGTATTTTGCTACTTGTTGTATGTACTGTACACATGCGGAGTTCTTTGCGTTTTGCACCCTTAGCATGTGCGTTCTTTTGTGATTTGCACTTTATCCTATAATAATTGATAAATGGCACCCTAATCTTCTTATTTCTTTGCAAAACGATAAAAGCAATTTCCCCAATTTATGAGGGGGAAAAAAAAAAGGAATAGTAGAATTTGTATTATTTTCCTAAAATTCATTATACGTGTCGCACGCTGTGTAGAATTGTAGATACTCATTTGCAGTATTTCCCATATGTGTGTATATGAAATTAATTAGATTTAAGGCGATGACCTATAAATAAAGAAAGAAAAAGCACTTGATATTTGAAGGTAGAAAGAGTTTGAATTATGCCTATTTTTCCCTTATAAATTATGGAAAGGATTTCTTCTATGGTTTGCAAAGAAATAATGATATTAAAACGTAATGCAAAATATAAAAGAGAAAGGTGCAAAACGCAGAAAAACTCCAGAAATGAGCTACTAAAGATCTGAAGCGTAAAAATTTGTTAACTTATTCTTAAAGGTGGAGAGTTTCATTCTTGCTAAACCTTTCCTTTTTAGGTTTTCCATCTTCCTACCCCAATAGTAAAATTTAAACATTATAGTAACCAAAATTATTTAAATTAATTACAACCATGCGCAGAGAAAGTGCTATAGACGCAACCCTAGAAAGTGGAAGTCCCCATTGGATAAGCCCTCTTTGTTTTTTTGTATTTTATTCCAAGATTTCTTGCTGCCTGTCCACTGATTAGTTGGTAGATTAACCTTTTTAATCTTTTTTGGTTCTACTTTCTATACATTTAAAGTTTTTAATTATGTTAAGCCCCAAGTTTCACTGTCATAATCGTGTTGGTTTTGCATTTGCACAAGAAAGTGTGTCCCCAAATTTCAAAAAGTTGAAAATAACAAATTATTAATCTTTTTCTTTTCTTTTTTTCATTTTGTTGGCTTTGTTGATTTTTTTAATTGCAAGTTTTTCCTCAAGACCCTATTTGGAAAACGGGTTTCGAAAGACTGAATAAAATGTAAAAGTACTTAATATGTCTTTGGTTTGAAGAGAATTATTATTTTATGGAAAATATTTTTTCGGTGTTTGGCTGGTAATGAAAATGATTTTCACTCTTATGTGAGGGTAGTCATTTTTCCCTTTTGATGGATAACTTTTACTAGAAAAATAACTTCTATCATATCAAAAACTAGCAAATGATTTCCTTACAGAAAATAATTTTCTAAAAAATAGCATCCCTCCTACAAAACATATCCTTTGTAACTTAATTAGGGTTTCTTTAGCAAAAATTTGTAGCTTTACCAGTTTACCTAATAGTGATTCCATTTAGGAAAAAATTCTTTTAATTGTATCCATGTACAAATGCTAAGTGTGCATGAGTTATTAAAACATTCGCCACAAAAATACAATTGAAATTTTTTTCTACTAGTTTAATGAAATAATATTTAACAATACGCACAAACTTTGGGACTTACCAATAAAAAACTCCAAATATTGTGGATAATAGGAGTTAAATTGTGACAGTCCAAACATTTGGGCCATCTTATGACATTATTGGCTTTAGAAGGTTAAAAAGTTGCCAGCTCTTAGAAATTACTGCACATCGGAGTGGATCTTATGCATATAGTCGAATTTATTATTTACTTTATTTAATCAGTATCTAAATTCGATATTAATTATAATTATATATATACTATAAATAAATTATACGTATATTATATATCCCTGTTTAGTTTTAGCTTATCAGTATCTTAAACTTGAAAAGAATATAAACCATTAAATAATCACCTTCAATAAAATTTTCTACTAGCCTAGGCACCTGACAGCCTACACGGGTATTGAACGTATTTTTTTTCTAAAGAAAAGAATACTCTGTATTAAAATTGAAGGAGTCTAATTATTACATAACATAGGGGTAGATGGCATTGCGATTGTCCCCAATCTATCTTTATTAAAAGCATTTAAAACAAAATACGGAGGAATTTTCCAGTAGATTATGTTGTCTTCCTCCATTGCTGATGATTGGATGGAACGTTCGTACTTTGCTAGAGCGTCAGCCACATAGTTGCCTTGCCTATATATATATGGGTTATAGCCTCTGATCTAACAACATCAAGAAGAAAACTGCAATCATTAAGAAGATGTGAGAATCGATGATGTTTAACCTTAAATAAATTACATAATAATTGCGAATCTGTTTTCACAATAATTGGAAAGAGATTTTTTGTGAAGGAGAGTTCTAGTCTGGCTAGTAGTGCGAGCATCTCAACGTGTAGGGCGGAAGTTGCAGTCAGTTTCTGCGCAAAATCCACGATCTGTGAACCACCGTGGTCTCTAATGATTCCCCCAGTACCACTGTTTAGGAATTTGGATCATAAGCTCCATCGACGTTTATTTTGTAATGACTCGTGGGTGGTGGTAGCCACGTTACTAGGATTTGTTGCCTGGGTTTTGAGGTTGTTATAGTGTGAGTGAGTGATAGAAATTCTGCTACTTGTAGCAGGATTTTTTTTTTGGCATGTAGTGGTTGAAGTATTGTTGAAGAGGTTTGAGTTCCTATTAATCCATATGTTCCAGAGGATGAACGGTAGTAGGGTGGAGTATGGGGTTTTAAGGGAGGTATTTGGTGTGTGGATGGTAGTGTCTTTGTTGTACCTTTATTTCATCCAGTTGGCAAAGTTATGTGGTTGAGGCATGCGTAAGTTGAACAAAGACCATAAGTGGCAGGAGTGTTTGTGTGAAAAGAAGATGTGATTTATGTCTTCCACTATATTTGGGCCTGGATCATGTGGCGCATACGTCCATTATTCGGAAGCCAATTGTCATTCCAGAGGTTGATGTTTGTTCCATCCCTTATGCTCCAAGAGATTCTCACTTGGAAGAGGCCAGTGACTTTGGTTATACTTTTCCATATGTATGAATCAGATGACTTGGCCTGGTATGTCCGAGCTTGGCTATGCTAAACATATTTTGCACGAAGTATTTGACCCATAATGAGTTTGCACTCCTACGGAAATGCCAAATTAGCTCTGCTAGTATAGCATAATTTTTATGAGCAGTTTTATATAGTCCTAGTCCTCTTAGTGATTTAGAAGTGGTTACAATCTCCCAGTGGGCAAAGCAGACTTATTCTTTTCCCGGGTTTGATCCCCAAAGAAAATTTCGTTGGATGTGGTCTATGTGATTCCTAGTGGAGGTTGGTAATAAATTATTTTGTATGGAGTAGTTAGGAATGGTGGCCAAGACTGAGTGTAGTAGGGTAGTTCTTCCTGCCATGTTGAAAGTTTTTACTTTCCAACAGGAGAGCTTATTGTTCATTTTATCGATAATGAATTGGTAATCCTTACCTTTGGGGAAGTGATTTGTTAGGTGAAAGTCAAGGTATTTTCCAAAGTTAGCGAACTTGCGTTGTTTCTAAGTGGTAATCGATGCATTATTGAGTGTAGGTGTTTGTGAGAGTTTTTCTTTGGGTTGTGGAGTTGAGAGATTGGAAGTAGTGGACATATAGTGGAGTCGGGGTAATGGCGTGGGAGTAGGTATTAGTAGGGGGTCATTATTGTGATGGGAGTTGATGGGATGTGACCGTCCGACGGTAGAGTGCTATGAATCCATATTGGAGAGAGCTAGATTTGGCGCAACAGATCTCTATTGTGCATTTAATGCACTAAGCGAGGTGATCATTTGTACCCTACTAGGGGTGGAGGTAGTATGTAGTAATAGGGGTTTGGTACTTTGGTGTGATATATTCGGGTTGGATATATTTGAGGTTCTTTTCTCATTAATGAGTTGGAGGCCTGGGTGTACTTCGTTTGGTAGAATATTTGGGGGAATATTTGTTTTTGTAGTGATTATTATCGGAGTATTTATTTCAGGTGGTGTAATAATAGTAGTGAGGTTATTTGAAAGATGTTTGTTGGAAAGGTCGTTTTTGGATTGTAGGGGGCAGTGGTGATTGGATTGTTTGAGGAGGTGTAGGTGTACAAGTAAGGATTACCTGATTTGGTATTGGCATTGGTATGACAACGGTTAGTGCCAGGTGGTAGGTGTTCTGATAGGACAGAGAAAGGGTTGTGTGTGGGGATAGGAAATGAGGCTTGTATTTTTGTGGTCTTTTTTCATGTTGTTTTTGTGAGTCAACACCCTCTGCGTTAGATGCATACGTGGATCTTTACCTTGCATGTGTGTTTTTTTGCTCAATTTGTGGTGGGGTAGGTTTCACTTGGCTATTTTGATATGGGTGACGTGACTTGAAATTCTCGTGGGGGTTGCTCGAGTGTTGTGGGTACTGGGTAGGCTTCTTGGGGACTGTGGTAGGCTACTCGCTCCGTTTAGTCGTTTATTTCTGTGGGTAAAAATTCAACTCCGATGGTTTGATTTCTCCCATCTTGATTTAATATAGAACTCTCCTCTTCGCATTTTGTGATGTTGTTGGTAGGGGTGTTGAGGTTTGGTATTCTTCTTTTTCCTTTTTTCATGCTTGCATCATTCTTGTAGGTTTCTCTTTCTGGGTTGGGATTGACGACTGGTGCTGGTCTTGGTTGTTGAGTATCGGCCTGCTCTTTTCTTCTCCATTTTGGGTATAACACTGTTTTCAACGCCCTTTATCTATTTCTGTGTGCATGTTGTCAGCATTGTTTGGTGTGGTTACTTGTGGTCCCTTCTTTGTTGTACATTGATTGTGTTTATGTCCTAAGCAACCACACAAAGTACATAAGGAGTATGTGTCTTCATAATGTATTTGTTGGAGATGAGTTCCCAATAAAACTGATGTTGGTAATATTTTGTCTATTGGTACCAGAATGCATAGTCTTGCATACTGACCTCTGCTAGCTTGGGCCGTGCAATTATCGATTTTTAGAAGTGTCCCTAGTATCTGTCCAATCCTTGTTAGGATTAGGATGTCATAGAATTCAGTAGGTAAGTCTTGTAATCGTATCCATATTGTGGCAATGAGTGGTTTTGTCTCATATGGGTTGAATTTCGATTCCCATTGTCTTATCGATAAATATTGCGATCCAATGAATCATGGACCCTGTTGCAGTGCTTTATTGTAATTGTCGTGTGAAATAAATTTAATGAGACATAAGTCATTACCTAGATCTACTTTATGGAAATCTTGTCCCTTTGTTGGATGTACCCTAACCTCCTCCCAAGCAGCTTAATGATGATGGATTGCTTCCATGGTTGGTATAGTCTTTCTTTGTTGAAATATGAATGAAGTTTGGGTGATTTTTCGAATTTATGTTTTCATCTTCAAGGGATATGTTGCTGAAAGATTTGCATTCAAAGTCTAGAGGTGTGTTGGTGTTGTCAGAAGAGATTAGTTTTTCTTTGAAGCTATTTTTTCCGATTGACTCTTCCTTTGGTCTGCTTCTGCTTCTGATCTGCTTCTTCATCATTCATTATTGTGTCGTTTATTTCTTCCATTTGCTTGGTTGATTGTTGATTGATTGAAGATATTAACCTTCCTCTCTAATTTTCTAGAGCCATATTCTCTTGATGCACAACGAATCCATTTTTCTAAGAGGCGGTATTGAACATCAGACAATTTTTAACTGCAACCGCATATAATCATGACAAAGTCTAACCATGTTTTTAGATTTGCCGTATTAAACTAATAAGCATCAGATATAATTACCAAATATTCTATCTTCAAAATAAAAAGCGAGGCGAGATCCAATATCATGCCCCAAATATAAGGAACAATTAAACAAATTAGAGACGAATTGAGAATTTTAAATATGATTGTACGAGTAACATACTAACATGTGATATATTTTGTAGCCGTATTATCCGTTTTTATCTAGTAAATTCTTTGACTACAATACATTGGATAGAAAACATAAGTGTCATATAAATTTGTATTCCATCTTACTATATAGCACTTTACTTTTTCATTATATTTTATGTGAGATTTGTGTAAGGTATTATATGCAAATGTCTTTTCAAATTTGTCATTCTAGAAGCATGTCAATCCTTCTGCTTGACCTGCGTGCTTGCCATCATGCACATCACACGCATCCCTTAGTAGGGACTCATTGTTTTCGCTGAAATTTACCCCATCATCATACTGTTGGAGTCTCGGTCTGACATTATACTTGTCACAACCTAAACCCATGCATGTCATGTATTGTTCGCTTTGACCCAACATACCACACAAAATTTGACTTTACGGAGAGTACACCACAACAAGTGCAAAACATATATATTATGTGAATTTATGCTTTGTCTTATATATATATCTATTTACTTTTTTATCTATTTCCGATATAGAATTTACCTAAGATATTTTATGCACCCTTTTTCAAAAGTTGGCTAATTTAAAGCCTCCCAATTTTTTTCTCAATCCACTTTTATTAGCTCGTCGTTTGGCAAGGACGCCACGTAACCAGCATACACGGACTTGCTGACTTCTAAAACCATGCATCCGCCCCTAGAATAGACCGATAGATTTTGGAAATCCAAGTTATCGTATGGATAACATAGATTAATTTTAAAGGGCAAAATACTTTAACTTTGATTAGTCGCTAATGATGGCTAGCATTGCATCCTTATTGGAGTTGAAAGCATTGTCATTAAATTAAATCTTAGAGAGTCGCAATTTGCCTAAAGTTTGTCATTCTTTCAGTTGCTGATTTGTCATGGGAAATCTCAAATTATGAACTTTTTATATGCCATCACTCTAATTGATGATCTTTGATTTACTTTTCTATATATCATTTGGAAGGACACTTCAGCGTATGTAATATTAAGATACAAGTTTAACTTAACTCGTAACTTTTAGCGAAGAACATAAATTTATGGGTAAAAATTTATTAAAATTGTAACATATAATATATATAAACCTTATCTTTAAAAATATAATGAGTTCAATATTAAATTTTTTAAAAGTTAAACCAATAGAATTTAAGTCGTGGTTATCAACTCTTGGTGTTACATAGAGATCAAAGCAACTTATCAAAGTCTAACTTTCACTTTCTTTTTAAATCTGCTTATCTTTTCTAGATTTAAGTTATATATACTGATATCATAAAAAGCTTTTACATTATTGCAAAATATAATTAGAATAACAAGAAGTTAATTTGTCTTTTACGTTACCATATCGTCTATACATACATATGTATGTAGGTATGTATTGTCGATATGGTAACCTAAAAGACATATTAACTTCTTGTTATATACATACACATATGGTGGTGAGAGTAGAGGTGGGGGGAAGGGAGTGTTGAGGGGTGCGGGTGTGGGGATAGGTGGAAAAAATGGCGGAGAAGGTTGAAAAAGAGTTTTGGAAAATATTTGATTTCCTTTTGGTTAGTTTGGTTAGGAAATTATTTTTTTCCAATTGGAGGAAAGTGAGTTCATGAGAAAAATATTTTTCAAAATATTTAATTCAAGCAAACATGAAAAAATTAGACTTCATACCAAATATGCCCTCTGTGTAATATAAATTCATCGTTATTGTATACTTTTTATAATGTACGACTTTTTCATTTAAGAAAATGAATTGAGAATAAAAAACAGTCTCCTAAATAGATGCCTGATCTTGGGCAACGAGCCAAGGTCTTATCATATCTATTAAATTTTCTTACATGAATTATGATCATTGTACCACCCTTTTGAACGACTGGAAAATAAAGATTAATACTTGACTGAACAAAACCATTATTAGATAAAAGCATATACTGCAATCCTTTTTAGCAAGAAAAAGAGCAAAATTTTCTTATTTTAATGATTGTCCCTTAGGGGTCGTTTGATTTGTGGGAGAGAAAATAACAATTACAAAGTAAAATGCGTGATTATATCTCACGTATGATTGCATTTTCGATTTCAGAATTAGCAATCCTTAGATTAGTTATAATACAAGTGTGATGTTATTTTTAAACAACTTCAATGCGGAATAACAGTCTTAGAATAACTAATCAAGATATAAAATACCAAAATGACCAAGACCCCCTTCTCCAATGCTCTTCTTTCATAGTTCTTTAAAAAATCCAAGGTAAAAACTGAAAGTAAGAGTTTTTCCCAATTTATTTAGTGCAAAACCAAACACATATTTTATATTTTACTATGTATATCTCATTTTAATACAATAATATAACGATCCAACCAGTCGTTTTGAGCATTTGCATTCCGTTCAGCTGTTTGAAATCTTGAGTAGTTTTATATGATTCATTTTGATTTGTTCGAATCGTTGGTTTTGGTTTTCAGATGATTCGGGATCAATTCAGAAGAGGGATTCTTATGTTAGAAGCTTTGAGTTGGAAGAGTTGACCAAGTTTGAGTTTTGCGTATTTGACTCAGATCGAAGCTTTGATGGTTTCGTTAGGTTCGGACGGTGATTTTTGACTTGGGCGTATGCCCGGATATGCAATTGGATATTTCTAAAAGGTTCGGCACTAATTGCAAAGTTAGAAATTTGAAGGTTTGGAATGTTCATAAGTTTGACCGAGAGTTGACTTTGATGATATCGGGTTCAGATTGTAGTTTCGGGAATTGGAATAGCTTCGTTATGTCATTTGAGACTCTTGTGCAAAATTTGAGTTCATTCCGAGTCGATTTGATATGTTTCGGCACGAGTTTTGGAAGTTAAAAGTTCAAAAGTTCATTAAGTTCGATTTGAGGCGTGATTCGTAGTTTTGATATTGTTATGCGTGATTTAAGGCCTCGAGTAAGTCCGTGTTATATTATGAGTCTTGTTGGTATGTTCGGACGGGGTCCTAAGAGGCTCGGGTGAGTTTCAGACCATTTTGGGCCATGTTAGTTCTAATGGTTTTGGTCTTCTTCGCGATCGCGTAGTGCAATTGGGACTGTTTGATGTTTGTTCTCCGCGTTAGCACTTCAAAGATCGCGTTTGCATTGGGTTGAAGTTTTTAGTCTTCGCGTTCGGGTCCATGACTATGTGTTCGCGTAGTGTTGAGCGGGACTGGTCAGTCTTGATGGGTTCTTCATCGCGTTCGCGTCCGCGATCACGGAGGTTTGGCATTGTGCTTCATCACGTTCGTGAGGATGTTGTCGCGAATGCATAGAATAAAGTGAGGCATTGTGAGTTTGTACTTCGCGAACGCGAGGCTGTTACCGCCTTCGCGAAGGATATTGCTGGAACAGTGTTATAAAGTACTCCATTTCGAAGGTTTCAAACATTTTAGCATATTTTGAGCTCGGAATTGGACGATTTTGGAGGCGATTTTCGTCACATGGATTAGGGTAAGTGTTTTCTACTCGATTTTTTATTATATTCCGTGATTCCATCTTCGTTTTTGGCATTGAATTCCTGATTCAAAAGAGAAATTGGGGGGTTTGTCTAAATTTTCCTAAATTAAAATTTTGAGTTTTGAACATCGATTCGATGTTAGTTTTGAGTGAAACTAGTATGGTTTGACTCATAAGTGAATGGGTTAGCGGATTTTGTGAATTTTGCCGGGTTTCGAGGTGTGTGCCCGGATTTGACTTTTTGGTTGACTTTGAGTAAATGTGTAAAGATTCGACCTTTATCGATTGGGTTTGATTCCTATGACATTAATTTATGATTTTGAGATACTTTTGGCTAGTTTCGAGCCGTTCGGAGGATGGCTTGAGCGGTATATCGCTTCTAGTGTATCGATTTAGCTTGTTTGAGGTAAGTGTCTTGCCTAACTTTGTTGAGAGACTTTTCCTAGTAATTGACATTATTTGATACATGAGGAGGTGATGCTTATATGAGTTGACGAGCGTATATGCATGTGCCAGGGTTAATCATGCTCGGGTATAAATTATACGATTAATTGTGCCTTGTAGAATTTCGTAACCTTCTTGTTTCATGCCCTACTTGACTTCTAGATTACTAAGAATATAAAATTAAATGTTAGAAACCAAGATTTAACTCATTATAACTTGATTAAAATTTGAGGATTTTTGTGAAACTATTGACGTGTTTAATTCGGTCATCATCATGCTTAATTACTAATACATCATTACGACCGTTATTCTTGAGATATTGGATTCTATACTTGAGTTGAAGATCATTTTTGAGACTTATTGAAATACTTGGGCAATAAGGTTCTTGAGGCTCATCGAATTGTCTTTGGCTTGAAAGTTGTGATTGATGTTCATTTAGAATATTCATTTAATCACTATCCTTGATGATATTAATGCTTGTTACCTTGCTTGTCATTGATATGCATATGCTTGGTTAGGAAGAGTGTAAATCACGAAGGGTGATGTCGTGCTATTGCATATACATTATTATGTGAGGAAGAGTATAAAGTACGAAGGGTGATACCATGCCATTTTATTTACATTATCATGTGAGAATGAGAATTAAAATATAAAGGGCAATGCCGTGCCATTCCATTTACACTATCATGATCCCATTTATATTATCATGTGAGGATGATAGTAAAAACACGAAGGGTGATGCGTGCCATTTCACTTACATTATCACGTGAGGGTGAGAGTAAAAGCACAAAGGGTGATGCCGTGCCATTTCATTTACATTATCATATTTATAAATTATCATGTGTTTATGGCACGAAGGATGTTTCCGTGCAGGCGAGGACGAGGGACATGTATTATGTTGTGATATCTTTTCCTTGTGTACACATTCATGCCTCTACCTTGATCTGTTACTGTTGCACCTATGTATTTTATGTGATTTGTTGTTGTTGTTCGGTCTTTGTCCTCTGTCTCAGTTGTTGTTGTGTTGTTCATCCCTTCTATCTGTTTAACTTGCAAATATCATTTTTTCTTCTTGTTGTTATATCTATATCCATGCCGTTTCTCATTTGTTGCACTTTCGTCTAAGCCTTGTACCATATTAGTTGTTCATGCCTTTTATTTGTTAGCTCATGAAGATCATGCTATCCCTCTTATTTGTTATATATGCATCTAGGCCTTCTACCATGTTAGTTGGTGGAATTTATGTTCTTCTTTCCTAATTGTTGTCATTACTTCTATGCCTTTTACCTAATCTATCACCGTTGTCCATATGTAGTGCCTTGTTCGTTATTGCTACATGTGTGTTTTCCACTTTGACATTATTGTTATTGACATTCTTTCACCCAGTTATTACTGTTATAGGCATATTTGGTGAGGATGAGATAAATATACGAAGGGTGTTTCCGTGCCATTCGATTTGATATCTTAAGTATATTTCTCATACTATGAAAGTTATAGATTTACTACCATGGTTTGTTGGTTATCGCTTTAGGGAAAGGATTGGTCGTGATATTGAGGAATGTTAATCGTGATTTTCTTCTAGTCATCATTTATTGCTTCGCATTTTCGTTTCTTGTACTCTTTCCTGTTATGTTGTAGTATCGTTCTATTGCTAGTCTACTGCACAAGTTATATCAGTGACTATCTTTTAACTAAAAAGTCTCATCACTACTTCACCGAGATTAGTCAAGATACTTATAGAGTACATGGGATCGGTTGTACTCATACTACACTTCTGCACCTTGCATGCAGATCTTGGAGCGGAGCTGCGATGGATGACGGGAGTTGGCTCTGAAGACATTCGTGCCTTCCGTGTGTGGCTACCACTTGTCCCTGGGTAGTTCTAGAATTAAATTCTACTTATGTACATTTTGAGCAGAAGTTGTATCCATTTCATATCAATTTTTGCAATAATCCAGTCTTAGTAGCTCATGCCTTGTACTACTAGTCCTTGGGATATTGTATGGAATCCAAATATATCATTTGTTGATCACTTTTATTTTTTTAGAATTATGTTAACTGTTAATTGGCTGATTGAACAGGTTGGGTTAGGTGCCATCACGACTAGTGGATTTTGGACTGTAACAAATAAACTAAATATTTACCATAGTATATCCACTAAATAATTCTTTGTTATTTAATTCACTTATTATAGTCATATTATTATAATCTTGGTAAACTTGTTTACCAACCAAATGATCCCTTAGCTTATTCTTCACTATTCTAACAAAAATATTTGAAGAACATAACCCCTTAATCCATGTTCGAAAAAACATGAAAATTCTCCACTTGGTAGCTAGTCAGCACCTATCATTCTCTTCCTTTTTCTTTTTTATTTTTGTTGAGAAAATTACCTAGTTTGGCAACCTAGAGCAAAAAAAAACTATTAATATTAGTTCCACTAATTAAAATAAAATACTATGGTTGATAATATTGTTGACATTTATTGGACTTAATTTTGAAGACGTAACTAATGACGTCCACAACATAACTCTAAATGAGATAGATTCGGTCGTATTCAATATAATTAACTCAGCTATCAGTAGAAGTCGAATATCACCGAAAACCATATGAGGGCGATCAATCTAGTTGAGGAATTGTCACTAATCACTACAACTTTATGCATGTATAGCTACGGTCTCTTAGCTACGAATTTAAAAACAAACGTGGCTATTACCAAATATTAGCCACAAAAATTACAATTTGGTGGCTATTCAAAATTTCGTAAAATTTCTTAGCTACACAAGTTAAACTGACAAAGCTAATTTTTTTTATTTTTGCTATAGTTTCTAATTATCGTGGCAATAACTGCCAAAATAGCTACAAAAGATAAAAACTGATAAAGCTAATTTCTCATTTTTGTTATAGTTTCTAACTTTCCAAAATGATTTTCGAATCTAAAATCTACTAATGATAAAAACTAATCTACAAAACGAGTGAAATGATCAATGACAATCACAATCAAGGAAACAAGGTATTTTAGAACCTAGGAATTCAATTTAACTCAAGATTAATCCAATTTTGTCACGACCCAAAATTCAATCAGTCGTGATGGCACCTAACTCAACCCGCTAGGTAAGCTAGATAACAATCAATACAACTGTAATGAAGTAATAAGGGATCAATAAATGAAATAACTTAAACTTTATACAAAATTCCAAGGACTAGTAGTACAAATAATGAGCTTCTAAGATTTAGAATTTATAAAACTAGTACAAAATAAATATATCATCTGTTCGGAATATACATAAACAAGTGTGCAAATCTAAGCTACCAAGGACAAGTGGTGGCTATAACTGGAACGCATCTTCAATGCCAGCTCCTGCAATACAAAGCAATATCAACTCCAAGATCTGCATGCAAGGTGCAAAGGTGTAGTATAAGTATAACCAATCCCATGTACTCAATAAGTATCCTAGCTAACCGCATCGATGTAATAGAAGCAAGAACTATAAATGATACTCGCTGATCACCTGTGCATTTTATAAATTCAACAAGTACATAATAGATATATGATCAAATCAAGTAAATCACAAGTAAAATCACCTTGGTGCTCACAATTCTTTGTTTTAAAGTGTTCTACTCAGTCATCAATCCATCATATAAGGAAGATATGGAAGTAAATCAGTCGAGGAAATTGCAAGTAAAGATGAAGTGCAAAAACCATATATCAGTCCGTTGCGGCGTGCAACCCGATCCATATAACAATAAGCCAATAAGACAGTTACGACGTGCAACCCGATCCAAATAACAATAACCAACACTCCCAGAGCTTACTTCAACAAAAAACCCGTCGGTTTCTTACAATCCGCATGTATACTATCAAGAGAGAAACATGAGAGGGTGACCCTAGGGGGATGGATCCTTATCCGCACACAAGCACGACCAATTCAACGTGATACTAGCCCGTCATGGTCACAGGCTCAATATAACGAATCCGCCCGTCATGGTCACATGCTCAATATAACGGATCCGCCCGGCATAGTCATATTTTATATCACAATCCGCCTGGCGTGGTCACATGCATATCATCATAATCCGCCCGGCGTGGTCATAGGCATATCAACACAGTCTGCCCGGTGTGGTCACATGCATAACAACACAATCCGCCCGGCGTGGTCACAGGCATAACAATATAATCAGCCCGGCGTGATCACATACATAACAACACAATCCATTCGGCGTGGTCACAGGCATAACAATACAATCCACCAGGCATGGTCACAGGCATAACAATACAATCCGCCTAGCGTGGTCATATGCATCCAGTCCAAATCATATCATATAAGATCAAATGTACAAGAACACATGTATATGATCCATGAATATGAAATGTCATTCTCCTGGACTGGTATAAGTTACATGCTAAAGTGTAGGCATGTGCAACGTGTGCTATCATAGCTCATATTGGCAATTTTATCGCAGCAATAGCAATTATCAAGTTCATTCAGGAATTTAGCCTCTACGTAGTGTCAAACATGGACAAATAGTTCACAACAAGGTTATAACTATGAGAAACATTATAGCTTAAATATTAACAGTCTAACTCTAGGTATATCATGGCCTAAACACTACCCCGAACATGGATAAATATCTCGGTGCTCGCACATGGGCTCAAACTTCACACATATGCGCACCCATAACACGTAGCTACCACAAATTATTCAAGCAACTAGTACCTCAATCATGTTTAAATAGAATACTTACCTCAAGCAAACCAAATCAAATACCAAGCAAGCCATACAATACTCTAGAAACACCAATCCTGCGCAAACCAACCTCCGAACGGCTCGAAACTAGTCAAAAGCAATTTAAAATATCAAATAATGCCTTAGAAAATAAACCCAAGCAATAAAGGTCAAATTTTTAATCAATTACTCAAAGTCAACCAAAACGTCAAACCCGAGCCCACACCTCGGAATCCAACAAAACTCATAAATTTCGACAACCCATTCAATTATGAGTCGTACTATACTAATTTCACTAAATTCCGACTCTGAATCGATGTTCAAAACTTAAAAATTTACTTTAGGAATGTTTAAACAACCCCCCCTCCCCCCAATTTCTCTTTAAAATTCATAATCCAAATGCCAAAATCAAAGATATATCCATGAAATATAATCACAACTGAGTCAAAAATACTTACCCCAATCGATGTGGCCCTTCAAAATCGCCCAAAATCGAGCTCCAAATCTCAAAAAATGAATAAAATAACTCAACCTTGGAATAAATAGAACTGCCCAGGCATCTTCGCATCTACAAAAAAAATACCACACTTGCGGTGTCGCTTTTGCGACAACATATCCGCTTTTGCGGAAAATCGCCTAAGCGCGACTCCTCCCACATGCGGGAACTTATCCGCTTCTGCGACATCGCAGGTGCGAGCGACGTTCCGCTTCTGCGTACAATCTCACTTCTGCGCACTTCCACAGATGTGGCCCTATTCAACATCTGCGTTCTCTTGATCTCAGCTCCATTTGCTTTTCTGCGCTATGCCTGCCGCATCTGCACCCAGAATTCTGCAGGTGCAGTCACACCAGAACTTAGCCAAAACGAGCATTAATGAATAAGTTCTAAAATGATCTGAACCACGTCCGAAACTCGTCTGAGCCCCTGAGGACCCAGTCCAAACATACTAACAAGTCCCAAAACACAATACGAACCTACTCGAGGTCTCAAATCATACATAACAACATCAAAACACGAATCACACCTCAAATCGAACTTAATAAACTTTTGAACTTTTAACCTTCAAAACTCGTGTTGAACCATATCAAATCAACTCGGAATGACCATAAATTTTGCACACAAGTCCCAAATGACATAACGAAAATATTACAATCTTAGGAACAACAATCTAAATCCGATATCATCAAGGTCAACTCCCGGTCGAACTTATGAACATTCCAAATCTTAAAATTTCTCACTTTCGTCAAATGGTGTCGAAACCTTCTAGAAACATCCAAATGCAAATCCAGACATATACTTAAGTCCAAAAATCTCTATCCGGAACTAACAGAACCATCAAAACTCCGACCCGATGTCATATACACAAAAGTCTAACTTGGTCAACTTTTCAAACTAAAAGCCTCCTAATTAAGAATCATTCTTCCAAATCAATCCCTAATCACTTGAAAAACCAAAACCGATGATTCACATAAGTCATAATACATCATATGAAGCTACCCAAGACTTCAAACAACTTAACGGAATGCTAATACTTAAAACGATCTGTTGGGTCATTACATCTCCCCTACTTAAACATAATTTCGTTCTCGAATGTGCCAAGAGTCTTTCCAAAGACATCAAATCACTATGTAACCTTACCATGCACATACTCGGGGGTGATCTCACATCACCCCAGTCCAAGCAAGCCTGACAACACAATATAACCGAAGATTCTTCCTTCAACCTTAGTCCATAAACCTTGGAATCAAATCTCCAATATCCGGAATCCATTGCAAGACCCGATCCTCACATTTATACACTGTATAAGTCTAAACAAGCCAAATCAATCCATAACCACAACCCAAAAAGGTAATCACATGATATACCACATTACTCAGATACTCATAGCAATAACTTTCGATCACAATAGCTGCTTAATAATGAATATGGTACCGGTAACAAACCTCATATCTAATAAAATCTTGTTCTAAATCTTCGTACACTACCAATGATGAAAAAAGCATGCAGAGACTCATAACCACCCATCAAATCAACAAGTCACGAGGCTTTCTCTCATCCGACAAGAACCATTGCTAAATTCTAAGTTGATTAGAGACGTTATTCTTCCAAACATACCATAATCAAATTTGATGGCACTCATTCCAAGTCTAATGACCCCATCTCATCCAGTACAAGTTGATCAACCGATAAGCCACACCAATACCACCTAAAACCACAAATCGTGCAACCCGTGTACCAATAAGCAACAACTCAAATGCACCCCAAAATGGAATATGAATCAAATGAGAGAACCGTCTCGCAAGCACAACAGGTACCACCATGAGAAAAGTGCTATAAGCCCGTCACATAGGGAGAATCAAGACACACAAAATCAACCCAAAGGATCATAACCCAACATAACTCAGCTGCGATGCGTGACCCAATCCACACACCGGTCCACATAAAATACCTCGAGTCATAATGCTCAAAATCAACAACCACAAGCAAATCAACATCAAGTACACGAGGTGCTTGGCCATAACCATTGATAAACGAATAGCACAATATACCACAACCCATAAAGACCATAACCAAGGCGCAATCAACCATTTAACACCCGAAGAGCCATCTCGCTCGAATTCCGCCACAAGGCTCAAACAGATTCGCATCATGTGTGCAAATAACCAACAAATCACAATCCAATTTATCATAGACGAGTAACACATAGAACATATCAGAACATACACAAACTCAACTCTAACCGAATGACACATCCCTCAAAAGTAGTAGTGTTGAATCAATAAATCCGACATGGTGTAGAATACACATCCTCATTGGGCCTACTAATGGCCCCCCAAATCAACTCCGATCATCCACATATAGATAAATAACCTTCCAAAAGTCCACAATAACCAAATCGTAACACATACTATCAATTGTCTAACTCTGGCTATATCTTCACAATCCCCAATCAAGGAACAATTTGCCTCTGAGTACTCCCAGTCTCCAAATTCCCTAGAATACCAGAATCACCATATCCGATCTGAACTCGAGCATTCAAGTGATTGAAACATCCTTCATACACAAGAAATACTTTCAAAATTCTCTCGTGCCACATAGCAAAATTTGAACATTAGTAGTCGACCGACCAGGCGAGTATCGCAATACTAATGAAGCATCTACAAGTCAAATCACAATGTGCCTTCTGAAATGTGCGCCCTTCTCAGGTAATACCAAGTAGTAATAGCATTCATCTAAACATCTGAGACCGTCCATGCCGTCTAAAATTCACGACCTTCCCTCCAAAATTGAACCGCAACCTTGTACATGCAAACCTCAATCCCACACGACACACCACATCTATCAGACCATCATACAAAAATACGAGTACGCCATTATAATCTCTGAGTCACAAGCAGAATACATAATCAATTAGCTAGAAACCTTCCACTTGACCCCATTTAGGAGAAAATCATAACGCACAACAAACTCCCCATGCCAATAGAAAATATCCATCTCAAGCCGTGGTAGAAATCACTGAGAACTCTTCGAAATCCATTTGCACATAACCAAGCCATAAACACTAAATTCCTATAACTCAACCAAGTTATGAAGGTCGCCCAAACTCAAGAATATTGCCACAAAACACCGACAAAGCCTCACCACATCATAAGAACCAAAAGAATCGATCATTCCCATTACCATGCCGATCTAAACCACTACCAAGCTGATCTGTTTCTTCGAATTCCTTCCAAATTACCTTCAAGTTAACACTTTTCCTGGCCAGAACACCTTGATCCTTACCCAAAGCTCACTACAAGAGATCCTAGCATGAAACCACATTGTCCTAAAGTCTATAAGCCATAATATTCCCTCTTAAGCACCCCCACAAGTATCACAACCGAGATACCCACTCTGAAGAGACCTTATGTGAATTAAAGTTGTTTCATTAACCTTCCTGATACTGAAATGTAGAATCCATAATGATACAAAAATACCGCGAGCCTAACACATCCAATGCAAATTTCATATTTATCCATATACAAATCCAAAAATTCCTTAAATACCACATATGAATGTTGAACCCATTTGAACTTTTTCGAGAGTCATCGACACTATTCTAATCTCAGATGCACCGCTCAAACAAGCCGAATGGCCTGTGCTCCATTAGCACACCAACACCCAAAGAAGTAACCTCACCCTAACACAAATAAGTGACTCTATTTTCTTAGCACATTATATCCATCACGAATAACAACCCAAATCATTCCAAGATTTTCATATATCCATAAAGTGTAATACATCATACATCCAGAAATTTTCTTGCTTGAGCATCCTCAAAACTAACCTTTGCAAGTCATAACCTATCCACAAGTATGCCTCTGACCGAAACCAATACAACACATAACATGTAATCAAATCGTCGATAGCAGACTCCCTCACTTGGATCAAAGCCATAGATCATAATATTCGATAACCCACAATACCTTTACTTCACAAATGCCTTGATCTCGCATCATAATTCAGCTAAATCCTTCATATAATACCTCAACCCATTCGCTAAACTCACATTCATCCTCATGACAATCAAGACAACTTCCTCAAGCAATCCAAACTCAAATTTCAACACATATAACCCACAAGTAGAAAGAAGTTTCCACAAAATATCATAAGAATTACATATCCGAAGATTATCCCGCAGGTGATAACCCACCTTCTTAGCCTCAAACTGGCATCTCACTATGCACTACCATGGCCACCACCACTATGAAATCACCAAACTTCCCGAGTGTGAACTCATCAACAAGACATAAGAACACACTTCAGTTCACATACGAACAACTGAAAGATCCCTAACACACCCGATCCTCAAGACCGAACAATACATCAAGACGAAATCAAGCACCCATTAGTCCTTTTGACATCCCAAGCAAACACATCTCGTCACATCCAATCCATATGAACACATCCTTCAATAACATCATACTCATTATATAGCCATCCAACCATTCACTAGCCATCAATCCCGCTCCTAGGGACACCATCAGACATATACGTCCAAAAGTATATGCTCACACAATTGAAACCACCAAGCCCAAGCTGCGGGCAAAACCCGGCCTCAAGT
This sequence comes from Nicotiana tomentosiformis, assembly GCF_000390325.3. Lineage (NCBI taxonomy): Eukaryota > Viridiplantae > Streptophyta > Magnoliopsida > Solanales > Solanaceae > Nicotiana > Nicotiana tomentosiformis. Next base: position 29,951,831 of record NC_090822.1, read on the forward strand.
CCTCCAGACTGACCTATCACTAAAACACAGATGACACATCTCTCACCTCATCCATGGAATCACAAGTCGTCAATGTATATCTGATACCGAATGCTCAACCACACATACGAGTGAGTGGGAGGAATTCAAACGCTTCAAGCTGAATCAATGCCGCACGATAAAGAAAAAAAGATGAGAAGTTTATCCTAGATGCCATGAAGCCTCTCAAAGATAAGTATGGATGTCATCATACCGATCTAGAAGACTCTACTAGACATTTGCTCATGACTCGTAGAACCTATGAAGCTAGAGCTCTGATACCAACTTGTCACGACCCAAAATCCAACTAGTCATGATGGCACCTAACTCAATCCGCTAGGTAAGACAGATAACAGTCAATACAACTATAATAAAGTAATAAGGAGCCAATAAATGAAATAATTGAAACTCCATACAAAATTGCAAGAACTGGTAGTACAAATCATGAGCTTCTAAGACTTAGAATTTACAATGCTAGTACAAAATAAATACATCATTTATTCGAAATATACATAAACAGGTGTGAAAATCTAAAGCTACCAAGGATAAGTGGAAGCTATAACCAGAACGTAGATACATCTTCAATACCAGATCCCGCAGTATACAACAACATCAGCTCCAAGATCTGCACACAAGGTGCAGAAGTATAGTATGAGTACAGCCGACTCGATCTACTCAATAAATATCCTAACCAACCTCGGCGAGGTAATAAAAGTAAGAACTATAAATGATACTCACTGATCACCTACGCAGTTCATAAATTTAACAAGTATCAAATTAGGTAAATCACAAGTAAAATCACTTTGGTGCTCACAATTCTTTGTTTTAAAGTATTCTACTCAATTAGCAATCTAGCATATAAGAAAGATATGCAAGTAAATGAGGTAAATAGTCTAGGAAATTGCAAGTAAAGATGAAATATAATAACCAAATATTAGTCCATTGCGGAGTACAACCTGATCCATATAAAAATAAGCCAATAAGGCCTGTTACAACATGCAACCCGATCCAAATAACAATAATCAACTCCCCTAGAGCTTACATCAACCAGAAACCCGTCGGTTTCTTACAATTTGCGTGTATACCATCAAGAGAGAAATATGAGAGAGTAACCCTAGGAGAATGGATCCTTATCCAAACACAATCACGACCATTTCAATGTGCTACCATCCCGGCGTGGTCACATGCTCAATATCATAATCCGCCCGGCGTGGTCACAAGCTTTATATAATAGATTCGCCCGACTTGGTTACCGACTGTATAACAATCTGCCCGGCATGATCACATGCATAACAACACAATCAACCCGACGTGGTCACATGCATAACAACATAATTCATCCGGCGTGGTCACATGCACAACAATACAATCTGCTCGACGTTGTCACAAACATAATAATACAATCCATCCGGCATGGTCACAGGCATAATAATACAATCCGGCTGATGTAGTGTAGGCATGTGCAATGTGTGCTATCATAGCTCGAATTGGAAATTTCACCGCAACAATAGAAATTATCAATTTCATTCATAGCCTAAGCACAAGGTTACAAATATGAGAAACATTATAGCTTAAATCTTTACAATCAACTCTAGGCATAACATAACCTAACCACTACCCCAAACATGGATAAATAACCCGGTGCTCGCACATGAGCACAAACCACACACATAGCGCATCCATAACACGTAGCTATCATAAATAATTCAGGTAACTAGTGCCTCAATCAAGTTTAGATAGGATACTTACCTTAAGCAAGCCAAATCAAATACCAAGCAAGCCAAACAATACTCTAAAAATGCCAATCATGAGTAAATCAACCTCTAAATGGCTCGAAACTAGCCAAAAGCAATTCAAAACATCAAATAATACCTTAGAAAACAAACCCAAGTGATAAAGGTCAAATCTTTAATCAATTACTGAAAGTCAACCAAAACGTCAAACCCGGGCCTGCACCTAGGAACCCGATAAAACTCACAAATTTTGATAACTCATTCAATTATGAGTACAACCATACTAATTTCACTCAAATTTGACTCCAAATCGATGTTCAAAGCTAGAAAATTCATTTTAGGAAAGTTTAGACCCCCAAAAACCCCCCAATTTCTCTTTAAAATTTATAATCCAAATGCCAAAATCAAAGATAGATTCGTGAAATATAATCACAACTGAGTTAAAAATATTTACCCAAATCCATGTGGTGAAAATTTTCTACAAAATCTCCCAAAACCAAGCTCCAAATCTCAAAATGTGAATAAAATAACTCAACCCTCGAATAAATAGAATTGCCCAGGCATCTTTGCATCTGCGAACAAAATACCGCACCTGCGGTGCGCTTTTGCGACAACAGCTCCGCTTATGCGGAAAATCACCTAAGCCTGACCCCGCTCACCTGTGGGAAATTATCTGCTTCTGCGGCATCGCAGGTGCGAGCGACGTTCCGCTCCCGCACACATTCTCGCTTCTACGCCCAAATGATCCGGTTCTGGGCTTTGACAGATGCGGCCCAATTCCACATCTGTGATCTCCTACTCTCAGCTCTATTTGTGCTTCTGCACTATGCTTGCCGTATCTACGACTCTGTACCTGCGCCCAGAATTTCGCAGGTTTGCGATTACGCCAGAACTTACCAAAACCAACATTAACTAATAAGTTCCAAAATGATCTGAACCACACCAAAAACTTTCCCGAACCCTCGGGACCGCATCAGAACTTACCAACAATTCCCAGAATACAATACAAACCTACTCGAGTACTCAAATCATACATAAGAACATCAAAATCACGAATCACATCTTAAATCGAGCTTAATGAACTTTTGAACTTTCAAACTCCAAAACTCGTGCCAAACCATATCAAATCAACTCGGAATGACCTCAAATTTTGCACACAAGTCCCAAATAATATAACGAAGTTATTTCAATTCCCGGAACTACAATCCGAACTCGATATCATCAAGGTCAACTCCCGGTCAAACTTATGAATATTTTAAACCTTCAAATTTTCCACTTTAGCCAAATAGTGCCGAAACCTTCTAGAAATATTCAAATGCAAATCCGGGCATACGCTAAAGTTCAAAAATTCCTATATAGACCTAACGGAACCATCAAAACTCTAACCCGAGGTCAAATATACGAAAGTCAAACTTGATCAACTTTTCAAACTAAAAGCTTCCTAGTTGAGAATCATTCTTCCAAATGAATCTCGAATCACCTGAAAACCAAAACCGACGATTCACACAAGTCATAATATATCATAAGAAGCTACCCAAGACTTCACACAGCTGAACGAAATATAAATACTCAAAACGACTGATTGGGTCGTTATAAATTTATTAATAAAGTCTACTAATTAATCATATGTTATTAGCCTTGAAAATCAATTACATATTAGTTTTCCTCAACAATTAATAGATTCTTAACTACCCACTAATAGTTCCTCAACATAGTAGCAAGTCTAACCAATTTTGATTATCTCTTATCCAATCAAGAAGCATTAAGAACATTCCAATTTAGGCTACAAGATGAAAAAATTATCTCTAACCACAATTCATTATATTAGGGTAAATTGGCCTCTCTAATTATCCTAGAATCTTATTAATTAATTTTCTAACCTTAATTTTCTCTCTCGAGATTTATTTGGGTTAACTGGGTAGTTCTAGGATTGGTCACCCCCTTTGAAAAGCAATAAAAATCATGAATAATTAAATAAATAAGAGACCTATTTCATAAATAGCAAAATTTAAAATCAACAACATTAACTGAAAATATTCATAACTAAAATGTCAAACGCATCTTAAGATAATCAATACAACAACAATATCAACCCAGTATAATCCCACTAGTGCGGTCTGGGGAGGATAGTTTGTACGCAGACCTTACCCCTACCCTGGGTAGAGAGGCTGTTTCCGATAGATCCTCGACTCCCTCTCTCTAAGAACTCTCCACCTTGCTCTTGGGGTGACTCGAACTCATAACCTTTTGGTTAGAAGTGGAGGGTGCTCACCACTAGAGCAACCCACTCTTGTCATCTTAAGATAATCAATACAAAGCATGAAAAATAAAAATTTGAATAACAAGGGTTAAGAATTTCTCATTGAAAGCCCAAATCTTCACTCCTTCAAGGTGTTTTGGATGTTGCCTTCTTGCTCCCAAAGCTTGAAAGTGACCAAAGATAGGTTTAAAACTCTAGGACTATCTATTTATAGTTATTACAAATTTAATATAAATCTGACAAAAATGACCATATAAGTGCAAAGTGCGGTCTGCACAATATTGTGCGGGCCATATTTTTATTTTCTTGTTTGAGCACTTTTGCTTGGCATTTCTCAGCTTCAGTTCTTTTGAAAGATGCAGAAAAGCATAATAAAGTGTGGTCCGCACTTTATCCAATTTGCCCTTCATACATTTGCTCCATACTTAGAACAATATTTGATCATGAACTGAAGGTTCTTCTGCCATGTCACGACCCCAAAATTCTACCTTAGGAATCATGATGACCCCTAGTCCCTGGAATTATGTAAGCCTAACAAATGCTGAGAATTAACGGAATTTAAACAACTGAACTGCAAAACATTAGTTAATAACTGAAATAACATAGCTGAACTAACCTTAATCGTACAATCCCAAAACTGGTAGTACAAGTCATTAACTATTCAAAGAGTAACTAGGAATATCAATACATTACCGCCCCTGAATAATAGTAAACAATGAAAATGAAAGACAAGAGAAAGTGACTCTGGGGCCTGCGAATGTCAAGCAAGTATACTTTAAAGTTTTCAGCCACACAGACATAAATCTCCAAACCAACACGATCAGAAGTACCTGAATCTGCACAAAAATGTGCAGAAGCGTAGCATGATTACACCACAACAGTACCCAGTAAGTATCAAGACTAACCTCAGTGGAGCAGTGACGAGGTAAGTCAAGACACTCACTATACATAAACATGTGCATGATATTAACATAAAGCTAGCAATGGAAAGAACGTCAATGCAAGGATAAAAACGCAAAAATTATTAATGTAAGACCAACAAAGTGATAATAGTACCACAATTGGCAACAAGAAGTAAACTGGTAATAAAGTAGCAACACAATCAGAATAGATATGAAATATGAATGAACTCAAATTAGGAAAATAGATGACAATTCAAGTAATCAAATCGTCCCAATGCATGAATTACAACAAGAATTTCCCCTAGGCACCACTTCTCGTAACCAGAAATCATAAGCCACAATTTCGAATCTTACATGCATGCCATCTCGTGCCCATATTATCAATTAGCCTCGCACGGCAAAGTCCACGTGCTACCATATATATTGTATCCATTTCAATTTCCAAATAAAATGTCCGAGAGATTTATTGAAATACAATAAGGCATAATAACAAATCTTGAATAAGGTAAGGCGTCAATTGAGATAATGAGTTTATTTTAGAAATTAAATAAAGTAAAATAAAGTACAGTTTATACAAAAAAAATAGAGTATCAAAAGAGTTTAGTTAGAAATTAATAAGGTAGAGGAAAATAATATTTTTAAACAAAATAAAACATTAGATAAATTAACGAGTTAAATATAGAATTTGTTAAAGCAAAACGTGGTAACAATTTTAAGTAGAGTAAAACATCAAATGGGTAATGAGTTTAATTTGAGGACCCAATTAAAGCAAAATGTGATAACCTTTTTTAAAACTAGTGCAACACCCAGAGAGATAACGATTTCTATATTAAGAGTCGCATAAAATAAAGCACGGTAATAATTTATTTATTTAAAATCCTATCCACGGTACAATAGCAATAGTCAACACAATAAAATAAGTTTTCTCCGTCGCGGCGCACAACCCAATCCACAAATATATATATATATACACATACACACACACACACACACATATATATATATATATATATCAATTCTTCTGCGGCGCGCAACCCGATCCACAAATATATATAAAGAAAATACCGTTGCGGCATACAATCCGATCCCACCTAAATCATATCATCCGTCCTTATCTATCCATATCATATTTTTTTATTTTTTATCGTGGCGTGCAACCCTATCCCAATAATATTATATTATTAACATAAACAACTGAACAACAATATCTACGAAATATCAATACAAAGAAGATGAAACGTACGGAACATTAAAGAATTACCAATACAATGGAGAATATCCTACACCTCGAAATCCCAAACAATATGAATTAAACAAACAAACTACAACCAACTACTGCGTGTCACAAAATTAAACGCAATAAAGGAACTAAATAAAGAAAGTCACAAAGTGGATAAAATAGTTATATCATAGCTCACAAAATCAAATAGCAAGTGATGGCAGTTCATAAATAAAGACACGGTTATAAAGAATTAATTAACAAGTAAGGCATGCAACGGATAAAGACATGAATTCAACGAGTAATTACAATTAACAATTAAAGAATATAAGAGTATACTTGACAATAAAAGGTAGAACATGCACTAGCAACTTCAATTTAATGAATGAAAGAAACCCAAGAGTCCAAACCGGTCAAATACCATATATAAGCCAGTGTACACACTCGTCACCTTATGTACACGTCTTTCACGTAATTTAAATAGTACAATCAACCCAAATCCTAAGGGGTAGTTCTCCTCCCCCCCTACAAGGTTAGACAAGGTACATACCTCAATTAGGCCAGTTCATCACTCAAAATAGCTTTTCCTTTAAAAATACACTTCTGCTCGGCTCAAATCTAGCTAAACACGACTTAATAATATCAGATAGTGCAAGAGAAACTATTTCTAATTAATAAAGTTACGATCTTAATAAAAATTTTCAAAAGTCAACCCCGGACCCGTCTGATCAAAACCCGAGTCGAAGGGTAGGTCTCGATTACCCATAACCCTACGAGTTCATATATGTGTTTTATTTTCACATCCAAGTCCAATCCCACTGTCAAATCTCGGATTT